>NC_083317.1:52500279-53105285 GCF_963455315.2 Globicephala melas | reverse complement strand
TATATTAATCCCAAACTCCTAATTTATCTCTTCCCCCTCCCTCCTGCTATCCCCTTTGGTAACCATAAGTTTGTTTTCCATGTCTGTGAGTCTACTTCCATTCTGTAAATAAGTTCATTTATATCATTTTTTTAGATTCCACAAATAAGTGATATCATATGGTATTTGTCTTTCTCTGTCTGACTTCATTCACTTAATAGGATAATCTCTGTGTCTATCCATGTTGCCGCAAATGGCATTATTTCATTCTTTTTTATGCCTGAGTAATATTTTGTTAAAAAGTGGGTGGGAAGGAAGCACACCAACTTCAGGGTACTGTGTTTGTTTGGGAAGGGTGGGAAGGAAATGAAAACAGAGAGGGGTAAAAAAAGAGTCTTTGGTTTATCAACAGCATTTTATTTCTTAAAAAATAAAAACTTCTGGGGCTTCCCTGGTGGCGCAATGGTTAAGAATCCGCCTGCCAATGCAGGAGACATGGGTTTGAGCCCTGGTCCAGGAAGATCCCACATGCTGCAGAGCAACTCAGCCTGTGCGCCACAACTACTGAGCCTGCACTCTAGAGCCCGTGAGCCACAACTACTGAGCCCATGTGCCACAACTACTGAAGCCCGTATGCCTAGAGCCCATGCCCCGTAACAAGAGGAGCCACCACAATGAGAAGCCCACGCACCACAACGAAGAGTAGTCCCCGCTCGCCACAGCTAGAGAAAGCCCGTGTGCAGCAACGAAGACCCAGCGCAATCATAAATAAATAAATACATACATACATACATAAATACATAAATTTATTTATTTAAAAAAAACTGTTACAATTCTATTTCAGTAATCCACGCAAGAGATGGCCTATGACAGTGGCTCAAAAAAAAAAAAAAAAGAAGAATTAATGAGACCTTTCAAATGTAAAATCAGAATGACTTGATAATCAATTTTGTACGAGTGGCAAAGGAAAATGTTGAATCAAAAATGACTCTGGGGCTTCCCTGGTGGCGCAGTGGTTGAGAGTCCGCCTGCCGATGCAGGGGACACGGGTTCGTGCCCCAGTCCGGGAAGATCCCACATGCCGCGGAGCGACTGGGCCCATGAGCCATGGCCGCTGAGCCTGTGCGTCCCGTAATGGGAGAGGCCACAACAGTGAGAGGCCCGCGTACCACAAAAAAAAAAAAAAAAAAAAAGACTCTGAGTTTGTTGTCTTGAGAAATTAAATGAATGTTGATGAAAGGGTATCTGGAAATATGAATCTGGATTGTAGACAGAGTTTGGGGTCAAATGAATGCATAGATAAATGGATGGATGAGTGGATGGATAGACAGATGAATAAAAACCTCTATATCAGTTTATCCATTCTTCCTTTAATCCTTCAAGCTATCTGTTTGTCTTTACTTTCTAAGGATCCTAATGGCCCATACTATTGCATTCTAAATTGTTTTCTTTTATATTAAATTATTTATTGGCATTTTATTTTTCTTTTGAATTTAGGTTTTGTACTTACAATCTGCTTGTATTTTCTTGAAGCTTTTAAAAGATAAAGAAGGAGCTATGAAAGGAGCTATAGATGATTATGAAGAGCATGAACATGGATTGTATAATATAAACATGGATTCATAAAAGAAACCTCAAACCACAAATAGCTGAATTTTCACAATTTGACTCAATTAGATATCCTTATAGTTAGAATTTCAACTTGAAGTTATTAATTTTTCCCTTTCTACTCTCTTTAATTATAGAAAACTTCCACCAGCTTGTAATTTAGCGAAATTTGCTCTAACAAGGAAAGCTTATTTACCATATGGGTATTCTCCAGATTATAGTTTGTATAGATAGAAATTGATATAAAAGATTGGAGAATAGAGTTCCTTGGGAAAAGTTAACATTGAAATTCGTTACAAACCACGTTAAAATGCTCACATTCTCTAGAGTTGTAGGAATCCTTAAAAATCAAACTCTACTTTCCTCTGCATGTAATTTTATTAATTTTCCTCCTTCTCTTTAGAATATTTCCCACATTTTTGCCTATTTGACATCTTTAGATCCTCCAAGTCTTTGTGAGTACTTACATTGCTCTGTGATGCCTTTCCCAACTTTCCAGGCAGGACTGGAAAGTCTCCCACAATGCTGAATAGTAAATAGTAAATAACCACACACTTTTGGAAATGAACTTGATACTTGTCATCACTGTTTCTGTTAGCTCTTTGGGTAGGAATTGGAGTAATGCAATTCCTCTATAGCAATGGTAAGATGCTTAAAAGATGCTAATGAACCAACAGTGAAACTTCCTAAATAACTAGAAACATAATTAAGATATTTATTTTATATTGATACAGTTTTTTCAGGTAAAGAATGAAGTCAGGAGAATCTAATTTTTATTTTTTTTTTCTTATAGGCATTGATGAAAGGACAGTAAGAGAAATGACTGAAAAGGAAAAAGATATTCATTCTGCCTAGAAATGTAGGCAAAGTTGCTAAATATAAGCATGGAATTTTTTCTCATTGTAATAATCGTTCATTCATTCGACACATTGATTGAGTGCTTACTATAAGTTAGGCCCTATGCCAGACCCAATAGTTTGATAGCAGAAAACTCAGACCAGCGATCTTGCCATAGATAGTAGGCTATGTTGAGTACACTCATCTTCTCTGCTCCCTCAAAATATTCGTCCAGTGTCTCACAGGCTTATCATCGAGTTTATACACTTCAAGAGGAAATGTAGTCCTCCCTGCTGCCCTTTGAGGTGGTACAAGCTTTATACGCTGATTATGTTACTGACCCAGCAGAGTGGGAGCCACTCACAGCAATAGAACAAGACCAAGTTCAGTTCAGAAGCAAAGGAAAGTTTTATTCTATTTTCAGAGAACGGAGAGGTGTGAGCGCAAGCTCTCCCTAACAGGCTGCAGCTGTGGATGGACCGCTTTATGGGGACTTAGTGGGAGGGGGCGGAGTTCTCACGGGTCAGGCTCAGCTGTGCTGCTCTCACTCCAGAACGCAGTGCGGATGCAGCGTCTCTGCGCGCAGCCTGCCTCCGCCATTTTGAATCTTCACTCGGCCGTGGAGCCGAGGTGTCTGGAGCAGGTATTTCGCTGGAGGAACTCTGGTCTGATTCGGGCCAGGAGGGTGCAAGGCCTCTGCGTGCGGCATCCTGCCAGCAAGTGAAACTAGAGGAAGCACGAAGAAAAAGAGAGGGAAAAAAAAAAAGGTTAGAGTTTATCTTATTACCAAGGTTCTATTCTTATTTCCCGGGAATTGGTAATGGGCTTTGCTGGTGACAAATGTGTATAACAGCCACTCCAATTTTTAATAGCATTGGTGGAAAGTAATCTCATTTTTCTCTATTGAACACTATGTTATTAGAAGTTCCTCACCATCAGTCGGCCTGAAGCAATTGCCCCGCGTATGACTCTCCTAACCATACCCCTCCTCCCTGGTCCCAGGGGTATGGAGACCTTGCTGTTTCAGGGCGCATTCCACTGACTTCCAGAATGTGTCCCAGTAGCACCTCTGCCTCAACTTCCTTTGCTCCTTTTCTGTGGGCTCCCAGGGAGTGTTGGGGTGAAGGATGGAGAAAGGATGGTAGTGGACACCTTGAATATTTTAGTCAAAGGCAGGACGCGTCTTCCAGTGCCATGTGTGTCTTTAGGGCTGAGCAGCAGCATTAAGGGCTTAGGCCTTGTCTACTTCCAACTGTAGCCTTCAAGTCCACTAAATTACCATCACCACCACACCCCACCACCAAATCTTGAACAGATGCCTCTTTTACGTAAATATTCAAATATGCTGGATTTGCCTCAGAATGTTAATCACAGTTGAAAGCTAAATATTTCTGTGGCTATCTGATTAATGCATTTTTTCCCCATAATCTGTAAGCTCAATGAGTCCAGGAAGTGTATCTATTTGATCACCACTACATCAAATAGCTGGAAAAAACGTTCTCATTTAGGTTCTTTTGAATAAACTCTGATGATTAAAACATTACAGACTATTAACTAGACTGAAAATTTAACAAAGAGGTAATATCACACTTATTTTTCAGTCTCTTACTATCTCTAGTCTAGTATTTTATATAAAATAGGCCCTTAATATATTCAGAATTGAAACAAAGGGACCATGATTAAGTCTCCTGCTTGAGAATTTTTTCAGGGTCTTCTCTGTATGACAGAATCATGGTCACCAGCAGCTCTGGGATCACATTTTTTTTTATAGGTCATGATTCAAAGGGAAAGATAAAGGTTTTCCTTATAAAGACTTTAATTTGCCCAACCTGTGTCATATGATCTCCCCTGAGCCAATTTCTATGGTGAGAAGTGTGAGGTTTTGTGTGTGATAGTTAAATGTACACCCAACAGACTGATGGCAGATGTGCTCTGATTGGGAGCCCAAAGAGAGTCATATGGAATGAGGAACAGGTAATTCCCAAGGATGTAGAGTTGCTGTTGTTTTAACAGAAAGGAAAAAAATGCAGAACTTCTACCACATACACCACCACCACTACCATCATCAACAACAACCACCAATATTTACTGCAGTGGGTATAGATATACAGTAAATGGGGAAGATGAGAGTGTGGTATAGAGAGGTGGAATAGTTCATCAGTGATTTATAATCAGATAGGCTCTGCTTTATTAGTAAATGAATTAATGTTCTTAATTTACTAGGGAGAAATTCTTTAGGCAAAATTAGTTTCAGTCAAACTTTACAGATAATGTTTAAAATAAAGACTGCAAAACTGTTGTCAGGGCCTGAAGTTGAGAGTTCTCCATTATGAGTGGTGATAAGAAGCTTATCTCTGCTTTGATTTCAAAAAGTCATTTCACTTTGGAGTCTCAAGAAATATTGAGCTTCCCTAAAAACATTCCCCTTAAGTGAAACTATTGTGGATTTTTTAAAGGCACTTAAATAAAAGTAGTGGTTTTTTTCCTTTGCTAAATGGAATCCTTACATTATGCATGATAGTGAATCTAGGTTTAAAGTGATTCTACCCAGGGAATCAGATAAATAAAAACTGAAAGGTTAGTGTTTTGCAAAAACGAAATGAAAGACCAAGCATCAAAGTTTGGAATTATGTTTGAAATGATTTTTGAATAGATTCAATATTTGCTTAATTGAGGTTCTCCCTCAGTGAACATGAGACTCCTTATCTTTTCCCTATTTGCTTCACCTATGTTTTTAAACAAAATTTAGCTTTCTCTGATCCTCAAAAATCAAGATTTGCTAATCGTTCCAACTACCATTCCATTCCCCACTGCACATGAAAGCTTTTGCTGAAAAGTGAAGTACACGCTTGTCTCCATTTTAATTCATTCAGCTCCCTTCTCAAAACTTTGTTTTTTTCTTTTTCTTTTTTCCCCATCTAATCTATCCATAGCTCCTTGAATAGCTATATTATGTCTTGGCACTTTTTCAATCATTCGTTTTAGAGCTGCTGTACTGTCTAATATTTATCACCCACTTACCCATAACTCTAGCCACTTCGGACATTCCGTTATGCTGTTATACCTCAGTTTCCAAAGAGATGTGCCCCCAGGTAGCCAGAGTTTATTCTTCATTTATGCTTATTATTGACAGCCTCCTTCAGAGAAAATTCAGTGTCTGTTTCTCTGTACTTTCTTTTCCTTTCAGATTCTACATGGCATCATATTCACATCTAATTACCTCTAGCTCAGTGTTTGCATTTTGACACACTAATTAATTCTCTTCTTGCCCCAGAGTTAGCATTGTTCAAAGGATATCATCGTGTGCTTGATTTATGGTGTCAAATTCTGAAATAAAAGGGAATGTATTTGTAGAATGTCTTTATTTTAAAAGTCTTTGCCATTTCTACTGGCTTTTTCAAGCAAAGAACTATAAAGTGAATTTTGGACTATAGCCTCAGTTATGCTAACTGGCTGTGTGATTTGCAGCAAGTTCTTACTCTCTCTCATCTCTGTCTCTCTCTTTCATTATGAAATAAGGGTAGTAGGTAACTTAAGTAATCTATGAGTTTTCTTGAAGTCCCCAAAGTCAGGATATTTATTCAGGGCAATTAACACCAAGTGTCATAACAAATAACCCCCAAGTTTTAATAGCTTAAGACAATAAAAGTTTATTTCTTGCTCATATCACAGCTTAGTGCAACTCAGGTAGCTCTTCTGGGTGAATCTATTCCAAGTAACAACTCAGGGATCCAGGAATCTTCTATCTTGTGTCTTCGTTATCCTGTAGGTTCAACTTGGAGGTCTCTGCTGTCATTTAGTCAGCCAATGAGCAGAGAGACTGTAGAATCTCATGGGATGAGATTTGGAGCCAGATCCCAAAATAGCATACATTAATTTGACCACATTCCACAGTCCATTGACCAGAACTCAGTTATATGGTCTTAGACTTAACCTTATTTTAGGGGGAACTAGGAGAAGTGGTCTGTGTGTCCAAGAAGAAAAAACAAGCTTGGTGAGCTTTTAGCCAATTTCTGCCACAGCCTTCAATATGATGAGACTATTAATTTCCTTCTGTTTTTCTACCATCCAGTTTCCCATTCTTTCTATCTCTATTTGGTTGATTAATGGTTTTGATCCACATCATTTTCCTCCCTGAGTTTTTTTTTTTTTTTTTTTTTTACTTAACACCCTGACCCTGAACTCTGGTATCACTGCCAAGTTTTGCAGGAGACCTCGTTTTATCCCTTTTTTCTATAGAAGAGCCTGCAGATCAGTGTGCAAGGATCCCAGTTTTCCCATTTGCTAGCAACTTGCATGACTCTTCAGAACCTCAGTTTCTTTATCTGTAATAGGCCTACCTGAGAAAAACTTAAGTTGTCAGAGACGTAGTATGTGCTCAAAACACTTTTATTTTTTGGTTCCATTTCCTATTGTCTTTGTGTATTAGAAAGATTATCTCATCCATTAAACCTCTGCCCTATTATCTCTGTAAGAAAAATAAAGCTATTATCTTAAATTCTAAAGCCTGTCCTATATACATAAATCAATTTACTCTCCCTTTCTGACCTTCCATTATATAAAAACCTTCCTACTATATGGTCTCTATGTCTGCAATGGTCTAACTTCTCTACTCAGATAGCTATATTTCAAAAATATTTTAATATGAACTTTCTAGATATATAGCCAGGGTTATCTGATTTGTTGGTAAAGTTAGTTAATATTCTTTCTGCCTCAATGTTTACTATTTCATTATCTCTACCATTATCCATTACCATCTCTACCAGTCAGAGGAAATTTTTTCTATGGCTTTGACTAAACCATTACTTGAATAACAGCAACTATTAGCTAAAGTGAGATTCGGGTTTGTGTCTGAACAGATGAAGATTTCCCTGCATAACCATTAAGCATTGTAAAAGGCACCCTAATAGTGAACCATTTCAAGTATGTATTTACAAAAAGATAATTATATCTAAAATTCAGGGCTCTCTGTTGAACTGTATGAGATTGGACAAATAACCTCTCTGTGCTCAGTTTTCTCAACTATCAAATATTCAGGTTACTTCCTGTCTCTTCTTTACCTAAAATTGATGCTTCATATTATTTGTGAGAGACTCCTCATATTTCATAAATATCTTTCCAATTATAGCAAAAGATTTTTTTTCTTTCTACAAATCATACATACACCTGTGGTAGGCTGACTAGTGTCTTCCGAAAACTTATGTCAACTCAGAATCTCAGAAACTAGGAAGAGGTAGGGAAGGATTTTTCTCTGGAATCTTCAGAGGGAGCATGGCCTTTCTGACAACTTGATCTCAAACTGCTAGCCCCCAAAACTGTGAGAGAATTAATTTCTTTTTTGTTAAGCCACCAGTTTGTAGTACTCTGTTAGGGCAGTCCTAGGAAAATAATACAATCCCTTTCAGTTATTTTTAACTGTTGTAATTACTCATTTAACTTGTTCATTTTCACCATAACTGTAAGTTCTCCAAGTGATGTCTTGTTCAGTAGTATTACTCATAACCTTGTAAGCATAAGTCCATTAATAGTTATTAAAATGAATGAACGAATAACTCAGTTCATACTGTCCTGGTACCACTATGCTATGAATAACTAAAGTTTTCTAATATAGCAGGGAAAAAGCCTATTAATTTCCCCAATCAAACGCTTCTCAACTTTCACCCTTATGAATCATTTTTTCCAAAGTCTTATTTATGCATGAGACAGGAATGAGAGCTTTTTTTTTTTTTCTGGTAGTGAAGCTGAACACCAAGGCTTTATTTCTGTTTATATTACTGCTACTGTCTTTTTAATTTAATTTAATTTAATTTTTTATACAGCAGGTTCTTATTAGTTATCTATTTTATACATATTAGTGAATGTATGTTAATCCCAATTCCTTGGTTCATCCCACGCCCCCGCCACCCCCTGCTTCCCCCCTTGGTGTCCATACATTTGTTCTCTGCATCTGTGTCTCTATTTCTGCCTTGCAGACTGGTTCATCTGGTTCTTGAGCATCACATTTTCTTGAATATGAATGCTTGCGTTGCTCTTTTGGTGTCTCCCTCTCTTGTTAAGTCTTCACTGGATTCAGTGCATATGGGAATTCTATAAGAGACATATGAAATGGCATCTTGAGAGTCAGATTTTATAAACAACATGGACAGCAGCAGCAAGGAGCATCCGTGCCTACATTTGTTCTGTTTTCAAGGTTTTGCTTTACCTCTGATGACAGAACTCATCCCATCACAATGTTTGTTCCATCCCAGTACAAATCCTCATATATTGCCAAAGAAGATATTATGCAATATGAAGATTCCATAACTGTATCATTGCAAGGACAGCTATAGAAAACACTCTGAAATAAATTCCAAATACTATATTGTGTGAGATTGAGGAGTAGTTATGTCCGTCTTATTTCCAACAGCTATGTGGTTTCATTGATGAGTATTAAGAATTTAAGTTCTTTGTGGGCTGAGATTTTCTTCGGTTCACTGCTATATCCCTAGAACTTGGAAGATTGCCTGAAACATTTGATATAACCAATGAATATTTTGAACGAAATGTCCCTTTCTTAATTTACCTTGCTGCTGCTAACTCAGTGATCAGATGCTGCTTTAAGTACATTCTATTAGATGACTAAAGCAGGGTTTTGCAACTTGTAGAAGTCACGTCAGAGAGTTTCACTGCCAGGGAGGTTTACCATGTTCCCTACACTCCTCAAATTTGGCAATTAACACTCCAGCTAGAGCACTTCTTTTTCTCACTGACTCCAGCATTTACCTGATCATTATCCCTTCATGCTGAGTGTGTCCTATTACAGAGGTTTGGCCATAGCGACATTTTTCAAGAATAGCTGATTCAAGGACTAGGGCCATCTGTACCGTGATTACAAAAGCTAATTAGGTATAGATAAGTACAATTTTAAGAAGTTGTGCATTTTCGTGTATTATTGTGAAGTATTATTTTCAAGTATTTTTCTTTTGAAAAGAAAAGACATAGAATAGATTAATTTTAATCTCCTTTCTCTTTCTCTCTCTCTATTGCTTTCAGAACTATTATCATGACCCACAAAGTTAAAGATTTAGCACAAAACTATTGCCTGAGGGCTCCATGAAATAAAGCTCGTCTTTCCTCAACTTGAGATTAAAAGGTTTAAGAATAAAAAAAGTTGGAAGGGTTAACACTGTTGTGATTTAGTTTCAAATCAAAGTCCAATGTTGACTTCAGCTCTTTTCCTGTTTGGCCTTCATTTATCTTTATCTGGGCTGAAATATAAAGAGAAGTTTCCACTGCCACCCAGTATGTCAGAATAACTGCACATCCAGACACCTGAACGGAAACCCTGGCTGGGAATCCTTCCAAATCTGGGAGCTGGTTAAGCTTGCTTAAAGAAGAAGCAGAGGAGCAAAAAATTCTAAGCCAAGAGTAATCAGTGGGTTCAGAACTTATCTTTCAGGCTTAAGCCAGGGAGCTGCATTCCCAGCAGGCTCTGGTCTTTACTGTTTCATTCCTGCCCGTGCCTGTCACTTGCTTGTTATGTGAGTTTGAACAAGTTTTGTACACTCTGTGTGCCTCAGTTTCCATATGCATAAGATAGAGAACACAGATTGTTGAAAGGAGTAAATGTGTGAATATATGTAAAGTATTTATACAGTAAATGCCTGACAGTAAGCACTAATTAAGTGGTAGCTGTTATTGCAGAGGTGGATGTATTAGGCCATCTTAGCCTGAACTCTAAAACATATTTATATCCTATAAATAACTCCCCTTTTCTGAGTCTGTGTTCACCAAGCCACCTTCTGATAACTTGGCTTTCCTAGAGGATATAGCATCCATAGAGAGAAGATATTTTAGCTGGCCATAAGCATCCATTCCTCTTGAGAGTTTTATTTATCTCTTAAAAAAATATATGTACCAGACACTTCCCTAATTTTGTATATTATTAAAATCCTATGAATTAACCTTCTTTTAATAGATTAGAAAATTGAGGGTAATATGGGTAATATAATTCGCTCTAGGTCACTTAAATGTAGGTGACAGAGACTTTGTTGAAACCCAGAATTCTTCCCTTTTTTCCCTACACAGGTGCTCCCTGTGCTGTAGCAAAAGGGCGTCTTGTGTGGCGGTCACCAAGTTCTCTTCTATCAGTTGAACTAAAAATCTAATTGAGGGTAGAAATCTAGGTAAATTAATCCCTTGTATTTTAGTTAGAATAAAGACCCCTCAGCAAAAGTGGATCTAGGTTGCGTCCTCCTTGAGGAATGGAAAATAAATCCATTTTATTTATTGAGTCCATAGAAAACACTTTGCTCTTTTGTTTGTTTTGTTTTGCTTGTTTTTCCTATAGTAGTTCGCAAACCTCATTGTGCATCCAAGTCACCTGGAGGGCTGCAATCGAACACTCATTGCTGGGCTCATCCACTGAGTTCTCGATTCAGGAAACCTGGGCTTCAGCCTGGGGCTTTGCATTTCTGACAAGTTCTCTTGTGGTGATGATGTTGCTAGCACTGGCACCACACTTTGACTCTGTCTTAAAATCAGTGGAGTCAGTGCTCTTAAACTGTTTATGTGTGAACTCAGTAAAGCTTAGCTGATCTGATATTAATCTTTAACTAAAATCCCTTTTTTCCCTTTGTTAAGTACTTCAGGTCTTATTCATTAACCAAAAAATCCTGATACAAACCAAATAGACCTTGAGTTACCCAAAGCAGAATTGAAGTCATCTATGTAATGGCTCACTAGTCTCCGGGGATGTAACACATACAACATTTATATACTTTTGGTCTTTCAGATTACATTTTATACAAGATGCCATATTATTATGACATGTCTGATTAAACAAAGAATGCAAGACAGAAATTGCATACGGGGATTGTTGCATTTTGTTTGCTTGTTTTAGCATTTGATGGAATTCACTTTAAGGGCTTGTCCTGAGTTGCTAATTCTGAAGGGAGTTCTAAGAACAAGTAAAACAATCATGGAATAACGTAAGCATTTGGATTTAAAGGGTTGGGCATACTGTAAAATGCTAATCAGCAAATTTTCCTTGGTAAGTCACTATTCCTGTGGCATTTTACTTACATGCAGAATTTGCTGCTCATCATATCGTACCTTACCACTTCATCCCTCCCCACAAGCAATCACAAAGTATTCACAGAAAATGTTGAATGAAAAAAATGAATGCGTTCAGATTATTAATAACAGTAATAATGAGAGAAGCAACCATGTACCTGCTTCCCATAGACCAGGCCTGTTCAATGTCCTCATAAGGAGTATCCCACTTAATCAGCACAAAATCCCTATAAATCAGAGTTTCTCAACATCAGCACTAGTGACATTTTAGGCTGGATAATTCCTTGTTGTGTGTTCTGTCCTATGCATTGTACAATGTCTTGTAGGATCCCTGGCCTCTACTGACTAGATGCCAGTAAAAACCTCCCAGTTGTAACAACAAAAATTGGCCCAGTTGAGAACCACTGATATATATCAATATATAGAATTATAATCTCTCTTTCATAAATGTGGCCTTGGAAATTTAATTTGTCCAACTTTCCACAGTTCATTTTTATCAGAACAGGAATTCAAGTCCAGACCCTCAGATTTGTCCATTCTTAATAAGTTGACTAAAATGGGAGACACAAACTTCTGTAGACCAGGATAGGACAGATCAGCTGTGATTAATTTCCTCTAAATGCAACTTTTCTAAATAAATTTTGCCATATTTAGGCTTTAAATTGTATAGTCTATGTTTTGTCTTAATTTTTATTAGACATAAGTCCTTGAATACAATCCAGCATCCGTTCTTTTGTTATGGAAACAGATGCCTTTGGCTTGTGAGTTAAAATAGCTCCTAGTACAAAGCAGGGTTCTAACTGGCCTGGCTGTATGGGTCCCCAGTCTCTGGTCACCACCTAGGCTGAGGTGGGATTTATGTCTTGGATATGCATTTACTTTGCTGTTTATTTCCTTAGTTGAATCTTAGAATGTTGTTCATAACCTTCTCTCTCCCCTGCTTTTTTATAGCAAGGTCCAAACTTCTGTTTTCTTAAGTGTTTCATCAGACAAATAATATATGTATAAACTTCAGTTGAAATTGGGAAATGTGTATTTTAAATCAACCACATGAGAATGGATAGATGATAGATAGATAGGCAGACAGGCGGACAGATAGAAGTTGGCTGTGTAAAGCATGGAATCTCTATCACTTCTAAGAGTCAGTCAGGGGCTCATATTCTGGTCCTGAACGAAAAGAACTGGTGATTGTAGTAACTCTTTTGGGAAAGAGGACTATATACTAAAAAGGAAATTGAGAGTATATAGAGATGGATAATATAGGGTCATTTACTACAGAATAGAACAGGTTGAAGAGATATGGAGTTATAAACTAATTAAGGCAATTGTAGATAGGAGAGAGGAAGGTCCCATAATTTATATTTAGACTATAATATAAAGAAAATGGATATGTGCTATCAGCACAATACACACACACACACACACACACACACACACACACACACACAATCACATGTTTGACTTATTGTAATAGATCCCATAAGATTTGCTGGGATTAAGTAACTGTCATAAAGTGTACTCATATGCTTTTATGTACTTAGGAAAATATTGTTAAAGGTTTAGTACCTACATGAGGAAAAATTAAAATCTCATTAAAGGATATAAAACAAATATCTCAACAAATGGAAAGACAAATCAGGTTTTTGGGATACACTATAACAGAAAATGTTTATGCTTCTAAAACAAATGTGGACTTAATTTAATATCAATCAGAATCCCAACTGGGAATTTTTGAAAGTGTTAAAAAAAAAAGCCTTAAAATTTATATAACAGAGTGGGTTTTATAGATCTCTCTCTCTCTCAATCTCTCTCTCTCACCCACACATACATAAGAATAGTAAGAGACAGCGTAACTGTAGAAAAACCTGTAAAACAGATATTCAGTTATTATTTTATCGGCATGACATAGAAGAAAAAGGAAGTCTAGAAATTGATTGTAGTATATAACAGAAGATTTTATATTTGACAAAGGTAGTATTTCATTTCACAGGGAAAAGATGGATCATTAATAATTAGCCCTGGCACAATCAGCTATCTATTTGCATCTTACACCATGTACAAAAAACAAATTTCAGAGGGAATGAAGATTAATTTGTAAAAAATTTTTAAAAAAAAGTTTTGCAAACACCTAGGAGACTAGTAGTACGTGTACATGTACAATAGCTAGTAGCAAGTATAACTTTCTTAAATAAGACTGAAAACCCAGCTGTAAGAGATAAGGTATATAAATTTGTAGCAAAAGATAACACAGACAAAATATCAATCAAAAGATACATAATAGGCTTTGAAAGAAAAATATGTATACTGGAGAATACTGACAGAGTGTTGTTTCTGTAGTATACATAGGACCCTGAAAATTTGTCAGGATGAGAATAGTAGCTCAATAATAAGAGTCAATTCACAGAGATCATCTTCAAGTGATCAAGTATATGAAAATAATGCTCAAACTGATTGTTAACTTTCTATGCAAAAATAATGAAGAGACATCATGTTATAGCTGTGAGCCTGACAGTAATTTGAAAGGGTGATAACTTGACTGGCAAGTGTAAAACCTAAAGTATTAAAGACATTTTGGAATGCAATGTCTATTAAAATTAAAAATGCATTTACCTTCTGACACAGAAACCCCTCTTCTTGCTAGTTCAGCCGTAAAACAAAGCACCAGTAGGAGGCATATTTATTGCAGTGTGTTGAGTAGCCAAATACTAAATAGAAAGCAATGGCTCTTCAGTAGGGGAATGACTGAAAATATGGTAAATACATATCACAATTTTGCAGCTGTTAAAAAAGAATGAATTAAAGGTGTACCAACGGATAATTGATTTGGAGTGATTTCTGTGGGTTTTTTGTTTAGTAAGAATAGAAAGATACAGAAAAGTGGATATTGAACGATCTTTCTGAGTAAACAATTACACGATAACTAAATTCTTCATTTGTATATGTGTGTGAGTCTTTGCATGGGTGTATACATATACATGCTTACCTATTGTCATAAATATATGGAAAAAACATACATTCAATAGTGAAAATTTGGTTTAACAGGGTAGAGAGGAAGGTAGGAAAGTGGGAGTGAGGAGGGCTGAACATTAAAATAAAAGAAAATAAACAAGTGAAAAATGTAAAAATCCAATAAAAATGAATGTACGTTTGATTCCCACTTCAATTTATACAGTATTTTAAATGTGAATTAAAGTTAAGTACATTGAAATTATTTGAGATTACTCTAATTTGATTCTTAGGGTTTTTTCCAGACTTTAACAAGAAACTGTTTCCTAAGATTTCAAAAAATATATATAATTCATATTTCCTGTAGAAAAAAATAAAAATTACAGTTAAGCAAAAAGAAAAAAATATCCTAGTCCTTCCAGTTTGAGGCTCTGTCTGTTGACTCTCTTCCCATCCCTTACCCAGAGCTCTGCTCACTGGCTTCTGTCTTCTCTCCCCAGTCTAGCTTAGGTACCACCTCCGAGTAACTGTCTTGTATTGGCCTGCCTCTGTCAAATTCTACATCTCTGTCCTTTGGACAAGTTGCATACCCAGCCTCAAATAGACATAGCCCAGCCCCAAACTTGAACACTTCACAAAAACAGCATCTGATCCTGGAGAATTCTACAAATTCCAAAACCTGGCCTTTAACAACATATCCTCAGTGAATGTTCTGATAGAGGTTATGACAGAAATAAAAGCATAAGAAACATAGTTCCTTCCCAAAAGAAGCTTAGAAATTCATGGAGGAGCTGAACTTTACATTTATTAAAATTAAATAGGTTTGTTTCAGCCCTTAACCCGATATGATTGTTTAAATTAATTGTAGGTTGGAGAGTTAAGGAGAAAGTTTATTCAAAAGAGCCCATTACACCAGGTAGAGGGAGGACAAAGATATGAAGATAAAGTACACAAGGACCTAGCACTTGTAGCATTTGCCTCATTTCTGGTGCTTGGGCCTGTCTCAGTCCTATATAACTCAACAGGAAAGAAGGGCCAAGGCTGAGCTAGTAAAGTAATAAAAATGGAGGTTTCTAATCATGATCTAAAATGATACACAACTGAGGCTTCATGGCTAGAGGCATAGTTTACCTTTAGCTAATTAAAAGGAGACTCCTGCCTGTAGAAGAAGCCAACCTATTGCCTCCAAACAACCAATTTTTGATCTGGACATGTTTCTACAATAAACCACATGTTTGGGTCTTTTTCAAAAAGTACCCTACTTCTTACTGGGTTGGGATGGGAGTATGAAACAGAAGTTTTATCCAGATACCCAGGCCAACTCATGGTTGATAGAGATGCCTGAGGAGGCCTGGGCCTTGGAGACCCAACTGGAACGTGAAGGTCATACTTGCAAAGGTGAAACACTCTGATGCCCAACTGACAGGGTAAAAACACTTAAATAAAAGAGAGTAGGAGCATGTGAGAATTATCAGAAAATCTTTGGAGAGCTCTGGGCTCTGCTCTGGCTCCTGAGTAACCTTAGCTGTCACTGCCTGTGTCACTGTAGTAGCTGTTGAGTGGAGAGGGCTGCTTCTAAAAGCATGACTGAAAAATTTTAAGTCAGGGATACACACACAAGCCTGTCTGCTGTCTTTGTCTTTTGCTCATATGTTTGTTCTTTGTTTTCCTATTATTACCCTTCTAACATTTTTCTCAAGGTAAGTTGTGCTCCAAACTATTCTTTTGTCCTTAGCAGTCACCCAAAACTCTCTTTTTTAGTCTTTCTGTATCTCAACCTGTCTTTTAACTAAGCCTGTCCAATAGAACAGGCCACAAGGTTGCCACTGGATAAGCCACAGTGATTTTTAGCTTCAAGAATTTTATCATAAATCAGAGCAGAAAAACAGATAGAAGATTATAAAAAGAACTAGCGTAGAGGAATTGCAAAGATCTCAGAATCTTACTATGTTCTTATAGTCATCATCTTTTTCTCACAGTTCCAAACTTCCTTATATAGTGCTAACTGGAAATCCCTTGGTACTTGGAGTCTTTAATGTTATTTCTGAACTGGAATCACAAATCACCTCTTTTCATCATCCTAACTCCCATCCTATCCCCACCACTAGGCTAGATGCCTGTGTGGTTCTCTTTCTTCACATAGGCCCCTGTTACCAGCAAGTAGGTTCAAGTCCAATCTCAACAGAACAGAGGTAGAAACTCTCATTTCCTTTTCCCTCCAGGTTATCCTACTCTGTACCACCCCCCACTCCCCCCCATGCTCTAAATGAGATATCTGCACTTCTGTAGATTTCCAGTCAGTATATCACCTCTCACCACACTTCTACTCAGACCTTTGTGTTTGTGGTTGATAGTAAATATTTCCATTTCAATCAATTAAGAAAAGTTAGGTGCTAAACAGTATACTTAAGAAGAATGTTATATAATCTTTATCATTGTAGAATTAAAAACCTTCAAAGACCAGAATAATGGGTAGAAAATCATTGCAAACAGTAAACCCATTCATGCATTTATTCATTCACCTAGTTTAAGACTGTCAAGTACACAGGATATAAGTAAGGCTTTGGAAATTTTTAGGACGAAGTATTAGTGTTAAATCAGGAACTATTTTGTTAATTATACACACCAAGTTGTGTTCAACTGCAATGTGGAAGGATCACAGATGAACAAATTCTAAGAAATCTTGAGGAGAGCATCTAAGGTTTCTGCTTGAAGTAAGCCCATTATAATTTATTAAAGTGCTCTGCCAAGCCTGTAGCTTTATCCTAGGATTCTTATTTATATACAGAGACATAATAATTTTTAAGAGTTTTTGAAATATTATTTGATTATGCTGGACATTATAGCCTGAATTTCTATAGCATGAAACAGTAAGGGCCTTGAGCAGATGGCCATTTACTTAATAATTGCACCCCTCCACCCCACTTCCAGAACTGGGCTGTGCATTTCCTTAATTTGGAGGTATTTTGATAGAGCATTTGTTCTTATTCTACACAAGAAAGGTACACAGGGACGAGGAGGAGGCTCTGCTGTCCTAGAGAAGGTGGAGTAGTAGTATTTGAGCCTAATGATTTTAACAACGTTCAGTTGAGATAGAAAGTAATGGGTTACAGGATTAGTTAAAACCTGTGGTGGTTTAAAACATGTCCACAAATGATTTGACCCTCTTCCCACTGAGAGGTGGGAACTATGTCCCCTCCCCTTGACTCCGACAGGATATGTCTCTGTTTGGACCTGTAGAGTAAGGTAGAATTAGTGCAGTGTGTCTTCTGCAGCTAGGTAAGAGCAGGCCACACAGCTTCCATCTGGTTTTCTTGAAATACTCTGTGTTGGAAATCTGAGCTGCTATGTGAGAAATTCTCCAACCCTGTGGCTGCCATGCTGTAAGGAAAGGAAACTCAGGCCACATGAAGATGCCCTGTGTAGGTATGTCAGTCACCAGCCCCCAATGAGGTCCCAGCCGACAGCTGGCGTCAGCTACTGTGAAATTGTCTCCAATGATTCCAGACCCTTTCCAACTACTAACTCATCTCCATGGAGCCATGGAGTCCTCCCAGCCGAGGTCCCAGACCACATAGAGGATAGATAAGCCAAATCCCTCACCCACAGATGCTGTGAAGAAAATAAAATGATTGCTTTGAACCCCTAAGTGTAGGGTAGTTTGTTTGCAGCAGCAGTAATTGGGGCAGTCCTTTAGAGCCCTCTCTTCCTAGAGATTTCTTCTAGTGATGGGTAGTGAAAATAGAGATTTGGTGGAAACATGACTCTTGGAAAAATGTTTTGAGTATAGGTGGTTAGAGGTAATGATTCTCAGGAAGAAAATGAGGTGGAAGATGGAAATCCATGCTTTTTCCTCTTTAGCACTATCCACTCTCTTCTTTTATGCTTCTCCTCACATTACTGAGAGTCTGTTTCTCTATGTGCTTTTTCTTTCTGACTGTGGCAGCCAAGATTGAATGAGGGAAAACAGGGGTTACTCAAAACATGGATGGGGGATCATTTTTACAAATCAGAAATAACCTTAACAAATCAGAAAAGAGCCTGTTTTGTTCCAAAAAAGAAATCTGAAGTTTGAGTTTACATTAAAAACAAAAAGCAAAGGGAGATCGGGTGGTACAGTAAATTGATGCCAGCAGGATGAGGTAGAAGTTTCCAGAGGCAGAGACATCCTATCCATTTGGTTGAGTAGACAGATTGCCTAGGATTCACAGTACTTTTAGAAACGCATGAAATGAAATGTTTTAATTTCCTTTAAAATCAGAAGAAAAGAAGTGTAGTTTTAGATAGAAGAAAATATTGTAACATATAATATTCATATCTTTGTCTTTTCATCCTCAGTCAAAAATAGAACCTTTAATTATTTTTTAATGGTGTAAGTGTTTCATGATACATAGGGACCATAAATGTAATAATGTGACCCTGACTGGAGAACCATGTGGGACAGGACTAGAAGGAATGGGTATATCGGATCGGCTGCTTCTGTGCTTACCTGAAGCGGTAAGTTTTGTATGTCTAAACTTAAACTCTGTGTTTGGAGTTTCAGCACAGCACTAATGATGCTTTATATAACCAACTAGTGCAATTCCATAGCATGCAGACTTTATTACCATACTCCTTCAGACCAGTTATCTAAATTATAATAGGGTAAGGAGTTTAGAAGGAAGAAAGATACAAAACTGTGACCCTTCTTCAGTTGCTGCAATGCCTGGGCATCAGTGGGTGCCAGAGCCGTCCCTGGGCTCATAGGAGAACAGGAAGCCCTCACTGCCTGGTGAAAGAATACCGTTGGGTGATCCTTGTCAAAGACAGCCTCTCTTAACTCACTTTTTCCAGATATGTTCAAAATGATGGCGTCATTTGGTCAAATATTTTGATAGGTTATTCAAAAAGGAGTCTGGGCTTTTTATCAGTCATGTCCAGCTGCCCATTACCAAGAGGGAAACCAGTGGGAACTGTACAATTCAAGAACAAACTTAAAATCAATAAAATTTAAGTGTCAAATGTTAATACTGGCTACACCTGTGCAAATATAAATTCAGAGCAAACATAAAAGTTTAAATATTATGCATTATTACTCATAAAAATAAATAAAGCAAACCCAAAAAACTAGCTAAGGGACCGAGCCTCCCCAAAGCTAGCAGAAGGGGAAGAATTGTTGCAATCTCCTTAGAGACATTTTCCATTGGCCATTCTCTGTGACAGTACATGGTGTAGAATAGAGAAGGAAAGCTATTTAGAAGGTCCATTTTGTTCATCTGCACTTCCTCAGAATCCAGTGTAGTTCCTGGTGTATACTAGGCATGCAGTAAATATTTGTTGAATAAAGAATGAAAATATGAGTAAATATAGGGCTCATTCTGGTATACTCATTGTTCAGTTCTGCCTATGTGCTTGTTCCGCCCAGCAGCACACTAGCTTCCTCAAAAGGAGCACCTCAGAAGAGCCTTGGGTCCCTTTTACTCATTCATGCCTCCTTTCTATAACTTCACCTTCTTCTTACTGACCCTCCCTTTCCTCTTTCTTCTGACTACTGCCTATCTCCTGCTCCAGTGATCCCAGCCCCTCATTCCGATTGCTCAGTTTCCTGATTTCAATTCTGCCTTCCTGTCTTTTTTTTTTTAATTTATTTATTTTATTTATTTATTTTTGGCTGTGTTGGGTCTTTGTTGCTGTGCGCAGGCTTTCTCTAGTTGCGGCGAGCGGGGGCTCCTCTTTGTTGCGGTGCGCGGGCTTCGCACTGCGGTGGTTTCTCTTGTTGCAGAGCATGGGCTCTAGGCGCCCGGGCTTCAGGAGTTGTGGCTCGTGGGCTCTGGAGCGCAGGCTTAGTAGTTGTGGCGCACAGGCTTAGTTGCTCCACAGCATGTGGGATCTTCCCGGACCAGGGCTTGAACCCGTGTCCCCTGCATTGGCAGGCGGATTCTTAACCACTGTGCCACCAGGGAAGCCCTGCCTTCCTGTCTTGATATACTCATAGATCTACTTGTAATGACTTCTTTTGATTGATGATTCTTGGTCCATCCTCTCCTGCTGTCCTACCTTTTAAGTAAACTTCAATCCACCAGGACAGTAGAACCCAGTCAGCTGTAACTTCATAATGACCTCAGGGTTTAAATAGGTGGTTTCTCCTATGTTTCTTACCTTCCTCAGCATGCTGCCTCTAGAAGCCTTCTCCAAAAGGTTATAATATAGTTCAGTTGACTCTCAGTTACTGGCCCTTCATCTAAAATTTCAATTCTTATCCAATCAAAGCTTTGACACTTCATATTAACTCTCTATGACCTTACCATTTTACATTAAGGAAATAATTCCTGTTACCTCCCAAACTTGAAAGATCTTAGAAAGTTACCCACAGTGATAATATGCAATGTAAAACTTCAGAGAGAGAGGATGAATGCTTTTGACTTTCTGCAATACTTTTTGGATATTGTCTGATAGTGAGGAGAGAGGAAAATTAGAATCAAGTAAAATTTTTATGAATTCTTGACAGAGGAACACTCATAACCATGTTAGCAATGTTATAGTGTGAATAGTGTCAAACAAAGCAGATAAATGTGCTATTTACACACTTCCAGTGTA
This sequence comes from Globicephala melas, assembly GCF_963455315.2. Taxonomy (NCBI): domain Eukaryota; kingdom Metazoa; phylum Chordata; class Mammalia; order Artiodactyla; family Delphinidae; genus Globicephala; species Globicephala melas. The sequence goes on along the minus strand of NC_083317.1, from coordinate 53,084,285 downwards.
AATCTTAGCAACTTTTTAAGTGTTTTGTTTACATATTTCTGTTTTCTATGTCATTGTCAAATCCATAAACCTTTCAAACATGCACACATACACACACACACAAATAATCAATAAATATATCCGAGGAGTAGTAGATTTAGTGAAATTCCACTTGTTTTCACTTACCTGTACACGTTCCAGTTGCATTTATTTCTCTCTATTCTTAGAAACTAAATGTCAAAGTGAAATAGATGGGGTTGGTTCTAGGTAGGATTCTTATTTGTTTCAGCCAGTCACAAAGAAAAAGAGCCAGACCTTCTGCTGGGTCTTCAGAACATGGCTTCACATTTGAAAAACCTGAATGAGCTTAAAAACAATACTGATCCCCAACTCTACCCAGAACAACAACAACAAAACAAACAAAAAAAAACCCTGGGTTGTGGGGGAAGCAGTGTATTTGTTAACACCTCCATGGTGATACCACCGTACAGCCAAAGTTAAGAACTGCTGATTTAGAATGTGTTGTTGTGCTATTATTTTCTTTGCTTTAGCTGAAGAAAGGCAATTTAGATTATTTTTATATGGTCCTGGGAAAAATGAAACAAAAGTATGCAAAGCAAGAAAGTACTTCAGTAGGGCCAAGTAAGTGAGGCAAAGGGTTTCTATTTTATAACTTGATAGGCTATTGTCAAAATAGAAACAGGTCTAGGTTAGAATCCACTTTGAGATCCATAGAATTTGTAGCAAGCTCCCGTAGCTGGAAGATAAACAAACAGGCTTTCTCCTGGCAACACACTTTTCCCAAACTCTCAACTACATTCTGCACTTGCTGTTTCCTGAAGATAATGCTGTTTTTATTATTTGCTGTTTAATGTTAATTACTTTTGCTCTTTAGAGTTACTCACAATACATTTTGGAATCCAGTGAATACATTAGTGTCTTAGAGTATCAACATTTCTCCCAACTTATCCTTCATTATTACAAAGCTGAAAACCAGTTATAAAATAAACGCTGCTAAATGATTTATTTCTCATCCATTGAAATATACTTTTCTCATGAACAGGAAGAAATTATTTGAAGAATTTAATGCAGTCAAGCAGGAGATTCCAAAATCTATACATAGAATTTCAAGTCCTTGTAAATAGGTCAACAACATTTGTAAAGTATGCATAGATGCTTAGCACTATAATAGGAACCTAAAGTGTATAGTTGAGATTAGACATGACTTATGCCCTCAGAATTTTATACTCTTTCAAAAAAGACGAGATAGGTTGGTATTCAATGAATACGAATACATACAAAGAAATACTCTGACAGAAAGAGATAAGGAAGGGATTGTGCAGAGCCACAGTTAATTGAGGGAAATTTCCCTTGAGATGTTTTTGTGAAATGGGCTCTGAACTTCAATTTAAAGTGAGGGATATGGTTTGTAGGACAGGAATGTTGAGACTATTCCTTGTATATGTGATAAATTAAATGAAAGCTCTAAGAAGTGAATAAAATGGAGTGAACTGGCTGAAAAAGAAAAGGAAGAAGAAAGCTCCTAGATGTCTGTAATGTCTGTGAAAAGAGACATTGCATCTTTCTCAGCATTTTAAAATTAGCAGTTTACTGACAGTTTTCTGAATTAAATGATTTATATGAACATTTATGGATGGAAAAATATGTTTCTCTGATGATAAAAATGCTATAATTTCTCCTATTTTAAAAGTTAAGTGCCTTTATATATGAAATATTTTTTAATAGATCTTTATTGGAGTATAATTGCTTCACAGTACTGTTAGTTTCTGTTGTACAACAGAGTGAATTAGTCGTATGCATACATATATCCCCATATCCCCTCCCTCTTGAGCCTCCCTTCCACCTTCCCTATCCCACCCCTCTAGGTCATCGCAAAACACCGAGCTGGTCTCCTTGTGCTATGCTGCTGCTTCCCACTAGCAGAAATTTTACATTTGATATGTTGATGCTACTCTCACTTCGCCCCAGCTTCTCCTTCCTCTCCCCTGTGTCCTCAAGTCCATTCTCTATGTCTAAATCTTTATTCCTGCCTGCCACTAGGTTCATCAGCACCTTTTTTTTTTTTAGATTCCATATATATGCATTAGCACATCGTATTTGTTGATCTCTTTCTGACTTACTTCACTCTGTATGACAGACTCTAGGTCCATCCACCTCACTACAAATAGTTCAATTTCGTTTCCTTTTATGGCTGAGTAATATTCCATTGTATATATGTGCCACATCTTCTTTATCCATTCATCTGTCGATGGACATTTAGGTTGCTTCCATGTCCTGGCTATTGTAAATAGAGCTGCAATGAACATTGTGGTACATGACTCTTTTTGAATTATGGTTTTCTCAGGGTATATGCCCGGTAGTGGGACTGCTGGGTCATATGGTAATTCTATTTTTAGTTTTTTAAGGAGCCTCCATACTGTTCTCCGTAGTGGTTTTATCGATTTACATTCCCACCAACAGTACAGGAGTGTTCCCTTTTCACCACACCCTTTCCAGCATTTATTGTTTGTAGATATTTTGATGACGGCCATTCTGACTGGTGTGAGGTGATACCTCATTTTAGATTTGATTTGCATTTCTCTAATGATTAGTGACGTGGAGCATCTTTTCATGTGCTTCTTGGCCATCTGTATTTCTTTTTTGGTGAAATGTCTATTTAGGTCTTCCACCCATTTTTTAATTGGATTGCTTATTTTTTTGATATTGAGTTCCATGAGCTGTTTGTATATTTTGGAGATTAATCCTTTGTCCATTGTTTCATTTGCAAACATTTTCTCCCATTATGAGTGTTGTCTTTTCATCTTGTTTATGGTTTCCTTTGCTGTGCAAAAGCTTTGAAGTTTCATTAAGTCCTATTTGTTTATTTTTGTTTTTATTTTCATTACTCTAGGAGGTGGGTCAAAAAAGATCTTACTGTGATTTATGTCAAAGAGTGTTTTTCCTATGTTTTCCTGTGAGAGTTTTATAGTGTCTGGTCTTACATTTAGGTCTTTAATCCATCTGGAGTTTATTTTTGTTTTCAGTGTTAGTGTTCTAATTTCATTCTTTTACATGTAGCTGTCCAGTTTTCCCAGCACCACTTATTGAAGAGGCTGTCTTTTCTCCATTGTATGTTCTTGCCTCCTTTGTCATAAATCAGGTGACCATATGTGCATCGGTTTATCTCTGGGCTTTCTATCCTACCACTGATCTATCTTTCTGTTTTTGTGCCAGTACCATACTGTCTTGATTACTGTAATAGTTTGAAGTCGGGGAGCGTGATTCCTCCAGCTCCATTTTTCTTTTTCAAGATTGCTTTGGCTATTCAGGGTCTTTTATGTTTCCATACAAATTGTAAAATCTTTTGTTCTAATTCTGTGAAGAAAGCCAGTAGTAGTTTGATAGGGATTGCATTGAATCTGTAGATTGCTTTAGGTAGTATAGTCATTTTCACAATATTGATTCTTCCAATCCAAGATCATGGTATATTTCTCCATCTGTTTATGTCATCTTTGATTTCTTTCATCAGTGTTTTATAGTTTTCTGAGTACAAGTCTTTAGCCTCCTTAGGTAGGTTTATTCCTAGATATTTTATTATTTTTGTTGCAATGGTAAATGGGATTGTTTCCTTAATTTCTCTTTCTGATTTTTTGTTGTTAGTGTATAGGAATGCCAGAGATTTCTGTGCATTAATTTTGAATCCTTCAACCTTACCAAATTCATTGATTAGTTTAGTAATTTTCTGGTGGCATCTTTAGGATTTTATATGTATAGTATCATGTTATCTGCAAACAGTGACAGTTTTACTTCTTCTTTTCTAATTTGAATTCCTTTTATTTCTTTTTCTTCTCTGATTGCCGTGGCTAGGACTTCCAAAACTATGTTGAATAAGAGTGGTGAGAGTGGACATCCTTGTCTTGTTCCTGATCTTAGTGGAAATGCTTTCAGTTTTTCACCATTGAGTATGATATTTGCTGTGGGTTTGTCATACACGGCCTTTATTACATTGAGGTAGTTTCCCTCTATGCCTATTTTCTGGAGAGTTTTTATCATAAATGGGTGTTGAATTTTGTCAAAAGCTTTTTCTGCATCTATCGAGATTAGAAAATATAAACAGACCTATCACAAGTAATGAAATTGAAACTGTAATTAAAAATCTTACAACAAACAAAAGTCCAGGACCAGTTCGCTTCACAGGCAAATTCTGTCAAACATTTAGAGAAGAGCTAACACCGATCCTTCTCAAACTCTTCCAGAAAATTGCAGAGGGAGGAACACTCCCAAACTCATTTTATGAAGACACCATCACCCTGCTACCAAAACCAGAAAAAGATGTCATAGAAAAACAAAATTATAGACCAATATCACTGATGAACATAGATACAAAAATCCTGAACAAAATACTAGCAAACAGAATCCAACAACATACTAAAAGGATCATACACCATGATCAAGTGGGATTTATCCCAGAGATGTGAGGATTCTTCAATATATGCAAATCAGTCGATGTGAACACCATATTAACAAATTAAGGAATGAAATATTCTTATTATACCTCTTATGTTATAAATATTGTTACTTCTTGTAGAATTATTCTAAAGCTGACTCCCTTGTGGCAGACACATTTATCCTCATGAAATAGCCATGATCTGTTCCATATTTTTCAGCCCCCTTGAAGATAAGTGGGACCATTTAACTAGTTTTTGGCATGTAGGCTGTGTGCAGAATTGATGTATGTAACTTTCTTGCCAAGGCATTTAAGAGTTGGTGTGTTCCCTCAAGTTCTCTCTTCCCCAACTCATCATCTGGAAGCTGATGCAGACAAAAGATTCAAGCAGAATGAATCTCTGGGTCACTATTTGGATAGGAACCACCAAGAAATGTCATCGCATTGTAGTAAACTTTCTTAGGTTATACTCCTGAGATCTTGGTTTCTTTCCCTGGTATAGGCTAGGCTAACCTCACTGTACCCTCCAAGCTTTTTGCATGCATAATCTTTTGTTTTAGAAGAGATGAATTTCAGGAAAGTGGTGGCAACAGGGGAGATGGGAAACACAATGTATCATTACAATTAAAGACTCATGTTCTAGCCACAAATCCTTTCTCCCTTGAAATAAACTTTTACAAACGATGTCAGGTTAAACTGCCTTTATTTTTCCACAGTTTAGCTAGAATAAGGCAATATCTTTCTTTTGGGTTGCTAAGGAGGGTTTTATTTATTCATAGAATTGTACTTTGACAACAGAGTCAACTTACCTCAATTGCAGGTTCGCTGAATTGCTCTCAATTCTCCTATTTATTATCTTCTAATAAATTAAGACTAAGACCATGTCTGTTCATTGAACTTCAGCTAAGAGTTATATCTAGCCAGAGAACTCAAATATGTTTTGGAACTTGTCTTATTCACCCTAGCAATTGTTAAGACATTTGTGAGGAAAATGACTTTCACCAGGAATGAGGGCAGGATACATTTTTATAGGGGCTAATCAGAGTCTAATGAAATTGAAACAAATAAATTATTCTTAAGTGAAATCAGTTTCATTAAGCCTCTGCCATTTCAAGCCTTCACCTTGTATGTCCATCCTTAGCCCGCAGTAGAAAAGTGAATCTGGTGCTGTCATGGTGCCTCAAATGGCTTGCTGCAAGCTCTAAGAGCTGTTGTTCAGTAGGTAGTAGCTAAAAGTCTTCTTTGCATTAATAGCATTTTGTTTTTTAATTAAGAAAATTTTGGTTTTTAATTAAGAAAAAAGCAAGGCCCTTAACTTTCACTCCATTCTTTAATGATGATAATGGTATATGCAAAATAGAGCCAGGCAGAATTCCACAGTGATAGTCCTTATGTAAAAACAACAAACTTCAGGCTGCATTAAAAGAGCTTTTGAAATTTTTAAGAATGGCAGCACATTTGGCTACCATTTTCCTTTTTTTTTTTCTTTCTCTGCCCGCACCGTGCAGCATGCGGGATCTTAGTTTCCTGATGAGGGATTGAACCAGCGCCCCGTGCATTAGGAGCGCAGAGTCTTAACCACTGGACCACCAGGGAAGTACCACTATTTTTTTAATATATCAACCTTATCATCAAAAATGTTTCAGAAATAAAAATATAATATGTATGTATTTATAATAAGGGACATTGTTTTTAAAGACCATTCCTATGAGCAATATAGTTGACACTTGTCTGTGTGTAGAAACATGTATCTGAAAATACTGAGTACAAATCAAACTTTACAAACCAAAACAAATGTAAAGGGAAATGGTAAACAATAATAAAAATATTTTCATTTTAACAGAGATTTTGAGATTCCCTAAAGCAGCCATATTTGTATTTTTTTAATATCTTAATTGGAGTGTATTTTTGCATGATCTTCAAATACTATTCATATGTTAGACATAGAATGAATTTTATCAGTGTAAATATGGTTTGGGCCATACCTGAAGAATGGTAAAATATATATTTTTTATATATAATATAAATATATTTATAAATTCCTACTATCTGGAATATAGCTGAGAACTAGAAGATAAAGTATAAAATGATGTTATGTATTCATGTTTTTGAGAGGTTGTCTGTTTTCTCAGACATAGCAGATGAGGCAAATTTAAATGGAAGGGAAGACAAGGTTGTAGGACTATGGAACCAGCAGATACACAGCAGTGACTTTAGATCCAAATAGACCCCAGTTCAAATCTCAACTTTACCCCTTGCTAACTGGGGAAGGCAGTGAGTCACTTAATCTCTGTGACATTCAATTTCCTACTTTGGAAAATGAAAATAATCACACCTGTCTCACAGGATGTTGTAGAAATTAAATTCAATAATGTGCATATATGTCATATATAATATCAGACTCATACTGTACTCTAAAAATGCTAGGGTCATCTTTTATATATTTATTCTAGAAATGTTTAGTATGAACTTAACTATATGCCAAAGACCATGCTCATTCACAGTCGAATGAGAGAGAATTCTAGTTTAAAGTCTAGTAATTGAGGCTGACCCCACTGAAGCATCCCATAGCCAATCCTGACTTCTATAGGTATACAATTTAATAACAAGAAGGTGCAGTAGAGAGAGAGGGAAAAAATAACCAAACATAAAGAAATCCAAGAAAAATGGTCTAATTTAGTGAAGGGAAAAGTATCCTAATATATCTCAGCATTCATGAGAGTATGGCTCTCTGGTCTCAAATTTGACCGGAGCCAGTATAATGATCTTTTTTTTTTTTTTTTTTTTTCTGTACGCGGGCCTCTCACTGTTGTGGCCTCTCCCGTTGCGGAGCACAGGCTCCGGACACGCAGGCTCAGTGGCCATGGCTCACGGGCCCAGCCGCTCCGCAGCATGTGGTATCTTCCCAGACTGGGCACGAACCCGTGTTCCCTGCATCGGCAGGCAGACTCTCAACCACTGCACCACCAGGGAAGCCCAGTGTAATGATCTTGAGTCACTGAGTGGTTAGTAACATAGAGATATTAATAAAGTATTTAATTGTTTTTAAAAACTATATCCTACAATTTTATAATATAAAGTGACTAATAAGTGGTAAAAGTTCACTAATGTGTAATACTATATGTGGAATACCTCATCCGTTGTTGATAGCACAGTATGCATTTATATATTCAGCAACAGTAAGAATGACTCTGTAGCTAAGGCACTGTAGGTACCATAGGAGAGAGAGAGAGGTAATGGAGACACTATTATATATTTATTTGCTTTTAGCAAGTTTTCTCTCTGACATGCCATGTACCATCACAGGAGTCTTTGCATCTCCCTACAATACTGCCCACCCCCATCCATTTGCTATATGTCAAGCTAACAAAAATGTCCTGATAAGGAAAAGCTACCTGCTTTTCCTTCCCTTATCAGTACTTCAAGTTCCTTTTAGTCAATAAGAATAATACCGCTGAATCTTGACAAGGTATAAATTCAGACTTGTCTGCCACAGAGGGACAACACCTTGAGGCAGTCACAAACTCAGCTTTGTTCTTTTGCTTTTGGGAAAATATATCGAGTCTAAGTTTGTACTGTCATTTCTCCCTTAGAAGCTAATGATATCTTGAATAAAAAAGTCACCAGAGGAACGTATTATCAACCAAAATTTTCAAATGATTCTAAATTAACTGCTGCTGATGTGTTAATAGTCTTGCTGTACTTGAGAGGGTGGGGCACAACCTGAGTATGCTTTTTAAACTTTTTATAATTTCAAATAGTACTTCTGTTCCTGTTGAAGTTTGCCACATGCTGATAGAAAAAACAATAGATGAAAAATCAAGAGCACATATGTAACTTTAGTATATTTTTTTTTATCTCAGTAATCCCAGATTGTAGGACAGACAAATAATTTTCTTCTTTTAAAGGAAAGAGAATTCTCTTCAAGTTTTCTTCACTTTGTGAATCATGGCTGAGACAAGTTCAGAGGCTTAAAATATGTATTTCTTTAAATATTTACTGAGGAAAAAGATGTATGTCAGGTTCCCTTCCCATCATCCAAGTCCCCTGAGGATTCCTATATGGGAAGCTTTTCCACAGAAAGAATTTCATCCCACCATTAGCTTTTGTAGATATAAACACATCATGGAAATTTCTGAATGAGAAGGAATACTGCATCACAGGAAGATTGGTTAGACATAAGGGCTAATCCTTAATGCCAAGCATATCAGGACATATTATATGAAAACAGTTTGACATGACCTTATAGCAGGTGGTTTATTATATATTCCATTTCTTTTAAAGCAATAAACAATGTCTGTGTTCAAAGTAAGAGGGCAAAAGTAAACCAGCTTTTCTAGACTATCAATATTCCCAAATAGAGTTTAGAGTTTCTCTGCACTGGAAAAGAATTTACATAATCATTTGACATTGGTCTTTTAAAATAGCATGTCTATGTCTATATGGTCCCACCACACCTATATCATAGCTTATGACTGCTCAGGCAATGTCATTATTATTATCTTTCAACACTGTGTCAAATTCCTATTCAAATAAATGAATATGGCTAATTAAGTTCTTTTAACTAGATGGCTACTCCTAAGCAGCTAAGAAATAATTCACAAATATTGGATTGAGAAAGTTTTGAGTAGAGGAGTAATAAAGGAACTACTAGCCTACTTATCTTTTTAATCCAAGACTCTATTATCAAATGTATGAAGAAAAGTCAATAGGGAAATAAAGTACACACACACACACACACACACACACACACACACACACACCTATTTGGAATATCCTTAAGATGTACGTTCTCTCTTTTGTTTTCTCTTATCCCCAACTAAATTTGTATTAAAGGAAAATTATTCTACTTTTGCTTTTATCCTTTCCTACTTTTCTCACTTGGGAGAAATCAAAAGTTAACTTGATTAATAACTACATTAGTAATGCTTGTGATACACATCTGCATTGGGTAGTCATGTCTCTAAGGATGGAGGTTACTCGCTGCCTGGCATTTTCTACTCATATCTCTAAATTTTCTTATTCCCATTCTTTGGCTGTGATAAATATTGCTTACAGTTTTTCAAATCAACAAATTAGGTGACAGCGATGCACTTGTTGATTTATAAAAAATTTTCTGTATCCTAGCAGTTACCAGAGTTCCTAGTGTATATCAGAAGCTCAATAGGCTGTAAAAAAAATAAAGGAATGGTTAAAGGAGTATTTAGGTACCTTATAAAGTGTACAGTTCAATTTAGCATTGAAACAAGTATGTGACTGCTCCTTCATGAACGTCGTACAGAGCACAGCGTCTGCTCATCTTAGGACTGGTTGCTGGACTAGAAGCAGGCCCTACTAGACACTAAGTGGTGCCTGCCATCACCACCTTCCATGTTCCTTTTAGACTTTTTCCTACTTTGTCTCTAGAATTCTCAATGTCCTTATGATTCAGATCCCTTCCTGGGAAGAGTGAGAATATGCCAAAATTGTTAAAGCCAAAGTGTCTCCAACTGAGAAGTGGGTGCTTTAATTTTAAAATAAAAGTTTCAATGTTATAGGTGTGCTAAATCATATAACAACAGGAACAAAAAATCTTCCCATTTTTTCCATGAAACTTCAATGACATTAATATCAAAGGTTGACAAAGACAGCCAAAAAGAAAAGAACAGAAAAGAAATAAAGAACAAAAGAAAACAGCAGAACTCACAAATACAAATACAAATACCAAGCAGAAATTTCCAGCTGAAAATCAGCAAACAGAATCCAGAAGCAAAGTGAAGAATAACACCGTGATGGTGAAGTATGTTGAATTGTGATTCAATATTAAAATCCATTAACATAGTTCAGAATACTAATAAAATCAGGAAAGTTGACTCCACAGATGATGAAAAGTTATTCAATAAAATTTGACATCCATTCTTTATTTAAAACATTAGAAAATTTCCAAATATGATCAGTAGCAAAGTAGCATGAATTTTATCACTACTACCATTTTAACTTTATTTCCTAATTGCTAATGGATGAAATTAAGCAAAAAGGGGAAAAAAGTAGTTATGAAAATGGGAAAAGTAGAGATAAAATTACATATTTTAGATGATTGGAAGAAAAAAGAATCAACTGAATAATTGTTAGTAATGGTAAAATAATTAAAGTGAGAAGAAAATCAATAACAGGATCACATTGTTGTCCTATATACTGCAACAACCACTTCTTTGTAGAAAGAAAAGGTTCATGTACAATAGCAGCAAAAAGGTAAATATCTGTGAATAAACTTGGGAAGAAATGCACAGAATCTATGAAGACAATGTTAAAATAAAAGTTAAGGACATATAATAGTTTAAAATATAGAAATTGATAACAATGTTCTATAATAGGAAGCTTAAACGGCATAAAAATATGAATATCCCCTGAGTTAATTTATATATGCCATGCCAGTCTTCTTCCAGTCAAGGCCTTGTATTTTAAAATGTCTGGAAGGGCCCATTTCCCCTAATACAAATGAAAACAAAATGTTTTTTAAGGTACACAGTTGATTCTACAGTTTACTTAATACATAAGTAGGAGTAGCCAATTAAGTTACAAAAAGAAGAAAACTAAATCGTGCTATAAAGCTGTTAGAATTAAAGCAGGATAGTACTTGGTATGCAAATAAACAGATCAGTAGAAAAAAATAGAATATACAGAAATAGATTTCAATATATATGAGACTTTAGTAGATGATAAAAGTGGCCCTTAATACATTGTGTTGTTGGGACAACTAAGTAGCCATCTAGAAAAAAAAAATACATAAAATAAATTCCAGACATATCAAAAATGTAAACATTCAAAAATTGAAATATAAAAGTAATATAATGAATATTGAAAGATTTTAGATAATGCCTGCCTTAGTATAAAACAAAATCTAGGAATAATTTTTAAAGTAATAAATTTAATTAAATACTTAAACTTATTTTTCTGAAAAAGGAAAACCACAAATTAAATCAGAGACAGATAAAAACCAGGAAAACTATAACTTTGTCATAGAAAAAATAGCTGAATTCTTTAATATATAACAAGCCCCTACAAATAAGTAAAACTATGTAAACAATTCAGTAAAAAGGAGCAAAAGGTGACTACAGTCCACAGAAAAGAAGGCATAGCTTCTAAACGCAGGAAAGTATCCTCAAGCCCACTCATAAGAGAAATGCAAATTAAAAGCCACATAAAAATAACATTTTTCACCTAGGAGACAGGTAAAGATAAAAAGTTTTAATAACACTCTTTTATTAAGAACTTAGGAAAAGAAGTTCTCTTACATTACTGGTGGGAGTGTAATTTTTATATCTCTATGGAAACAAACAGCACAAGCTATAAAAGTTTAATATGTATATTTCCCTTTGCCCCCAAAATTCCATGTTTAGAAATTCATTCCACTGATAAACCCATGAAAATAGCAGATATAGAGGTAAATTTATCGTGGCACAACATGTAATAACAAAAGATTGGCAGTAATTTAAGTGTCCTTTAATAGGGAATTGGTTAAATAAACAATGGTGATCCATACATTGGAAGTCTGTATAGCCTTTTAAAAAAAGCTGAGGGCTTCCCTGGTGGCGCAGTGGTTCAGAGTCCGCCTGCCGATGCAGGGGACACGGGTTTGTGCCCTGGTCCGGGAGGATCCCACATGCCGCGGAGCGGCTAGTTCCGTGAGCCATGGCCACTGAGCCTGCGCGTCCGGAGCCTGTGCTCTGCAACGGGAGAGGCCACAACAGTGAGAGGCCCGCATACCGCAAAAAATAAATAAATAAAATTTAAAAAGCTGAGACAGAACTATATGTACTTGTGAGGACTATCTCCAAGATATATGATTTAATATATTTTTTAAAAAGCCAAGTTCAAGTCAAAGCATTGTGTCAAGAGGCCCAAGTTTAAGACTGTATGTTTATTTATATCTCAGAAATTGGAAAGAACTTTGGCAAAAAAGTATGGCATAATGAGGGGAAACTTTAAAGAAATCTAACGTGACATTGGCATACTGATCATATTTATTGGTGACATATTTCAGAGGCAACTTTGCTCCACAAACTGATTGGAGGAGAATATTGAGTCAGAAGAAGAAAAACTGTCTCTCTTTAGCACTGCCCATTCTTGCTCTTCAACCCACCACTACCCACACCTTAAAAAGAATAGCTGTTTGCTTATCATGAGTAATACCTCCCGCCCATGTTTCCAAGCCTGGATGCTGTTTACACTGGTTAGACCTTTCTGGTTATTTAGCTAATGAAAAATAGAAGGCTGAAGAAAGAATGACAAAAATATAGACTCATTTACAATTTCAGCCTGGAACTGCTAATATCAGGACTTAATTGCAGGCAACAGCCCCTGTATCGACATTTGAATGTGGACCAGCTATGTTTCGAGAAGCAGAACATGTACCCAAACCATAAGTGCTTGGTGAGGAAGGCAAAAGAGTGGCCAGTGGTACTTACTGAATAAACATAAGAGGAGTGTTTTAGAAGGTACAGGTAAGTCCTGTGCTTGAGAAAAAGAACATGCAGATTAGCGTTATTATTTAGTCCACACAGGAAGAAACTCAACTCTTTTTTTTTTTTTTTTTTTTTTTTTTTTGCGGTACGCGGGCCTCTCACTGCTGTGGCCTCTCCCATTGCGGAGCACAGGCTCCAAATGCGCAGGCTCAGCGGCCATGGCTCACGGGCCCAGCCGCTCCGCGGCATGTGGGATCTTTCCCGGACCGGGGCACGAACCTGTGTCCCCTGCATCGGCAGGTGGACTCTCAACCACTGCGCCACCAGGGAAGCCCTCTTTTCTTGATTTATAAATAAGTGAATTCAGAATCTATTTAGTGACATATAAAAAGAAAACATAATCTCTAAAGAAATTTAACAAGCTGGAGTGGTAAATACTGTGCAGCAGGAAACATAGTGTTTATCGATTTTCTAGTGTCTGACACAAATGCTGCAGTTGCTGACTTTGAAATGGCTAAGGGAGTTTAACAATTAATGGCTTGTGAGCTTTCTCAAAGTCAAAATCAGTGTTTCTCTCTCCCCGCCCCCTGTCCCCCCGACTGTAACAACCTGTCCTTAAATCCTCATGCTGAGTTTCTACTCCATATGTGTGTTTGGATATGCTCTGGACAGGGAACTGGCTTTTCCAGACCTTTTAAGTAGAAGGACTTGACTGGAAGAAGACTGGCAGCAATTCAGCTTTACCACCTTTTATTTTCTGAGTTAGTGCAGATAAGGGAGCTATCAGCTTGGGCACCAGGCTGCAGCAGCAGATCTGATTGAAGCAGAGATTACAGTAAATTAAGAATTTGTTATCATTTACAACAGGCTATCCTTCTTGCAGGGCTTGTGGGCAATGTCACGAACTGATTGAAGGGCTTCCTTGTTCTAATAATACTGAATATTTACATTTCTGAGGCTAAAAGGACAACTTAAAGATAAAATGTGTTGGTTCTCAAACTTGAGAGCTTCCTGGGGTGAAATTTGAAACTGGCCCACATACACGGAGAGCAAGGAGAGACCAAAGGTAGAGAAGCAGGCCACTCCAGATGGGTAGGTGGCAGGTTTAATAAGCAACAACTTACATTCAAGGCTGGTCTTGGGCGGCCACAAGATAAGTATTGATATATCTCTGAACCCACCCACCAGACTCTTAAGTTTATACTGAAGCCTTACCTGAGTTCAGTCATATATTCAGTCCATGTGGTCTCAACTACACCTTGCCTTCTCAAGGCTGTGTCCTTGAAAATGGCTCCAGCTATGTGAAGGGTGGGCAGAAGCTACATTCCAAGTACAGGGGACGGGAGGAGGAGCCTCTGATTCCCTGGATCCGGCTCACAGGTCAATCATCAGTCACATTCTCTCCATGACCTCCTCCAACCCTCCACCCTTTGTGCTGGTTCTTACAATTTCATAAGCCCCCCTCTTCTATCATGTTCCCTGAGTCAGGCAGGGGTTCCACTAGCTTGGAGGTGGGTCATTAGGTGGTTATCGGGCGGCCCTGGAGGCAGATACCACAGCAGCAACAGAGGCACGTGCAAGAGAAAACACACATCAAAATAATGGTTCCCAAAATAAGTAACGATTTTTTCCTGCAAGATCCCTATGATCCTAACCATGAACCACTGATTTATTAAGTCCCCTGTGCTGGGAGTGGGATCACTCAGGACATTCACTTGTGTCTTCATGTGACTTAATAAAAATGTTTCATTAGCAAGCTCATCAGGTATGAACACATAGCACTCTGTTTGGATAATGGCACAGGTGCCTCCTTGTGAGGCAGTAATAATATCCAAGGCCATCGTATCTTGGAGGACAGCTTTTCTCATTAGATACATTTTAGTGTTCAGTAAAGACAGGCTTTGCCAGCTATCATTTAAGGTTTGCTGGGTGAATTTAGTAAGGGCTTCTATGTGTGGTATAATGTCCTCCAGGCCAGTGGAAGGGACAAAGATGGTGGCCAATTGATTGTACCAGTAGAAAACAGAGCAGGCCCATCTTGCCTTTAGGGGAAGGAGGCTGGCACATACCCATTAGCTGGGGTTTGAGTAGTTATATCTCTTGTTGCCGTGGGGTAGATTCTCCCCTGTGCCCAGGGAAAACCCAGGGTGCAGTGGCCGAACCATCCAGGTGGAAGCCGTGTCAAAGATTCATGCCACACAACCGCTGGGTCCCTTTTGGGGCTACCCATTAAATTCCTGGGCAGTATAACTAGTCAGTGCCAAACCAGTCACTATCTTTTAATGTGTCTGAATGACTATACCGTTCTGGTGATATCCACCCCATATCCCGGCAGCAATTGAGTTGGTTCCATTTAGAGTGATATTTCTGTTACCAACATAGACGTACCTGGGTTCAAATGTCCATAACCCCAGGTGCTACATGAACCTACCCCAAATCAGTGTAGCCACCCATGGCTCTGTTGGTGGTGTTTTAGGACCTTTCCCATCAGCAGTTTGATGAGCTGCCTGTGTAGTTTGACAGAAAAAGAATACCTGTGCCCAGTGTTATGGATAGTTTATGCCACAGGCCAGGCTTTTGGGTCAGTATTGGTAATATCAGGTGAATTAAGATTACTAGTCCTAGCTTGTTCTCCCTCAATATACTGCTTTAGGGCCTTCCAACCCCCTCCCTGGAGGGGTGGTGCCCACCGTGGTAATCCTGATATGCTAGACAGGGGGCAGCAGCCCACATACCCATCAGCTGGATTGGTTCCTTTGTGCGGCATACGAGTAGGTCCACTGTAGAAAGGTATTTCCATCAAGTGTCCATCTCATGACCAGATACCTCAGGAGTAGCAGGAGTCTAAGGTCAAAAAGACCAATACTGAGTAGGAACTTTGTGTGGGATAGTCTTCTTTTTCTGCAAGAATTGCACTTGTGGCCTGATCCTTAGATGTTAATATGGTAGCAGCTTTGGGAATCTGACCTGGTTGTGTATACCACACACATTGGCCAGGGGAGGCATCACTGAGAGACGTGAGAAGATGGACTGGGGTGGGATATGCCAGATCAGGACCCCCACCTTCTCCCTCTTTCAGTGTTGCATTCCAGGTATGGTGCATTTCAACAGCTCTGGCTTGCAGCAGAACAGTGGGATCCCAGTGGAGTTTGAGTAGTTATATCTCACCCAGGGATTCAGAGTAACTCACAAATCCCAGTGGGACATCCCATTGCAAATTTCAGTAGATAATGCTTTTCCCAGGTGCAGTGGAGCTTGGTGTTCTCAGCAGCCATAGAACGTTAATTCACACTGAGAGTCGAGGCAATGGCTGTCTCCTGAGACTTCTGTATGTTTAAGATGTTGGGTATCTAGGCAGGGGTTGCCAGTACGGCATATGGGGCAATAGCCCTAATGATTGATCATTCAAATGCATTAAAGCCTGGGACAGTACTTTAGTCTTTCCAGCCAAGGTGGTTTTACTTGTTAGTAATTTAATCTACTGCTTTTAATATTTCATTTTTTCTTTCTACCAACCCTGCTATAGGGGAGATGGAACCTCCATTCAGTATTAGGTCCTTTTGTCCATTCTTGACCTTTGAAATGTGATCCTCAATCACAGTCTAATTGACGAGGGTATTTGTACATGGTACTCCTCTTCTCTCATCACTAATAGTGGAAGCCTGGTTTGCACGGCAGCAGGGGAAAGCTTGGGTTAGGCCAGATGCAGTAACCATGCAAACAAAGGCATATTTAGAACCCTTACTCAGAGGGAGGGGGCCAATATAATCAATTTCCCAGTCCCTCACTTGTTGCTCTAGTGGATGGCCCAAGACTCCTTTGACATTCACCTTGGGCATTGTTTAGAGCAAACAGGAAATGCTGTTATTGTGTCAACCAAGTCACTCTATTTCAAGGGCAGTCCATCATCCCTGGCAATATAGTTGCTAGGGCTTGTACCCAAGCTAGAGCATCAGCTTCCTGATTGCCAGGAGGTGTCAGCATCCTATGAGCTGGGACATGGAAGACAGTGAGGACTGCCTCAGGCTTTTGCAGAGCAACCCAAACGTCTTCCCACATATGCTGACCCTGCAATGGTTTATTCATGATCAGTCACCCCTTGGCTTCCTATTGTCTAAGCCATAGGGTTAATGCCTTTAGAACGGCTCAGTTGTCAGTGCAAAGAGTTAACAGCTAGGAGTCTAAAGTGATCTTTAGCCAAACCCCTCTAAGTTGAACCCACTGGCTGCTGCAGTTTGTTCCTTTTTCCATCCAGATGGTGTCAGTGTTGGGCTGAATGGCAACTGCAGTCCGTATGGATGGGTTGCCTCAAACAGACCTAAGTGTGTAAGGGGTGTCAGTGGGAATTTCCCCCATTCCATCTTTACAGGCTGCAGGGGCCTCTGTAGGAACAGGGGCGGAGGCATTTGAAGGATCTATATGTTCCACAGGGCCCAGTAGCACCCGCAATTCTAGAGACAGGGCCCAGTAGCACGGCAATTCTAGGACAGGGTACTCCTCTGCTGCCAGTAGACCACTCAGTCAACCTGGGAGTGTGAGCTATGGCAGAGGTGGGTGGATGGAATGTATTCTCAACCCAGCCCTTCATAGGAAAGGAAGTTCTTACCATAATACGCAGTTCCTTCATGAGAGGCTCTATCTGGAGGAGCTCTGTGTACACAGCTAGGAGCTGTTGCTCTATGGGGTATATGGGGTATCTGCCCCCTTCCAGAGCTGAGACCAAAATCCTAGGAGTACTCTCTCCTTCTGTTGTCTCTGCCACAATGCCCAGCCCATCCCTTCCAGAGTCACAGACACATCTACCCAGATGGTACCCTGCTTGGGAGATGCCTAGAACTTTAGTCTGCTTCCCTAGTACTTTTGCCTTCTGGAAGGTGGCTTGATGCTCTGATCCCCAGTCCCACACATACCCTTTTTTAACCAGGTGGTATAAGGGATGGAGGCACTGTGACAGGTAAGGAAGAAAAGTTCTCCAAAACCCCTAAATCTCCACAAAAGCTGGCACCTCTCTCATGTTCTTGGGGGTTGGATAGGCTTGTACCTTATCAGTCACAGCTTCTGAGTCAATGTGCATCTTACTTGACAGAATGACACCATAAAACTTTATGGTGGTGCATGAGCCATGAATTTTCTGTGGTTTATCATCCGTCCTCTAGATACCTCATAGGTATTCCAGCAAAGTCTGCAGAGTGTCCTGCAGCTTAGGCAAATCTTCACATGTTAACGTTATATCATCAATGCAGTGAGCCCATTTTACTAGTTGGGGAAGGAGAAAAGGGACAGATCTCAGGCTACCATCCCATATAACATATGGTGGGGCTGGGCATGTAGCCTTGGGGAAACACTTGAAAGGTCTATTGTTGTCCCTCCCACGTGAAGGCAAATTGATCTTGTGACTCAGTGACAAGGGATATACTGAAAAAAGCATTTGCTAAGTCCAGTACAGTAGGATACACTCCTAGGACCAGGGCCAAGGCATCTAAGGTGGTGGCAATGTTGGGCACAGCTGCATGGATGGGGCCACTACCTTGTTCAGTTCTCTGTAATTCATAGTCATCCACCATGAGCCATCTGGCTTTTTTACCAGCCACACTGAGCTTGTTGAAGGCACTATGGGCAGGATGTGCAATGCCCACTCAGTGCAGTTCTTGCATAGTTTCTCCTATTTCTTTATGCCCCCAGGCAATTTATGTTGTTCAACGGTTACCGCTCTTCATGGGGTTGGTACACTTACTGGTTCCCAGTTGGTGTTTCCCCTCAGTGCTGGTTTGATTACTCACCAGAGGCAGAATTTACTGACAGAGCTTTGCAGAGTTTGACCTTGTAGGATGTCAATACCCAGTATGTTCTCTGGTATTGAAGAGATAAAAACCTCATATTCTTATGGGGGAGAACATCCAATCTGCAGTGTCAAAGGGACCTTTCTGACTATAACCATTTGTTGTTCGTAATTATTGATGGTGCTGAGGGGACCAGAAAACTTCTGTGGGTGACCAGGTATTAGAGTACATTCAGCTCCAGTATCAACAGAGCTGTTGCCTTTTGCTTAGTTCTGGGGGACCAGTGAATAGTGGTCTCAGCATGAAGCCTCCTGTCACCTCCAACAGCCCTCACCTGGAGGCTGTCTTGGCCTGCATCCTATGCCTGGGCTGTGCAGGCATCCACCCTGAGTAGGACTGTATCCCTGAGGCTTCTGTTGGAGCAAGTGGGGCATCAGAAATGGTAGAGACAGGGGGGGCAGGTCTGAACTGCTGTTCAGTTTTTAAGGCTTTCCACAGGCTGACCAACAGTGCTAGTGTCTTTTCAGTGTCTTTTCAGGTAGGGTCCCAGCAGCAATGAGGTCAAACCACATTTGTTTTGGGGTTAGTTTTGCCAGATCCAGTACAGACTATTGGGAAAGCATTTTGGATTTTCCACTCCCATCTCTGTCTTGGGCCTTTCCCACAACTCATACCTGTTCCCAGGATTTGTCAGTTTGTGTTTTCCCCCAGATCAGCAGTGGATTGTCCAACATCATAAATGTCTTCTCCCACAACTGGGCTCAGCACAGATATCAGTGTCCCACACCAGCTGTTGGGGGCAGACTAGAGTATCTTTACTTTCATTCCTGAAGTGAATGGGACTGGATCAGAGCCTTCAAAGGCAAAGGCTTGTCTCATTCCCAACTCCCTAACAATTTGTTACACCTCCTCTATGGATTTCCAGGGTCCCACATGCCCAGGGAGATCCCCCTCATTGCATCAAGCCTCCCTGCAGTTAGAATAGTCCAATCTACAAAGGAGTGAACTCCTTGAACCGCCCAAACACCATACAGGCACTGCCAGAGGGCAGGGTGTGTGGTGATATTGTTCCTTTTCTCTGCTTCCTGTCAGTCAGAGAAATGCCATCACACCCCATATCCCATAGCTGCACTAACCAGGCCTGGATACTTTCCCTGGCCTTTCCCTGGAACTTGGCAGCTCTATCAATAAGCTCAGTGGGATTATATTCTCTCATCATGAACATTTCCTGAATGTGGGGCTGCTCTGCTGCCTGGGGTTGTGGTTACTGTGCTTTACCTTTTCTGTGTATTAGGAGTTGGATGGCAGCAGGTGTTTCATCCATTTCTGTCAATCACCATAACCTCCTCTGGCTCTCCTCACTTTCCCAGGAATTCCTCCTCCTAGCATCCCAATTAGGCTTTGTCACAAGCACTGGGACTTTAGTCCATGGCCATCTGCACCCTCCTAGCTTTGTAGAATGGTGCCCTAAGTTCTTCAACTTCTTATCCTGCTCTCCCACCTTGTCTGCCAGCCCCAAGCTAGCAGAACAGTAGACACTGCATGTCCTTCTGTAACCTCAGCTCTTCTTCCAACTTTCTAACTCAAGCTTCAGTGTCTAGTTGGGCATCAGAGGCTAGCCTACCATGGTGGCTGTTCATTTTTCTTTGCCACAGTGTACTCTGCACAGTTCCTTACACAAGTGTATTAAACCAGCCAGCTTTTTAGGGCATTCCCCATATTCACGTGGTAGTCCCCAAGCACCTAACATATAGGTCACCTCTCCCACACAGAAGTCGATGGCCAACCCAGGATTTCCTCTTGGATGACTCTTTCCCAAGACCCATTTCTTCAGTCTCCTGGCTGGCTTGCCAATTTCTGGAGCTTCCCCGCATGAAATCTGGAACTGGTCCGCATACAAGGAAGGCAAGGAGAGACCAAAGAAAGAGGCAGGCCACTCCAGATGGGTAAGTTCCCTTTTTGATAAGAAAGGGAACTTACATTTGAGGCTGGTATTGTGTGGCCACAAGATAAGTAGATCTCTGCACCCACCCATCAGAATCTTAAAAGTCTATATAAAGGCCTTAACTGGGTTCAGTCATGTATTCAGTACAGATGGTCTCAACACCACCTTGTCCTCTCAAGGCTGTGTTCTTGAAAATGACTCCAGCTGTGGGAACATGATTGCAAAATCATGAGAGGAGTGAGGAGCCTTTGATTGCCTGGGTTCAGCTCTCAGATCAACTGGAGATCATGTCCTCTTGATGACTTCCTTCACCCACATCGAGAGTCATGATAGATCCAGCTACATGTCAAGTAAGCAGACTTGGTAAGTGACCATGCATACTGCAGTAATGTTAAGAGCCTAGGAATTTTGTGGCCCACACAGAGGCTAGCCAGTGCCTAAAATTTAGTTGACTCTTTCCAATAAATTAGAGCTTTGATCTGTAAACTGTGGATTCTTTTCCTGCTATTGGGACAATCTTTAAATTATTAGTAGACATTTTCTCATTAGAGTAAGTGTGTTTCGGATTTTCTAGGGAATAGGTTTTTAAATGTTTGAGGCTCTTTCTTAAGTATTTTTGATCATCCCTCTTTACCTTATCACACTTCATTGTAAAGTACATGTTTAATTATTTGTTTCTTCTATTAGTCTATAAGCTCTGTGAAAGCAGGGGCCTTGCTTATATTCAAAAGGAGTTTATCTTACCACAGTGTCTGGCACTTAATAAAATCTCAGTATTTGTTGTATAGAACTGAATTTCATTAGACAGAATTGAATGAGAGGTTGTTCCTTGAAGAGAATAAATTCCTTTCTTCCTTTAATGAAGAAAAATGGCACAGCTAACATTACTAGAGACAGACTTCACTTACTGAAAACCATTAAAAGCTTGACTGACCTTGAGCCTTATTTAATGGTCCATCTATTTTACAGATGAGGTACCTGATTCAGTGACTTGTCCAGAGGCATACAGATATTAATTGGTAGAAACAGAATAAGGGCCCAAGTCTCCAGACCAATAGTCAGGCATTTATTGCACCACAATTTGTCTTTCTTCTGTCTTAACATATTGCTGTTTGGGAGAATGTGGAGACACAGACAGCATGGCTGTGGAGGGCATTCAGCAGCAGGCTCTGGCATGCACATCCGTCCAATCTGATAAACGTCAGCTTGCTTGTCATTTACTTTTAGGAAGTCTTACCAAAAAGTGCCTCTAAACTGTAGATGCCCTCTGTTTACTTGAACAACTGATTCCAGTGGCTAGAAAGAAGGATGCTGTACTCTCCTGTCTGGAGAACAGTGTCTGATAAAATGAGAAAACTTTCTTGGAGAATCTCCTTGAAGGATTCTGATACCCTTTACTTGGTGGAATTCTTATTTCTTGACTTTCTTCTCCATCTTTCTGCCTCCTTTTTGTTGCTGACAGCTACATGGCATGGTGGGTACACATCTGGGGATGACCCCACTAATGTGGTAAATTTGTTTAATAAACTACCTTTAACTTGGTTAAAATGTATTTATTAGTGCCATACCCCCTTTCCTACAAAGAATAATGTTGTGTTCATAAATAAATAAATGGGCAGGAGAACTTCTGCAAAGTTTAAATTTTAGCAAGGAAGCAATGTACTATAACCACGGCAATCTGTCACTACTGAATGTCAGATAAGAGCAATTGAAAAATATCAACTAAGTTTTTAAAACCCTGTTTATTCAAAGCAATTATATCTGCAAATCTAAATGCATAACTGCACATAAACACTATACTGTAGTTGATAAATTTGTTTTCCATAGGGGTAAAGGTTAATAATTATGATCCTGCTTTGCATGTATACTGGAACTGAATATTTATGTAAGTGGATGGTGGATGATGGTAGCCATATTTCTCACTGTTGAAGTGGCAGTTTACAGATGGGCAGGGGCAGAAGGCTGGAATGATTCATGCGGTGGCGGATTAGAGTTGGAGAAATCATTATGAACTCATGTTTAGCTTAATATACACACATATGGTTACATATAAAATATTTATAGATACGTGTATATACATAGGGCAGTATTCACACATATATTTCCCTGCTCTGTCATCTGAGAGGGCCTAAAATAAACAATATCCCAGTAGAAACAAGCACACTTAGCACCCAGATCTTGGTTTCTAATTCCATTCTCTGACTTAGAAACAAAAAACAGACTCCTCGGAGTCTGAAATGTCTGATTTTAGGACTGGGAGATTAAATATAATCTGGAGCATTTTATAGTCCAAAAATGTAAGGAGGTGCTCAAAAAACAAACAAACAACAACCCATAAACCAATCTACATTGATGAGGGTACCTAACAGAGACATAAGAGCCAACTGAAAGTGTTTACAATGGCCGAAACCAGAACAGTTTGAGTTACAAAATTAATAAAGTAGTATTGAATTATAACCCAAAATATAATTATTCATGATCCATACTGATATAAACATATCATTGAATAAATGGTGGAGAAGAGACAAATCTCTTATTCAAAAGAATTCCAAATAAATTATGTAGATAGTCCACCCTAAAGGAGGGGAATCATACCTATCCACTTTTTAAGTACAGACTGCACACAGTGACTTCCTTCCAAAGAGTACAGTAGGGAAAGAGGGGGGAAATAAATGGCTTTACAAAAGTAGAGAAACCTGACAAATACTACCTTGGCTAGATGATCAAGGTTAACAACATCAGTTGATATCAAATTGATAGTATGTACCTTTATTTTGATGTGATGAAAATGGTACTTCTGTTATGTTTCTCCCCAAAACCTATAACCCCAATCAAACCGTGAGATAAACAGACAGATCCCAGTAGAGAGGCATTCTGTAAAATATCTGACCAGTGCCCCTCAAAGCTATCAAGGACATCAAAATCAAGGAAATTAAAAAACGCTCCAGTCAAGAGGAGTTAAATGTAATGTGGTATCCTGGATGAGATTCTAGAAGAGAAATAATATTTTGGTAAACACGGAGGAAATCTAAATAAAGTATAGACTTTAATTAATAATAATGTATCAGTATTGTTCATTAATACTAATGTAAGATGTTAATAATAGGGGAATCTGGGTGTGTAATACATGGGGGTATATAGGAATACTCTGTACTATCTACTCAGTTATTCCATAAATCTAAAACTGCTCTAAAAATTAAAGTCTGTTTTTCAAAAAAGCAAATATAACCTCTGTTTACACTTAATGTAGACATGTTTGTGCCAGCATTTACTCTGTTTCTCAAGACTTTTCATTTCTGTTAATTAAAATTTAACCATGGTGTTATTGCCATCAAATATTTGAAAGTCTATGATGTAAAAAGAGAAGTAAACTTTTTCTACTTTAGATGGCAGTATTAGGACCATATCAAAACCAAGAGCAAGGCCAATCAATACCAGCTCCCTAATATGGAATCCTTTTCTAATTCCAACAATGGAAAATGCTAACCCATGGAGTAGTAGACTTGCTGTCCGCCCAAGCAGAGACTGACTGATACCATCCATCAAGTATGCTTTAGTATAGATTTTTTTCATTGAGTAGACAGATTAGAAAACCTCAAGGATTCTTCCAACTCTGTTCTAAATATCTGTGGACAGTTGCCCAGCTGTCTGTGTAGTTGTAGTTTAGACAATTTATTCCAATGTGAATCTGGACTCACAGCCAAGGCTTTAAGCACAGTATGTCTGTCTGTTGACCACAATTCTAAGTTTAGCTGATTGTTCAAAACCTACCAGCTGCACTAGTCATCCAGTGAAGGGAAAGTAAATTAGCCTAGTAAGCTATGCCCTTTTTGAGCCATGACGTTTGGTATGTTACCTCCTTGAAGTCTTCAAAAGTCATAGGATCCAATTCAGTGCGTTAGCAGTGTTATGATTACCTTACGACACAAATCCTTGAGTCTTGCAAATCTAAATGCCACAATCCCACAGCTTGGCTGAAATACTCTGTAGTTAGGATTTCAGTGACTGCTAGTGAGGTGAGAGACTTTGCAAATGAAACTGAGGTTAGATGGGTGGGTGGATGTGCAGAGAAAACATTTTATATTTCAATCTCACTTTATGAGCCCAGCTCTCCCTTTTAATGATAGGAGCTGGAAAATTCTTTTGAGAACAGGGTAAACTGATCTTTTTGGTGTCACAGATTCCTTGAGAAAGGGAATTCCTAAATTTGAGCCACTTTCCAGAATTAATACTAAGAAAAAAAAAAAAAAAACTATGCAAGAAAAAAAGAAAAAAAAAAAAAACTATGAAACTGTCTCCTTGCAAGAAAAAAAAAAAAAAAAACTATGAAACTGTCTCCTTGATCTACCAGTGTTTACCAAACTTTTTTAGTTTACAACATACTTAGAAAATGATCATTTTTCTGTATCCACACTAAATAGAGAAGGAGCTGGAGAACAAAAGCACAATCCTGGCTTCTAGCTATTGCAGCCAATACAAGTGTTGGGAGATCAGTGTCTCAGCCTGTGTGTTGAGAAGATCATTTCTTTAACAAACAAACCAACATAATTTTTATTAGGAAAGAAATCATATTAATTACATAAGCTTGAACCTTACAAAATGGCCATTTGCAGATCAGACACAGTTAAATAAAGGCAACTTCTTATGGCCCATCCTAATAGAAAACATGGAATCTCTAGAAAAGCACAGCAAAGTAAAAAATTATGCTCTAATCTCTATACTTAAGGAATCAAATATTACATATTGATGTATAGGCATCAATATGTTGGGTTTTTTCCATATACATATATATGCTTTACATAATTTAAATCACATCCCAGCACATAAGTTTTTGCAACCTGCTTTTTTCCCCTTAATAATGAGTATCTTCCCATGTCATTAAGTATTCTACAGCCTGATTTTCAATGACTCCTGGTATTCATTCCCTCATTAGGATAAACAAATTAATTTAAGCAATCTTCTATGGTCAAATATTTAATTGCCCAAATATTCCCTTTTTATAACTTATGCTGCTATAAGTATATTTATAAGGGAAATTTTTGCATACATTCCCAATTATACTCCAAATATTACTGGGTCAAAGCATGTGCACATTTTCAGACTTTTGATATTTTGCCAAATCACCTCCCAGAAGGCCGTATCCACCAGGAGCACGCAAGCATGCATCTTCTCATTAACCTTCTGTGTTATCATTGTTTTAAATCTCTGCTACTCATTTATTTCTTATCTGAATTTCTCAGGAGAACTTCAGGGTCATTAAAGTCCTGTTATGTTTGGCGTTGATGGTGAACTTTCCACTAGAATTTTAGGAACAATTCAGGAGCCTGATTGGTGCTCTGCCTTCCTTTCAGAGATCTCAGCCAGTTGCAGAGATAGATTGCTGTGGGCTACAAGCAGAGTGTCAAATGCCACAGACAACAACCTGGGTCTTTATCCTAAAAGGAACTCTGTGCTTGAAATGCATCTCCAGCTCCTAATCTGATATTCTACCTCCCATCTAATAATGAAGTGGGGCAGAGGTCCTACCAAGAGGATGATAGTCCATTAATTGTTAGAAGCAAATCCATTGCCTCCTACCAGCTGCTACCATCTTAGCTAGATACTTGCTATATTAGATCAGATGCTGGGTGGTCCATGGCTTCTAACAGGACAGGCAGTAGTTAAAAATAGACAAGGGGATGGCCTGTTTAAATGTTTAGAAAATAGGCAATTCTTAAAAAAAAAAAAAACCTCTCTACTCACCTAAAACATCTGGGAATTGGGACTTTTTTCTACTCCAGGGGTCAGTACTTGACAGATATGTAAAACACCTGGAAAAACAGTCTTCAGCTCAACAAGAGGATAAACTTTTAAAATATTAATGCTACCTAACAATGAAAGAGACTGATTCTGATTCAATGGAAAATAATGATTTTTGCAGAGAACCAAACTGATCACTCCCTTTTAAATAGTCACATTGTACATCCCACATTATTAGTGGTAGTCATAGAAATTTATAATTGGTTTTACACATTTGCTTCTACTACTAGACCATGAGCTCTTTGTAGCTAACTAATATTCTTTAATATTATAGGAATGAATAATTGGATTTTAGAACTTCTGAGTTGGCTTCTTATCTACAAAATACTCTTAGTTAGTAGATTCCTTTGATTTAAGATTATAATAGCTCTGAATAGTAATAGATAAGGTCTTATTTATAATTTTAAGTGAGTGAGTTATGAAATCTTTTCCTGGGGGAGGAGGGTGAAATGAAGGAAATGGGTACCTTTGTGCAAGGAACATAGGGAAGTATAAAAAAAGAAAACAAGTTGAAGCATGGAGTACTGAAGGCAAAATTTGCTAACTGTATCTGTTGCTCTTGTTTTTTTGTTATTGTTGTTGTTTTTTTAAGGGTCCCTTTTGGATGTAACTGACTTCCTGCATGATTTAAAGCTGCTCTTTATTTTAAAAAATCTTACCTTAGGGCAGTGATATTGTGGGAAAAAGTAAGTTTTCTTGCCCTAGAGTCAATATGGTATGAAAGGTCATTCATTAGCTCTGCCAAACTTCCCCACTTGCAAAAAGTTCAAATAAACCCTTTTTATTAAAACAGTGGAAGTAAGAGCAAGTAGGAGGTAGGGATGGAACACAGGGTGTGGTTGAGATCCAAATGTTCCTGGCACTGGTGGGGTGAGCTTCTTTGAAACCAAGTATTTAGGCTTGCCATCTGATCTCAGTACAGTGGCATCCTCTCCTTCACTTGAGACTATGTCTCATGCATTCATTCAACCATTCACTTAATAAATACAAAATGAGTGCCTGCTTCTGTGCCAGACCCTGCTGTGGGCTGTGGGGATACAGCAGTGAACCAAATAGACGAAACTTCCTGACTTCATGGAGTTTACATTAGGGTGGGTTCTCCTTTGATAAAAGAGCATTAAACCCCAAATGAGTATAATTATGTCAACAAAAGGAGAGGTTTTGTGTTTAATCCTAAAGCAACCCGAATTTAATAAATCTAATAAAGTTTTAATTCGCAATGCAAGTGCTAGTCTGCTCCAGAATTAAACTTCAGTTTTGAGATACGTGAGTGAAAGACACCCTTTGCTAAAGCTCCCTCCCCGACAAAAGAAGGCTTCCAGCATCCAAGTGGAAAAGCGTGAACTGCGGCTAAATTTAGCCAAAATTAGCATCAGTGTAGACTGAGAAGTTTTTCAGCCAAGCGAATTGCATAATCTAAGCGCAACCACTTTTTCTTGTACCCTTTCCTGAGAAAATTTCCACCATGCATGCTGCCAGTGCTTATGCTGCCCACATTGTCAATGCCCTTTGCTATAAGAGATTGAAGGTTGGCTACAAATAATTTCCAATGAATGCCTCTAATTAGCCACTAAAGTTGGCATATTTCCTGCTATCTGAAATTAGATCACAGAGTTGGGTTGAGATGAAAAAGTCCTATTAGCTCTCTAGACTTCCATTTCCTATTTGCTGGGGGAAATGACTGTTTTGAAGTTCATCTGCTACTATCTGAAGAAGTCCGGAGTCGACGGTAGTGAAAAGATAGGTGGAAGTCTGGACTTTCAGTTCTCTTCCACTCTACAACTGGGACTTTCCGAAATAAACTCATAAGAGGAATGGCCCTGGGAGATATGTCAGTGGATTTGTGAGAATAAAAGAAGGAGACTCTATTTAAAAGATGTCAAAACACAACATTTTGTAGTTGTCCATATATACATAATCCTCTCTAACAAATAAATGGTTTTAAAACAATCTAGTACTATTCATCAATGGGTGTCTGAATTTTTCTTGGAGCCAGCTCTGAATGCTTTCCATTAGAGGTTTATTTCCTAGTGTGCCTCTGCCCCTCAGTCAGGAAAGTAGTGCACATTCCACTGTTATGTCTTTGGGAGGAGCTACTTGTATCAGCCCCAAACTGAACCTTTTCAAGGCAGCTTGTGTGCCTCTAGTCTCGCATTATAAATAACCAACTGAGACGGATGCTATTGTTTTGGAGTCCTGTCTGCTGTCATCAGCTGCTGCGTGGCTGATCTGCTGATAGTTAACACACCAGATGCCTGGTACAACCAGGTACACTCTGGAGCTTCTTCTGGATATGATTAATCATCCAGTTCCACTGACTCCAATGCAACAATCAAAAAGAAATTTAGAAGAGGATGGAGCCTGGAAAATCAGTGCAAGAGTTTTGAAAGAGCGAATACATTGCATTAGAGTAATAAAGTGGCTTCTTTTTAACTGTTGGAATGAATCTGTATTTTACTAAAAGTTAAATATTCCCTTGACAAAAGTACTTTCAATAATCCATAAATACCTTTCTGTCCCTTCTTCGGAAAGTGTCTGATAATAAATCTTTCCAGAGGGAACATAATAACTTCGAAAGTGTACCCAACAAGACTGGTGCCTGGCCAGTGGCTGGCTTTTTTAAGTTAAATTAAAAAGTGTTATACTTTTTATAATTGATATCTCATGAAGTTTCCTTTAAAATATAGAACCTAAAGTGTAATAAAATTTATTTTATAAATAATGGAGGCTTGTGGCTTTAATTTCTTAACAAATTATTAATTACAACAATGCTAAAATAATTAACTGTATTTGCCTTTTGTGTGTGTGTATACCAGACTTTTAAAAAGAATTAGTAAATATTTGAACCGAAATAGTGCTGTTTCTGTCTAGGTATGGCTTTACTCTAAATAGTTGAATATTTTAAAATATGTATTCATCTAAGGCAGAAAGTTGGCAAGTTTTATTCCTATTACACAGAGGAAAAAATTGAGGTACCAAATGGAGAGAAGGTAATCCTGCTTTATAATTTAGTGATACATATTGGTTCTCTTTACTTTCTAAATGAAAATATTAATGAACAGATTGAATATTTCAAAACTGTCAGCACAGATTGCAATGAAGAATTGAGTGTCAGGCCTGTGATATAGTCTCTTTTTTTGTTCCAGACTTTGCCAGAGGGTTTCATTATTAAAAATTTTTAAAGTAAAAAAACAAATAAAATAAAAAATTTAAAATATATATGCATAACGTAGAACTTTTCAAGCTGAATTTTCTAACAAATATACACAGAAGACTTTCTAATATATTCCTTAAGAGTGTTTAGAAAAAATTAAATATTTTATTTTATAACCAGGCAGGAGTGTGTATCAGCCTAGGGTTCTCCAGAAAAACAAAGGCACTAATATATATACATACTCATATAAACATTTATTTTGAGGAATTGGCTTATGCAATGGTCATAGCTGCCAAGTCTAAAATCTGCAGGGCAGTCTGGTAGGCTGGAAACTCTTGGGCAGGAGCTAATGTTGCAGGCTTGAAGAATAATTTCTTCTTCAGGGAAGCTTCAGTTTTGCTCTCAAGGCCTCTCAACCAATTGGAAGAGTCCCACCCATGTTATTGAAAGTAATCTCCTTTACTTAAAGTCAATTGATTGTAGACGTTAACTATAATACATCTACAAAATACCTCCACACCAACACCTAGATCAGTGTTTGATTAAATCACTGGGTACTATAGTCTAGCCAAATTGACACACAGAAGGCAAGAAATGTGCCTCTTCTCCAGTATCCAGATGGGTGTTACACTCCCACAGCACATGAACATACATGGAGTAGGAAACTGACTGCATCTGATTTTAATGACTTTAGTTCATCAACAGAATTTGAGTAAATCCTTCATTTTAGAAAACTACTCACTATTGTAATGTCATCCTTTTCATTACGAAGCACACTAGTCACGTTTTTCGTTAGAACGAATATATTCTGTAGAAATCAGCGAATATTAGACTTCTCATTTGAAGAAAAGAAACCTGCCTCAAAATGGTGGGGGCCATTTCCTCACCCTCTGGTATAGCTCATAATCAGAACTGGACTCTGGGTTTATATCTCAGTTCTGACACTTCTAGCTGTGTGATCTCAATATCTTTGCCTGTGAAATGGAGACTGGAGCACTCCTATCTCAGAACTTGTGTAGGGTACCTGTCTCATAGCAGGAGTTATGGAATTCTTAGACAATATTATTTCTGGGGGTGCAGGTTACAGCCCTTGAAATTCTTCAGTTTATCATCTGTATACCACTGAAATAAGGCCAGGTACTGTGATTTACATTCCTGAGTCTGGTAAACTAAGTCAGTGGTACTCAAATTTGGATCTGTGGGCTAGTGCTGGTCAGAAAACTCTTAGTTGCAGATACTGATGAGATAAGCACTTAAATTATTTCTGTGACATTTTTATTGTATTTTACAAAAGTGGCAGCACATAGTGGATCTGGATGAACAAAACAGATAAACAGAAAGATGGGTCCTTCACCACATGGTATATAATTGGGAAAAAACTGGTCTTAGAAACCCCTATGTATAGGAATTCACTGCCAGATAAAAATTTAAGCATTAATTTCAACAAAATTCAGTACGTTACCTCCCATGGAAAAACTGTAGTTGTGGTGCCTGTCGTTGGTCTGTGTGTGCCTCCACATTACCTTTGTAATTGTTTGTGTGTCTGTCTCCTTAGCTCAAGTGTGAGACCCTGGCATGCAGGGCTTCATCTTGTTTGGGCTCCCAGGGACTGGAACAGTGACCCACACATATCTGGTGCCTGGTAATCATGTTTTTGATGAATGAAAGCAGGATAAGTGACAGAAATGAAACTAGTTAAGGATAGAAAACGAAATAAGCTTATTATGTTTGTCTTGTGATAGGTTGAATGGGAAAGTGCTGGAGATGTCAATAGATCTAAATAGATATTGGATATTAATAGATATTAATTGATTATGGAAAAAATTTACATTATATCCTTTGAAATGTTATGTATACTATAAAGACCGTACTGCCCTTAAATCTGAGTATAGGTATATATTGACAGTTTTAATAAGTGAACCATGCTGTGGGTGTAGCCTGGAAAAAGAAGAAAATAATATTTTTCTTCAGCAGAAACCCTTTGCAAAACTAAGTGGTTGAAAAGGTGCTCTTTATCCATGAAGAAGTGATGGTTTCTTCCAGAACACACTAGGAGTCATATTTGTTGACATTCCCAGTAAAACTTTAGGAGAGTTTATGTGAATAACTGTATCAGCACTGTAATTTGGGGGGGTTTATTTAGGTCCTTTTTCCTGAAACTAAAAGGACAAGGAACATTTTATTAGATCTATGTATGAGGCTTTGAAGTGACACCTATGGCTCAATAATGCTTTGTTAGGGTGACCTCCTTTCAAGAAAACATGATGTTCTCTTCTGGCGTATAAGGTGACATCTCTTTTCGTAACTTCTAGAAAACAATATTTTTCCGTAATTGGCTAGTTACCTGGCCATCAGTCATGAGTCCCTGATGCCATTTCACATCATTTTCATTGTACTGTGCTAACACATCAAATAAGCTCATCATAAAACACAGACCGGGGGAACACAAAGAAAGCCAATACTTACTGATCTTTCAAGATGAGTGATTTGTATTAATCCTGGAAAGATCAAAATAAGTGTGTTCAACTAAGACTTACTTAGACTCCAAAGAGCAGCCAAGAATTCTTTGAGGTTTCTGGAGTGGAAAGACTATTATATCCAGTAGACATGGGAAAAATTAAAACAAACAAAAATCTCTATTGGTTATCTTACTAAAATGATAATAAATTGCCATGTACGGTTCTGTAGCATGAAGGAACTCATATATATTTATTGGGGTCTACCTGTATGCTCCTCTGTCATGATGCCATGATATGTACCAAAGGCCATCAGCTTTGCAGCCCTACAGACCTGGATTTGAATTCGAGCTCCACGGTTGCCTAGCTATGTGACTTTGGGCAGATCATTTACAACCTCTGATTTTCCTCTTCTCAAACAGACATTATAAAACATACCTTGTCAAATTATTGGACTATTAAATGTCATTTAAATATAAAGTGGCTAACACTGTTTCCAGCATATGGTAGGTCCTCAACAAATGTTGATTTCCCTTCTTTGTGCTCTCCTGCTGGATCCTCCTTTGAAGCAACCTCAGTTTGCTTCCACATTTCTAGCTTACTTATCTGTTTGTTTGCAGCTCAATAGATAAAATGAATTCAAATAACAGAGCGGAATGTATTTTAAGTTTGATATACTCCTTTTTCCCCCTCTGGTTCTTCTTTTCAAAGCTGCTGAATGATGATACCAGTCACTCGTTAAATCCACAGCTCAAGGATAGCTGTGCCAATATCCATAATCCCACTTCTTGTCCACTCCAGGTTGGCATACCCAAATTTAATCCCACTTTAAAAAAAGAATTTTTTTGTTTTATTTTTCCAAATACATTCTTAAAAGCAGTAAAGAGAAAGTTTGTTCTTTCAATTTTGCTTAATTTCCCTCCACCCACATACACAAAAAGAAAAGGTGAGGTCTGCATGAAATGCTATGCATGATAATGGTGTATTAGGAAATTTTCTTCTAGCTCTCCTACTAAATGTCCATCTATATCATTTCAGCATATGTTTGTTGGTTTGCTTTTCATCTATTCTCTCTTTTCCTAAAGGATTGTGAGCTCATAGGGCAGTCTCCTGTGGGTATAGAGGGTTGAAAAATACGTCCTAAGTTCATATAGATTCTTTTTGTTTCTAAATGAATAGAAACATTCAGGAGTTTCTTTTATATAAACTAGAAGAAGCTTTTCATGGCGGGTAAGATGAGAGTTTTGCTATAAGGCTCAGTCCTTTGCACTTGAAGATGGCAACAGTGATGGAAAGCTCTGAACCATCTACACTTCTTGCTTTGCCAACAAGCCTTTTCCATATAGACTGGAAGGAGGCTAAAGTATAATCTTTTGGGACACAGAATTTTTACGCACACAAAGCTACCTTTCATATATATATATATATATATATAAAAGTGAAATCGGTATTTCTTTCTCCCTCTCCTTCTCCCTGGCTCAGCTTCCCTGGTATCATGCTCCAAACAGCTAAACAAATTCTCCTAAAAATCTGTAAAATTGTGTGAAAACAGTAATAGTTTAGACAATAAGAATTATTCCCTACCAAGCACCTTAGATGCAACTGAATATTCAAGATTAACATTTGCTTACAAATGTGCCTCTCAGCTGACCATGCATATATCCTTGGAGCTCCTTCCTACAGATATTTAAGACATTATGAGCAACAGATAACCCTGAAATCTATCTGACAGGGAAGTTTAATTTTAAAAACTCATCATAATCATCCTCAGGGCTATGCCATTTTCCAGGCGTTTTTTGTTCAAACATACCTTTCAGCTGAGACTTTTTCTCATCCAGTTCCAAAATTCCCAAGCAAAATAAGCACATGCCAAAAATACATAGTATTTACCCTGAGCATGAGTGACCTTACGGCTCATGAATACAGAATGACTTGATTGGTAGAATTCAGACTGTAGCATGAGTCATTTGTTTAAAATAAATGTGGGGGCCTGCTTAGTGACCAGAAAAATCACTAAAACATGAGCAGTGGCTGACAAAAATTCTTAGATCACCCCTCAGATATCAATGAAAAAATACGTTTGTAGTGTAGCCGTCTAAGTACCACACGCAACATGTGATATACCTGAGTCATAGGCCTTGTAGGAGTCACAGAGCAGATGAAGAAGGCAAGAGATCAAAGTCCAATTTACTGAAACAAATATCTTGAAATCTCTAGAAAAGAGGAGATTGTTCCTTTACAAAACTCATGAAATATTTAATACCCTGTAGTTAAGTAAGACCCATTTTAGAATTCTATTTTCTTTAAAAAAATTTTTTTTGTGACCTGGGACCTCTCCTGTATGTTTCTTTTTGTCATTGTTGTCTAATAGAAAAGTTATTTTTTTAAAAATTAATATTTCAAAGCTTTCTGTAAGCACCTCAGGTAAGTAGTAATACTACATGGTTATCTATTATTTTGAAATATATGTAGCTGTTAAAGTTATAAGCCTAAAATTGGACTAAATAGGGAAAAATAGAAGAGTTCAATGCTAAAGAGTATGGGTTGGTGAAAGCAAACAACTAATCATTTAATAATTATTGAGCATGGTGGACAATTATCTCTTTTTGCTGTCCCAAGGAATTTGCAATCCTTTTGGAAAGATAAGCCATAATTTAAAACAATAATTTGTAGCAAGAATCGGCAATCTTTTTACATTTCTCTGTAAAATGTTAAATAGTATATAAGGCTTTACGGGTCTAGAAGCTAGTATATAAGCAGTATTTAAAAAGAGAAAATACTCCTCCCACACACACGCTCCGCCCACCCAGCCCTGCCCTCTTGCATTTGCTTGGGGTGGACTTGCTTTGTTGGTGGGACACCTTTGGGTCAGCTGCAGTCAGTTGGACGTGTTCTCCAGACCAAGAGACTCCAGCCTGAGGGGAGGTGCCTATTTGGGGGCGTCAGGAGGCAGCTGCCTCAGTTATAGTCACCCTCTGTCCCAGGTCTCAGTACACTCTTCCCTCTTCCCAGTGACCTCAGCCATCTCAACTTAGGCAGGTGGCCAGAAGCAAGGTGGTTCATGAAATTGCCAATTCCCCAACTGAGAGATTCTACCATTTGGTAGATTCTGCCACTGGCAGTAGCTAACAGCTGAGGTCCCGTAATGTAGGTGGTGATCCTAGACAGCATGAGGCCCAGCCACAGTCTAGGGAGTCAAGTATGAGACACAGGGGAGGACAGGAGCAGAGGGAGATGCCCAGGCTTGCTGTCTGTAGTTCACAGTGCTGTTTTGTTCAGTGTGGGTGCCCACAGGCCACAGTGATCTGTAGGTAAGGACCAGGTACCAGGCACCCTGCTAGATCAAGAAAAATTTCATTAACAGGATATGCATTGAGCCCAGTGCTAAAGGATAAATAGCAATTGAAGAAACAGGAAAGAAGAAACCAATTCAGGTGGGTGAAGTGAAATTGTTAAAGAATAACTTCTTAAAAGGTCAAATTATGATTCATAAAATATAAAATAGATACATGTCAAAGATTTTATTTAACCAATTGTTATTCATTATTAAGAAATCCATGTGATGTAAAAAATGGTTCAAAACACTATCAAAGAATAGGTACGTATATGGACATTAAGGGATGCTGAGATAAATTTGTTAATGGATACAAAACTTGTGTCTTCAACAAGCTAGAATTCAGTTTAATCTCTATCATCCAAAATTCATTTGCTCTTCTATGAACAGGAATCATTTGCATTGACCATCATCTCTCCACAAACTATCTTGAGCATTGCAACATAGTCAAAGACAATGAAAGGCACATATCCTTATAGAACCAGATAAACCCAGAAGGGTCCTTTAGATAATGTCCCACATTCCATTGTAAAGTACCCAGTGATCACTTTTCCCATTTCAGATTCTTTTACATGATAACAAGAATGAAAGTAAAAAGAAAGTGCAATATTTTTGTTTCAGAGACATCTATCCAAACGTCCAGCTGAATGCCCAGCTCTTCATTTGAATTTTTTAGAATTGCTATGTGTGATAAACTATTTTTGCCATATTAAACCTAAAAGTGTTAACACAATATTCTAATGTTATAATTTCTGGCCCTTTGGTAGGTGTGTAAGGAAACTATTGAGGAATCAAATTTGGTGGAGAGTAATAGGCTTTTCAGCGCTTTTTAAATTACACAATACACGTAGTAACCCTCTTGGTTCTACATCCTACTCACTACTTTAGTCAAAGGATAGTCCTATTCGCTACTTTAGTCTAAGAAGTACAAAAGAGGAAACCAATAAAAAAACAAACAAAAACAAAACACCTGGGAAAGCAAGAAAATATCACAAAACCCAGGCACATTAAAAAGACAAATGGGGTTCTAGCATATAATAAATTAAGAAAGTCAGATTCTCTTGGCAAATATTGTCTTTCCTCTGCTAAAATGGACATAAGACTAAAAACAGAAAATACACTAACAGCACGAGGGCAAAGAAGTAGATAGAAAAAAAATACCAACTTGAATTGCAAAAATTTGATGTAATGACTATAGCGCTAGTAGGGTCCTATGGGGCTCTAGAGTAATAAAGCAGCACCTTGTTAGAGTGAAGCACAATACGTGATGCTCATGGCAATGACTTAACATCATGATTAAAGGCTCAAACCATGTGCAGAGCATTTTCATTGTGAACACAATTAAATACAGTATATATTTTTGGAAGACTTTTGACTTATGCTTTAAAAATGTAAGTGCTCAGAGAGGATATAAGACTCTTTAAACCTATTAAAAAATTGAGGTTTTTTTGTAATTGGAAGAATGCAAGTATGGGTAGAGACAGTAATTACAGGCAGAGTGGAATAAGAATAATCAGGGAAAATACTTGTAAACTAAGAAAACCTTTGCAAATTCTAAATATTCCACTAAGGAGTAAGATGAAAGGTAAATTTTTACTGTTCAAATAGTTAAGAACAGTTTCAAGGAAGAGAGATCTAGCTGATCTGACTGCCCATTTTGTGATGTTCAACTTTCACAGTAGATATTAGTAGCTAATATTGTTTCACAACATATAAGTCACAGTATTAAATGATGTTATTTATGTATATATATAGTTATTTAATTTTCAAAATAAGCATATGAGAAAGGCATTATTTTCTCTATTTTACAGAAGAGGAAATATAAGCTAAGAGAGGTTAAATTAAGATTATGAAACTGCTACATGGCAGAGAAAATTTTGAACCCCGATTGTGTGAGTCTATTAGTTGGACTCTAAAGCATTCTATTTTATTTTTTCTGTTTAATTCCCAAAATAGTCATTTGGGGTAAGTAGTAGTATCCTCATTTTTTATGTAAGGAAACAGGCACAGGACAGCAAAGTAGCTAACCTAAGCATGCATTAATTGTAAGAGTCAGTGTGCATCCACTAGGTGCTCTTTCCACTGTGAGAGGGCACAGTGGGCCTGTCTACGTGTGTCTGCTCTGCTCAAATCCTCTCCCCACCCCTCAGCTAAAGGGGCAGCTGTGAGCAGCTTGCTGCAAACTAGAAAATGCAAATATTGCCTGGAAGACGTTCAAATTCAATTTTAAAAAAAACAAACAAAAACAATCACATACTGTCGTAACAAAGAATTGTCTCCTGGGCTTATTCTGCTATAGTCTGCCAATTTGTGACCCTGGGAGTGAAGGGTAAAAGACAAGTGGGGAGAGAATTGAAGAGACAGAAGCTGACTCACAAAGCGTAGCCGGGTTGCTCTAATGGCAGGCAATTAGAATAAATAACCATTAATTCCCATGACTCTGGGCCTTGGAGCTGTCTTGAATTCTAAAGAACCTTCTGTTTCCAATCACCATTAAAAAGGTATGACTTAGTTGTTCAGTTTTTTTAAGATTATATGTGTACGTATCCCATAATAAACCCTCATTACATCGGGTAGCATGCAGTCCCATTCCTTGCAACGCAGTGAACCTAACAAAAACCATCACACTATCATTTGCCTTGAATTTCCCAAATGTATTTTTCTAACTTTTCACTCCAAATTGTGCTTTGGCTACATTACTCTATGCTCTGGTCATGAATGAAACATGAAAGCTTCTAATGTAGAAGTAAAAAAATGAATAAGTCATGGTTGCTCTTTCTACAAACAAATTTGAATAAGATATTCAGTATGAAAATAAATTTGCAAGTGTCATATTGATTCAATCTATTAAACTACTGCTTTTACAGAGAATTCTACTGACCAGTGTTTCAGAGTGTTTTATATCCTTTGAGCACTGGTAATTATGATGGTATAAACCAATGATACTGACTTTTTAAAAAGTAAGATTCCATGATGACACCCTTTTTAGAGATACTTTTATAAATAATACATTGGTGTCACTCTAGAGGTAAAGATAGTTACCTTTAGAATCTTATAACTATGAGTGGAAGTAAGGGAGAAGATCATTTTTTTTTAGCCTGGCTATGCTTGGGAAACTAAAAGATGTAATGATTCTGCTTTAAATATGAGGAGTAACAAGTCTGGGAACCTGGGAAGACACGACAGGGCCTGAGAGGCCCCAACACGAGTGACTAGCTCTAATCAAAAACTCAGTGTCATGAATAAACTATGAGAAAGCCCAGAATAGACATGACTCTTTTTTTTTTTAATTTATTTATTTTTGGCTGTGTTGGGTCTTCGCTGCTGTGCGCGGGCTTTCTTTAGTTGTGGGGAGGGGGGCTGCTCTTCTTTGCGGTGCGCAGGCTTCTCATTGCGGTGGCCTCTCGTTGCGGAACATGGGCTCTAGGTGCATGGGCTTCAGTAGTTGTGGCACGCAGACTCAGTAGTAGTGGCTCATGGGCTCTAGAGTGCAGGCTCAGTAGTTGTGGCACACGGGCTTAGTTGCTCCGCGGCATGTGGGATCTTCTTGGACCAGGGCTCGAACCCATGTCCCCTGCATTGGCAGGTGGATTCTTAACCACTGCACCACCAGGGAAGCCCAGACATGACTCTTGACATTCAATCTTTATCTGCAGCATTAACATCACAGTATTCCCAGGAGATGTATAGGATTCGTGATATATCTGACATGGATGGGGAAATATGTCTTCTTAATTTTTCAGATTAATCTCTCAAGTTCTCATCTATTCTTTGGCAAGGACATCTTCTGAAGCTTCTTGTCACTGCCATCACCACCACTGCCAAATATTCCAAAGACTGAGAACTGAGATAGTACAAATTTTAGTCCTTTTCCAATTCTCTGTGACATTGGAGATGGCTTGTCTTTCACTGCAGGGCCAGAATAGTGTGAAGTAAGTGAAGTGCCTAGGGTACAGCATGTAAGGAGGCACTGCTCTCAGTATGCTACAAGTATGGGCTGAATACTTGTACAGCTGACAGTGAGCATCTCATAAATTTTGTGACCTAATCTCTTCACTCTTAAGGAGGCTTTCACTCTCAGGCAGGACCTGCTACACAAGTTGTAGAACCCAGTGCAAAATGAAAATGTGGGGCACTTGTTGAAAAATTATTAAGAATTCTAAGGCAGTGATAGCATTACACTGAACCAGGTATAGGTCCCTTTGGAGGTTGTGCACGGCTTCCAGGATCCCACAGGTGTGGGTTCAGCTCTTGCGCTAATCTGGGAGTGAGTGCCTCCTGAAACTTTGCACCCTAAGGGCCTCATTTCCCTCGTCCTAGGCCCAGCCCTGCTCCATAATTTCATTTACTCATGGAAATGGTAATTTTGTCTGTCAACTTGACTGGACTAAGGGATGTCTAGATAGCTGGTAAAACATTATTTCTGCGTGTGTCTGTGAGTTTCTTTCTGGACTAGGTTAAAACTTGAATTGCTAAAATGAGTAAAGATCACCCTTACCGATACAAGTAGGCATCACCCAATCTGTTGAAGGCCTGATTAGAACAAAAAGGCAGAGAAAGAGTGACTATGCTCTCTGAGTTGGCACATCCATCTTTTCCTGCCCTCACACATGGGAGCTCCTGGTTCTCCAACCTTTGGACTTAGACCAAGACTTACACCCTTGTGTAAGTAAGAACCACTCTTTGGTTCTCAGGCCTTCAGACTTATACTGGAACTATACTATCAGCTTTCCTGGGCCTCCAGTTTGTGGATAGCACATTGTGGGACTTCTCACCCTCCATAATCATAATATCATAATAATCTCTTTCTATATATCCTATTGGTTCTGATTAATGGAAGAGCCCTGAATAACACGTTCATCAACTTCTATTTTAACAATATTCCAGACACTATTCTACATGTTGAAGATAGAGCCAGGGCAGCTTCAAGTGCAGTCACACAAGACCTCACACTCAGAAGGACCTAAGGTTAGTGTAGTGCTCTGCTGTCACCATCTTGAAAGTCTTAATAATATTTTAACAAGGGATCTTGTATTTTCTTTTTGCATTGGGCTCCACACATTAGATATCTGGTCCTGAATACAGTAGAGAAGGAAACAAAACAGTCCTGTTCTTATGGAGCTTGTGGTTTACCTGTGCTTACCTACTGCTCTTAGAAGATGTCCTAGACAGATCTTGGTTCTGCTTCAGTCTCAAGCTTATGTCCCAAAGCTCGGCACTCACGTTGTCAAGCACCGTTTTCAAGGGTATAAACTTTGTGACAGCATGGCCATGTCCAGGATATTTTTGAGCCTCAGTCAAAGGCTAATGAGATTTTGGGCCCCTTCCAGAGCCAGGGTCACCATTTAGCCAGTTTCACTGCAGAGTAATTTTATTTAACAAGGCCTTATTGCTCTTTGAGTCTTGCTAAGACTAACCTATGAGAGAACTACAGGAGGAAACTGCAGAATGAATGGCTTAGGACTTCATGCATTCTCAGAGGGGGAGATATTGCCCCCAGGAGGACAGAAATTGGTTCTTGAGAGATGAAAACAATCTCACTTTCTTTTTGTATAAATCACAGACATACATAAAGTACAGAAACAGATATATCTCGTCTCTATCCTAACATCATTGAGAAGTCATTGGAGGGTTTTAAATAGGAATGTCATAGGCTGCAATGTGGAGAACAAATTAGAAGGAAACAAACTTGGATAGAAGACTGTTTGGGAATCTTTTGCCAAAATCTGAGAAAAAGACAAAGGGACCTACATTGGGGAGTGACTGTGATCTTTATAGAGGAATTAAACTTTATGTGGTTTGTGGATTAATTGATTTTGGGAAGTGAGGCAGATGGAGGAATCAAGGATAACCCCTCTTTGACTTAGGCAAAGAGTGCATAGAGGTGGCATTCACCAAGGGTGCAAAATGGTTCAAGAGAACTGTTGTAGTAACAGTAAAACAACTTATCGAAGGCCAATTAAGTTGTGTTTCCTTTCTGCTTTAATCTCCTTTAATCTAAAAGAACAACAAACAGGATATGTCTAGTTGATGATTTAATTAACTACAGTATGTTTAGAAGTTAGAAATTGTTATGATGCTGAAAACCTCAAGACCCTTCAAGGCTGGAATCTTTATTCCTTATTCCCTAAAAAGTTTAAGATTTTCACTATTTTCACAAGTGAGGCTATATCTGAAATTAAGATCAACCCACAAAAAAATGTAATAATTCAGAATGTTTAGTAACTGAGAAAGGGAAAAAAACCAGGGCACAATCACTTTTAGTGAAATGGACAGGGTTATTTAAATGGCTTTGAAAGTCATACTGGAAAAGTGCAATGCAAAGTTGAAACCCCATTTATTTTCTGAAATGGACAGAGCATTTGAGGGCACAGGAAATAGGATCAAAGAGAAGTTGTGAGGTAGATTTTATTCAGGGTCTTCGATTTATGTGGTTTGAAAACGTCTCTAAGACTATTCTTGAAGAAAAGAGTAAGAGAAAAAGGATGTTAAAATTTTCAGTGTGTTGCACAGTCCAAAATCAAAGTTCCGACACAATTAGAAAAGAAGGAAAACCCCAGAGAAATATGGAACTAGAGAGGTCTGATTATGATAAAAATCTAAAAATGTTTTCTTATTATTTTTCTATAATCTTAGGTTAAATAATGAATTGGTTTCACAGCTGCCAAATAAGTGATCACATTATCATTCATGTTTTATAATAGCAATACACAGTCTAAGAAACTGTCAATATCTACAGCTGTTCACTCTTGATTCAATCCTCGGTTCTTTTTCTCAATATTTCTGACCACAATTAAGTATCTAATTCTTCATTCATCCATCTTTTACATCTTTCTTCATATACCAGTTAATTCTCTTAGGCACATTTTTGTATCTCTTCCCCACTGACCAGTTTTGCATAACAAGTTGTAGATCAGCTTTTATTAAACAAATGGGAAAAAAGAAAACAGGAAAAAGGTGTTAACTCTAATTTCAAGACAGAGTTTAAATATCTGGGCTACTCAAATCACCGTTCATAGAACAATAAATATCAGTTTCTCTTGGTTATTTAAATAAATTTTCAGAAACAGGTAAATTGTCAGGATTTATAACTATTACTGATGAGAAAGATATGAGGAACAGAAATAAGAAGTATCACCCAACAGCAGAATAAGCAGAGAGAAAAGTTTGTGAGAAAGTCTAAGTGAAGTAAGATGATAAAAGTGTAAATAGAAAAATGTTTTTTTCTGAGCCCAGGAGAAAAATAAAACGTAAAAGTCTTATGAAGATTATAAATATGAAAATGGAATTATACTTTATTTTTATATGTATAAATATTTCCTTAAATTGGCCACACATAGTTGTACATAGATGTCAGCTCAATTGAATATTTTATAATATTCATTCATTCACTTATTCTTTCAAAATATATTACTTTTTTGTTTGTTTTTTGTTTTTTTTGCAGTATGCAGGCCTCTCCCGTTGCGGAGCACAGGCTCCGGACGCGCAGGCTCAGTGGCCATGGCTCATGGGCCCAGCCGCTCCGCGGCATGTGTGATCCTCCCAGACCGGGGCGCAAACCCGTGTCCCCTGCATCGGCAGGCGGACTCTCAACCACTGCACCACCAGGGAAGCCCCAAAATATATTACTGAATAGCTATTATATGCCAGGCATTATTATAGGTATTGATGATAAGCAAAATTCCTGCTGTCAAAGTATATACGTATTTAAGCAGAATAGGTTCAATAAATAAATGAAATAAAAAGAAGATAAATAGGAGAAAATACAGAAATTAAAATGAACTGACGTGCTGATGTATGGTCAAAGAGGATATCTTTGAGTAGATGATGTTTAAGATAGTATCTAAAGTCAGGGTGGAGCTATCCAAAAGCACAGCTCTATGTTGTGTCATATCATAGTCTAGAAGGCATTAACGTTCCTGTATGATGATTAAGGAAAGAGCGTTCCAGACAGAGGCTTCACCGGCTACAAAGACAAGCATCAGTTGGAATGACTGAGAGACTGAATATAGAAACAGACAATGGCCAGATCATATATGGCAATATAACTCTAACCCATGTCTGCAGCAACAGTCCCAGAAGCCAAACCAGGTTCCCTACTTTTGCCTCTGTTTCCAGTTCAAGACCAAGAGGTAGCCAAATGTGTTCACCAGTTACATAAGAGACTCTGCTTCTATTTAGCCCCCTTACAGCTTCCCCATGCCAGCAACTTTCAGTGAGAGCACACCTGAAGCTTTGCCTTTTGTTCACTATAAAGCTTTCCCACTGCCCTGACTGCCTTTGAGTTTCTGCCAAATGCAATTAATGGTGACTGACTCCCTTTTTAGCTATGAATGCGCAGACTCTCTTTTCACTCCAGTGGTCTTCATTGATTTCCACATGACTTTGGCTTGAGCCATAAAGAAAATTAAGGCAATATGACTGGAGTCCCTGAAAGAAGGGGAGAATTAAGCATAGGTTAAAT
This sequence comes from Globicephala melas, assembly GCF_963455315.2. NCBI lineage: Eukaryota > Metazoa > Chordata > Mammalia > Artiodactyla > Delphinidae > Globicephala > Globicephala melas. The sequence goes on along the minus strand of NC_083317.1, from coordinate 53,040,483 downwards.
CACGTGGGGTCCTGCAAACCAGAAAAATTTAGATTTTATTTTCAGTGCAATGGGAATGCTTTCTGAGGCCTGGGGAGTAGGTGGTAAGGAGGAGTTCAAAGAAGGGAGTAACATGATTTGATTTATTTTTTCCTTATTTGTTTAGTTTTACTATTTTGGTTTTCAAATTATTATTTTATTTTCCCTAATTTTTTTCTTATACATTTTATTTTACTAGTTTATCTTATTTTAATTAAAAAAATTTTTGTAATTAAAGACATTTATCTTTGCTGTTTTTAAAATAATTGACTTCATTTTTTAGAGCAGTTTTACATTCACAGCAAAATTGAGTGTAAAGTACAGAGTTCCCATATATCCCCTCCCCTCATACATGCACAGCCTCCCCAACTACCAATATCCCTCACCAGAGTGATGCATTTGTTAAAATCAGTGAACCTACGTTGACACATTATTATCACCCAGAGTCTATAGTTTACATTAGGGTTCACTCCTGATGTTATAGATTCTATGGATTTTGTCAAATGTATAATGACATGTATCCACCATTATAGTATCATACAGAATAGTTTCACTGCCCTAAAAATCCTCTGTGCCCCATCAGTTCATCCCTTCTTCCCCTCCAGTTCCTGACAATCAGTAATCTTCTACTGTCTCCATAGTTTTGCCTGTTTCAGAATGTCATATAGTTATAATCATACAGTATATTGCCTTAGCAGATTGGCTTCTTTCGCTTAATAGTATGTCTTTTAAGTTTCTTTCATGTCTTGTCTTGGTTTGATAGCTCACTTTTAGCAATGAATAATATTACATTGTCTGGATTTCCCTTAGTTTATTCGTCCATTCACCTACCGAAGGACATCTCATTTGCTTCCAAGTTATGACAGTTATGAAAAAGCTGCTAAAAAATTTGTGTACGGGCCTCTGTGTGGACATATGTTTTCAGTTTATTTGGGCAAATATCAAGGAGTAATAATTGCTAGATTTTGTGGTAAGAATTATGTTTGGTTCGTAAGAAACTGCCAAACTGTCTTCCAAAGTATCTGTACCATTTTGCATTCCCACCAGCAATGAATGAGAGTTCCTCTTGCTCCGCATTTTCTCTAGCCTTTGGTGTTGTCAGTGTTTTGGATTTTGGTCATTCAAATAGTTGTGCAGTAGCATCTGATTTTTGTTTTAATTTGCAGTTCCCTAGTGACATAAGATGTGGAACATCTTTTCATATGCTTGTTTGCCATCTGTATATCTTCTTTGGTGAGGTATCCATTCTGATCTTTGCCCATTTTTTATTTTTATTTTTTATTTTTTTTTGCGGTACGCCTCTCTGTGTTGTGGAGCACAGGCTCCGGACGCGCAGGCTCAGCAGCCATGGCTCACGGGACTAGCCTCTCCGCGGCATGTGGGATCTTCCCGGACCGGGGCACGAACCCGCGTCCCCTACATCGGCAGGCGGACTCTCAACCACTGCGCCACCAGGGAAGCCCTGCCCATTTTTTAATCAGGCTTTTTATTTTCTTATTGTTGAATTTTAGGAAGTTTGTGTATATTTTCAAAAAAAGTCCTTCTCGGATATTTCTTTGCAAATGTTTATTGCCCGTCTGCGGCTTGTATTCTCATTTTCTTGAAGTGGCTTTTGCAGAGCAGAAATTTTTAATTTTAATGAAGTCCAGTTTATCAGTGATTTCTTTCATGTGTCATGGTTTTGGTATTGTATCTAAAAAGTCATCATCATATCTAAGGTCATCTAGATTTTCTCTTATGTTATTTTCTGGGAGTTTTACAGTTTTGTGCTTGACTTGCTTTTTTTAAAGCTTAATCAGGTACTATGTATCCAGAATGGTTTATAAAAAGGCAAACATAAAAGGAGGGTGACCAGTAAGAGGCTATTGCAGTAATCCATGTCAGGAATAATGATGATTTCACAAGAAAATTAACAGTAGGGGACTTCCTTCGTGGCACAGTGGATAAAACTCCACGCTCCCAATGCTGGGGGCCTGGGTTCGATCCCTGGTTAGGGAACTAGATCCCACATACATGCTGCAAGTAAGACCCGGCGCAACCAAATAAATAAATATTTAAAAAAAGAAAAAAGAAATCACGGAGTATTAAGGAAAAAAAAAGAAAAGTAACAGTAGAAACGGAGAAAAATAGATGGACTCAGGATCTCAGTAAGATTTAGAAATAGAATGTTGACAGTTTGGGTGGGGGAATAAAATCAAGAATAATTCCTAGCTGGTCCCCTTCTGATTTTCATGGCAGATTGCTTCAGAGGCAGTAGCAACCCAGCTTCTGGGGTTCTTTGATTTGTATCAGTCACCAGAAACTTAGTGGGAGGGGCATTCCAGCTGCTTCTGGTAGTGTAAAGAAACTTAGATATGAGGACCTGAAAGTGAACCAATTTATTTGTAAAGCTCCAAAAAGTAAATGATTCTCTGCAAGGCCAGTTAACCATGCCCACTCCGCAGATCATATTTCCAGCATCCAATATAACTCATGAGTTTCAGTGACAGTGAAATAAATTTTACTGGAAATAGAGTTCATGTTTTCAAGCTCATATGTTTCCAAAATATAAAATATGGTACTTGCACTCTCTTTTTGGATGTATGGGAACAGATCTATTTTATCTTGAATATTTGCCTTTAGTTTGTTAAAGTTTTTCTGTAGAGTTTTTCAGAATTAGCAGGCTAATTGACTTTATTTTTATTTCAATGCACATTGTTGTACCTTCACATTGAAGTATTTACATTATAAATTATTATAGAAAAACTTTTAAAAAACTGAGCATTGCTATCAAAACTTAGTAAAAACTGATATATACATTAAAAACAAAAATGTTTGAGTCTCCCTGATTTTAATAGAGAATTCACCAAAGTGTGAATTTTCCGACTTTTTCCTCTTTCTTCAGGTGCTAAATTATTGGTGGATTTTTGTGGGCAGGCTTTCATGTAGTTTTAGTTAAAATATGTGCAGTAGATGGAGTAATGACCCCAAAGATGTTCATGTTCTTATCCCCAGAGCCTGTGAATATGTTACTTTACATGACAAATGAGACTTTGCAGATGTGATTAAGTTAAGGATACTGAGATGAAGAGATTATGCTGGATTATCTGGGTTGGACCAATGTAATCACAAGGTCCTTATAAGAGAGATACAAGAGAGTCAAAGAGAGACATGACGTGACAACCAAATCAGAGGTAGAGAGAGAACTGAAGATGCTGTAAGATGCTTTGAAGATGGAAGAAGGAAACATAAGCCAAGTGGCCTCTAGAAGATGGAAAAAACAGGGAAACCAAGTCTACCCTAAAGCCTTCAGAAAGACTGCAGCCCTGTTAAGCCCTTGATTTTAGACCAGTAAGATCCATTTTGGACTTTTGACCTCAGAACTATAAAATACTAAATTTGTGGTGTTCTGAGATACTAAGTTTGTGGTAATTTGTTACAGCAGCAATAGGAAACAAATATAGTATATTATTCGGAAAATAGGACTTTCCATAAGAGCTGTATGATAAAAGAATATTACTGTAGCTACTGTCTTCATGAGATGGATGGTTTGCCGATCCTCGGTTCTTTAATGTCTCTCCCAAAGGCATGCTACTTCTTGTAATTTTGGCTTTAAAAAGAAGAAAAAAAAAACCCTATAATTTTCATGTTAACAATTTTCAACTGGGTGGGTGATGATACTACTTAATAAATGGGGAAGATAGAGATAAAAGTTACTGTGGTTTGGTAAATCATGAGTTCCTTTTTGGCTATATTAACTTTGAGGTATGAATTACATCAAAACTGGCCCATGAATTATTTATCAGTTAGTGACAGGATAAGTACAGAAATTAGGAGTAAGAATTTAGAAATGTTTATAGCAACTTGATAGAGCTGTGATATCCAAGCTTGTGGTAATTAAAGTTGTCACATTTAACTGTGTTGACCGGTTTTTCTGCTGTCAAATTCACATGGTGAGTTGCATGGATCACCAGCTACACACTAGTTATACACTGTAAGAACACATTACAACACGTGATAATTTAAAGTTAGTTTGTTCATTGTAACCTAGAAATGTACAAATTTGAAATCCATTTTTTTCCAGAAGAATTTAAATATTGTTATAACTTTATAGGATAAATTATTGTAATTGTCTACTGACTGAAGATGAATTTTGAAACTATATCATCACTAGCATTATTTTAATAAAAATTAAAAGTAAATATCCTCTAAGAAGCAAGCTTATTTGTCAAGATAAAAATTTTAAATATTGATATACTTGTTGCTTGTTCAAAGCCTACTAGTAGAAAATTTAATATGGGGAATCACTATTTCACTCTTAATTTTTTATTATGATGATTTCAGAATAAAAAAAAATTGTGTTGAAGCAGTTATCTATTAATAATATATATGCACACATTTGCTAAATACCATATGCAGTTTTTGCAATTCTTTTTTCCTATGCTTTTCTTGTTCTAATTATACTTATTGAAATGTAACTTTAGGTCATTATATCAATGAAAAAAGGGGAGCTTATATATATATATATATATATATATATATATATATATATATTTTTTTTTTTTTTTTTTTTTGCGGTACGCAGGCCTCTCACTGTTGTGGCCCCTCCCGTTGCGGAGCACAGGCTCCAGACGCGCAGGCTCAGCGGCCATGGCTCACGGGCCCAGCCGCTCCACGGCATGTGGGATCTTCCCGGACCGGGGCACGAACCCGTGTCTCCTGCATCGGCAGGCGGACTCTCAACCACTGTGCCACCAGGGAAGCCCCGGAGCTTATATTTTTTAATGTGCTTTTTCTTTATTATTCTAATAATTATTTTTATTGACCTCTACAAAATTATTAGTCTATGATGAACTGGAAATTTTTTTTAAATACCTTTTTAAATTTATTTATTTTTGCCACAGAAAGTTGGAGATGCACTGAATTGGATGACAATTTCAAGATTTTAAGTAGGCAGCTGGATATTTTAATCTGGCATTCTCAGGAAAGATTAGTGTTAGAAATACTATATTGACATTATCAAGAATATAAATTGTATTTAAGGTCATAGGACTTGATAAGCTTTAGAAATAGATTGGCCAAAGAAGAGAAGGGTGTACATCATGGAACCTTGGCCACTTCACAAACTGAAGTCAGACAGAGGGGGTAGAAGCTCCAGCAAAGGACCCTGGGAAGAAGTGATTAGAGAGATTAGAGAAGGAAAAGCAGGAATAAGATGTCACTGAAGCCAGGTATTGAAAGATTCTAAAATAGAAAAAAGAGGGTCAAATCTATAAAATTTTGACAAGAGATTGGTTAAGATGAAGACAGAAATGTGACCATTAGATTTGGCAACATGGAAGTCTTTGGGGATTTTCTCAAGTGTTGGAAGTAGAAACTTTAATGTAGTGAGTTGGGGATATGGTGAGATATAAAACTGGGAGGTGAAGTAAGTTTTGCTGTAACAGTGTATAGAAAAATGGAACAACAATTGGATGAAGCCAAGGGCGTGTGAGTGTCTGTGTGTGTGCATGCATGTGTGCGTGCACGCGTGCATGTTTTAATAGAAGAGTAACCAGGAAATATGTGTATGCTCATGGGAACAATCCCCACAGTGAGAGATAAATTGATAACTGAAAAAGATAGAGTTGTTAGAGAAGGGAAAAGGGAATAAAGTCTAGCACACAATTGGTTGTCTTGCCCTTTGATAGGAGACATGGTACTGTAATCCTAGCAATAGAAATGAAGTAGAGAGTATGGCATAGGTACAAATAACTAACAATTACAGATACATATAAACAGTTTGACAGGGAATTTTTTCAGGTGAAAAAATAAGAAAACAAAATAATTTGAGTAGTATTGTAGATAATTCTACCAGAAACAAAAAGTAAAATGCTTTCCATTTCCCTGATGTTAAGCAGGATAATATCCTGTCTCTACCACCCATTCCCAAATATGATATTGTCAACAGAGCATTTTCCATAATAATTCTTTCTGTTTTCATAGTTAATCTATGGGAAAAAATCAATATTCACATGAAATGGAAGAATAGTACTATTAATATTGTTTTTGCCTGAATCAATTCATTTGAGAGTTTCTACCAGGTCACATTTCCAAGAAAACTAAATTCAAATATGAAAAGAGACTTTGTTCATGTTACCGTTCATGGTATAACTGCTCTAATGTTTCCTTTGACTCGTTTTCCACCTCCAAAAATATAAGATAATGTGCCTCTGTCTCTACCTGTAGCTTCCAATGAGAGGTTTTCTCCTTTCTGAATACAATTTCATAAACCTTTTCCTGACTCTTCCTTCACAAATGAAAAGAGAACACTCTAAAATAAAGTGAAAGAATACTTTTTAGAGGTTTTCTTAGCTTTATTGTTTTATTGTGTTTATTTTACTGCTAGGAAAAAATGCAAAACATACAAACAGTAAAAAGGCCTCCTGTGTGACTCTTAACTCTTCTCTATTTTTCACGTAGATCTCATACCTACAATACACAAAGAAACAAAGTAAAATTCTTCTTCTCAGAGAAAAAAGGTATTTAGACCCTTGGAACGTTTTCATAAAGAAAAACAAGTCAGAGTGAAGGTGATAAGGAAATGGAATGAAGAAAATGGGTGAGCTTCAAGTGCTGCCTAGAAGTCCTGTGTCTGTGGAGCAAAGTGGTGGAGGGGTGAAGAGCTGGAAAGCGGAGGGATACTGGGACATTAACCTCCTTTCCCCTTTCCTTTCCCACTTGCCATCAGATCTCCCTGGGGACATAGCCCAGGGTGATAATAAGATGTGGGCTTCAGGTAAGAGTAGCGCAATTGCAGCCAGTTGTGGAGGAGGTTGGGAGACATCTTGTCCAGGATTTTGGTAGTGGCCGCATTAAAGGAATGCCCTTAGCCAAAAAGCAGTTAAGGCACCCTCAAAAAGTACTTTATATTTGGGAAATAAGGAGAGTATAATAAAAGCTGAATACTCTTGAACACTAATTTTTTTTTGGTTTCTTCAAAATTAAGTAAATCAGTTCTTTTGTTGTTGTTGTTCATATATTTGGATTTAAGCACTTTCAAGTGAATTTCTCATATTCCCAAATAGTCTCCAAGTTATTGGAAGATACAGGCAAGTATAGGGACAGGCCCCAAACCAATAATATAAATATTTGTTAATAGTTCAGGCATTTGGAATGAAATGAAGCATGCTTTAGTCATAATGTGTAATAAAAAGGGGTATACAGAGATCTGTCACCTTCCATTTTCCATGTGTCAATTATTCTTACATTCCACCATAGGAAAATAATTATTTTGAAAAATGAAATGGTTACATTGGTGTATTCCTTTAGTTTAACAATAATATTTGAAATACGATAGGGCAAGCTCCCCTCTTTATTTTTTCAGAATTATATTAGCTATTTTTGGACATTTATTCATCAATATGAATTGCAATGGAGTTTGTCATGTTTCATGAAAAATATAGTTGTGATACTAGTTGTAAGCATATTGACCTTGTAGATTAATTTTGAGAGAATTTCATGTTTTCCCCTTATGAGCTTTTCCATTCACTTGCTCCATTTATTAAGGTCTTTTTTTGACCTTTGGTAATTTACCCCTTTTTCAAAAAATGAGTGCTTTGTGTTTATATCACTAAATAAAATGTTCAGGTACAACCAGATGATTTTGACTAATACAAACTGATGACAGGTATGTATTGTAATACATTTTCAGTTGTTTTTCATTGTATTTATATTAAAAGTTTTCCTAAAATGTGTGCACATTTTCTTTTGTGCTAGAATATCTTTGTTAAATGAGTTCTTTGGGATTAAAATACTTTAATGAGGGAAATATTAATTATCTGACCTAGTCAATTCCTAGATATTTCAGTTAAACACTTATATAAATTGTATTTTAAAAAAAGGTGGAAACAATTACACTGTACATATTCTTTCTGAAACTTACAATTTTCCCTTAGCAATACATTATGAACTTTTTTCATTGCCATTATATCTTCTATAACATTATTTTAAAGATTGCATAATATTCCATTATGAATCTTTTGATACTTGAAAGATTTTCGGTCTTTAAAGTTCTACATTCAAATACAAACATCAGTAAGAGTAGAAACATCTTAAATCATTATCAGTACACATCTTAGCTAAAATTAAGTTATCCAGTTCTTTCCAACCATGACAGCTAATTCCTGGGGAACGCTCCTCAAGGCTGGTGTCTGGGGGAAGGTGGAGCAGGAATAGAGCACAGACAGAGGAGGTGAGGGGAGGATGTCAAACAACAAAAGGATCCACTTCAGGATTTCTACAAGGACCATACTTGGATGGAGATCATAGGTGTGAAGCTAATTAGAAGTTAACTAATGGAGCTGAATGATATCTAGGGTAGAGAGAACATGACCATTTCTGTTTCTGAATCTCTATCCTAGGACTTGTGAAAACTTAGACATTATTGAGAATCTGAAGTGTTCTGAAACTCTACCCTGGCTTCTCAGCTAAACAGTATAGACTGGTTTCCGGAGACAGATACACTCCTCTAATTCATTGCCCTCTTCCTTACACTCCTGTCTGTGTGCCCTATATTTCTGGGAGGAAGAAGGGGGAGGGGGTGGAGGGAGTCATAGAAGGCATTGAAAAGGTCATGACTGATGGCTGTTAATGAGCACTAATATGTGCACTTATATGTATTAACTCAATTCTTGTGATGCTCACAACAATGCAATGAGGTAGGTACAGTTATTAACTCCAGTGTGCAGAAGTGAAGCACAAAGAGGTCAAATAACTTACCTAAAGTCACATGTTGTTAAGTGGCAGAGCCAGACTGAAATTTATGAAGATTGATTAATTTATTCAACAAATATTTGTGAGTCACCTATTACTGTGTCCCAGGCAGTATTCTAGACATTGAGCTTAGATTAATGAACAAATTAAATCTTCTGCCTTCATGGATTAAAAATTCTGGTGGGAGAGGTAAACAATAAACAAATAAAACTACACATGTGTCCTAGAATATCACATAGTGGTAAATACCAAGAGGAAAATAAAGTGTGGTGTCCCAAAAGGCAAGAGAAGAAGAGACCAAATGTGTCAAATGCTGTGGAGTCTTAAAGAGAGAGTACAGTTTAGCCTCCAAAGGGAGCAATGTGTGAAAGAGCACAGAAGTGTAGGAGAATGCTATGTCTTTCTCTATAAGTTACTATAATGTGACAGGAGTATTCCTGAGGGAGGGCCTGGTGAAGGAGGAGACTGGATCATAGTCATGGGGCACATCAAGATGGGCTGTAGATGTTGGCTACAAATGTAGGGCTTACCTTGAAGGCCCTTCAAGAAATACTGAGCATTTTTAAGAAAATGAGTGACATGAGAAGATTGCACTTTGGAAACAGTCCTTTAGTGTCTGAGAGGAGACTTGACTGGAGAGTCCTGGGGATGAGACCAGTGATGACAAGTAATGGTAACCAGGGCCAGAAATGATGAAGGTCCAGATCAATTCAGGGGCAGTGCAAACAGGAGAAGATGAATCTGGGTGCTATTTAAGGGTAAGAATCAATAGGCCTTGGTGATTGGGGTGATCCAGGTGATAAGGCAGAGGAACCAGAGATATCTTTCTGGGTCTGTAGCTTGGTAAACTACATAGATAGGAGTGCCTTTCACGGAAAGAGAGACCACAGGATCAAGAGGAGATAACATTCAACTTCAAGGCTTTTTAATTTGTAGTCATGTATGGAATATTTGTATGAATGTGTTTAGTGTGAGTATGAATTATAGGGATTTTGAACTCAAGAGAGAGCTACAGATATTGGAAATTTCAATGATATAGTGAGAGAGATCATCTTACAAAATCGTTTTCAGGCAAAAAGAGATGAGGGCCTAGGAAAGCACATTTAGTAACAATGACAGAAAATGCTGAAGAGTTGCCCATGAAAATAACCAAGTAAGAATGGCCTGACCAGAGGCACAACAATAAAGATTCAGAGACAGGGTCCTGGGTCCCTATTACCCAATCATAATGTGCCTTGCATGATATCATGTTCTCTACATTGTAGCATCATCACAATTAAACATCCAGAAGACGTAGAAAAAATGAAAGTCTGAAATGTGATCAAATGGGAAACATAATCATATAGGAAATTAGCTTTGTTAACTGCAAAAGTGGTGTTTAATTTTGTCTTTGATACTATAAACATTCCAAGTTTTATATCAGCATAAACTAAAAAAAGAGATACGTTATGAGTATATTCACTAGGAGACATCTCTAACCTGTCAGATTGTATCCTTAACCCTCATTATTTGTTTTGTTGGATGCCTCTCCAGAGTGGAAAGAAGAAAGTCAGTAGCAAGCTCTATCCTAGAAGCTATAGAAAAGAGCATTTCAGAAAGCAAGGAATAATCAATATTTTCAAGTGCCATAGAGAAGTCTTACATGAATGTATTGAAGGGCAGCCATTAGCTGTGGTACTAAAAGGGCATTAACAGCTTTATAAAGAACTGTTTCACTGTGTGAAAGGTCCTGGGTGCAGGTAAAATGATCCAGGCAGCAGTGAAATTATAGTAGAATAAGCAATAAAGGGACTTCCTGGTGGCACAGTGGTTAAGAGTCCACCTGCCAGTGCAGGGGACACGGGTTTGATCCCTGGTCCGGGAAGATCCCACATGCCGCGGAGCAACTAAGCCCGTGCGCCATAACTACTGAGCCTGCGCGCCTAGAGCCCGTGCTCCGCAGCAAGAGAAGCCACCGCAATGAGAAGCCCGTGTACCTCAACAAAGAGTAGCCTCCGCTCGTCACAACTAGAGAAAGCCCACGTGCAGCAACAAAGACCCAACACAGCCAAAAAATAATTAATTAATTAATGTTAAAAGAGAGTAAGCAATAATTTATTTGGGTAGTAATGTAGACACTGAAATGGAGAATGTAGACAAAGGAGGGAGAGAAAACGACAATAGCTGGAGAGGGGTGAAGAAATAAAGAGGATATGTTTTGTTTTATATTTGTCTTTATATATATGAGAGAAACTTGCATATGTTTATACATAGAAAGGAAATAAAGGAAAAACTCATAAAGAAGAGGTGGTATATGCTGAAAGATACAACATTTAATTGAGAGATAGCTTAGAGGTAGAGTGTTGGAACTCAGTGAGAAAATGAAGGGATAAAACTTTGGTTGGTTGAGGGCCAGGATATTTTGAATCCTGAAAAAATAATTTATGTATTTTTCTAGGACCAAGTACTGAGCCAGAATTTTGATGGGAGTCTTTTCAGTTATTGCATTCTAATTTCTCTGTACAGAAAAAGGAGAAGTGAAGGGTTAGTTCTGAGAGTAAGGAAGAGCAGTGGTAGAATAGGGGTCTTGAGAAGGTTGGAAGAGCTGTCTGGGAGCGTAGCAGATCGAGCTAACTGGAGCCATGGTGGTAGGCTGAATTCCAAATATGGTCCCTCAAGGCATAGTAAGTGTGCTCTGGTCACTCAGTCCAGCACTAATTTAGGTACTGCTGTCAAGGAATGTTGCAGATGTAATTAAAAGCCTGTCAGTTGATTTTAAGATACAGAGATTATCTGGATGGGCCTTAAAAGGTGAGCCTTTTTAAACTGGAGTATTTACTAGTCTGGTGCGGAAGAATCACAAAGATTTGAAATATGAGAATTCAACAAGCCATGGCTGGCTTTGCAGATAGAGGGAGCCATATAATGAGAAATGCAGGTGGCTTCTAATAGCTGCCAGCAGCCCTGAGCTAACAGCCCGCGAGTAAATGGGGACCTCAGTCCTACAACTGTGAGGAGTGGGGTTCATCCAACAGTCTGAATGAACTTGGAAGAAAATTCTTCCTCCAGAGCCTCCAGATCAGAGCCCATCCTAGTCATCACCTTAATTTCACCTTTATGAGACTTTATGTAGAGAACTCAACAAAGCCTGCCTGAACTTTTTCTTTTTTTTTTTTTCTTTTTTTGCGTTACGCGGGCCTCTTACTGTTGTGGCCTCTCCCTTTGCGGAGCACAGGCTCCGGACGCACAGGCTCAGCGGCCATGGCTCACGGGCCTTTCTGCTCCGCGGCATGTGGGATCCTCCCGGACCGGGGCACGAACCCGTGTCCCCTGCATCGGCAGGTGGACTCTCAACCACTGTGCCACCAGGGAAGCCCTGAACTTTTCTTACCTTCAGAACTTTGAGATAATAAATGGATATTGTTTTTAGCTGTAGTACCTTATAGTACCTTGTTACACAGCAATAGAAAACTGAAACAGCCATGTTAAAGTGTTCCTAGGCTGAAGTTGAGGTCCCGGGATCTTTGCTTATCTCAAACAAATGGATTTTCTCCAGGATCACTAAGGCACAAACCAGAAACAGTGGACAAATGGATTGGTTCGGAGTTTAGGAAGTATGGAGTTTGGGGTAGTTAGAGAAAGAATAGGAGTTAAAAGTGGGATTATAGAGAGGCAAGAAAAAAATGATATTCTGAAGTACTGAAGAATTTCTGAAGTCAGTACATGGGCAGAGGGAGATACGGAAGTGAGGACACTGGGAAAAAGGAAGAGTGCTCTTTAAGGTTTAGAGATGAAACAATTTCAAATGTGACTATAGATATGAAAACCTGGTGCAGAGTAGGGGGAAGGGGCCTTAGGTTTATGAAGGTAAAGACATCCAGGCTCATAAACTCTGTGACAGAGACCCTGAAGTCTCCTGACAAGTTGAGAGGAATAAAGTAGTAAAAATGCTGAAGTGGCTAAGGATGTTGTCAACTTCAGGCAAGAAGGGGATGTGACATAGCCTGATGATGTGACTTTGAAACAAAAAATTTTATTGGAAATTGGCGGAGCAGTGGTTTAGATGTGGCAAAACTCTGTGCTCTACATATGAATCAAAATTATACATATATCCCCAATAACATGATACAGGTAGTAATTAAGCCTTATTAAAATTTATCAATGGAAATGCTTATTTTTATTTGGCAAATATAACTCAATTTCGCCCTAAAAAACCCAAATTGTTTTTCCACTGCTATTAACATTTATATAAATGCCTATGCCTGCATTATAGTATGTTGTGAATGTCTGATACTGCAGAGCACACATTTTAATGGTGATTTTCCTATTCTGTTAACTGTCTATGTTAGGTGAAAAGCAGAAAATGATTTGACATTTAAAAATATTAATTGTTAGTTTGAAGCAATGTTCTGAAGTCAAAATTTTTAGACTATATCTTATATGCTTTCATTTTTGAAAGCTGAAAATCCATTTGAAATTGGCCCTTTTATTCTGTCAGCTTAGTGGTGAAGAGGGCAGGGTCTACAAGTTAAATTTGTCCTTGACACTAGGAAGAAAGTAAAGTAGTGGTGTTTGAGATGCAGCACATGCCTGTTCTATGCTAGCACACAGCTGTCATGAGTCTTCCCCTGCAGAAAAAAAAGACCAAGATTATGATCATAACCTTGAGTTATCATCACCTGTGGTGTTGGTGTCTTATCTACCTGTAAGAACACTTCTGAATTTTAGGTGGAAATAATTCTTGCATTTATCTAGAGTCAGGAGAAAGCATAGTTTTACTTTCTTCTATCAAAGAAGGTTAACATATTCTTTTTTTTTTAACATAATCTTCAAGCATGGGGTACATTTAATCTTCGTATCGTGATGATATTTCCATTTCACAGGTTTAGCTACAACAGTGTAATTTAATAATCTATGAGTTTATTATTTTATTTTATATAAATTATAGGCTATATGATTAATGTAAAAGAATTTTGTACAATGATTCTGGTTTTAATTGCTATATTTTTTCTTTGTACTCAATTCTTCTTGTTATTTTTTTTAACCTGTCCTTTTATAGTCTTGAGCCTCATTTTTGTGTTCTGATATTCTTCAAAGTGTTCTACAAATTCTATAATTGTAAAACCACTGTGTGTTGTTTTTGTATACACGTACATATATGTCTCTGTGTGTATAGCACTTTTCTTCGCTATGATTTTATTTCTCCTGATATATCGTTTCATTTCACAAATATTTAATGAGTGTCCTCTATTTGCCTATCAATGTACTGGGTGATTGGTTATCCAAAGGTGAACAATACTTGATTTCATAGAGCTCACCTGATATCATAGAGCTTACCATCTAGAGAGGGAGACAGTCATTAAAAGCTAGTTATGCGAATGTATGTAAATGAGTTGTACAGTGTTCTGATTGCATCTCTAGGAAGGATTTGATTTGATTTAACCAGAGAGATCAGAGAAGACCTTTCCTAAGGACTATGTGAGCTAAGATATCTGAAGAAAGGGAAAGAGCATTTCAGAAAGCTGGAACAATATGTGCAAAGGCCCTGTGGCAGCACCCAGCAAGGTACTCTGGAGCTGCTGAAAGAAGGCCACTCTGACTGGAGTACAGAGAATGGAAATGAGAATCTCAATGTGGGTTAACACTGGAGAGGTCAGCTGGGGCCAGACCAGGCAGGAGACTAGACCATATTAAGAAACTCAGTCTTTATCTTAAGAGCAATAGTGAACTATTTAATAGTTTTAAGAAAGAGAGTGGTATGATCAGGATTCCATTAGAAATAAACTGTTTCTGAGGAGGTCTAGAGAAGGGAACAGATGGAAAGGTGCCATCTCCCTGCTCCAAATCACTGCTCATCTTCTGAAGTAGGCTGTAATCACCTCACAGATGCAAATAAAAATCTTTACTGGGCTCTGTCCTATGTTATCTTCCAGGCATCTCGTAAATGAAAACCTAACTTGTTATCAGGCGCCCAGCTGCTATCTGAGTAATAGGGAACCGTCTGGAGTCCACAGGGAGCAGCACATCCCAATGAACTGGAGAATGGTGAGTTTCCCCGCGAGAGTTGTGGATCACTGACTGGAAGTTAATGTTAAGCTGCCCTCATGCTTAGGAGCAGCTGCATTAGCAGGACCTCTTTCCTTTCTTTGGCTGTTTCAGACTCTGCTGAACTGATGGAAATGAAGTCCATAATTTCAGCTCCGGTCATTAACCCCCTGCTTTGTGTTTTTACTAATCATTAACTTGTCATTTGTGTTAAAGAGAGGCTTTGAGCTCAGGGGGCTAGGACTTCAGTGCAGTGGGGACCAAGTACTGAAAGCAGAAAATGCATGACAAATTGCAGTGACAAAGCTATCCTGGTCACCTTGTACAAAGGAAAATCTCTTTCTAAATAATGCAGATGGTGCTGGAATTTGAAACCCTTTGTGCTGTGGAGAAGAAAAGCAAGAACATGCACTGTTACTAGAAGGAAACTTGGTTGTGATAGCTGAGAATTGTTATATCCTGTAGCCATTGAATAATTTAGCCCCACTAAGAAGGAAAAACATGAAAAATGTTTAGATCTCTAGATCCATTTTCTATTTGTGTACAAAATGCAGGTTTAAGGTGAAATAATCATCAGTTGAGTTCATCAAGCCTTTAGTGATCAGGCATTGAACTAACCCAATCTCATTCCTGCCCAAATGATCTTTTAAACCGTATCTCCCTCATTCTTCTCTAATTACTGTCACCAAATGGCTAGAATCAAAGCTACTTCATATTCCACTAACCCAGTTTGTTCCCTTTGAGCTCTCCTACCCTTTCTTTCTACTCCAGGCTTTCCTATCTTGAAGTCTCTGGTTAAGTCTACCATGTCTCCAGACTCCCCAGATGATGAGCTGCCCAAGAGAGTATACTCTCCATGAACTCAGTAACCTGTATTTAGTACTTGTTGCAACATTTTTATTAGTAGTATTAACTCCTGTATATTTTTTAGTAGTAAATTTCAACTACCCAACTCAATGTAATCTCCTTGGTGTCAGAGAGCTAATGGAATATTATATTCAGTGTGGTTTAATGAACAAAATTTAAGCTGTCTGGTTCAAATAGGAATCAAAATAACCTTTGCTTTCATTGGTTTCAGGAGTGAGAAAAAGTCTTGGAATGTTCATTTTTACCTTTTTTTTCTTGAGTTGTATATTTGGGCACTAAATCTAATTCTCTTTAATTAAGGTCGCTAGTAGCCTAAATCCACCATGCCTGTGTTCTGGCATTTGTGCAATTAAGTATGTTCCTAGTTATATACACCTTCATGTATTATTTCAATTTTATAAGATTTGTTTTATTATAGTAATTACAGAGGAAGAATGTGGAAGAATAATCTTTGGTTAATAAAGGATCTCACATATTTATCCTGTTAATTAGGCTTTACTGGGTATAAAATAATATGATTTTTTGAAAATTATGTGGGTATTAATTGTATATTATATAAGCCGTCTGAAATGAATAGACATAAATACATATCTACAAGAGGATGAGGAATGAAGTAAAAGAATAAAAAAGAAAGATTATGATGATGCCTCAATATTGTTAATACTAAGAGCTATTTTTATGTTGACCATGTATGTCTTTTTTTCTCATAACATAAAACAAGCTCTACTATCTCAAAGCCTTTCATGTGAAGAATTTATTATGAATATTATTTAATTTTACTTAAAAAATGTAACTGCAACAAATCAAACATCATTCACTGCTGATTTAGCAAAATGAGTTTTCTTTTGGCATAAAGTAAAATCCAGACCATAATGCTTATCCTTCACTACCAAAAAGTTCTTGTGTAAACTTTCATGTCAGAAAATACGCTTGATGGTTGGTCACTTTCATTTTTGAAATATATTTCTTTTTCTGCAGTGTGCTAAAAATAGCTTTAAATCTAAACAGCATGACAAATCACATCTATTTCTTATTTGGAAAAAGGCTCTTGTATTATGGCATTTTTACACAATTATCATCATTCAGAACTACTTTTCCTCCTAGTGAACACTTGTCTTTATCCATGTATTGGCTGCTGGCAGAGCTGACATTTTATTTGTTGGCTGATTTCCCATATGCAGTACCTTTGTGTATTGTTCCTTCTTTGAGTGTTTAATAATCCACTGTATATTTTATTTGTGACCTTACTAAGAGCAGGTCTTTATAGCATGCATCGTGATACAGAAAATTCCACTGAAAGTAATATAAAATAATACCCTGGGAAACCTATTTTCATCCATGGAATTTAAGTCACTTGATATAATAACCTTGTTATTTTGAAACAGAAGATGGTAAAATCTGAATTTTGTTTTTATTTTTTGATATTAAGAAATGGGTTGGGCTTTCCTGGTGGCGCAGTGGTTGAGAGTCCGCCTGCCGATGCAGGGGACACGGGTTCGTGCCCCTGTCTGGGAAGATCCCACATGCCGCGGAGCGGCTGAGCCTGTGAGCCATGGCCGCTGAGCCTGTGCGTCCGGAGCCTGTGCTCCACAACGGGAGAGGCCACAACAGTGAGAGGCCCACATACCAAAAAAAAAAAGAAATGGATTGTATACATAAAATAGAAACCTAAATTAGCATAATCCTGAGGATGTGGATTTAAAAACAGTTTGACTAGTTTTCTGAGAAATAGGGTTAAGGTTGAGGAATAAGTGTAATTAAAATGAAAGACTCTGCCTCACAACATTCACACATCAGATTGTGCTCCATGCCTTCAGATGTTTTATCAGTCCAATAATGCACACTAGAGGAGGGAATATTTAGCAGCCTGTTAACTACTCTTTCTGCAAAGCTGGCATTGGATGTGAGATTGTACTTTGCAGGGAAGCTTGTTTTTTTTTTTAATTAGCAACCTGTGATGTAAAAACTGATTTGCATTATATGTTAGTAAATCAGGGTGGTATTCTACCATAATCTCAAACTTCTTTGGTGCAAAATAATATTTCTTGGCCTCAGTTTGTGTTTCTGTAAAATGGAAAACATAGTTTATATTATTCTAAGGTCTTCTTAGGTCTTAGGTCTTTCCTTTCATTCTGTGGTTGATTATATTTAGAAACAGTCATGCTTACTCTCTGTGATTACAGATTATCAACCAAAATATTCTATCAGTGTTGAGCAGATTTCTTGACTTGTATACGGCTATTTTTGTTGAAGCCTAAGGTGTTTATAAAAAGTACAAAGATCAGGGATATCTCAAACAAATGTAAACTGGGACTTTGGAATTAAGCTGTAAAAATTCATCCAGATAGCAGACACTCCTCTTGCTATAGGAGCAATCACACCAACGTGGAACTTTGGCTCAGGCCTTCTAATAACCGTTTTTTGACATGTTTGTTCACAAGTGGGAAAGAAAGAGCAAACAAAGTTTAGAACCGACATACTCATGAATGCATATCTATATGTGATAAACTTTTAAAATAAAAACTATTATCCTTAACGTTCTAATACGAAAAAGGCTTGATAAAGTGACTTCAAATCTCTAAGCCTCAACATTTTCACATATAAAATATTGAATTAGACAAGTTAAAAATAATACACTAAAATCCCCTCCAGCTTTGATACTTTCATTGACTGGATCACAGACTCTTCTCTTACAAAGATTAGTGGCTACTGGGCCTGGGTTCCCACAGGGTATGGCACCACACAGAATAGAAGAAGGAAGGCAGAGCTTGAGGGAAGAATCAAGGTATCATGGTAATAAAGACCACAACTACAGCAATGTGTATTGTTTCAGACTTATAAGTTTGAAAGTGCTTTCATATCTGATCTTTCATTTGGTCATCCTCTAAACTTTCTGGTGTAGTTACTACAGATAATACTTTCCTTTACTTGCAAAACAGGAGATTGAAATTCAGAAAAGTGACTTACTCAGAAAATAATGGCACGTTAGAATCAATCCTCTCACCTGATTTCTGCAGTGGTCCTCACATTGAGCATTCATGAAAAACATCTAAATAGCATGTTAAGTTTGCAGATTTGTGGTCTCCACCTCCAAATAATCTCATTTAATAAGACTGGATAAGGCTCAATATTCGCTACCTTTCCCTAACCTCTCATGATTCTGATGCATGCTATGAGGAATTCTGCCCTACACCTAATCGTGTGTCCCAAATACTATTTTCTTTTTCTTCTCTGTCCGCCTTGAAAATAGGCTACATTTTTTTTTGTTTTGTTTTGGTTTTTTTGTTTTTGCGGTACGCAGGCCTCTCACTGCTGTGGCCTCTCCCGTTGCGGAGCACAGGCTCCGGACGCGCAGGCTCAGCGGCCATGGCTCACGGGCGCAGCCGCTCTGCGGCATGTGGGATCCTCCCGGACCAGGGCACAAACCCGTGTCCCCTGCATTGGCAGGCGGACTCTCAACCACTGTGCCACCAGGGAAGCCCGAAAATAGGCTACATTTTATGTGTTGGCATTTTATATATGTAAATACTGTTTCTGAAAGACAGCTTATCAAAGGTAGGGTAGTTTCACCTCTTATTATAATTCTTTTTCAGTTTTCATTATTAGAATACCAAATAGTTTTCCCTCTGGTAAGTAATCTCATAGAAATATATTACAACATCTTACTGCATGGCAAAAAATAAATGTCTTGGCTTGGCATTCAAAGCAATTCATCAGTGCTTTTTCTGACTGTTTCTGTATTAGACCCCTGGGATATGGTCATGTCTATTTCAGTGGTCCTCCACTGCATGCTAATGATGGCATGATACCACACTTGCTCAAACTGTGATAATGCACAATAGGATTTTAAGAAAGGGTTAATCAAGTGGATCACAGAGTCAGGTAGGCCTCATTGGGTTGTCCAAAACCATTTAAATTCTCCGGACTGAACCAGAAGACAGTCCATTTCACCTTAACAATAAGTCTCAATTTTTCATGGGAAAGGCTTGGACATTGTAAATGAGCAGTTGGCTCTGTTGTTCATCAGTATCAAAAAAAAGACTGGTTGCAACTCTGGAAAGATTGAAATACCCAGAGAATGAACTGGCCTTCCTTCTGAGCATAGGTTGTAGGGTGGATGATATTCACATGTGACCTAATACAAATCGAACTCTCATGCTCTAGAGGCTAAGTGAAAGAAAGAACAACTGAACAAAAACAAAAGGTATTTGTTCGGAGGATACATATGTATGATAACTTAAAATTCTCTACACAAATACTCTTATTTTTACATTACTAATGTTTGCATCATTTACACATAAACATTTTAGTATAGGGTTGAGCATACTGTACTTTATTGGAAATTAAATGGATTTTTCAAGGGTAGTTTTAACCATATTTAATTTCTAGTATGTGCCTTGTCAGAAATTAACCCAAGCTAAAATGTGGAATATAATTGTATGCTGAGTCTCCCTGCTTTATACTCTTTTCCCCATCAGTTTGTGCTAGTTGTGTTTACTGAAGACGCAAGAAATGGAGTTTTCACTCCTAAAAAGAATCTGCCCTGTCATTGCCTCAAAAAAGGTTTGTAAAGGAAAGCCGAAACCATTTAAAGGCAACATGTTTCATGGTTTTTCTTCTCTGTGACCCTGAGAGCCTGACCATGTTGTGACATCAGAGGGAAAGGCAAGACCACACCCTAGTGCATGGCATTGGAGTAAAGTTGCTTGATGCCATGGAGGAGTATGTCCATTGTGCTATGGAGGCTGGAGTCCAGGCCCTGGGGCTTCAAAACACTTCAGAGTGTCTGTACCCCCAGCATAGCAGAGAAGCAAAGCTAGTAGATATTAACAGACTAATTAGGAGACTCAGAACATAAGCTCCTCAGAAGAACCAGGGAAAAGAGAAGGCTAGAGAAACCTCCTCAGCTAAGCTGTGTGTAAAACCTGGGACATAGGTTTTATGTCATAGGTTTTATGTCCCATGAACCGGGAATCCCAGTCATGACCAAGGTAAAATTCCCCCCTGACCCAGCAGGACTGAGTCATCGAATCCATTTAAACTAAGTACACAAACAAAGATGGCGAATATGATGTTTCTTGCATATCGGAGTTCACTTGTCAATTAAGAGGCACTTGTTTTTCAACATAACGTTTCTTGTGCTTTCTCTTTGATTCATGATCCATTTTAAATTTATATTATATGTTTATGACAAAAGCAATTTTAGGCTTTGTAACAGTCAAAATCATCAGAGTGGCCAGTGTTCAGCTGAAGGATAAGCCATTAAGTGAATGAACTGTAGTCATGCTTAGCTGATCTCTAATAATCACTGTACATGCTCATTCAGTATGAACTGGAAGGCTTGTAAATAGATTAATTTTAAAATGAAAACTATATTAATGTTATTTTATTTATTTTTCAGAGTAGAAATTAAAATTGCAGCCATTTCTGAGAGCTCCTGAACTTTCCACAGTCTCTGCTGAATTCTTAATTTTAGAATTCACGTCATTTAATGTAGCATTGGACCTTGTACTTTAGTTATTGTTTTACACTGTGCCATCATAGGTGTTTCTTTTCTCTACAACAAATGTGCTAGTGCCTTGAGGACAAATATGATATCTTCTACCACTGAATCCTTCACAACACCCCATCCAATAACATTTATTAAATATTTTATAGCTTCATCTTTGAACTATACTTACGTTTGCAATTAAAACCTCCAAAATTTAATTAACAGATAATTAACATGTCACTTTATCTCATTGGAAAGTCCATTTTAGGAATGCAGAATGATTTCTCAAATTAAGATAAGGTAATATAAAGGAGAATTTGTTTCTCTGAACCAAAATGTCTTATTTATGTTCCATCTTTCTCAGATATAAGCAGTGTTGAAGTTCCAAGCTACTAAAAATGTGTTGTATCTGTTCATTCTCTGAAAGTTTACCATCCCTTAAAGAAAAAGTGACCTTCATCTTTAAAAACTATGTCGTGTAAATGTCCTAACAACTATGTATTCTCCTTCATTTTCCTTGGGTACTTACCTAAACGTTCATTCTCTTTCTCTTTTTTCTAACTCTCTAGGAAATTTGTTTTCAAATGATAACTCACAGAATAAAAAATATGCCTTCCCACAGTATTAAGTGGTAAAAATTGCCAGTGGTGTAGAGGATTAGCCAGATCCTTTTGATGTTTTGACTTCCTTGTGAGGCTATCCACGCTGGTACAGCTTTAAGTGGTAGCAAGTTTTATTTTGTGTTCCTTTCTTATTACCACTAATGGACACCTTGGATGTTTGACCTGACTTCAGTACTTATAGAGAGCTCTGATAGAAAGCTTATTATATGGTGCTACTTTCTTGGCTTTGATGTTCTTTAAACCATGTGTATGATTGCTTTTAGGGGAAAAATTCAAACTCTCTGTACTTCAGACATAAGTGAATTCTCTCTGAGACTCAGACTTGGGTCCTGAATTATGAAGTGCATAAGGGATATATAACAACTAAAGATTATTTCTAGATGCTGAAAATGGAGGCAATGTTTATAACTCATATTTAGCAGTACATTTTGAGAATTGATGCTGTTAGAATTTCTATGAGAGTGTCTCATTCCTCTGCCCTAGGGTTTTTTCCCTTATTCTTTGGATCCCTTTCAATACTTGAAGAGAAAAAGTTTCATTGGTAAATAGCATGATGATATCATCCATTTCAATATCTTCTGTCCTCAGATTATGGCAGAATTTCATTGGGTCACTGGAAGTACAAGTTAACTCTCTTAAAAAGGAATTTTAAGAAATAAAATCATGTCCTTAATAATGCATTTTTAAGTCAGTAGTTTGGAGTGAAGAATGTATTTTTCTTTAAAAATACAACAGACTCCCTTCTTTCTGTTGAAAGAAAGATCCTTGGATATAGAAGAAGCAGGCTGGGTTCCAAACACCCCACTTGTCTCCATTCCTGGGGTACACAGGTCCATGCTATTTTTATTGATTTTTTAATCTAGTTTATAAAAGTTAGCTTCAATAATTATAGTGTATCAAAAAGAAGCTTATGCAACACATTTATCGTAAGAAATAGATCTTCCTTTCTGGGGATGGTGAAGAAGAGAAATAATAGGATGTGTACCTTTTTATTGGGTACCAGGCCAACTTTAGGACACATTTTTTTAGGAGACAAATTTTGATTTTTCCTCAGCCATCTCTCACCTAGATGGCAGTACCTAGCATACACGTCACTACTGCCGTCTTGTACAAATGGCAGCCACTGTTAATCAATCCCAGAGCTTTTTCATGATGAACTCATATTTGCCTTCAGAATCCTCAATACAGTGACCCAAGATTTGATAATGCATTCATTTGGCAGACTATTAAATTGAATCTCACAAAGGGGTAGTATGGCCTAGTAGTAATATTTGTGTTGAAAATACAACACAAGGAATAAGAAAGTGAGAACCTAGTGAAGAATCAATGAAAATCAATGACCGTAGCAGCTAGATAGCTCCAAGGGGGTTAACCCTCTGGGAGTGGATCAGTAGTCTCATACTTATATATGAGGGATGATGCTATGCAGTTCACTAATTCTCTTTAAGGCAGATAAATCCATCAGTAACAACGTCACTTAGTTATTTTTAAATATCTCTAGAGTTGTGGGCTGTATCCAAGAGAAATAGTCTATTTGAATTTCTATGACTAAAAATGTAATGGAACAATAGAATGTCCCTGCCTAAATAGTGGGTTTTTTCTTGCTACAGAGCACATGAGATGCCTAGCATAGTGTCTGACACAGAATAGGTAGGTGATTGATGTATGTTTGTTGCTTTTTGCTTGCCTTTCATTCAAAGAATCTAATTCAAGTTCACTGTGATTTTTTTTCTTAAAAGATTAAGAATATTATGTAGGATGTTTCTGTTCATAAAATTAAAATGCATGGCAGATAAAAGTAATAGTAAAATTATGTGTATTTTTTAAGTATGCACTTATAAAGGAGATGGGTTTCCTGCCCATCTGGCGTCCAGAGCAACAGCCAAACCAATACTGTCTTTATTTAAGAGGGTCATGGAGAGTTCAGGTATTCAGAGAGCCAAAGTCAAAGCCATAAGAACAGAGTGGGTTATTCTCAGCAAAGCCTTTCCTAGAAGATCTTAGCTTATAGCCACAGATAAGAAGGAGTTTTATTTTAAGAGGATTAAGCCTAGAACTATTTGTTCGTGATGATTGCCAAGATAGCAAAAACTTTCTTCCGGAGCCTGGTAGATGAATCAGGAAACAGATCAAAAGAGCTGACTGCTAGGGTAACGACCTCAGAGAGATGCTATCACAGACTCAATGCTTGTTGGAAAAAAACAGTTCAAAAGATTGGGAGGAGTCATTTAAAAAGGCGGTCAGTGCAGCATTGATTACTGATAAGCAACTATTAATAAGTGGATCTATTCTGTAAGTAGTTGCACATTTCATTACTATGTTGTGATGAGCCCAAGGTTACATAGGCAATCACCTGGAAATCCTTTTAGGACCCAGGAGTGACCCCCAAATGTCTGGATCAAGAAAACAGAAGGCTCTGGAGACCTGTGTACCCCAGGAATGGAGACAAGTGGGGTGTTTGGAACCCAGCCTGCTTCTTCTATATCCAAGGATCTTTCTTTCAACAGAAAGAAGGGAGTCTGTTTCAACCATTCATTTGTTGATTTATCCATTTTATATGAATGTTTTCAGGGTACTTGCTACATGCCAGGCATGATGGTATGTGCTGTGGATGAATGATAAATAAAATAGACATGCTCTTTGCCCTTATGACTGTTACAAAACAGTGAAATAGAAAGACGTTAATTAAATAATTACAAAATTTGTAATTGCTAACTGTGAAAACTGAGGTAAAGGGAAAACTAAATGAATTTTATTTCATCACTGTTAAGAAAGTTTTCAGTTGGAGGAAATTTAAAATATTAAGGGTTCATGTTATTTACTTTGGAACATAAAATATGGAATATTAGCGCTGAAGAAGGTCTTAGGGCTCATATAACCAAACCTCATTATTTTTTCTTAAATCTGAGGCTAAAGAAAGTAAAATGAGTGGTCAGGGCTTCAGTTTTATTTTATTTTTTTTTTTAATTTTTATTTTATATCGGAATAGAGTTAACAATGTGGTGTTAGTTTCAGGTGTACAGCAAAGTGATTCAGTTACACATATACCTGTATCTATTCTTTTTCAAATTCTTTTCCCATTTAGGTTATTATAGAGTATGGGGCAGAGTTCCCTGTGGTACACAGGATGTCTTTGTTGTGTACCTATTTTAAATATAGCAGTGTGTACATGTCAATCCCAAACTCCCAATCTGTCCCTCCTCCCACCTTTCCCCCTTGGTAACCATAAATTTGTTCTCTAAGCCTGTGAGTCTGTTTCTGTTTTGTAAATAAGTTCGTTTGTATTTTTTTTCTTAGATTTCACATATAAGCGATATCATATGCTATTTGTCTTTCTCTGTCTGACTTACTTCACTTAGTATGATAATCCCCAAGTCCAACCATGTTGCTGCAAAAGGCATTATTTCATTCTTTTTAATGGCTGAGTAATATTCCATTGTATATATGTGCCACATCTTCTTTATCCATTCCTCTGTCAGTGGACATTTAGGTTGCTTCCATGTCTTGGCTATTGTAAACAGTGCTGCAATGAACATTGAGGTGCATGTTTCAAACCATGTTTTCTCTGGGTATACGCCCAGGAGTGAGATTGCTGGATCATGTGGTAGCTCTGTTTTTAGTTTCTTAAGGAACCTCCATACTGTTCTCCATAGTGGCTGCACCAATTTACATCCCACCAATGGTGTAGGAGTGTTCCCTTTTCTCCACACTCTCTCCAGCATTTATTGTTTGTATACTTTTTTGTGTGTGTGTGGTACACGAGCCTCTCACTGCTGTGGCCCCTCCCACCACGGAGCACAGGCTCTGGACGTGCAGGCTCAGTGGCCGTGGCTCATGGGCCCAGCCGCTCCACGGCATGTGGGATCCTCCCGGACCGAGGCACGAACCCGCGTCCCCTGCATCAGCAAGCAGACTCTCAACCACTGAGACCAGGGAAGCCCCTGTTTGTATACTTTTTGATGATGGCCATTCTGACTGGTGTGAGGTGATATCTCATTGTAGTTTTCTCTAATAATTAACAACGTTGAGCATCTTTTCATGTGCCTCTTGGCCAACTGTATGTCTTCTTTGGAGAAATGTCTATTTAGATCATCTGCCCATTTTTTGATTGGGTTGTTTGATTTTTTTAATATTGACCTGCATGAGCTGTTTGTAAATTTTGAAGATTAAGCTCATGTCGGTCACATTGTTTGCAAATATTTTCTCCCATCCTGTGGGTTGTCTTTTCTTTTTGTTTATGGTTTCCTTTGCTGTGCAAAAGCCTTTGAGTTTGAGTAGGTCCCATTTGTTTATTTTTATTTCCCTTACTCTAGGAGATGGATCAAAAAAAGATATTGTTGTGACTTATGTCAAAGAATGTTCTACCTATCTTTTTCTCTAAGAGTTTTATAGTATCTTGTCTTACAGTTAGTTCTCTAATCCATTTTGAGTTTATTTTTCTGTGTGGTGTTCTAGAGAATGTTCTAATTTCATTTTTTTTACGTGTAGCTGTCCAGTTTTCCCAGCACCACTTATTGAAGAGACTGTCTTTTCTCCATTGTATTTTCTTGCCTCCTTTGTTGTAGATTAATTGACCATAGGTGCATGGGTTTATTTCTGGGCTTTCTATCCTGTTCCATTGATCTATATTTCTGTTTTTGTGCCAGTGCCATACTGTTTTGATGACTGTAGCTTTGTAGTATAGTCTGAAGTCAGGGAGCCTGATTCCTCCACCTCCGTTTTTCTTTCTCAGGATTGCTTTGGCTATTTGGGGTCTTCTGTGTCTCCATACAGAGTTTAAGATTTTTTTGTTCTAGTTATGTGGAAAATGCCATTGATAATTTGATGGGGATTGCATTGAATCTGCAGATTGCCTTGGGCAGTATAGTCATTTTGACAATATTGATTGTTCCAATCCAAGAACATGGTATATCTTTCCATCTGTTTGTGTCATTTTCGATTTCTTTCATCAGCGTCTTATAGTTTTTGGAGTACAGGTCTTTTGCCTCCTTAGGTAGGTTTATTCCTATGTATTTTACTCTTTTTGATGCAATGGTAAATGGCATTGTTTCTTTAATTTCTCTTTCTGATCTCTTGTTGTTAGTGTATAGAAATGCAACAGATTTCTGTATATTAATTTTGTATCCTGCAACTTTAACAACTTCATTGAGCAGCTCTAGTAATTTTCTGGTAGCATCTTTAGAATTTTCTATGTATAGTATCATGTCATCTGCCAACAGTGACAATTTTACTTCTTTCCAATTTGGATTCCCTTTATTTCTTTTTCGTCTCTGATTGCCGTGGCTAGGACTACCAAAACTATGTTGAATAAGAGCGGTGAGAGTGGACATTGTTGTTTTTTCCTGATCTGAGAGGAAATGCTTTCACCTTTTCACCATTGAGTATGATGTTAGCTGTAGGTTTGTCATATATGGCCTTTATTATGTTGAGGTATGTTCCTCTATTCCCACTTTCTGGAGAGTTTTTATCATAAATGTGTGTTGAATTTTGTCAAAAGCTTTTTCTGCATCTTTTGAGATGATCATATGGTTTTTAATTATTCAGTTTGCTGATGTGGTGTATCATACTGATTGATTTGCAGATACTGAAAGATCCTTGCATCCCTGGGATAATTCCCACTTGCTCAGTTTTATGATCCTTTTAATGTATTGTTGGATTCAGTTTGCTAGTATTTTGTTGAGGATGTTTGCGTCTATGTTCATCAGTGATATCGGCCTGTGATTTTTCTGTGTGTGTGGTATCTTTCTCTGCTTTTGGTATCAGGGTGATGGCAGCCTCATAGAATAAGTTTAGGAGTGTTCCTTCCTCTGATATTTTTTTGGGAATAGTTTCAGAAGTGTAGGTGTTAACTCTTCTCTAAACGTTTGACAGAATTTGCCTGTGAAGCCTTCTGGTGCTGGACTTCTGTTTGTTGGAAGTTTTTTAATCACATGGAAAAATGTATTTCATGCAAATAGATCAAAAGAAAGCTGAAATAGCAATATTCATATCAGACAAAAGAGAATTTAAAGTAGACTGTTACAAGAGACAAAGAAGGACACTACATAATGATCAATGGATCAATCCAAGAAGAAGATATAACAATTGTCAATATATATGCACCCAAAATAGGAGTACCTCAATTTATAAGGCAAATACTATCAAGCATAAAAGGAGAAATCAACAGTAACACACTAATAGTGGGGGGACTTTAACACCTCACTTTCATCAATGGACAGATCATCCAGACAGAAAATCAATAAGAAACACAGGCCTTAAATGACACCTTAGATCAGATGGACTTAATTTATATTTATACAGCATTCCATTGAAAAGCAGCACAATACACATTCTTCTCAAGTGCACGTGGTGCATTCTCCAGGATTGATCACATGCTGGGCCACAACGTGAGCCTCGGTAAATTTAAGAAAACTGAAATCATTTCGAGCATCTTTTCCGACCGTAATGCTATGAGATTAGAAATCAACTACAAGAAAAAAAACTAAAAAACACAAACACATGGAGGCTAAACAATATGCTAGTGAACAACAAATGGATCACTGAAGAAATCAAAGAGGAAATCAAAGAATACATAGAGATAATTGAAAATGAAAGCTTGACGATCTAAAACCTATGGAACACAGCAAAAGCAGTTCTAAGTGGGAAGTTTATAGACTACAGTCTTACCTCAGGAAAAATCTCAAATAAACAACCTAACCTTGCACATAAAGCAACTAGAGAAAGAAGGATGAACAAAACCCAAAGTTAGTAGAAGGAGGAAATTACAAAGATCAGAGCAGAAATAAATGAAATAGAAATGAAGGAAACAGTAGAAAAGATCAATGCAACTAAAAGCTGGTTCTTTGAAAAGATAAACAAAATTGGTAAACCTTTAGCCAGAGTCATCAAGAAAAAGAGGGAGAGTGCTCAAATCAATAAAATTAGAAACAAAAAAGGAGAAGTATAACAGACAACACAGAAATACAAAGGAGTATAGGAGACTACTACAGGCAACTATATGCCAATAAAATGGACAACCTGGAAGAAATGGACAAATTCTTAGAAAGGTACAATCTCCCAAGACTGAACCAGGAAGAAATAGAAAATATAAACAGACAAGTCCCAAGTATTGAAATTGAAACTGTGATTTAAAAACTTCCAACAAAAGTCCAGGCTTCATTTTAAATTTTAGTTGGTATTTAATTTTCAATGATGGAATAAGTTTGGCAATTATAATACACAACTCTGGGAAGCAGATACTTCCAAATGTTGGTGATCAGCTTCTGTACACTGTTTAAACCACATACCGTAGATTTAAATAAGTATATGAATAGTTTGTATGTGATATCCAAGTATATTACTACATAGAAAATTTCATCTCACAATCTCTGTAATGTATTGAATATATGAATTAAACTGAACCAACAGAATTGTATGATTATGTATGAATTTTTGTATTTATGGAAACATTTTGAAAAATGTTAAAATCTACTTATATTGCTTAAATATCATACATATCCAGTAGCTCTTATATGAAATATCCTACTAGGATAACTCCTGAATAAAGATGTGTTAGAATAAGTTTGTTCAAGTAGGACCGGGCTTCCCTGGTGGTGCAGTGGTTGAGAGTCCGCCTGCCAATGCAGGGGACGCGGGTTCATCTGGGAGGATCCCACATGCCACGGAGCGGCTGCACCCGTGAGCCATGGCTGCTGAGCCTGCGCACCCGGAGCCTGTTGCTCCGCAGTGGGAGAGGCCACAGCAGTGAGAGGCCCGTGTACCACAAAAACAAACAAAAAAACAACTAGGGCCGAAGAAAAAGAGATAGAGATCAAAGTGTGAGAACATGTTGAAAACATTTTGTCATGCTGTTTATTAATGCATCTATTAGCATTAAACTATTGTTGGCAAATATTTTCAAATTAAATGAAACCAATAAATGTGTTTAGAAAATTCTTTATGGATACTGTACTTTATCCCTAGTCTGATAATATTTTAATCTTTGCTTAATGATTCAAAATCTCCAAATTTAAAGAAGATAGATTTTGTCCAAATATTCAGAGTTGGTTTGTCTGAGGGAGAGGGTATATACATATGCAAATGCCTCTGGGTACTGTAGATTGATTGGTGAAAACAAGACAACATAATAAGCCCAGCATCAGGGGACAGTTCACCTTCCGCCCCAAGCTGCTTAAGGCTCATCTGTTCACTTCCCAAGCAAGGGATATATTCTGTAAATACTAGATGCTTTAAAAAAAAAAAAAAAAATCCAGACAAAGAATTACCCTAAAGCGCAAAAAACTTGGTCTTTCTCTTAAAGTTTTAGTAGCCTTAGGTTCTATATTTTTGTTTGTATATTTGTTTGTTTTTAGAAATAATTATAAAGAAGATATTAACTCCTTATTGATCATATCATTTGCAAATATTTTCTCCCATTCAATAGGTTGTCTTTTTCTTTTGGATATGGTCTCCTTTGCTGTGAAAAGCTTTTAAATTTAATTAAGTCCCATTTGTTTATTTTTGCTTTTGTTTCTTTTGCCTTAGGAGACAGATCCAAAACAATGTTGCTATAATTTATGTCAGAGTGTTCTGTTTATGTTTTCTTCTAGGAGTTTTATGGTTTCTGGTCTTACATTTAGGTCTTTAATGCATTTTGAGTTTATCTCTGTGAATGGTGTGAAACGTGAACTGAAATGTTCTAATTTCATTCTTTTACGTGTAGCTGTCCAGTTTTCCCAACACCACTCATTGAAGAGATTGTCTTTTCTCCATTGTATATTCTTGCCTCCTTTGCATAGATTAATTGACCATAAGTGTGTGGGATTATTTCTGTGTTCTCTTTTCTGTTCCATTGATCTATGTATCTGTTTTTGTGCCAGTTTTTGACACAAAACTGTTTTTGTGCTTGTTTTGGCACAAAAATCATACTGTTTTGATTACTGTAGCTTTATAGTATAGGCTGAAGTCAGGGCACATGATACTCCTGCTCTGTTCTTTCTCAAGATTGTTTTGACTATTTAGGGTCTTTTGTGTTTCCATACAAATTTAATTTTTTTTTTCTAGTTGTGTGAAAAATGTTCTTGGTATTTTGTAGATACCAGGAATCTGTAGATTGCATTGAATCTGTAGATTGTCTTGGGTAGTATGGTCATTTTAACAATATTAATTCTTCCAGTCCAAGAATATAGTATATCTTTTCATCTGTTAGAGTCATCTCCAGTGTCTTTCATCATGTAATAGATTTCTGAGTACAAGTCTTCTACCTCCTTAGTTAGATTTATTCCTAGGTATTTTATTCTTTGTGATGCAATGGTAAATGAGATTATTTCCTTAATTTCTCTTTCCACTATTTTGTTGTTAGTGTATGTAAATGCAACAGATTTCTGTATATTAATTTTGTATCCTGCAACTTTACCAAATTCATTGATGAGCCCTAATAGTTTCTTTGGTGGCATTTTTAGGATATGTAGAATATCATGCCATCTGCAAACAGAGAGTTTTACCTCTTCCTTTCCAGTTTGGTTTCCTTTTATTTACTTTTCTCTGATTTCTGTGGCTAGGACTTCCAATACTATGTTGAGTAAAAGTGGGTAGAGTGGGCATTCTTATCTTGTACCTGGTCTTAGAGGAAATGCTTTCAACTTTTCACTGTTGAATATGATGTTATCTGTGGGCTTATCATATATGGCCTATATTACGTTGAGGTATGTTCCCTCCATACCCACACTCTGGAGAGTTTTTGTCATAAATTGGTGTCGAATTTTGTCAAAAGTTTTTTCTGTATCTATTGAGATGAACATATGGCTTTTATTCTTCACATGTTTCGTAGAATTAACCTCTGAAACCAACTGGGCCTGGAATTTTGTTTGTTGGGATTTTTTTTCATTACTGATTCAATTTCATTACTAGTAATTATTCTATTTGTATTTTCTATTCCTTCCTGCTTTTGTCTTGAGAGATTCTACATTTCTAGGAATTTGTCCATTTCTTCTAGGTTGTCCATTTTATTGGTGTATAGCTTTTTGTAGTAATCTCTTACGATCCTTTGTATTTCTGTGGTGTCAGTTATAACTTCTCCTTTTTAATTTCTGATTTTATTGATTTGGGTCTTATTTTTTCTTGATGACTCTGGCTAGAGGTCTATCAATTTTATCTTTTCAATGAACCAGCCCTTAGTTTCATTGATTATTCCTGTTGATTTTTAGTCTCTATTTCATTTATTTCTGCTCTGAACTTTATTATTTCTTTCCTTATACTAAGGGGTTTTGTTTGATCCTTTAGGTGTAAGCTTAGGTTGTTTATTTGAGATTTTTTTTGTTTTCTATAAACTTCCCTCCTAGAACTGCTTTTGCTGCCTCCCATAGATTTTGGATAGGTGTGTTTTTGTTTTCATTTGTCTCCAGGTACTTAAAAAATTTTTTTTATTGAAGTATAGTTGATTTACAATTTTATGTTTATTTCTGGTATACAGTAAAGTAATTCAGTTGTATTTTCCATATTCTTTTCTATTATGGATTATTATAGGATATTGAATATAGTTCCCTGTGCTATATATAGGACCTTGTTGTTTACCTATTTTATATATAGTACCCTGTATCTGCTAATTCCATACTCCTAATTTGTCCCTCACCTAACCCCTTTCCCCTTTTGTAACAATAAATTTTCTATATGTGTGAGTCTTTTTCTAATTTATAAATAAGTTCATTTGTATCATATTTTATATTCCACATATAAGTGATATCATATGATATTTATCTTTCTCTTTCCAACTTACTTCACTTAGTATGATAGTATCTAGGTCCATCCATGTTGCTGCAGATGGCATTATTTCATTGTTTTCTATGGCTGAGTAGTACTCCATTGTATATATGTACCTTATCCATTCATCTGTTGATGGACATGTAGGTTGCTTCCATGTCTTGGCTATTGTTAATAATGTTGCTATGAACATTGGGGTGCATGTATTTTCTCAAATTACATTTTTCTCCAGATATATGCCCAGGAGTGGATTTGCTGGATAATATGGCAAGTCTATTTTTCGTTTTTTAAAAACCTCCATACTGCTTTCCATAGTGGCTGCACCAATTTATATTCTCACCAACAGTGTAGGAGGGTTCCCTTTTTTCCACACCCTCTCCAGCATTTGTTATTTGTAGACTCTTTAATGGTGGCCTTTCCAGGTACTTTTTAAATTCTTCTTTGATTTCTTCGGTGATCCATTGGTTGTTCAGTAACATATTGTTCAGCATCCATGTGTTTGTGTTTTTTGCAGTTTTTTCCTTGTAGTTGATTTCTAGTCTCATAGTGTTGTGGTTGGAAAAAATACTTGATATGATTTCAGTTTTCCTAAATTTACCAAGGCTTCCTTTGTGACATATCATGTAATCTATCCTGGGGAATGTTTCAGGAGCACTTGAAAAGAATGTGAATTATGCTTTTAGGTGGAATGTTCTCTATATATCTGTTAAGTCCATCTGCTCTAACATGTCATTTAAAGCCAGTGTTTTCGTGTTGATTTTCCATCTGGATGATCCGTCTGTTAATGTAAGTGGGGTGTTAAAGTCCACCACTAGCATTGTGTTACTGTCAATTTCTCCCTTTATGTCTGCTAATATTTGCTTTATGTATTTAGGTGCTCCTATGTTGGATACATACATATTTACAATTGTTGTATCTTCTTCTTGGAATGATCACTTGATCATTATGTAATGCTCTTGTTTGTCTGTTACAGTCCTTGTTTTCAATTCTATTTTGTCTGATATAAGTATTGCTATCCCAGCTTTCTTTTGATTTTCATTTACATGGAATACATTTTCCCATCCCCTCAATTTCATTCTGTGTGTATCTTTAGATTTGAAGTGAGTCTCTTATAGGCAGCATATATATGGGTCTTGCTTTTGTGTCCATTAAGCCACTCTGTGTCTTTTGGTTGGAGCATTTAGTCCATTTACATTTAAAGTAATTATTGATAGGTACATACTCCATTTTGTTAATTATTTGGGGATTGTTTTTGTAGTTCTTTTTTGTTCCTTATTCTTTTATAATCGTCCTTTGTGATTTGATGATTATCTTTAATGTTATGTTTGGATTCCTTTCTCTTTTTTTGTGTGCATATTTATCCAAAATGTATAAACAGCTCATACAATTCATGATCAAAAAACAAACAACCCCATTAAAAATGTGCAGAAGACCTGAATAGACATTCTTCCAAAGAATAGAAGCAGATGGTCAACAAGTACATGGAGACACTCAAAATTGGTAATCATCAGAGAAATGCAAATCAAAACCACAGTGAGATATCATCTCACACCTATCAGAATGCCTATCATCAAAAAGACCACAAATAATAAATGTGGGCAAGAATGTGGAGAAAAGGGAACACTTGTACACTGTTGTGGGAATGTAAATTGGTGCAGCCACTGTGAAAAACAGTATGAAAATTCCTCATAAAACTAAAAATAGAACCATCATATCATTGAGCAATTTCACTCCTAAGTATGTATCCAAAGAAAACAGAAACACTAATTCGAAAAGATACATGCACCCTAATGTTCATAGCAGCGCTATTTACAATTGCCAAGATATGGAATCAACCTAAGTGTCCATCAACAGATGAATGGATAAAGAAGATTTTGGAGGTGTGTGTGTGTGTGTGTGTGTGTGTGTGTGTGTGTGTGTGTATTTGAAGTATATATGGAAAACTACTCGGCCATAAAAGAAGATGAAATTTTGTTATTTGCAACAACATGGATGGACCTGGATGGTATTATGCTTAGTGAAATAAGTCAGACGCATGAATACAAATACTGTATGTTATCACTTGTATGTGTAATCTCCAAAATAAAACAAATGAATATAATAAAACAGAAACAGACTCACAGATATTGAGAAAAAACTTGTGGTTACCAGTGAGGAGAGGGAGGAAGGAGGTGCATGATAGGAGTAGGAGATTAAGAGTTATAGACTACTTGTATAAAATTAATAAGCTACAATGATATTGTATAAACCAGGAAATATAGCCAATATTTTATAATAATTATAAATGGAGTATAACCTTTAAAATTGTGAATCACTATGTAGTTCACCTGTAATTTATATAATATTGTAAATCAACTATACCTAAAAAGAAAAGTTAGGAACTGCATAAAAATACCAAAGCTATTTGAGAGTTTGCCACAGTAGATGGTGAATGTTCCACTATAAGAAACTTTTAAACAAGCTGAATATCCAGTGTTCAAGGAGGACATAGAAAATATTACTTCCTGAGGTGATGAGCTGGATTACATGCCTTCCAAAGACCTTTGTCTGCAAGGCGTTTACATCCTTCTATCCTTCCTCTGGACATCCCAATGCCAAGAATCAAGAGCATGGTGAGAGACACACTGCTAATTTGTTTATTAGGGAGGGAGGGAGAATTACAGAGAAGAGAGGAACTTGCGTTGAGAAACCTGAGAAATACAAATTGAAATTAAGATAACTACACTTTCTTTTTACTAGAATAGTGCACATACACATGAATATATTAGAAATATTAAAAATAGTCCCGGGTCTACTCTAAACTCCTATACAGACTTCCCCAAAACCAATTTTATCAGGTTATCTTGTGGGTGATCCTGCCCTCTAAAATGGTTACCCTACTTCTACCCTCCTCCCAGAGAACATAAACAGTGAGCTTGACATGTTCCTTCCCACTTAGGATGACTTGCAGAGGTGAAGGTTATTGGCCTCCACACCAAGAAATCACCCTTAGTCAGTTGAAGGATTCTTCTAGTGATACCCCAATGTTGGTTCAACAAAGCTCTTCTTGATCTCCCGACCACCCTATGTTAATAGCATTTATGGGAAAGTTTTTTCATTCTCTGTTACATACAACAGACTGTGACACACACACTCCCAATTTCTGACTAGGTCTGAACTACTAGACTCTCATATCCTTTGCAATTGCTCCAGTTTTATCTAAATTTCATGCCACTGCCTTTAGTGTTGTTTGTATGGTTATGCCCTCACTTTACTCCTCAAGTCTACCTTTATTCTCTTTTCCTCAGGAACTAATTTGGCTAGTTTCTTTTTCTTTTCTTTTCTTTTTTTTTTTTTTTGTCTAGTTTCTTGAATGAAGATTTGTGTCTTTCTCTTGGCAACAAGACCATAGATGGCTTTGAGTAGTGACAGGATTGGCTTCCATATTCTCTACCAGTGTGTTTCTGTTTTTCTACCCTCTCCCTGTCTCCATCCATTTCTACCCCTCTCTGCCTTACTGGTGCCCTTAGCATCTTCCAAGCTCCCTTGATCTCTGGATTCTGATTAGTTGACCAGTAGGATGCACTAGTAAGATATTGGAGTGTTCAAAAGTGAGAGGTAGAGGAATCAAAGGAATCAGCTCTGGGGTTTGAGCAGAGGCTACATCTTTTTAACACAACTCCTTTAGGATGCTGTCCTCCCATGGCTGTGATTCCCACTAGGTCCTGGTAATTTCTTTTCCTCCCTTTCCCCCTGCAGGTGGTTAGTTTCCTTTTGTTTTGCTAGTTCCTGGGTACCTCACATTCCTTTTCTGATTACCTTAATTGTGCCCACATCTCTGTAAGCAGTTGCTTCATTAAATTGTCTTCAAGAGTACCTTCTACTTCTTGTTGGCATCCTAACTGAAACTACTCTTCAGAGCCCCTATTGCCATTATCCTTTTGCTTGTTTCAGAAAAAGAAGTGCCTTAGTTTCTAGTAGTTAGCATATAGGTCAAATACTAAGGTACTGATATATCTTTCTCCTCAAAAATGAAAGAAAAAGATCATCATGTATATTATAGTGATAGGAAAACTCTGATGGAGTTTATGTGAAAGTGGCTGTAAAAGCAGGCAGGTATAAAAATGGAAGCGTATAAAGGAAGTGAGCCCAAAACAATCCTTTCTCTATCCTGTAGCTTGCTGAAGGATATCACTTATCTTCCATTTATAGAGATAACAAGTGGTGTTGAAATTTGCCAGCTTTTATTGCCATCCCCACCACTAGACAGTGAATTCCTTCATGGTGGGAACCACGTCTCATTCATCATTTTATACCTGGGGTCTAACAGAGATTCTAGCACATAATTAGAATCTTAAAAGTATATGATGAGTGAGTAGATGAATGAAAAATGATGATTAAATCTAAGAAATACATGCACATGCCTGTTCATAGCAGCATAGTTCACAATAGTCAAAAGGTGAAAACAGCCCAAATGTCCATCAAAAGATCAAGGGATAAACAAATTGTGGTACTGTATGTACATACAACAAAATAGTATTCAGCTATAAAGAGGAATGAAATACGGCTACAACATTCCTGGATCTAGAAAACATATGCTAAGTGAAAGAAGCCAGACACAAAAGGTCACATATTTCATGATACCATTTATAAGAAATATCCAGAATCGGAAAATCCATAGAGAAATCGGTGGTTGCCAGGTGCTGGGGAAAGGGAGAAGTGGGGAACTGCCTAATGATGTGGGGTTTCTTTTAGGGGTGATAAAAATGTTTTGGAACTAGATAAAGTTGTGGAACATTATGCATGTACTAAATGCCACTGAATTGTTCACTGTAAAATGGTTAATTTTATGTTATGTGAGTTTTACTTTAATTAAGAGAAAAAAGGAACCTAAGAGAGATAGAACTCTCATTGTGGGAATGTGGAAACTCTTCCTGCCCATTAAAAAAAAAAAAAAAAAGTGGAAGAGAATGCTTGCTTCATTGACCTTTGCATTGACCTTTGCAAGGAATGGTGAGTGATGGGAAATGAGAGACAAGCTTGTAGAAGGAATCATAGAAACTCCCAGATTTCTTACTTGGTTAATGGCATCACTGTCCATGAGGTTGCTCAAGATAATGATGTCAAAGATGAAGCATATTTGTGTCAAAAGCAATGACAAGTTCATTTTTAGAGCTAGAGAGTTTGGTGCAGGGGAATATTTAGGTAAAACAATCCAATAGTTTATTATATATACAGGGCTTTAGTTCAGGACAGAGTTTGGAGTTTGTTTTAGTCTTCTTCTCCACCCCCATTCCAAACATGAGTACGTCTGAGCTCTCAATCCTGGCTGGGGTCTTAGGGATTCAGGATATGTGTGGGGTGAGAGAAACTGGACCACTGATTTTGGAGTATGAAGCTCAGGGCTATTAAAAGGATTGTGCCTAGGAATGAAAAAGAGGAATAAAAATATCAAAATATAATGCAGTCCAACCAAGACATTAATCCAAAGGGGTTCAACAGAGAAGCTGAATCTAAGTACAAGTACAGTATGTCAAAGCAGTGGGATTCAGATTGGAGGAACAAGTCAGAGAGCTGCCCTGAGCCACTGAAGTATTTTCCCAGGTTATTTTAAAACCAAGTTAGCAGATGGAAACAGAGACAGAATTAGCTACCAAGGATCTTAAGCAGTAGGTTTGGGATTCCTTAATATAAAATAATGGTAAAGTACTGAAAGAATAGAGTGAAAAATGTAGAGAACCCATGACAAAATGCTAGAGAATATGAATATATGTGACTATTATTTTGGATCCTCTGAGAAGCAGACACGGATATGGAATTAGACATGCAATAAACGTATTAAGGCAAATGCCTTTGAAGGGTAATGGGTGAAAGCAGGATCGGGTAGGCAGAGTTTCAGACTAGAAACTGAGAAAGTTGGTCCAGATGATGGAAAGTCCCTGAGACAAAGCATTCTGCTAGAATAATGGGTCATATTTAATAAGGGGGTGGGGGAGGGAATCAGTCAGGGCAGAGATGGAGGTGGGGTGGGTTGAGAGTGTGCAGAGGGAGCAGCTGGGGCCGTCAGCCAAAAGCCTACCCCCCAGCAGGGAATCTGATAAGTGCATTTTTGTGGCTGCCACAATGACAGGCCAGGGAATCAAAGACTGAGAAGAAAAAGTCACAGTTAAAAAGAGACTCGAGAGAAAGTGATGCAGCTGAAAATTTGGGGAGAAAAAGATTTAGGGAGGAAGATGTAGTCATGTAATGCAGGATTTGAAATTCTGAAATGCGTTTGATAAATCTTTTCACCCTTTCACCACATATTATATCAGAAGGGCTTCCTAATCTGTAATATATATTTTTATTTTGGTGACAAAATGTATTTTTATATAGTTCTGTTGTCTGTAAAAATCTGTAAAAATAGTAAAAATCTGACTAGTGAATCTTCTTATATGTTATTCTAAATAGAAATAACATAATTTACTCTTCTCTACACCAGATGCTCAAGTCGCAGAACACTGGTTTTATAAGGGCTATGCTGCCAAACAAAAATTTGGAAAGAGCTTTCTATAAACCTCTCTTTAAATTCATAACTTATTCACATATTATTAGCATATGTGGTGGTCACGGAAATGTGGCCACTCAGATCTCCTTTCAAAAGAACCTGCAATAGCAAAGACAATGGACTGACAGCCTGCAGCTACCACACCTTCAGATCCATTGCAGCATTCACTTGAAGTCAAACCTGGCCCAGGGCTGGGCCCCACCAATGGTTGAACATGGCAAGAGTACTAGAGATGGGCCATTGTGACCCAATGTAGGATTCCGTTGATGGACAGTCTTGTTCTAGGACCTCTTTATTGTCTGGTCAAGACTTTCTCTGAACTGTACTACAGTCTGACACTCTTCCTACCCAATCCTACTTCCTTCCCTCCCACCTTTCATAGGTGACATGAAGGCTCCTCCCACTTTTATCCTGCTCCATCACTTTTAGCCTTTATAGCTTTTTATTTAATTTTTTAACCAAAATTATCTCTTTTGTACATTTGATCCCTTTTTGGTATATACTTCTCAAAAACCTCAGACTAACACAGTGCATTAAAATCTTTCAGTCTGAGAAATCTTTACAGTCAAGAAAATCACTTTAATTTTATTTTAATCAGTTTATTTTAAATTTTCCTAGCCACAGGACTCTTTTCTTACAGGACAAACAATTGTCATGTCACAGAACTAGTAAAACATGTTAAGTTTATCATCCTAATTTACTTAACCTTCTCAATTTTCTGGGCTGTAATCAACTTTCTCTTCCTAGCTTTCGTCTTCTTAATCTTGTGATAGGCTCTTCAATTATATTTCAGGTCTATACTCCACACCCTGCTGTTTGTTGAACTTAGTGCTAATAGAATTATTAAGTAGTTTCTACATATCATTAAAAACTCAAATTCAATTTTAGCTGATTGTTGTGCCATAAAATTGACACTAATTCTACAGTTCAAGCTTTTAGTTAGTGTGTAATCTCCTTAAGCCTCAGGAATTTTTTTCAGATTTTTCTTTGGCCAAATTGAACACTGATCATGTTTCTATACTGAGATACTATTCTCAAGCTATGCACTAATTGCAAGTTATCATTTATGTAGAGGATGTACTGATCTATCTGGGACCAGCACGCTGACTGGGTATAGCCAAAAATTGAATTCCTAAAGCATATATATCAGTTGTCCACATATTCAACAGCAAGTCATTGAGAAAATGCAATATACCAGCCATACCATGCAGTACTGTTTGGACTCTACTAATTCTTAGGGAAACTGAAA
This sequence comes from Globicephala melas, assembly GCF_963455315.2. Classification (NCBI taxonomy): domain Eukaryota; kingdom Metazoa; phylum Chordata; class Mammalia; order Artiodactyla; family Delphinidae; genus Globicephala; species Globicephala melas. The sequence continues at coordinate 53,000,215 of NC_083317.1, read as the reverse complement.
TAGAAGGTATTACAGATCCCTGTTCAAGATCAAAGAATTCATTCCTCCAGTTGCTTAGAATGCAGTCAGCAGAAAGCTCTCAAACATAAGTCTTCTCCGTTGCCTTAGAGTCACCCAAGGTCGTGTTCTCCTCCGGGAGAAGTCCAGTGATTGGCTAACATAGGGGCATAAGGCCTGGCTTCCTTATGCTAGCTTGTGATACTCACAGTGCTGTTCTAGATTCAAAACTCCCTGTGGGGTTAACTAAGGCCTCTGCGACTGCATGAAGCCTAACTTCTCCCTCAGTCCAAGCCTGCTTCTTTCTCTTTCCTTTTATAGGTGGTGATTCCAAAAGCACTCCCTGATAATGCTCTTGCATGCTCATTTTCAACTCCGCCTGCTTCCAAGGGACCCCCTCCCATAACCTCCACCCCCTAACAGTTGGCATTGGACATGGTCTGAGAAAACAGAAATGATGGTGGGATTTTGGAACCAAATCATCTACCACCTTACTGGTAATGAGGATCCCATCCTGCTAAGTGGAGCTCAGATAGCCCTTGACACGGGTGACAACATGATTATTGAATTTTTTATTAAGAGTAAAATGAGATTGTAGACCAGTGGACATTAATTCAGTAGCTACATAATATGTCAGGTATTTGAAAATATGGAGAAAATAGAAAATAAGGGATGTCAAATTTAGTGGCTGTTGCTAAGCTCAACCTTTGGGAAAGATAACAAAAGACTGGGAGTTAAGTGTGAAAGCTACAATGCCTCCTATGTGGAATATAAAAAGGTTCACATCTGCTATAACTGATGGGTAGAGGTAGCTAGGATGAGCCCAAGAGCTTAAACATAAAAATACCAGAACTCCAAGGCAAGTCAAACTTGTGACAAGTTTGCAGGCAAGTCTACAATAATGGTTGAAAAAGATGGGAACTTGACACATGGAATGGATACACCTGGGTTGGTGCATCTGAAAATATGGAAACCTCAATTTTCCTCGTAAGACAACAAACACCCTCTCTCCCTTAGAATGTGCCCTCAACCTGTTCCATATAGGCCAACATAACCTGACTAGAGAAGTGTTGGTCTATGTGATGGTTAATCTTACATGTCAGCTTGGCTGGATCACAGGCAAGACATTTGCCCAGATATTTGGCTAAACATTATTTCTGGATAAGATTCACTTCTGAATCAGTAGACTGAGTAAAGCAGATTGCTCTTTCCAATATTAGTGGGCACCAGACAACTGGTTGGGGGCCTGAACAGAACAAAAAGGCAAAGAAAAGGAGAATTCACTCTCTCTTTCTACCTGATTGATTGAGCTATCAGTCTTCTTCTGTCCTCAGACTAGAGCTTACACCATCATTTCTCCTGGTTCTCAGGCCTTCAGACTTGGGTCGCAATACAACACCAGCTTTCCTCGGTCTCCAGCTTGCAGATGGCAGATAGTAGGACTTCTCAGATTCCATAATCACATGATCCAATCCCCTATAATAACTCTGTTTATAACATTATATATCTATATCTATCTATATGTGTATCTATCTATAGGAATAATATATATCTATCTATAGATATATATATCTGTCTATAGGTGTAATATCTATCTAAAGGTGTTATATAATATATATAATAGTATATAATGCACATATAGAACCAATGCATATTGGTTCTGTTTCTCGGGAAAACTCTGACTAATGCAGTCCAATATGAGAAGAAAGGAAGTATAACTCCAAATGAGCTACAAGAGCTAGCCCACATGTACCAGCAGGGCCAGAAGAGTATGCAAGGCATTGGATTTTGCCCTCATAGAACTTACATTCCAATGAAGGGTGGCAGATAGGAGAAAATTAAAATGACAATTAGGTAAATTATATAGTTAGATGGTAACAAGTTTTAAGGAGCAGAAAATAAAGGAGGGTAGGTAGATTGAGAATTCATTTGGTACAAGGGATCACTTTTTAAAAAGGTAGTTTACCTTCACTGAGATAAGATCTAGACTAAGAGTCCACGGAGTTGAGGGCTTCAGTGCTGTGTGAATATCTGAGGCAAGAGCAATCTGATTAGGTGGGAAGACACTGAAAAAATCCTAATATGAGACAGTGCCTGGCATGTTAAAGAAAAGCAAAGAGGACTGAGAATGTCCAAGGAGGAAGAAAGAGAGATTGAGAAGGTGGTATACTGGAAGCCAAGAGAAAAAAGCATCTGAAAGAAGTGATCAGCTGTGTCAAATCCTACTGCCTGGTCAAGTGAAATAAAGACTGAGAATTGACTAATAAATTTAGCATTACATAAATTCTTGGTGATCTTGCAAGAGCAAAGAGTTATGGAGGCAAAAATTAAATAGGAGTGGATTTAAGAGAGAATGGGAGAAAAGTAATTAAAAACGGCAGAGACAACAAATTCAAGGAATTTTGCTGCAAGTAGGAACTGAGAATTAAATTAACACAGCACTTGGGGGAGGATGGGGGGATGTAAGCACAAGAGAATTTTTAATTTTGTTTTGTTTGTTTGGTTTTTTAAGCTGGTTTCTTAACTCAAAGAATAATCCAATGGAGAAGGGAGAAAATTAATAACGTAAGAGAGAAAGGGAGAATTGTTGGAGTAATGTTTTTTAGGTTAGAGGAGAATAGACTTAACCCACAAGTGGAGGGATTGTCTTTAGATAAGAACATGGGATATGATTCAGCTGAATAGGAATAACCTTGTTTATGACAGAATTTTGTAAAGATAATTATTTAACAGTAGTAATTGTAATTAGAAATACTAAATCCACACCACAAGGTAGAAATGTAATAGTGTTTATTAATTTATTAGTTAATAGTATTAATTTCTATGTGGTAAAGTGTGAAACCTTTTCCAAGTAGACCTCCCTAAGAAACCAATGAAGAATTCCTTAAAGAGACATGGTAAGAGAAGTTCTTTAGTGTGATAGAATTCTTTAGTGTGATAGATCATAGTGTGATATGATGTATAACATCATTATTCTTGAAATCTCAGATTCATCTGATCCTCTTCTATGTTTTTCATGTTATTATTAATCTTAAACTTTTAGTACAGTGATAGACTTTTTTTTTCTGAAAGAACCTTAGTATGGTCACAGAAATTCCTCATTCTGTGCTTATTAATCTCACCTGATTAAAAATTTTACTTTATGAACAGGATCTGTCGAAATGATATTTTAAAAGTTGGCTTCTACCCAGTATTTTTTGGAATCTCTTCATGCATGGCTGTACTCTATCTTGCTGTCCTCTGCAGGTTGTGATCTGCCCCACTGCAGCTAGTTTAATAACTTAAGATTAATGATTAAATGATTTAATCATTTTAATTAATGATTAAACGCAGTCATGTAAGAAATGAAAAAAAATTATTCTTCATTTACATTAAATCTAAAATCTAACTCCAAGCTTCCATCTCAGTGAACTAGGAGGGCATTCAATTGCAATCCTAAAAGGGATCTTTTCCTTCCTGGAGACTTATATGATATGCTTTCCCTTTGCTCCTCCTGCCTTATCCCTTCCCCATCAAAAGAGGAAAAAAGAAACAATATGGACTCCAATTTTTCATCTACTAATACTGACATTGTTATGCTCATTGGCCAATTACACAGGGATCTGTTCTAGCCCAATTTGTCTTTGCACAAGGGTATTTGCTGGTATGGGAATGCCTCATGCATGAGGTACACCTATGCATACCACACAGCAGTATTCTGTGAGATCTTGTTTCCTCCTCAGGGCATTGCCACAGAGTACCATCAACCAAAGGTTGATGAATTTGGCTGTTTTCCAGGGCCCGGGAATCTCCTGTCTTCCAGTGCCCATTTCCCCAGGCCTCTGATTTATTCTTCCTTCTTTTCTCCTCAGGCTTTCACTTTTACAAAATATGGCAACAAGCCTGGCTTTTTCATCAAGTATTTTCTGCTTATGCCTGTAAACGATCCTTGAGTAAAGAGGCAAAATAGGTTCTAGTCAGCTTCTTTAGAGGAGATACGGAAGAAAAACAAAGAGAGCATAACATAAAACAGTATTTCAAAAAACTATCCTGCCACAAATTATGGTTTTCTCCATGTAAGTATTAACTTTTATAATGAATTTGAACTGAAAATAAATTCACTGTCTTTAGACAGAAATATGGACAGTATTATACTTCCTAACTAACATTATGACATTTCCCCATTCCTAGAATTTTTACTGCGCAAGCCTTTTCATATCTACTTCCCTCCCTGGTGAAAGAGATGGGGTTTGCTGTTATTATACTTTATTCAGTGATTTCACTACTTTATTATAATTCAGCCTCCAAAATAGACCCATCTACTCTTCTTAAGAGTTTTTCATAAACATGCTTTCCCTCAACTAATAAAATATAAGCGATATTATTTATTTATATCTATGTATATATTTTTAAATTTGTCTAATTATTAAATAATCTATGACAACATCCCCACAGACAAAACCTTTAAGGATCTAAACATCCTGCTCAACACAATTTTATCATTAATTCAATAAGAATGTTCTTTTGATCTCCTCATCCATATTGACAGCTTTATTATTGACTGCAAAAAATACAACACATTGAGGTACTGATGATGATTATTTTATCATAGCCTTCCATCCAATCAAAAATTTATGAATTTAGTCTTAATCATATCTATGTGCCAAAAATTTTACTGTTATACTTTTGCCTCTTATTTTTCTAGTCAGTTCTTAACTTCAGTTTGGAAAGGACATATACTTGTCTAAATAGATTTGGCTCAATAAAATTACACTCATGTTCAGAATAATTTGGAATTTAAGAAATAAAAATGTTAAAATATTAAAATTAAATAAGCATTAAAATAATCTTCCTTATTACTGGTGAAACCAAGGGTAATCACAAGTTAGAGTCATTAAACTATAACTTTCTTAATAAATAATAAACTGTAACCTACCTAAATTACTCAAGCTCGCTTTAACTGTTTTTTTTTACAAAAACTTGCATGTCCTCCAAGCATCATGTAGCCTAAGCAGTAAGATGTTTGCCCAGGTTGTTTTTCAGGAAGTTGGAGTCAGCTGTGTCCAGTTTAAGCTTAAACTAGTTAAGACTGGTTAGGACCACCGACTCTCTAACTGGGCACATGCAAGTGTCCAACTGATGACCTTTTCATGTCAAAGGGGCAAAAACTCCACCCTTAGAACATGCTAATGACACCATTTCCAACCATGCCCCCCAGGAAGAAGTTTAGTTGTTCCTGAGCAGAACAAAGATTACTTCATCTTTTTCTTATCTATTACCACCTGTCCCCAAGTTCCCCACACCTCAGCCTTATCTCATAGATACCTGGAGCCTCTTGGGGAGGTGGATTTGAGATTTGTTCTCCCATGTCCTCGACTGGCTGCCTTGTGAATAAACCTCTTCTCTGTCACAAACCTTGGCATCTCAGCATTTGGTTTGCTGGGTGTCAGGGAAATGAACCTGGTTCAGTAACCCTGGGAAAGAGCAGAACTACCTCTCTAGTACTCAGTTTCTCCAGCTTAGTTGTAGTAGTAGTACTGATTGTTGTGGTTGTAGCAGCAGTAGCAGTAGTAGCAGCAGCAGTATATTTCAGGTCTGGGAGGGGAAGAGCGGGAAGACGAGTCAGACCACCCACAGAACATTAGACTCCTAATGAAAGTTTTTGTTTAGGATGACAGTTATATCGAATATAAATAATGATTGATGATGTTCACAAAAGAGTTTTGTATGTGCATACGAGCCCTTACAAATTTAAGGGATTCCAAAATCTATAAAATCTAGCCTGGTGTTTATTATTAATGAATGGTGATGTGTAGTGAAATAGAAGCCCCCCTGCCATATGTACAACTTCATGCCTTTGACAAGTCTTTATTGTGCTTGTTTTGTTATGTATTATACTAAAGAAGATAGATGAGGGTGGGGGTAGAGGAGAGTATGGGTGTGTATAGATAAGGTGATATAAGCGATTGGATAGATTAGAGCAAAGGAAATACTTTCCAAAGCAAGCGAGAGAAAATCATGGTGATTCTATACATATGTAAATATATAAAAGTCAAATCTCATGCAAATATTTTAAAGTGTACTGGATTGTTAATCATAGTGTGCCAATAAAATATAACACAACAGATGTGTTTCTGGTAGATGCTAAAAAAATCCGTTACTTTGTAGAACCACATCCTCCATAGTTATTGGTTAATTATATCCATGCCTATTGATGGAAATCACAGACTCCAGCTTCCCTAGAGCTTCAACTATGGTAATTAGTTCAATCTATAGACAAGCTGAGTTCACTGCACATGTGTGTACCCTCAACACACATGGGTATACACATATTATTATATAATTTGAGACCTTTCCTTTATGCGTTGGATTACAAATTTATCAAATTTGTAGGAAATTATGAAAATATACAGTTACCTTCCCATTAATTTAAAAAACTTTTTCTTCTATTTTTTGCCTTTCTGTTTCTTTATGTCCTTCCAGTATACTTTTAAATTATTCTTAGAATCTTTGTATTATAAAGCTTAGGGAGAAGGATAAGAATCAGGCATAGAGGGCTGAATAATATTACCACTCGGATTTATAAGGATTCCAACAAGATTCTAACAATAGTTTTGTACAGATCTACGAATATTTTTAAAATTTAAAAGAACTGTTGTCTTATCTTATTCTTTCTTTTTCCTTTGATGTGCCAATACAAGTGTGTATACTCTGAAATTTTTTTATATCCTTTTATGCTTCAGTTTTGCATATTGCTTTTTTTGGGTGTGAAGTTAAAAAATGACATTTTATAGCATGAGTGAACAAAATATCCTTGATCTGGAATTGAAGTAAATTGAGATGAAATGACTGGACAGGCAGCTATATTGGGGGAATATACTTGCAGCTTAAAGTGTTTCATAACTGTCTCTGGCATCTGCACCAAAAATGATGTCATTTAAAAGAGATTTATGGAAATACCACTTCCCTCCACATTCAGCTTCATGTCATTATATATTCATAACAGACTTGTTATTAAAAACGGTCTGAGGCCATATGAGTACCAATCATGATTAAGATAGTTTACCAAGTCATTTCTTTTTTGAATCCAAGTTTAACTAAAACCTAGTTTTAAACTTAGGATGACTGTATCTCTATCTGCAATAGAAGACATGTTTGACGCTTGTAAGAAGCAAATTTTATACTCATCATGATGTTTAGTAACAATAAATTATGTCAAGTCTATGGATGACTTCATAGCCTTTATGTATATCTATTATACATTTAGATACATAAGAAGGGTCTGGAGAGATAGTAGGTTAAAAATATTATACCAGCATATTGATACCCTTCGGTCAGAATACCCATATGCAGAATGTGAATAATTTAATATATTGATTAAATTTTTCCTGAGAAGTATTTAAATAATAGAGGATCTCACAGAATAGATAAAAGTGAGAGACCCAGAAGATAACGTGGTCTCAATGACCTAGAATAACTATTATAAGCACTGATGACAACAGAATATGGTCCTAAAGGTAGGCAGAGTATATGCTGTTCAATGTATGTTGTTTTAAGAGACCCCAGCATTCTCACCTCCAGAAAAGTAGCTATCCTATCCTACTGTCACTTTAAACTCCAGTATTTGATTTACTGCTTTTAGTTAGGGTCATGATATGGCATGAACTCTAATATATGAAACATATCAAATTGAGGAGAGTAGGCCCAGACCCATCCTTTCTTATGCTTATTTGCAGATCATCCACACCAACTCCTACTTCACCCCAACTGCCCAGTGGGTCCTTTTGTAAACCACAGGATTCTAAAGAACTGCATTAGGGCATTGTTTCCAAAAGACCATGCCATTGTATCTGTGTATTTGATGACAAGAGAAATGCTCCAAACCAAGCCTACCCTTTATTATACTGCTACAGATGTGATAGCCACACTGAAAGACCTCTAGGAAATGAAATGCAAGGAAAGAGAAACCTTTGATGAATACTAGGAGAGAGATGAAGAGTGAAAAAAGTAGAACATTTTAAGATCTACAGACAATGAGAACATCTGCCTAAAATGAGGCTTTGGCTGAAGACTGCAATGTCTAGGGAGAAGCTTGTTATAGGCATTTACTGGATAACACACAAATCTCACCATTCTCTCCCATCCCCCCATGTATGTCCTTTTTTTTTTTCAAATAAAAGGCTCATTAAGTTATGCATTTTTATTAAAAAAAAAGGTAAACAGCAACAATTAACATTTATCAAGTGCTTACTATGTCTCTGAAATTGTACCAATTGCTTTACTTGAATTATTTAGAGCTTATAACAGTCTATGTGGTATGGGTACTGTTATTGTCTTCTTTTTGGTGAAGAGAAAATTGAGAAAAAACATAATAAAGGATTCTATTTAGACTTCCTTTAAAAATTTTAGACCCGTTCTTCATGACCCAAAGATCCAAGACAATTAGTTTGCTTCTAGAATTTCTTCTCCTATTGAATACTCTCAACTAATATAGGGATATCTTTGTTGATATGTTTCTGATTCATTTTTATTTAACTATGAAACATTTTTAAAGTACTCATCAGTTACATTCTCTTAGAGATGTGAACTATCAATCTCGTTTGTAAAGAAGGGAATTTTTTCAGTTGTTTACTTATTTTTTGTTTCTTTTGTTCATTTATTTTTGTTTCTGTTGTTCCTTACTCCCTTTTAAGAGAAAATGGGATTTAAACAGTAATAGATTGATTTTAGCTTTAATTCTCACACTACATAGGTTTGAGTTATATTCAATTAGCAAAAACCTTCCCCAAAACCTAAAGTGTTAATGAAAGATAGCCTAAAAGCTATCTAAATGTAAGAGCTGGAGGAGTTATCCAATATATTATTTAGAGATAAAAATAAATTAATAGAGATATAAGTATATTTAAGTATATACAAAGTTAAACAAACAATGCACTGACTAAAACCAAATGGTGGGAGAAAGAGTGGGAGAAGAGAAGAAAAGGAAATATGCTAATTTTGTTTTTGTCTGTAGAGGAGAATTAATAGATAAATTCTCAAGAAAGAGGAGCTTAAAGTGTTTATAAAAAGATAACCACAGGGCTTCCCTGGTGGCGCAGTGGTTGAGAGTCCGTCCGCCTGCCAATGCAGGGGACACGGGTTCGTGCCCCGGTCCGGGAAGATCCCACATGCTGCAGAGCGGCTAGGCCCATAAGCCATGGCCGCTGAGCCAGTGTGTCCAGAGCCTGTGCTCCGCAACGAGAGAGGCCACAACAGTGAGAGGCCCACATAACGCCAAAAAAAAAAAAAAGATAACCACATAACAGAAAATGCAAATCTTTTTTATTAGAAATGCCCCTGAATGTCTGGCATGCATGCACACATGTTCTGGTACATGTACAAGAAGCAAAACAAATAGACCACAGGTGAAGGAGTTTTGTGGACTTAAAACAGGAAGGCACAAAAAATAATATGGTAGAACTGAGAGCAAACATTTCTATTATATCAATAACAGAAGATGAACTAAAATGCTATATTAAAATAAGTAATCTCAGATTTGATCTCAAAGCAAATTCCAACTCTAAATACTACACAGTTTATTTGTAGACTCCTCCAAATAAAATGACTCAGAGTGGCCAAAAATAAAAAAGTGTCACAATTTTATCAGACAAAAAACACAGAAGTTACAGTTTGCGTTTCTGACAAGGTTGAAGTTAAGCAAAGAAAACATTAAATGAAAAAATAATAATGGTACTGTAAAGGGTGTTAAAGGAGGCAATCACTGATGGCAACCTGAGAGCCTCCCATGTACTCTGCCAGAGGGGAACAGAATTGCTCTCTTTTAAAATTCCTAAAAAATTCTCAAGAATAGTTCTCAATGGCCCAGCTTTACGCAGGAGCCCATTTCTGTGCCAGCCTACCGTAGCCCACACCAGCATGGGTTTCCTATCTAAAATAATCACTATGAACAGAGAAGTGAGGAGTATCAAAAGATGGCTGTCTCCATTTGTCCAGCTGATTGTGGTAGTTAGAGCAGGAAGACGATTTCCTAAAGAAGGTGTGCACTATTTGGGACAAACAACAGGTGTATTGTGACTCTTTAAAGGATTTATCTATGGTAGTATTTATCAGAGTTAAAGGCTGAAAGTGTCAGTGGCTCAAATAATGCTTACAGAGAGCTTATAGGTAACAGGAGTAAGCACTATAACTTAAAATTAGTGAAAAAAATTATTATAACTAAAATTTACTGAATTTGAAAAATGGGAAAAAGACAACAAAAATGCATTAAAAAGTCATACTCTGTATGACTTTTTTACTTCTTTTATAACTCAATATTTTCCATACTAAATATATAATACTTTTATGACAGAATAAATTATAAGCTTTTTTATGAAAAAGAATCCTTACCTTTGCCAATTCTTCCTTCCCTCATATATTTGGGAGGAGCCTTGGTGGGGTCATAATTAAAACTTAGACAAAGGTTTTCTCATAAGAGTAATCTAATTTAAGAGTCATGTTGTCACAGCAACTATGGAAGGTATGCAGATTAAGGGACATCCTGTTTCCCAATTCATATTTCTATGATATTCTTTGTTATGTATTATAACTGCAAACTACTTTGTTGAAGAATCTAAAAGGTCAGAGGAGTAGAGAAGGGCACACAAACCCTGAAAGTTGTGAGAAGGGTAGAGATTCCTTAAGTCCTAAAAGGAAAGGGTCCCGGTTAATCTGAATAGTTTAAATAAGGATATAAGACAGAAATCATGATAAATTTAGAAAACGGCAATTTAAGTACATAAATAGTGTGCAAGTGCCATGAATTTAAACACTTTTCCTAGTGTGAAATCTTCTTGTTAAGTGATCCCCCTGCTGTGACTTGTTTCTTTTACCTTTCTTGCTGCTTACTTAATGAGGAGTCTTGGAAGAGTTGTGTGACACCTTTCTAGAATGAACGTCTAAATGCAAAAGCATTTTGTCTGGGTACTTAGTGTGCTTATTGTAGATTTATTGCTAATTCTTGTAATTTTCTGGCATCATTAGGCATGTAACTCTGCAGCTGGCAATCTGCAATTTACTTCTGCACTGTTTTTTTTAACCTAAGGTAGTCTTGACTTGACAGCAGATCGGGAGACAGGGAGGTATCCATGAGATCTCAGGGGTTCCGAGGGCAATGATAACTTGGAGGAAGGAAGCTCCCAAGACTGCTGGTTTATTGGGTAAAGAGTGAAGCAAGAATTTCTTAAACTATTCTAATTTATTCTAGCTAGAACTCCAGCAACCTAAGTCAAAGAGAAAAAAACAGTAATAAAGGAGAACGTAATAGAACAGTATCTGACCCAGAAAGATTGCTAAAAAATATTTCAGTTATCCTCTTCTGTATTTTTCTATTAGTAAAATATATAATACTAACATAATAAACACAGTATCTATACACATACCCACATATTTGCCCACACATAATCATATCTGTATGCACATTGTTCATTTGTGTGTGTATATATATATATTCCTTAATGCCAAAATGGCTTTTTAAGTGCAAGGATATATCATTTTATATACAAAGAAAAGTGGAAATATTTTTCTATTTTCTTATTCTCAAATACAAAGGCAAACACTAATATGGAAATAAGCCTTCCACTCCTACTTCTCTGTGTTTATATAACAATAAAAATTAGTCTTCTATATGGCTCTTTGATGAATGTCTTTGGCTGTTCAGTAAGCAAGGATCAATACCCATTTCTGGAGGTATTTACTTAAAGATTTGAGTAAGAGCAATTAAAAAAACCGTAGAGGGCAACTTTTCATCTACTTTATTCGTCCACTGCCCACATCCTCACTATAAAAATCTGTCTTCATTTTTCTCAAAAAATAACCTGCACAGTAACTCTCTTGTGAATTCAAGCCCCTGCATTTCCATTTTATTTATTCTACTAAGATTTATGAGACCACTAAACTTAAACTAAATGTTCCACAGGCCTATGAACTAGACACACCTAATTACAGAATGGAGGAACTCAGAATCCAAAGAATTGTAGCTTAGCCTCAAGGTCATCTAAGTTCCTTATGGTATTTTATTTTGTGGTCCTCAGTACTATGTGGGAAACACACACACAAACCACTTAATTATTCAACAAACAAAATGCATTTGTTTTCTTTCAGGATAACCTGCAAAGGAGGAACGATTCTCCTTCTTAGATCCCTGCCACCGTGAAATATACAAACTTAACAGAAAATTTAAATATATGTATATAGATAATAGGTACTACGGCTTTACTGGTATAAGTCAATCTGAAGGAAATATTCTTATGGCCTCAAGATCTACAAGTCAGGATGAGTCTATCCTAGGAACAGTGGGAACTCCAGAGGTGTGGATGGGGATAGAAAGCTGAGAGTTTCCACCTTATTTTTGAGCTTTTAATAAATTTCAATTTATTAATTATTATTACTAGGTGCTATATGACATTTAATGTTTCATTTAATATTTGCAATAGCCATATAGACATTACTATCCCAATTTTTCATATACATCAAAAGATATAAAGAAACAGATCCAAAGTCACAGAGCCACAGAGCTATGGGCACTGCCAGTAAATTTCATGACCTTTTATTTTTTGTGGTTCTAAATGTAGAGAAAAATGCAAACAGGTTAGTATCCTCATGTAGACTTTTCATGTGATCTCTTGCCTTCCATTTGAATATTACCTTTATACATTTTATGAATATATTTAAATCATCAATTAGTCAATTTATTAATCACAACCAATGATGCTGAAAGAAAATAGACATCCTTCTTGATCTAAAAATATTTAGAATTAAGATGTGGAAACAAAATAATTACTTGAAAAGTTAAATAATGTTATAGAAATAATTCAAAACATTTTAAAATGCCAGAAGACATTGTGCTTGTCATTAATTACCAAAGCAATTATATAGGCAACCAGTGTTGCAGGAATTCAGTATCAAAAGCAAAAGACAGAGTTAACATTTAATTTTTCCCCTATTTTTATGGAAAACCAACTCATTCATTCAATAAATACTTTTGAGCACCACTATGTGCCAGGCACATAATTGGTAATTTGGAAACAACTGTTAACACAGGACAGGCTGCCTACAAGGAATTTACAGTCTATTAATTTGTCTCTGTGATTTTTACAGCATAATATAAAAACTGCTATAACTGCAGTAAGTAACCAATCAAGTCATAGAGAATTAACAGAAAAATAGCTATCAATTTTGCACATGAATCCAGATTCCATTACCAGTTAAAGCCCTTTACATGCATCAGATAGCTTGCCTTTCACTGAATATTCCTGCATTGCCATATTTCAGTGTCTTTGTTCATGTTACTCATTAAGCATAAAGTGCTTTTTCTTCCATTTATAATGGTCTAAATCCTATCTGCCGTAAGACAAATTGTCAAACATCTCATGTAAATGTAAATTGTTATAATCTTTCTGGACACCTGTTGGCCGACATATACTATTTAAGATCCTAAAGAATATTTCAAAACTCTGACCCACTTTCAGGAATGGTAAAGGTATAAAGAGAAATGTGTACAAAATTGTAAGTCACAACATAATATACGACAGTGAAAAATTGACAATAACTTAAATACAACATGAAAATAAATCATCTTAGTTTCAAATACCACTGTATGTACATTTATTTAGACTTAAATCAGTTTTTATTTTAATACAGAAAGAGAAATTATTTAAGAAGTGATGTTCGTGTAACTCAACACGTAGCCCTCCCTCAGAAGTTTAGGTCCCAGAGAAAATATTATTTGGGAGAGAATTCTGCCCCCCATCCCCCCACTTCAGCACTTGGTGGGGTCATCTTGTATGGTGAATATGGCTTATGAACATTCTGAACTTAACCCAACTACCTTTGGTATTCATTCAAAGAAATAGTGATCAGGAGTAAATTTGACCCTTGGTAATTTTTGACTTACTTTCTAAGAATTGTTGATTTTATAAATTAAACCCCATGTGTGATGCAACTCCATAGTACATAAACATGACAAAATAAGATACAGCCATTAAAACAGTATCGTAGAAAAAATGAATAAAAATACTTCTAAGTGTTTATATATTATTGGGTAAGAAAAATATTTTCTATACATGGCATTAAAACAAAAGGAAATATTTATTTGACTACATAAAATTAAAAATAAAATTGTTACATCAAATAGAATAAAATGTAAAGGCATGCAACTAATTGTGAAAAAGTTAAATATATAGGATGAAATTGTTATTGCTCTTAAAATATAAGTTGTTTGAAAGTTAATAAGAAAAATCATACATACTGTTTTAAAAACATGGAAAGAACAGGAATAGGTCATTCACAAAATGACACTCATGTACAAAAATAGTCAGGAAACATGGAAAAATAATATTAATAAGACAAATATTTTTAAAATAAGGTTTTTTTAAAAAATGATAGTACTGGCAAGGATGTGGCATGAGGCTCATTACCAGCCCTGCTGTAGAGATATAATTTTTTAGATCAATTTCCCAAGGATTAGGAAAGCTTTTAAAGTTTTTAAAATTTTAAATGTACAAAAACCATTGACCTAATAATTGTATTATTATGAGGATTTGTTCTAAGGAAGTAACACAGATATGCACAAAGATTTGGCTATTTACATTTCTGTGCCATTGTTGTAATACCCAGAATTTGAGGAGGAGGGGGAAACTCTAATGTCCAAAATATTTATGCAAGAAATGAAGATTTATCCAAAAAATGAATAAAAGAGTAAAAGATTTATCCAAAAAATGAATGACAGTATGAACTTTCAAATTAAATTGGAGAAGAAGGTTAATTTTTTTATGGCTAACATTTTATTGTGTGTATATATATATATATATATATATACCACACCTCCTTTATTCATTCTTCTGTCAATGGACATTCATGTTGCTTCCATGTCTTGGCTATTGTAAACAGTGCTGCAATGAACATTGGGGTGCATGTGTCTTTTTGAATTATGCTTTTTTCTAGATATATGCCCAGGAGTGGGATTGCAGGGTCATATGGTAGCTCTATTTTTAGTTTTTTAAGGAACCTCCAAACTTCTCCATAGTAGCTGTACCAATTTACATTCCCACCAACAGTTTAGGAGGGTTCCCTTTTCTCCACACCCTCTCTAGCATTTATTATTTGTAGACTTTTTAATGATGGACATTCTGACTGATGTGAGGTGATACCTCATTGTATGTAGTTTTGATTTGCATTTCTCTGATAATTAGTGATGTTGAGCATCTTTTCATGTGCCTTTTGGCCATCTGTATGTCTTCTTTGTGGAAATGTCTATTTAGATCTTCTGACCATTTTTTGATTAGGTTGTTTGCTTTTTTGGAGGGGTGGGTATTGAGCTGTATGAGCTGTTTATACATTTTGGAAATTAATCCCTTGTTGGTCGCATCATTTGCAAATACTTTGTTCCATTTTGTAGGTTGTCTTTCTGTTTTGTTTATGGTTTCCTTTGCTATGCAGAAGCTTTTCAGTTTAATTAGGTCCCATTTGTTTATTTTTCTTTTTATTTACATTACTAGGAGACAGATCCAAAAAGATATTACTATAATTTATGTCAAAGAGTGTTCTGCCTATGTTTTCCTCTAAGAGTTTTATAGTGTCCAGTCTTACATTTAGGTCTCTAATCCATTTTGAGTTTATTTTTGTGTATGCTGTTAGGGAGTGTTCTCATTTAATTCTTTTACATGTAGCTGTCCAGTTTTCCCAGCACCACTTATTGAAGAGACTGTCTTTTCTCCATTGTATATCCTTGCCACCTTTGTCATAGCTTAGTTGACCATAGGTGCGTGGGTATATCTCTGGCCTTTCTATCCTGTTCCATTGATCTGCATTTCTGTTTTTGTGCCAGTACCATACTGTCTTAATTACTGTAGCTTTGTATTACAGGCTGAAGTCAGGGAGTCTGATTCCTCCAGCTCTGTTTTTTTCCCTCAAGACTGCTTTGGCTATTCGGAGTCTTTTGTGTCTCCATACAAATTTTAAGACATTTTGTTCTAGTTCCATAAAAAATGCCATTGGTAATTTGATAGGGATTGCATTGAATCTGTAGCTTGCTTTGGGTGGTATAGTCATTTTCACAATATTGATTCTTCCAATCCAAGAACATGGTATATCTCTCCATCTGTTGGTATCATTTTTAATTTCTTTCAACAGTGTCTTATGCTTTTCTGCATTCAGGTCTTTTGTCTCCCTAGGTAGGTTTATTCCTAGGTATTTTATTCTTTTTGTTGCAATGGTAAATGGGAGTGTTTCCTTAATTTCTCTTTCAGATTTTTCATCATTAGTGTACAGGAATGCAAGAGATTTCTGTGCATTAATTTTGTATCCTGCAACTTTACCAAATTCATTCATTAGCTCTAGTAGTTTTCTGCTGGCATCTTTAGGATCCTCTATGTGTAGTATCATGTCATCTGCAAAGAGTAACTGTTTAACTTCTTCTTTTCCAATTTGTATTCCTTTCATTTCTTTTTCTTCTCTAATTGCTGTGGCTAGGACTTCCAAAACTATGTTGAATAACAGTGTCAAGACTGGACATCCTTGTCTTGTTCCTGATCTTAGAGGAAATGCTTTCAGTTTTTCACCAGTGAGAATGATGTTTGCTGTGGGTTTGTCGAATATGGCCTTTATTATGTTGAGGTAGGTTCCCTCTATGCCCTCTTTCTGGAGGGTTTTTAATCATAAATGGTGTTGAATTTTTTCCTAAGCTTTTTCTCCATGTATTGAGATAATCATATGGTTTTTCTTCTTCAATTTGTTAATATGGTATATCACATTGATTGATTTGCGTATATTGAAGAACCCCTGCATCCCTGGGATGAATCTCACTTGATCATGGTGTATGATCCTTTCAATGTGTTGTTGGATTGTGCTTGTAATATTTTGTTGAGGATTTTTGCATCTATGTTCATCAGTGATATTGGTCTGTAATTTTCTTTTTGGGGGATGTCTTTGTCTGGTTTTGGTATCAGGTTGATGGTGGCCTCATAGAATGAGTTTGGGAGTGTTCCTTCCTCTGCAATTTTTTGGAAGAGTTTGAGAAGAATGGGTGTTAGTGCTTCACTAAATGTTTGATAGAATCCTCCTGTGAAGCCATCTGGTCCTGGACTTCTGTTTGTTGGAAGATTTTTAATCACAGTTTCAATTTCATTACTTGTGATTGGTCTGTTCATATTTTCTATTTCTTCCTGGTTCAGTTTTGGAAGGTTATACCTTTCTAAGAATTTGTCCATTTCTTCCAGGTTGTCCATTTTATTGGCATAGAGTTGCTTGTAGTAGTCTCTTAGGATGCGTTGTGTTTCTGTGGTGTCTGTTGTAACTTCTCCTTTTTCATTTCTAATTTTATTGGTTTGAGTCCTCTCCCTCTTGATGAGTCTGGTTAATGGCTTATCAATTTTGTTTATCTTCTCAAAGAACCAGCTTTTAGTTTTATTGATCTTTGCAATTGTTTTCTTTGTTTCTATTTCATTTATTTCCACTCTGATCTTTATGATTTCTTTCCTTCTGCTAACTTTGGGTTTTGTTTGTTCTTCTTTCTCTAGTTCCTTTAGGTGTAAGGTTATATTGTTTATTTGAGATTTTTCTTATTTCCTGAGGTAGGCTTGTATAGCTATAAACTTCCCTCTTAGAACTGCTTTTGCTGCCTCCCATACGTTTTGGGTCATCGTGTTTTCATTGTCATTTGTTTATAGGTATTTTTTAATTTCCTCTTTGATTTCAATGTGTTTCTGTTTTTTACGTTTTTTTCCTGTAAATGATTTCAAATCTCATAGCATTGTGGTCATAAAAGATGCTTGATATGATTTCAATTGTCTTAACTTTTCCAAGGCTTGATTTGTGACCCAAGATATGATCTATCCTGGAGAATGTTCCATGAGCACTTGAGAAGAAAGTGTATTCCGTTGTTTTTGGATGGAATGTCCTATTAATATCAATTAAGTCCATCTTGTTTAATGTGTCATTTAAAGCTTGTGTTCCCTTATTTATTTTCATTTTGGATGATCTGTCCATTGGTGAAAGTGGGGTGTTAAGGTCCCTTACTGTTATTGTGTTACTGTTGATTTCCCCTTTTATGGTTGTTAGCATTTACCTTACATACTGAGGTGCTCCTATGTTTGGTGCATAAACAGTTACAATTGTTATATCTTCTTCTTGAACTGATCCCTTGATCATTATGTAGTGTCCTTCTTTGTATCTTGTAATAGTCTTTATCTTAAAGTCTATTTTGTCTGATACCAGAATTGCTACTCCAGCGTTCTTTTGATTTCCATTTGCATGGAATATCATTTTCCATCCTCTCGCTTTCAGTCTGTATGTGTCCCTAGGTCTGAAGTGGGTCTCTTGTAGATAGCATATATATGGGTCTTTTTTTTGTATCCATTCAGCCAGTCTTTGTCTTTTGGTTGGAGCATTTAATCCATTTACATTTACGGTAATTATAGATATGTATGTTCTTATTACCATTTTAGTAATTGTTTTGGGTTTATTATTTTATGTCTTTTCCTACTCTTGTGTTTCCTGCCTAGAGAAGTTCCTTTAGCATTTGTTGTGAAGCTGGTTTTGTGGCGCTGAATTCTCTTCACTTTTGCTTGTCTGTAAGGATTTTATTTTCTCCATCAAATCTAAATGAGATCCTTGCTGGGTAATCTTGGTTGTAGGCTTTTCCCTTTCATCAGTTTAAATATGTCCTGCTGCTCCCTTCTGGCTTGCAGCGTTTCTGCTGAAAGATCAGCTGTGAACCTTATGGGGTTTCCCTTGTTATGTGTCGCTTTTCCCTTGCTGCTTTTAACATTCTTTCTCTGAACTTAATTTTGGATAACTTGATTAATATGTGTCTTGGCATGTTTCTCTTTGGATTTTCCCTGTATGGGTCTCTCTGCGCTTCCTGGAGTTGACTGACTATTTCCTTTCCCATGTTAGGGAAATTTTCAGCTATAATTTCTTCAAATATTTTCTCAGACCCTTTCTTTTTCTTTCTCCTTCTGGGACCCCTGTCATTCTAATGATGGTGGGTTTAATGTTGTCCCAGATGTCTCTGAGACTGTCCTCAATTCTTTTCATTCTTTTTTCTTTTTTCTGCTCTGCAGTAGTTATTTCCACTATTTTATCTTCCAGATCACTTATCTGTTCTTCTGCCTCAGTTATTATGCTACTGATTCCTTCTAGATATTTTTAATTTCATTTATTGTGTTGTTCATCCTTGTTTGTTTGCTGTTTAGTTCTTCTAGGTCCTTGTTAAAACGTTTCGTGTATTTTCTCCATTCTATTTCCGAGGTTTTCGATCTTCTTTACTATCATTACTCTGAATTCTTTTTCAGATAAACTGCGTATTTCCTCTTCTTTTGTTTGGTCTGGTGGGTTTTTACCTTGCCCCTTCATCTGCTGTATATTTCTCTATCTTCTCATTTTGTTTAACTTACTGTGTTTCTGGTCTCCTTTTTTGCAGGCTGCAGGTTTGTATTTCCCATTGTTTTTAGTGTCTGTCCCCAGTGGGTGAGGTTGGTTCAGTGGCTTGTGTAGGCTTCCTGGTGGGGAGGACTGGTCCCCGTGTTCTGGTAGGTGGGGCTGTAGCTTGTCCTTCTGGTGGGCAGGGCTGTGTCTGATGGTGTATTTTGGAGTGTCTGTGAACTTAGTATGACTTTAGGCAGCATCTTTGCAAATGGGTTGGATTGTGTTCCTGTCTTGCTAGTTGTTTGGCATGGGGCCTCCAGTTCTGGAGCTTGCTGACTCTTGGGTGGAGCTGGGTCTTAGTGTTGAGACGAAGATTTCTGGAGAGCTCTCGCTGATTGACATTACGTTGTGCTGGGAGGTTTCTGATGGTCCAATGTCCTGGACTTGGCCCTCCCACCTCGAAGGCTCAGGCCTGGCACCTGGCCAGAGCACCAAGAACCTGCCAGTCACACAGCTTAGAAGAAAACGAAGAGAGAAAACAGAACTAAAACAAGAACAAGAAAATGAACAGACAGAACCCTAGGACAAATGGTAAAAGCAAACCTATACAGAGAATCACAGAAAGAAGCATACACACACACTGACAAAAAGAGAAAAAGGAAAAAAAAAAATATATATATATATATGGAAGATAGCAACCAAACCAATAACCAAATCCACAAATGATAATAAGCACTAAATACTATACTAAGACAACATAAAACCAGAAACAAATTAGATACGGAAGGCAAACCCGAAGTCTACAGTTGCTTACAGAGTCCACCACCTCAATTTTGGGAACATTCATTGCCTATTCAGGTATTCTTCAGATGTAGGGTTTATCAAGTTGATTGTGGGGATTTAATCTGCTGCTCCTGAGGCTGCTGGGAGAAATTTCCCTTTCTCTTCTTTGTTCTCACAGCTCCTGGGGTTCAGCTTTGGTTTTGGCCACACCTCTGCACGTTGGTCACCCTCAGGCATCTGTTCCCCGCCCAGAAAGGAGGGAGTTAAAGCAGGGGCTGATTTTGGCTCTCTTGATCACTCAGGCCTGGCGGATGAAGGGGTATGGTAGTCATAATGGGAATACAGGGCGAGCCTGAGGCACCAGAGGCTGGCATGACATTTCAACAGCCTGAGGTGCACTGTGTCTTCTCCCAGGGAAGTTGTCGGTGGATCTCGGGACCCTGGCAGTCGCATGCTGCACAGTCTCCCAGGGGGTGTGGATAGTGACCTGCACTTGCACACAGGGATCTTGGTGGCAGGAGCAGCCTTATCACTTAATGCCTGTTTCTGGGGTCTGAGCTGATAGCCAGGGCTCGTGCCTATCTTTGGAGCTCACTTAGGCAGTGTGCTGCATTCTGTGGGTTCACTGGGAATGAATCCCCTCTTCTCATGCACCCCGAAACAAAGGTCTCTTTCCTTTCCGGCAGGTCCAGACTTTTGCCCAGACTCTATCCCGGCTAGCTGTGGCACACTAGCTCCCTTCAGTCTGTGTTCACCTAGCCAACCCCAGTTCGCTCCCTGGGGTCTGACCTCTGAAGCCTGAGCCTCAGCTCCCGGCTCCCACCCGCCGCAGTGGGTGAGCACATGAGCCTCTTAGGCTGGTGAGTGCCGGTTGACACCAATCCTCTGTGTGGGAATCTCTCCGCTTTACCCTGTGCACCCCTGTTGCTGCCCTCTTCTTCGTGGCTCCAAAGCTTCCCCCCGCCCCATCTCCACCAGTGAAGGGGCTCCCTAGTGTGTGGAAACATTTCCTCCTTCACAGCTCCATCCAAGAGGTTTGGGTGCCATCCCTATTCTTTTGTCTCTGTTTTTTCTTTTACCCTACCTAGGTACGTGGGGATTTTCTTGTCTTTTGGGAAGTCTGAGGTGTTCTGCTAGTGTTCAGTAGGTGTTCTGTAGACAGGAGTTGTTCCACATGTAGATGTATTTTTGATGTATTTATGGGGAAGAAGGTGATCACATCTCACTCCTCTGCCACCTTGAAGGTACAGCCTACTTTCTTCTTACGTTCATTCCAAACAATTTATTTTATGGTTTTACTACATTTTAATGGGATGTTTTTTGTTATAGTTTTGTAATTTATATTTGGCATATGTAAAGCTACTGGATTAAAAACTAATTTGGTAAATTAACTGTCTTCCAGAATTGTCTATTTCTCTTCTTTTCCACTAGAGATTTTAGGATTTCCATGTAGACTATCTAATGGAAAATAATAATTTTGTTAGCTTTTTTCTAATGTTTATGGTTCTTGCCTTCCTTATCTTGTCAATTGCCCAATCTCAAAGTTTTAGGAATATGATAAAAGATAGTAGTGATATCATATGCTCTACTCATTTTTCTTACTTGGGTGAATTCTTCCAGCATTCAACACTGAAATGTGATACTGGTTATTTTAAAATGTATATTTGTGTTATTAAAGGATGCTCTTTCCCCCATTTTATTAAGATTATAAAACCAGAAATACATATTGAATTTTATCCAGAGCTTTATGGCAGTTATTGTGAAATCTTTTCATTTTCTTCTTTTGCTGAATTACTATGTTATATTATTTTAATTGACTGTTTACTTATCTATGTCTACATTCCTGAATAAATGGCATAAAAACAGGAATACAGATCAATGGAACAGGATAGAAAGCCCAGAGATAAACCCACGCACATATGGTCACCCTATCTTTGATAAAGGAGGCAAAAATATACAATGGAGAAATGACAGCCTCTTCAATAAGTGGTGCTGGGAAAACTGAACAGCTACATATAAAAGAATGAAATTAGAACACTCACTAACACCATACACAAAAATAAACTCAAAATGGATTAAACACCTAAATGTAAGGCAAGATACTATAAACTCTTAGAGGGAAACATAGGCAGAACACTCTATGACATATATCACAGCAAGATCCTTTTTGACCTACCTCCTAGAGAAATGGAAATAAAAACAAAAATAAACAAATGGGAGCTAATGAAACTTAAAAACTTTTGCACAGCAAAAGGAAACTATAAACAAGATGAAAAGACCACCCTCAGAATGGGAGAAAATATTTGCAAGTAAAGCAACTGACAAAGGACTAATCTCCAAAATATACAAGCAGCTCATGTAGCTCAATATCAAAAATCAAACAACCCAATCCAAAAACAGGCAGAAGACCTAAATAGACATTACTCCAAAGAAGATATACAGATTGCCAACAAACACATGAAAGGATGCTCAACATCACTAATTATTAGAGAAGTGCAAATCAAAACTACAATGAGGTTATCACCTCACACCAGTCAGAATGGCTGTCATCAAAAAATCTACAAACAATAAATGCTGGAGAGAGTGTGGAGAAAAGGGAACCCTCTTGCACTGTTGGTGGGAATGTAAATTGATACAGTCACTATGGAGAACAGTATGGAGGTTCCTTAAAAAACTAAAAACTAAAAACTACCACATGACCCAGCAATCCCACTACTGGGCATATACCCTGGGATACAGTCACTATGGAGAACAGTATGGAGGTTCCTTAAAAAACTAAAAACTAAAAACTAAAAACTACCACATGACCCAGCAATCCCACTACTGGGCATATACCCTGGGAAAACCATAATTCAAAAACAGACATATACCACAATGTTCATTGCAGCACTATTTACAATAGCCAGGACATGGAAGCAACCTAAGTGTCCATCAATAGATGAATGGATAAAGAAGATTTGGCACATATATACACTGGAATATTACTCAGACATAAAAAGGAACGAAATTGAGTTATTTGTAGTGAGGTGGATGGACGTAGAGTCTGTCATACAGAGTGAAGTAAGTCAGAAAGAGAAAAACAAATATTGTATGCTAACACATATATATGAAATCTAAAAAAAAAAAAAGGTTCTGAAAAACCTGGGGGCAGGACAGGAATAAAGACGCAGATGTAGAAAATGGACTTGAGGACACAGGGAGGGGGAAGGGTAAGCTGGGATGAAGTGAGAGAGTGGCATTGACATATACACACTACCAAATGTAAAATAGATAGCTATTGGGAAGCAGCTGCATAGCACAGGGAGATCAGCTCAGTGCTTTGTGACCACCTAGCGGAGTGGGATAGGGAGGGTGGGAGGGAAATGCAAGAGGGTGGGGATATGGGGATATATGTATACATATAGCTGATTCACTTTGTTATCCAGCAGAAACTAACACAACATTGTAAAGCAGTTATACTCCAATAAAGATGTTAAAAAGAAAGAAACCAAGTGTGCTGAATTAACTGGGTAGTCCCCTTCCCTAGACTAGTTGAGAGAGGTTGAATGGTAGATCTTTTACATAATCTTCTTTTTTGATTTATCTCTTTCCATCCTATTCACATATCTTCCTCATTAACAGTTTTTTTTTCAGTCATATGACTTCAAAGGACCCTTTCTCTCAAGCCAAGGGCACAACAGAACCTGGGTCATCACCACAAGGGTAGTCCATACACATGATCCTTGAAGAGAAACCAAAGATCTCTCGGTAGCAAATGCTTCACCATCAAGGAGGATACAACCCCAAACCATGGGATTTAGCCGTAGATGACCAAGGAAAGAGCTTGCCTGGGTTCCAAGGTTAAAGGTGTGTTGGAGCAGATGGGAGATAGGAAAATCAGAATAGATCTACAACACAGGTCCAACAGAAAAAAGAAAATGCAGAGACCAACAAAGTTCCATTCAGGCCATATCTTACAAATATGAAGTTCTGTTAATTGAGTTTATATTTGCCTCATGATAGGTCAAATTCTGGGCCTTAGTACAGAATTCTGCACATAATACCAATGTAAAATAGTAGTTACAAAATGCAAATTCTGGAAAGCATTCAAGGACATGTATTACTAATCACGAACACACTTAGAATCCAAAGATTGGATTCAGAGAATCCAGAAAATGCCTTTTTTTACTTTTTCTTTGTATTGATTTTCTGTCCATTCAGTATTGTCTTGAATGGAAAACCAGAAGCTCTTTCTTACTTGGGCTCCCTCCCTCCTTCCCATTCTACCTACTTTCTGTGCAGCTTCCAGTCTTCATCCTGGCTGAGCCCCTAATATCCCATGCCGTGGAATCTCCTAAACCTGTTTGATTGAGCCTTGGGACAATCAGACTCTCACTCTATTTTAGAAGGGTTCCAGTCTTCAATGCTGAGCACATACAAGATAAATCTCAATGTTTCTAAAACTGATTGCCTTCATTAAAAGATAAATTGAGGCATATGAAAAATTTTAAGAGTTTATTTGAGCATTTATCCATTAAAATCAGGCAGCACCAAACCCAAAGTGGTGAGAATCCAGGGAAAAGACAGAAAAAGTGCAAAGCAAAGAAAGGAAGTTATTTGGCTATAGCTTAAAGCTTAGTTGGCTGTTCGTGATTGGTTTTCCTTTGTGTTTTTGATTTTGTAACCTTAAGATGTTTACAGGCTTGGATTTCAGTTTGCTTACATAGACCATCTTGGTATTAGAGTCCCCTTAGTCTAATGACCTCCTTGCTTCATTAATTTAACACCTTTCATAGCATAATCTTATTGTCTTCCTATCCAAAAAGACCTCCCCTTCACCAGGGATGAAGATGGACAAATAGGAAGACTGCCTTTTTCTGCAGCAATAGCATTTTAATTCCTCACCCTGCTCTAAACTCTTCCACCTTCCTTTTCTGAAGCCTTGCTACTTTGAATTCTTTCACACATAGTGACTATGATGCAAATTCATTAAATTGAATGACAAAGCAAAGGAGATTTTTTAAAAAAGAATATGTTGGTGCATGCACATATATCTAGCTAGAGCTCACCTTAAAGTTACTATGTCACCAACAAGTTTAAGTGCAATGAAAAAAGTGCAATCACTATTTTCACTCATCCCCATGACAGTTGCTAAAAATAAGCATAAAACAAAAGAGCAGGCATATTAGCCATAGCAATGGCATGTTTCCTCAGCTTTTATTATGCAATAATTGGGAAATCTATAGATTAATCTTTTGCAGATTTTAGAATAGCATTAATGAATAGCATTGCTGATCTGAGTATGTATTAAATTTAAAACCATTTTTATCTTCTCATTAACCCTCCTTAACACCTTCCCCAACTAAATTCCGATTTTGTTTAGAGTTTAATAAATATTATTTTGTTATTTGCTCTGTGAAGTTCCTCCCTTAAATGGATAAGAAGTAAATCAGAAACTAAATATTTTGTACATAGAAATAGTTTGAGAGCAATACCACATACTACTAAGAAACTCTCTTTTTTAGGATCATTACTTTGGTAATGTGAGAGAAACATAAAACAAACTATTGCTATAATTTCTGTTTGAGTCCCAAGCATTACATGCGTCTTACACAGAGACACTTCCCCATCTGTCCAATCATTGATTAAAAAGATAAAATCCACTAAAAACAGTAAAATTTAAGGTTAAAAACTGGTCAAGAAGTATGATGGCCTCTCACTTGTAAATTATTTTTCTGAGTGCCTCAGGCTTAATACTGTGTATTAACATGAAGGTAGAGAAGAATCAAATTCAAATTCATTTTATGGCAGGACTACTAGTACGATAAAATTTAATGGATACCCTTAAAGGTTTTGGTATGA
Organism: Globicephala melas; assembly: GCF_963455315.2. NCBI lineage: Eukaryota > Metazoa > Chordata > Mammalia > Artiodactyla > Delphinidae > Globicephala > Globicephala melas. Next base: position 52,974,214 of record NC_083317.1, on the reverse strand, counting down.
GTCATTCTTGAAAAAATATTTCAATTTATTTGTCAAACTTCTGTCTAAAAGACAGAAGGAAAACCCACTCTGTCCTCAAAAATCAAAGAAAATAGTTTAATAGGCAGAGTACTTGTTATTTGACCAAAAAACCCCTCAGATTTCTACCAGAGTCAAGATAGAAAAGATCAATTCATCCTTTTAAAGAAGTAATGACTCAGAAAACCAATCACATCAGAACAGGGCCTGCTGTTTAAACTGCTTAGATTTTACAAGGTGCTATTAGGTATACTTAAAGTTGATTGGCCTATAAATTGAAAAAAAAATCCCTTTGGTATCTCAACAAAGGGAGATATTTCTGTGAGTTCTAGAAGACTCTCTCCTGGACCAGGTAACAAGGAAATTGTAATTCAGTTCTATTTCTTCATCTCCTTTTCTACCCTTGGGCTTGGTTCTTTCTTAAGTTTTCTTCTTCATCTGGGAAAAGATAATTGGATTTATCACTACCACTTCTAATTCTTAAAAGACATATAAAGCAGTGTTTAATAGATCTTTTCTATATTTGGGCAGTTCCATTTTGCTGAAGAGAATATGAAATATTTCTTCTACCTGAGTTTAATGTTCTACCCTCCAGAATAAATGCAGGGATGAAAGACAGAAATTAGGCATTAACCTTGAGTGTTTGAGATATAAATAAAGTGAGAATGTCTATGTATCCCAAATACCAACTCAAAACAAAGAGAATTTTAATTAGAGAAACAGTACAATTGACCCTTGAACAATGCAGGGACTAGGGGCGACAACCCCACTCAGTCAAAAATCCACATACAACTTTATAGACCATATCCACCTACCCTCCAGTCTCAATTTTGATAGGCAAAGATATGCAATATTGTTCATTTTCTTTCCTCCACACAGCTTTAAAATATATATTGAAATGATACTACTCAGAATGTCATATATCATGTAGAAAATTGTAAATTTGTCATTATAAATAGCACACTAAACTCAAAGCAAAACAATTATGTCTATGTTGTTTTTCCTTTGTGAAAGTAGTTTATTTTTCAAAATATTCGATATACAAAAATCAAATATTTACCTTCAACAACTAGATATTGTAACACGAGTCATTCTTGGAGATTGAATAAGGTATTTGGATTGTGATTTGTGTTTGCTTGCTTGCTTGTTTATTTTAAAAGTAAAACTAATTTTTAGCTTTTATTTCTAGAATCAAAGTTAGAAATATCCTTAAAAGTTCAACTAAAACGGCTGTTGTGTTCCAAAGTGGTGACAAGATGGTCTTCAAAATGGAAGATCTGTACCAGTAGCAGTCACCTCTTTTCCCCAAAAATCTTTCAGTAAAAGACTACAAAGAATGTTAGTAGAAAGGAAAATACCTAATTTCCACCCTCTGATATAATCTTAATCTTCATTCAGCACAAAGATGACTCTGTATCACCACAAGGGAGTTCTCATCGTATCTTTCATGGGAAGGTAAATGTCAGTTGTACTCACCCCTGAATTATATATTTTAGCTCCCTTCATTAATCAACACTGAAATTCTTACTGCTGTGGTGCTGTAGAAGAAAATGATTAAACTAGGGAAAATATTAGCAGATTGGAAAGTCCCAACATATTGCAATATGTTTAAATTTCTCGCCAGAGACTTATCTGAAATCCATGTTACTATAATTTGCTTTTATGTTTTTGTTTCTATTCATCCCCTATTGACCAGTTGACATTTCTAAGTCACTGAAAGGCCTTGCTCCTGCTCACGCTCAAAGCATGAGAAGAAAACAAAGAGCAATTCTTCTTGCCTTCCTACCCAACAGAAGGTACTCACTTTTTTTTAGAGATCTGGTTCCTACTTGCTGACTTTCTAACTAAATGCCATGCAGTCTTCGGTCACTGTATAACAAGACTTACATAAGGGTTAATACTCAGGGGGATAAAGAATTGAACGCTCACAATTGTATTCTAAGGACATGAACTCAGGAATATTATTAGTGTTGTTAAATTTGCCATATCCCCAGTTTCTTTGTTCCATGTACAAATCTTTGACTATCTTCAATGATCTCTTAAATCTGTCCTAATACAGCACGTTCATTATATAATATGTTTATTTCAATACATTTGGTTTGCTTTATGGCTATTGAAATATTGCATATTTTCAAATCCAAGAAAATTCAAAGGTGTGATTTTTCTTATCTAAAACTAGTAAAACAACTACCTTTACAATTCTAATTGCTTATTGTTATAAATTACGTGTTCTACATTCTACTTAGGCAGCTAACCCTTGACAGGAGATATTAGAGTCTCCATAATAATAAATTCTTAACTTTTAATATATATGAGTAGTAATAAACTAGTGGACACACATACAAGGACAACTCTTGGCTATTTTTCTGCACTGTTCACATCTTCCTATAGCACCTAAGAAAGTAAGGTAACCTATCTGAACTTAGTCCCTCTTAAATAATGCATGAAGAAAAATTCTATATCAATCTCAAAAGAATGAAACCAAGGTTTAGTGAATATATATAAATGTGTCTTCAATACCTAGAAATAACTGAGTAAAATTTTCTTACTTTTTTTCTCCTTTAGTTCAGATTTATTTGAAAGAAAATGAGTTGACCAAACTAAGAATTATATAGTTAAAAACAATTATGTAAAATATATTCTTCTTTATGATGTTAGCTACTGTTAATTCATCATGTATTACCTCTCATATGTATGTATAATTATTGCACTGACATTCCCACCAGATGGCAATGTTAAGATTTAAGTTGTCATTTGATCGATTATAGATATGCATATATATTGGAAAAATGATTTCTGAATAAATTTGAATATTTCTTACTAAAACTCATTTCAATCTCCCTTACTCTTTGTTGAATTCACACATGTTTATATCATTTTAAAAATTAAGTTTAACATTAACTTCAAAGAAAGTGATGGTTGTCATGCTAAGGAAATCACTGTTACTGGTAGTCAGAAAAGCCTGTTGAACTAACTCTTGAAAGCATTATGAAGTGCTGAATATAAAATAGGATTTACCTACTTTCTTATAACACTTAAAAGAATTGAAACAGGTGCTATTTAGAGATTGCTTATGAAGAATATCAGAAATAGGGAAATAAGAAAAAATTCTCTGTGATATTTATATTCAGAAGTCTTGAATATCATTGAGAAAGTGGAATGTAAGGAAAAAAGAGGATTACTTATATTGCACAAAATGAAAACGAAGAAAAAACCAAAAGGAAGAGCAGAGAGAATCAGCTGTTCAAGTCTTTGCACTGGCATGCTACCCAAGGTCTATTTCTCTGGCCAGTAGGAAAGTTCCCCAACTAAAAATAATGTAGTTCTTGTTTCTTTGTTGTTTTGGGATTTTTTAAATTGCTTGTATTTAGTAAGCAACTTGATCTTTAGATAGGATTAAGATTTATACCAGTCCTTCTCCAGGTGTGGGTCTGCAGACTGCGGTTGGTTCACAAACTATGTATGATTAATCACTGACAGTCATTTAGGCATTTAAAGTAAACATTTATGGCAATTTGGCATGGTAATTTTTGTTTGCTGAATCTGAGAGTAAAAAAATGGGACATATTTTGTATTTCTCTTTTTTAGTAATTCATTTTTTTGCTAATTCATTTTTTATGTATTTTACAAAACTATTAATCTAGAATAGATTGGCAGGGTGATGGGGTGAGACTAGCTTTTCACTACAAATGGTTTGAGAGACACTGGTTTATACCTTACATTGGTATCTTTAGAGTGATTGTAGATCTTTCTTCTTTACAGTTATGACTGTGACACAGAATTTCTTTCTTTTCTGTACCACGACCTTTCCTTTTCATTGGTCTAATAACATTGGACAGGTAAGCAGAGAGATTATATTTTACACTGAAGTCATATAGCCAACAATGAGGTTTTATATTTATATTAGCCTGTATGCCTGTTTTATTTCCTGTTCACTGAAAATCAAACTTCCTTGATCTTAAGATTAGACCGAAGTCACATTGCATTAGGTGATAAACCTAAGATGTAACCATCTAGAAGCATTTATTAAGCATCTACTCAATATTCTACAATGTCTCTGTCTTCAAAAGACTTGAAAACCCTGTTTGGGGTTAAGATAAATCTATTGGAAACAGTGATTAAACAATGCAGATTCCACAGGTAAGTGCCAACTTTTTTGCTGCCAACTCTAAGTGGTGGAGGAATTCAGGGGACAAGAAAATAGTTTCTTCATCTGCATAACCAGGTAATGCCTCTACTTCACATGAATGTGAGTTCATGTGTATGACCTCCAGTCCAATGGTTAGCACATGGTAGATGCTCACCTCTTTTTTTGTTTTATTGTTTTTAAAAAGGAGCCTGATCAGGGCACTTTTTAAAGGGATAAATAGAGTTAAATTCATACAGGCAAAAAAAAAAAGGAAAATTCTGTATGAAAGATTTTGCATTTGTAAAGATATTCTTCATTGATACTGTTAAAATTCATTCAGGAGAACAGAGATGAATAAAACCTGGCATGAAGATAGAGTTCCAGGGATGATATTTTGTTTACTGTGGTCTGTAACCTCTGATCTCTAGTGCTAAATTTACAACCACCTCTGTGATCGAACTACGGTATACACCAATGCAGATTTCAGTATTTCCCTATCTTTGTAACAAAAACGTTTCGCTTGAGACATGAGAATAAGATTGGGCAATTACTCTCATTCTCCTTGAATAAGAAAGGTTAATGTCTTTTTCAAAACTAAAACTACTTCACCACCACACACATAGCTATTTCAGTAAACCCCTTTATCTGAGAAATATGGTTAAGTGGTTACGGTCTTAAGATAATAGTAATGAATATCTGCTATTTTTTTCTACCCAGAATCTACCCTATTCAACTTGCAACAGTATCTGAAATTTTCTTGGGGGAAATGAATCCTTTATAAATCGGCAGTGTGGTTACTGTGGGACGTGACCCTGCCCAGGTTTGATGTATCACACTTTCCCTGCCCAGAGAGACTGGTACTGAGGTTGGTACATGAACCGGATCAGGCCAATTAGTCAATGTACTGGAACCCTTTAGAAAGAGAAGCTATTTGTCTCAGAGTACTGCTGATAGGATTTAAACTTAGAGCTGCTGAATGCCACTTTTATTACCACATGTTTGGAGAGTCTGCGTGAAAGTGAATCCCAGTGAGAAGGGAGCCAGACCGAGGGGTGGAGGGAGGCAGAATCCTGTTAACATCATCTGAGTCTTGGAATCTAGCCATGCTTGGGCTTTTCAGTTATGTGTATCAGTCAGTAATAATCCTTTTTCTCAATACCTTATTAGTTCTTGATTATTATTTTCACTATTATATATTATATCATTATTAATTCTTAATAAAAGCTGTTCTTTGGCCCATTTTTTTAGGGATATTTTGAGTTTTTTAATTGAAGTGTAGTTGATTTACAATGTTGTGTTGGTTTCAGGTGTACAGCAAAGTGATATATATATATATGTATATATATATAGGTTATTACAAAATATTGAGTATAGTTCCCTGTGCTACACTGTAGGTCCTTGTTAGTTATCTATTTTATGTATAGTAGTGTGTATATGTTCCAGCCTATTTGAATTGAGTTGTAATTAATGACTGAAGAAGTCTGACTAGAACTTGTTTGCAGAGCAGAGGTAGAGCCACAGATGTGGAGGGCAAACTTGTGGTTGTGCGGTGGGGGGAGTGGGAGATTGGGATTAACATATACATACTACTATATGTAAGGGTAGATAGCTAGTAGGGACCTGCCGTGTAGCTCAGGGAGCTCTTCTCAATACTCTAGAATGACCCGTATGGGAGGGGAATGTAAAGAAGAGTGGATATATGTGTACGTGTGGCCAATTCACTTTGCTGTACAGTAGAAACTAACACAACATTGTAGATGAGCTATACTCCAATAAAAATTATGAAAAAAGAAAAAAAAAAGAAGCCTCACTAATACAATGGCATATAAAATCATCAATTGTAGAACTTGGAATTTCAGATCGTTCTGATCTTAACCTGAATATTAGCCAATATTAAAACTGAATATTGGCTAAGACTGGGCCATACTAATGAATAACACTTCCTCCTTATGTAGAAGTGAGTTGTAAGAAACAGTGCAATTGTTCTGTTCCATCCACATGCATGCTTATCCCACAGTTCCTGCACAATATTTTTTTTTCCAAAGACATGGAGAATGTTATAGTGTAATAGAGGAAATAAACAGAGCATTCTCAAGTGACCAGTTTATTCATTTTAGGAGAGAGTATGTATAACGAATTGCATTTTTGCTCAGAAATGAAAAGGGTCCTCTCTGCTATTGTCAAACTTGTTTTAATAAACTCCTACTCTATATTTTATTTTGGTATATCAATCTTGAGTACTTCATTGTCAGGTTTTCATTGGTAAACCCCTTCCCTATGACAGTACAGTGTGTACTCAATTTTGGAGCATGGAAAATACATGTACTTGTTTTGTACCTGTAGTTTGGATATATAATTGACATCTTTGTGCTTTGGTGTTTCAAAAATTTTAAGGCTGTAATGAGGAGTCACATTTACAATCATTAGTATATTCACTACAATGAATATGCTCCCTTAATTAAATCTTGATGCTGGAAAAACAAAAAAACAAAAACAAAAAATAACAAAAAAATAAACCTACTGATGTAAGTGATGACACAAGTAACCTAATCACTTGTTTCCTTCCAGTTAGTTTAACCAAAGTGGAAACTATGAAATAGAGCATAAATAGTAATCATTATTTCCTGTCTTTCAGCCTTTCCCCGGCCTTCTGCCTGTTAAGTCAGCAAAGTTCTAAGGCTTTCTAAACTTTCATCTTTTTCCTCGCTTGTAACTTGAGCTTGACTGCTCCCTCTCTGCTGGGGAAGAAAACTGTATTCTGTAATCTTTAAAAACAGAAGTTATAAAAGAAGTTTAAAATAAAATCTTATTTTATTTTAAAATGATTTGAATAATGAAAAAAATTGCAAGGTCTAATTTGTTTCCATTTCTCCTTCCTTTTCATTTTTTCTCTGATAGAGAGCCTATCTTTGTGCCTGAGTTTATTTCCCATAGGTAATGGGGCCAGGCCTTGGCCCCATAGATGACTTTCCTTTAAAACCTGACAGGAGTTTCCCCTACAAATAGATGCTTGTAATTGGATCTCTTTGCTTTACTAATAGTGATTCCAGATGGCTGCTTCTAGAGGAAGCGAGAATTTCTGACTCCAAAATTGTGTGGTAGCAGAGACCTCCCCCCAACTGCTCTTAAGTGGGAGAACGATATGCTTTGAACTTCCTGATCAGGAATTGTGAGAAGACATCTGGTGTTAGGTAGGTTTCTTTGTGGGAGAACTGTAGCTGGGCTCTTGCTGCAGCAAAGACCTCCATGAGGAAAATACTGTATTTTTTCCCTCAGCACCATAAATGACTGTTAACAGTCAGTCTTTGTGCATCCATAGCTGAATAAATAACATGAAGTTCAAGTCCTGAAGTCAACACATAGAACTCTGAAGAAAGTTAGGCAAAGTTACCAAGTACATAAATGCACAACAGCAAAGGAAGTGTGAGGTGGAGATCAAAGCTAAATTTGTTACCAGTTCCTGTTATCTCCTAAACTATTGCACAGAAAACACTCTGCCACAACTCATTTAAGGCTTGTAAAAAGCCTGTGAGGTTGGAAAAGCAGGTATTTTACCCCTATTTGATAGATGAAGAAATTGTGGCTCCGAGAGGTTAGATTACTGACTAGTGGTGGAGCCAAGGCATGAGTATATTTCTGCCTGTGTCTCCTCTCAGGCTCTTTCCCGAACACCAGGCTGCCTCACTACAACAGAACCAGAGGAGGGATGAACAGTGAAAAAAAGTCCTGGTGAAAAACACAGCTGTGATGAAACAATAATAAAGCTACATATAGTTTTCTTTTTGCATTAAATTTGGTGGTATAAAACTTCCAATTCTCTCTGAAGGCCTATTTTGAAAACCCACTGTCTATCTTCTGTTGTTTATGACCATAATAATTTGGTTTCTGCAAAAAACAGACTCCAAGACATGATTTTGAATTCAAGTGGTTTATTTGAGAGGGAAGTACAGTGAGGAGGTACAGAGTGAGCAGACGAGGGAGGAGGAGCAATAAAGAGAGCATTAAGGAATGGGATTACTCACTGTGCCACAGTGGATAGGGAAGCTCCAGAGAAATGAGGAAATATGGACAGGGTACCAACAGCATCTGCTAAAATGACCTGGGAGGAAATTGACACTAAAGAGTGATTAGATGACTGCACAACAGACTGAGCACAGTAGTGAGGCAAAGAAGGTGATTTTTCCCCTTGCCTCAATATTGGTCATTGGAATACACACGCATATTTTGTGTGTGCACGTGTGTGTGTATATATATACACACACATACATGCACGTGCACACACACACACACACACGTCTGGAAGTGATTGCCCCTGAAAGTCGGCTGTTTTAATTTTTCTTTCTTCTCTATTCATTTCCCATATTTTCTGCATTGCTTACAATGATAATGTGCTATTTTTATACTTAGGGAAAAAATTCTTCAATCAAAATTAGTAATACATTTCATATGTATAAACATCATATAACATTTAGATCATCTAACAACGTCTCTGAACATTTTACTTTCCAGGAAATTACTAAAACCTTTCTTGAACTTACATATATTTGTATCCTGCATCTCTTATTTGAGTAACGTCATTCGAGCAAGTTCTACAGCTGTAATTTGTCAAATAAGTCCATATTCATTATGTTTGCCCTGCCTTATTCTTATGAACTTAACCTTTACTTTTCCAGGCCAAAAAAAAATGTATTATTCAGTATTTCTCCTGTAGAAGCTTGTTTTCTTTGTTCTTGGACTTTTTTAGAAACCATTAAATCATTTTTGCACATTTGTAACCATAGGTAAGTATAGAGTTACAAGTATGGGCTCACTAAACCTTCATAAAATAATTGTGTTTTGTTTAAGTGTTCACTTGTTTTCCATTTTCCCTCAATATGTAAATGAACTACCACAATATAATTATTATCTCTTCCACCAACCACAAATTGTCTTAACTTATTAATTCCATATTTAAATAAAATGGTCAAAGGCAGTGTAGTATGATGTCAAGTGCAATGAACTCAATCAGGAACTCAGTTTCCAGTGAAAGCTGCATTAACTCATATAAATGGGATCAGTAGATATGTAATAGCTTACCTCTTAGGGTAATGCTGTACAATGTACTCAACCTAGTGTTTTCCTAAGTGCTTTTAACTTCAAGGACATGTAGGAGACAAAGCAGGATTTTTCATAAATTATGTAGTTTACATACCATGGTCACATGAACTTGTAAAATGTTTAGAACTCATGAAGTATAAAAAGTGCTACCATATTAAACAGGCCATAGCATAGGCGCTAACCATACCTTCAGATTCATTCATTAAAATAACTGCAGACCATTCTTCACACAAAGGTCTCTGTGTCTTAGACCATGTAATACAGTCACCATGGTCTCAACTAAATGGAGTTGAGAACAGTGCCTGACTACAGGCAGCTATTTTTAGGTGCCAGTGCAAGTCCTATGAAGATAATGATTAATTGATAAAACCATTTCTTCTCTTACAGTTTTGTAAATTACACACACACTTGCACACATACATGCACACACACACGGAAGCTTACAGGTATCGTAGAAACTGAAAAATACTCAAGACAGAGAGGGTACGCAGATGCCACAAGGCAATAAAAGCCATGATTAAACAGAAGCCACAAGATGGAAAATAGATACAAATGCAGAGAGAAGCAGAGACAGAGAAAAGTTAAGTGTCCAGAATCGCAAGATTCTACAGAGACTGTTGGACTACTACAGCTGTTATCATGTCCAGAATAAGACTCCACTTTTCTCTGGAACCGGATGACTTAAGTGCTGAGATAAGAAGTGTCCCTGAGTAATTGATAAACCAGCTCATCACCTTAGGAAGCAGCTGTTCCTTGAAATCCAAGAGCATTTAATTAATTTAACCATAGTGTTATACAACTAATGAGGATAATAGAGAGTCAGAAAATAAGCCACATAAGTTCCCTAATATGGATAAAGAAACACATGAGTATATCTGATTTCATTTTATTTAAAATAAATACATCCCTATGCTAAAATTCAACAAAAGTCCATATTTAATACTGATGCTTAAATGTAAGACTGCACTTACTTGTAGACTTGAGTTGGAAATGTGGGGACTTACAAAGTGGATTTGACCCTGAGTAAACTTTTTTTTTTTTGTGGTACGCGGGCCTCTCACTGTCGTGGCCTCTCCCGTTGCAGAGCACAGGCTACAGACGCACAGGCTCAGTGGCCATGGCTCACAAGCCCAGCCGCTCCGTGGCACGTGGGATCTTCCCGGACCGGGGCACGAACCTGTGTCCCCTGCATCGGCAGGCAGACTCTCAACCACTGCGCCACCAGGGAAGCCCCTGAGTAAATTCTTTTGACATCAGAACAAATATGTACAACAGAAGGTGTGCTATCTGTAGAATTGCAATTTAAAAATATGAATTTTGTTCTAAAAGTTCACAAGATCAAATTGTCCCTAGTTAGATACAAAGGTATGTTCCTAAACTTTTGTTTCGTTTTTTAATAAAAGTTCTTTTTTCAGTATACATATGAAGTCTGTGCTACGTTTTTTTGTGCATGTGTTTTGATTTCTGTTTGCATGCCTCTTGAGATTTTGTCTCTTTCTATCTTTGCAATTCTTTTCATTCTCATTATTGCCAAATCACATTCTAACCATGTATCTCAATCTCTGGTTTAACATATTTTTAAAAATTTTTCTCTTCTTTCTTTTTCTTATCTTTATCTTTTTGACAACCTTTTTTTTTTTTTTTTACAGGTAAAACACAGAATCAGAGAAGGATGCTAAACGGAATGTTACGTTTCATTCTTAACTTTGAAATTCACATAGTAAAAAGTAATAGCACTGATATTGACTTATATTGAGAGAGAAGTTTAGAACTCACTTTCACATGTACAGAATGATGCACATGCATATTCAACTTGAGGACTTAAAGCAAAGGGTAACAGAGGACTTCGTATAACAGTGATTGCTTTTGAAATATAATAAGCAGGAGAATGTAATGATGGTCTTTTTTATTTTCAGAACATCTTTAATACTGTAGAAATATTTATGTTTCCTTTTTCACCTCACAAATGTTATGAAATACAGGATATCACTGTCAATATTAGGAAATAAGGTCACTGAGAAAAGGAGTGGATGAGCAAGGAATAAAATCGCATAACACCTCATATCTCTTTCCTTCCTTCCTTCCTTCCTTTATGCCTACTGATACAATTTTTTTTCTTAATCTCCAGAACCACTGGTTTTGCTTCAAGAAAAATGAATCCAGACTGAGAGATGATTTCTCTAATTTAGTTCTTTATTATGCTTTAACAAAAAGTAGCATTTCTCTTTGTGTAACAGGAATTAATTGATACAATGATAACAATACTTTGTATATATTTATTTGGGAAATGTCACTTGGTTGATTTCTATTAAGTGTTGCTTTTAATTCTGACTCATAATCATTCATGAAAGAAGCTGTTATCCTCATTCTAACAGTCATCTCTGAGACTAATACTAAAAAAGAAAGAAACGAATTTTTATTGAATTCCTAATGCATGCCAGATATTTTCTCAAAGTGATTTTATTTAATCTGCTCATGCATGCTATGATACATGTACTCTTTTTCTCACTTTTCCAGTTCACAAGTTAGAGATTAAATTCTCACCAATCAGGGGGATCTGCCTCGCCAGTGTCCAAAGGAGTGTGAACTACAATACAATGTCTTCTCAAAAGGAGAAGGTTTGTTTTTGTTTTTAGTAAATTAAGACCGTTTTGTTTTAGTAAATTAAGGCAAATTAAAGTGCTATTAATTTTTTCCACTTCAACTACAATTTATACATTTTCTTAAATCACTGGCTGGATAGTCTAAGCTAATATGAACATCTTTGCATTAGATTATTAAACTTAGGCCAATCCACTTGACATGGCCTCCTTTACCATTCACTCAAGTCAGAGCTCATGAATTGATAACATTTGTAGCATTTGACAGCAAATGTAAAAAAAAGGCAGACTGGTCATAAACTTTATTTTAAATCAAAGTAGATATGTTCATGTCCTTGGACAAAAATAAGCCACACATGCTTTTACAAGAACTTTGTAGAGCTGAGTCAAATTCTTGTAAATTTTTTTCTTTAACCAACTTAGTCTGGATAAGCAAGCACTATGTTTCCAAAGATTTATTTTTTATTTTTATTTATGTATTGTTTGCTTGTTATGATTTTACACAACTATTTATAGAACAATTTGGAGCCATCAAATCAAAACCAGTGGAGGTGAAGTTTCAGATGACTTTAATTTCCCTCTGATTCCCAACTGAAACATGATGTTTTGAGGAAGCAGCCAAGAAAGGCACATGTTCTTTTGAGTAGCTGACTTGGAAACTGATCTTAAGAATAGACTAAGAATTTGGTAAAAGAGAAAAGAAAGTAGGACATGTATAATCCTAAGAGATGAGATTCTCATTTTCCTGCCTTCTCTATGGCCATTTTTTTTTTTTTTTGCGGTACGTGGGCCTCTCACTGTTGTGGCCTCTCCCGTTACGGAGCACAGGCTCTGGATGCACAGGCTCAGCGACCATGGCTCACGGGCCCAGCCGCTCCACGGCTTGTGGGATCCTCCCGGACCGGGGCACAAACCCGTGTCCCCTGCATTGGCAGGCGGATTCTCAACCACTGCGCCACCAGGGAAGCCCCCATTGTTTTTTTAAGTATCTCTTGGACATGGACAATCCTTGTGAATAATTCATCCATGTCACCTGAATCTGTAGTCAGGTGTACACATTAATTTAATCTGTCATCTTGAAATACTCAAGGAACAAACTGTTTAAGCAGCATAGCATTGTCAAAGGTTGATTCTTTCAACAACATTTAAATTGTTATTTAGCACATACTTTGTGCTACTTACTGTCAAAAGACACTGGGAGGTAATGGTGTCTTAGTAGTCTATTTAAGCTGCTTATGACAAAACGCCATAGACTTGGTGGCTTATAAACAACAGAAATTTATTTCTCACAGTCTTGAAAGCTGGAAAGTCCAAGATTATGGTGCTGGAGGATTCAGTGTCTGGTGAAGACCCTCTTCTGAGCTGTAGACTGCTGACTTCTCTCTGTGCCCTCTCTGTGAAAGGGTGAGCTAGCTCTCTGGAGCCTTTGTAAAAGGGCATTCATTTCATTCATGAAGATTCTACCCTCATGACCTAATCACCTCCCAAAGGCTTCAGTTCCTAACACTATCACATTGGGCAACAGAATTTCAACATATAAATTTTCAACATATATACACATTCAGACTACATCAAATGGCGAGTAAAAACAGAGAGTGTTCCTCTGTTATAGATTTTACAGTATAGAGGGGATGACAAACATGTAAAATAATAATACAAATAAATGTAAAAATTCAAATAGGACAAGTGAAACAAAGGAGGGGTATATGGTATTACACATTTCTATAAAAGAGGAATTTGGCCTTTTTAGAAAGATCAAGGAACACTTCCATGAAAAAAAGGTTATTGTGCTGAAGAAACTGAAAAAGGAAAAGAGTCAACTAGATAAAGAAGATAGATTCTTGCCACACTGAAGGAAAAGAATATGCTGTGGTGACAGAGAGCAAGATAAAGAAAAGGTACAGAAAGTCCCACATGCCTGGAGAACAAAGATAGAGGAAGAGTGTGATATGAGTTAAGACTAGAGAAGTAGACAGATCAACACTATGCAGGGCCTGGTAAGCTGTGAGGACAAGTTTTGTCTTTATCCTAAGAGCAATAGAAAGCTCTGCTTCTTCAGAGATGTGACATGATTAAATGTGCTTTAAAAAAATAAAAAAATCACTCTGGTAAAATCTTCAAGAGTTAATTAAAGAGTATCTAGAGTACTAAAAGGTATACTAGTTTAAAGGTGATTGTAATTGAGCAAGGAATTTATTATGGTAGATTAAATGACTGATGATGGTGGAGATGGAGAGAATAGGTTAAGGAGGTGATATTTCTTGTAACTTGGTGGTAGGTTGAATGAGAAATCTAAGGAAGAGGGACCTGTCAGGACTGTCACACTGACTCCCGGTCTCCAGGCTTCTGTAACAGGGTGGATGACGAAGCCAGTCACTGAGGTAAGGAACACTAGAAGAGGGATGAAGAGATGATAAGTTCGGTTTGGGACATATTGAGTTTGAGATGTCTTAAAGAGACTCAAGCGGTCTCAATAGGCATTAGATATATGAATCTAGAGTTTAGAGGAGCAGTTTTTTATAGAAATATAAATGTGTAAGTTATCTGGATAAAGATGTTCACTGAGTTTATAGTTGCGAGAGAAACTTACTCAGGGAGTGAGAAGAGGAACAAGGATAGGCATAGAAGGTAAGCATAACTTCAAAACTTACCATAGATTTTTTTTTTTTTTTTTTGCGGTACGTGGGCCTCTCGGTGTTGTGGCCTCTCCTGTTGTGGAGCACAGGCTCTGGACGCACAGGCTCAGCGGCCATGGCTCACAGGCCCAGCCGCTCCGCGGCATGTGGGATCTTCCCGGACCGGGGCACGAACCTGCGTCCCTTACATCGGCAGGCGGACTCTCAACCACTGCGCCACCAGGGAAGCCCACTTTCATAGGTCCTTTGTCCTCTGTTTCTGCAGTGAATTTTGAAAGATCTAGACAGGATAAAGCTTTGGAGATTCTTAAGAAAGAAACTTTCATAAAACGTAGCCTCTGGAGTTGAACCCTGCAGTCCTGCTACACATTCCATCTTGCTGTTAAGAATACCTTCTTTCAAAATATAAACAGACCAATCACAAACAGTGAAATTGAAACTGTGATTAAAAATCTTCCAACAAACAAAAGCCAGGACCTGATGGCTTCACAGTAAAATTCTATCAAACATTTAGAGAAGAGCTAACACCTATCCTTCTCAAACTCTTCCAAACTATAGCAAAGGGAGGAATCCTCCCAAACTCATTCTATGAGTCCACCATCACCCTGATACCAAAAACAGACAAAGATGTCACAAAAAAAGAAAACCACAGGCCAGTATCACTGATGAACATAGATGCAAAAATCCTCAGCCAAATACTAGCAAACAGAATCCAACAGCACATTAAAAGGATCATACACTGTGATCAAGTGGGGTTTATTCCAGGAATGCAAGGATTCTTCAATATATGCAAATCAATCAATGTGATACACCATATTAACAAATTGAAGGATAAAAACCATATGATAATCTCAATAGATGCAGAAAAAGCTTTTGACAAAATCAACAGCCATTTATGATAAAAACTCTCCAGAAAGTAGGCATAGTGGGAACTTACCTCAACATGATAAAGACCATATATGACAAACCCCCAGCCAACATCATTCTCAATGGTGAAAACCTGAAACCATTTCTTCTATGATCAGGAACAAGACAAGGTTGCCCACTGTCACCACTATTATTCAACATAGTTTTGGAATTTTTAGCCACAGCAATCAGAGAAGAAAAGGAAATAAAAGGAATCCAAATCAGAAAAGAAGTAAAACTGTCACTGTTTGCAGATGACATGATGCTATACATAGGAAATCCTAAAGATGCTACCAGAAAACTACTAGAGGTAATCAATGAATTTGGTAGAGTAGCCAGATACAAAATTAATGCACAGAAATCTCTTACATTCCTATACACTAATGATTAAGCATCTGAAAGAGAAATTAAGGAAACACTCCCATTGACCATTGCAACAAAGAAATAAAATACCTAGGAATAAACCTACCTAAGGAGACAAAAGACCTGTATGCAGAAAACTATAAGACACTGGTGAAAGAAATTAAAGATGATACAAAGAGATAGATATACCATGTTCTTAGATTAGAAGAATCAACATTGTGAAAATGACTATACTACCCAAAGCAATCTATAGATTCAATGCAATCCCTATCAAACTACCAATGGCATTTTTCACAGAACTAGAACAAAAAAATTCACAATTTGTATGGAAACACAAAATACCCTGAATAGCTAAAGTAATCTTGAGAAAGAAAAACGGAGCTGGAGGAACTCCCGGACTTCAGATTATACTACAAAGCTACAGTAATCAGGATAGTGTGGTACTGGCACGGAAACTGAAATATAGATCAATGGAACAGGATAGAAAGCCCAGAGATAAACCCACACACATATGGTCAACTTATCTTTTATAAAGGAGGCAAGAGTGTACAATGGAGAAACTACAGCCTCTTCAATAAGTGGTGCTGGGAAAACTGGGCAGCTACATGTAAAAGAATGAAATTAGAGCACTTCCTAACACCATACACAAAAATACACTCAAAAAGGATTAAAGACCTAAATGTAAGGCCAGACACTATCAAACTCTTAGAGGAAAACATAGGCAGAACACTCTGACATAAATCACAGGAAGATCCTTTTTGACCTACCTCCTAGAGAAATGGACATAAAAACAAAAATAAACAATTTGGACCTAATGAAACTTAAAGGTTTTTCATAGCAAAGGAAACCATAAGCAAGATGAAAACACAACCCTCAGAATGGGAGGAAATATTTGCAAATGAAGCAACTGATAAAGAATTAATCTCCATAATACATAAGCAGCTCATGGAGCTCAGTAACATAAAAACAACCCAATCCAAAAATGGGCAGAAGACCTAAATAGACATTTCTCCAAACAAGATATACAGATTGCCAGCAAACACATGAAAAGATGCTCAACATCACTAATCATTAGAGAAATGCAAATCAAAACTACAATGAGGTATCACCTCACACCGGTCAGAATGGCCATCATCAAAAAATCTACAAACAATAAATGCTGGAGAGGGTGTGGAGAAAAGGGAACCCTCCTACACTGTTGGTGGAAATGTAAATTGGTACAGCCACTATTGAGAACAATGTGGAGGTTCCTTAAAAAACTATAAATAAAACTACCATATGACCCAGCAATCCCACTACTGGGCATATGCCCTGAGAAAACCATAGTTCAAAAAGACACATGCACCCCACTGTTCACTTCAGCACTAATTACAGTGGCCAGGACATGGAAGCAACCTAAAGGTCCATCAACAGAGGAATGGTTAAAGAAGATATGGTATATATATACAATGGAATGTTAGTCGTAAAAAGGAACGAAATTGGGTCATTTGTAGAGACATGGATGGACCTAGAGACTGTCATACAGAGTGAAGTAAGTCATAAAGAGAAAAACGTATATCGTATATTAGCACATATATGTAGAATCTAGAAAAATGGTATATGTGATCTTATTTTCAAAACAGAAATAGAGACACAGAAGTAGAGAACTAACATATGGATACCAAGGGGGAAAGGAGAGGAGGTGGGCTTAATTGGGAGATTGAGATTGACATATATACAGTATTGATACCATTTATAAAATAGATAACTAATGAGAACCTACAGTATACCTCAGGGAACTCTACTCAGTGCTCTGTGGTAACCTAAATGGGACAGAAATCCAAACAGAAGGGGGATATATTTATATATATGTATAGCTGATTCACTTTGCTGTACAGTAGAAACTAACACAACATTATAAAGCAACTATACTCCAATAAGAATTAATTTAAAAAGTAAAAAATTAAAAAAAATAAATACTATTGTAAATCACATCCGTTCTCTTTTATGCTTTGTCTATAGGCTGATGCAAATACAGAAATCAATGAAAAATGCTGAAGTTGTTATAGCTATGTATTAGTTATCTGTTGCTTCATAACAAATTATCACAAACTTAGTGGCTTAAAATAATACACATTGTTATCTCACAGTTTCTGTGGGTCAGGCATTTGTGCACAGATTAATTGGGTTCTCTGCTTCATCATCTTACATGGATGCCATCAAGTTATTGGCCAAGACTGTGGAAGAATCTGCCTCAAGCTCACATGGTTGTTGGTAGAATTCTGTTCCTTGCATGTTTTAGCCCTGAGAGTCTCAGTTTCTTGCTAGGATTTGGCCAATTACTACCCTTAGTTGCTCACAGTAGGGGCCGCTCCATAGAGCAGCTCATATCATGGCAGTATACATCATCAAAGCCAGGATGGGAGAGAGTACGTTAGCAAGACATACATTACAGTGTTCTATAATGTATTCGTGGAACTGATATCCTATTACTTTTGCCATTTGTTTATTAGTTAGTAGTAAGTCACAGTTCTTTATTCAAGGGGATAAGTTTACACAAGACCATGAGTACCAGGAGGCAAGAATAATTGTGGAGCCTCTTCAAGTTTTCCCACCACAAGCTATATAAATTTTTTCTTTGCTGCACCTACTGATTTGATTATGTCCCTTTCTTTTGTAATTTTTTCCAAAGTTTATAATTCTTCTTTTACGTGTACTATCTTTATTCTTCTCCCCAAAATGTGATATCCAGTCAAATTTTGTGTTGAGTTTTGTTTTCCAGAGATCTTCTTCTTGGGGATCTCTACCTCCTACTTCTATTTGGACTAGGCAATCACTAGGTTTGTTACAACAAACTAGGGCTTGTATTCACTATTTTTCTGTCAGTTCCATCTTTTACTTTTGCTGCAGCACCTCTTCAATCTAGACATGTTCAGCCTATAGGTATTTATTGGGTGGCTACCATGTGGCAGGTACTGTCCTAGGCTCTTGGTATCCAGTAGTGAAAAAGAAAAGTAAAGATTCCTGTACTTGTGGAACTTATATTCTATTAGAGAGAGACAGGCAATATACAAAGTAAATGAGAAGACTGTATAGTTTGTCTGATGTCGATAGGTATTTAGAAGGAAAATAAAGAAGTGGAAGAAGGATAAGAAGGATAAGGTTTGCCTGTGCATGGGAAAGTGTTAGAAAGGTAACCAGTTAAATTTTAAACAGGGTGGGCAGGGAAGATCTCTCTGAGAAGAGGATATTTGAGCATTGACCTGAAGGAGGTGAGGGAATGAGCTATGTATGGGTATCTAGGAGAGCTCTCTAAGCAAAGTGAATCATGATACAAAGTGTCCTTACATTGAGGTAATGGTGCTGTATACCACGTCACACTGCCATCTCAATCAAACTGATGGGATCAGGAATCATTGCCTGTACCAAAGTATCCAATAAATGTCTTTGCAGAAAAACTCTGCAGAATGGAAATGTTCTATGCTAGGATGGGACTGACTCACCCAATCAGATCTTCTAAGGGAGAATCTGACCAGGGCACACACAGAGAAGGATTGAAGAGAGTACGGTGTTGGAGAGGGAACCATCAGAGGCTAAGAGGCAACAGCACTAATGATAAAGCAGGAGCGGAGCAGTGGAGAAGCAAAAAGTTGAAAAATAAGCAGAACAGGAGGCAAGCAGAGACAATAGAAGTCTGAAACTAGAAAATGCTTAACTCCCGAGTCGCTGATAGTAGAGTAGCGTGAACAGTGTCCATGTCTCCCCAACTTCTGACAGATTTGTTTCCTCTATTCCTTCTGGTTTTTACCATAAAACTCTGTTTTCTGAGGTAACTGAAGCTGTCTATGTCTTGCAACAAAAAGAACCACTAACAACAAAGCAATTCTTTCTGCTTTCCTTAATTAGCTGAATTCTTTATTTAATTATTACTTTAATTCAACTTAAAATAAAAACAAAAAATTCAAGACAGGTTTGGTGTATGTACATTTTCAGCAGCACGAAAAGCTGCTAACTTGTAAGCATCCACTTGCTTTTTCTCTCTTGGGGACGTCTAAGAGGTGTCTTACCCCCACCCCACCAAAGGTGTCCCTATATCAAAGTGAATTTTAGTGGGGTTTTTTGTTTGTTTGTTTTTTTGCGGTACGTGGGCCTCTCACTGTTGTGGCCTCTCCCGTTGCAGAGCACAGGCTCCGGACGCGCAGGCTCAGCGGCCATGGCTCACGGGCCCAGCCACTCCACAGCATGTGGGATCCTCCCGGACCTGGGCACGAACCCGTGTCCCCTGCATCGGCAGGCGGACTCTCAACCACTGCGCCACCAGGGAAGCCCAATTTTAGTGTTTTTCAGACTGATTTTTCAGGTTCTTGTCTATTCCTGTGCCTATGCTTGTGATTGAGACTGTAGATGTATGGCCCCTGTATATTTCTACTAGACTATTAGCAAACATGTTTCCCACACTCTTTCACATTATTACTGCCTTGAATCTGAATCCATTAGAGCAACTGTGGGAGATGAGTGTGCACTCCCACCTTGGGCAGTTGTCACTCTAACCTCTCTCTCTCTCTTTCTCCATTAGAACCTCAAGGCATACTGATCGTGAATTTTCTACTCTAAGAGATTAATGTATTTATAATATCTTGCAGCACAAATTAGACCAGTGAGTGCATGACTGTTGCACTTTAAATAGTCCGTTACTTAAAGACAGGAGCAATTGCCGATCACTAGCTGTGAAGCAGTGCTTTACATTTGTACATTTAAATTGCTCCCTGTTCCAGCGGGATAAGTAAAATAAAACATCATTCCTTTTCCTGTTTTCTTTCTGGTAAATTTTTACCTTTCATGTTACAACAGTTGTGGAATAACTGCCCCTAATAAAATGTGCTTAAGTGTGGTAATTTAGCAGAAACATGCATGTTAGTCACAGGAGTCGACTTTTAGCAGTCCACATTTTTCCTCATGAAAAGAACTAAGTAAAATTATGATAACAGAATGTAACACATGCTGCAATTATTTTGCTAAGCTCAGCCTCTGAAGTGCCTAAAAAGTCTATGAAATTTTAAAAATCATACTTAAGCAGTTTTTTACTCATTTTGGAGGATTCTCTCATCCACGGTTTCTTGTTTTTTAAATCTGGCTGATTATAAAGCAGTTTTTGCACTCATAAATTCCTTGATCTGTTAGTATTATATTGTTAAACTCTTGCTGTTGCAACTTTATGCACTGAATTTTAGGTAATGATGAAATGACTTTCCTATTTATTAATCCAAAATCTTGAATTCTCCAGAGCATTGACTTAAATCATCATTTCCATAGTTGCAGAATTTCTATCGTAGACAATGTCCTTGAAATTATATCAACTCACTAGGAGAGAATTACTGGTTCACAAGGGAGAAATTCTGTCAGGACCAAAGCCAAGATCCCGAGGGGTATAAACCCTATTTTTATGTAAACATATTTGAAGAGGCAAATAGGCAGAGGAATAAGAGAATAGGAGGTAGATGGTCTAAATGAAGCTGAGGACTTTACAGTGATAGATTAATATGTAAAACTGTCTGTGCTAGTTAAATCAGTTGATTAGATCCCCCTGGTAATGCACCGAAGGTTTCTGGTTAGATATTTGCATGGGTCACTGAGTTTTGCACAGTGGATAAAAGCCGTTTCACAGACACTCCTCTAACTTCAACACACCATCTTGTAAGTATGAGGTGATGGGGCAAAAATATCTGATGGTCCCACACAATCTCAGTCACAACCATGGATGACAACCCCAAGTGCTGGTCCCACTGAGACTGGCCAGTAGCCTTTTGTTCCTATGGAAACACGTAGTTAATATGGTCAGAATATCCAAGTTCCACTGTATACTCACACCTAGCAGGCACTTAACAACTATTTGTTGAATAAAGAATGTCTGATTCTACGAGCTCTCATAAAGCAGTCAATTACATGGGTACCTGCTGAAATAGAGAAGGTAGTCAAAAAGGAAGGACAGGAACAGAGGTAAGGGATGGGGGTAGAAGAAGAAGCCTGAGAAAGCCTTCCAGAATTTTGCCTGAATAGCCTTTTACTTGCTCTATATAAGCAATGTTGAGGGAGAGGTGAGATGAAGTGTTCGGGATGGTGGCGACCACATAAGCAAAGGCCCAGGGTAAAAAGAGCTCTCATATTTTAGGACTGGATAATCTTGTCATTAAAGATAATAACGTCCCTAGCTATTGTACCTTTCATACTATCTTAAGTTAACTTCAAGTTATTTTCAGGGAATCAGGAAACATACAGAGAAAAACACATCCATTTGAAGCTAAAATTACAGATAATTCTGCCTTAAAAAAATCCTTTGACATATACACACTACAATATATAAAATAGATAACTAATAAGGACCTACTGTATAGCACAGGGAACTCTTCTCAATACTCTGTAATGGCCTATATAGGAAAATAAAAAGAATGGATATATGTATATATAGCTGATTCACTTTGCTATACATCTGAAAGTAACACAATATTGTAAATCAACTATACTCCAATGAAAATTTTTTAAAATATATGCACGTACAGGGAACTATATTCAATATCCTGTGATAAACCATAATGGAAAAGAATATGAAAAGGAATGTATATATATGTATTACTGAATCACTTTGCTGTACAGTAGAAATTAATACAACATTGTAAATCAACTATAATTCAATAAAATAATTTTTTTTAATGTGAAAAAAAAATCCTTTGGTCTATATCTATATAGATTTACCATGGATTTACCATGGATTTTCTTATATTTGCCATGGAAATTACCATGGAAATTTACCATGGAAATTTACCAAATTACCAGGCAAATTACCATGGAAGTTACCAAATTTACCATGGATTTTCTTATATTTGCTTTGTTCCCACCCTTCCCCACCTTTTAAACTAGCACCAATATAACAAATTAGAATAATAGTATGATAAGAATAAGCACCTGATTGACTGTTCTCCCTTCTTTACTAATTATATTGTGTTTTATTAAGATATAATTGATACATAATATTGTGTTATTTTAAGGTGTACAACATAATGATTTGATATATGCAAATATTGGGAAATGACTATCACAATAACTTTGGATAATATCCATCACTGGACACAGTTACAAATTTTTGTGTGTGATGAGAACTTTTAAGAGCTACTTTCTTAGCAACTTTCAAATATACAATACGGTATTGTTAACTAGAGTGACCATGCTGTACATTATTACATCCCCAGAACTTATTCATCTTATAAGTGGAAGTTTGTACCTTTTGACCACTTTACGCTCATCCACACAAACACACACAGCCCCCACCTAGCAACCAACAATCTCTTCTCTGTTTCTATGAGTTTGGATTTTTAAGATTCTGCATATGTGTCATCTAGTAATTGTCTTTCTCTGTCTGACTTATTTCACTCAGCATAATGCCCTTGAGGTCCATTCATGTTGACACAAATGGCAAGATTTCCATCTTTGTATGGCTGAATAATATTCCATTGTAAGTGTATATATATATATACATATATACACACACACACCACATTTTCTTTATTCATTCATCAGTCAGTAGACACTTAACATTGTATATTTCTATACCTTGGCTATTGTACATAATGCTGTGATAAACATGGGAGTGCAGATATCTGTTCAAGATAGTGATTTGGTTTCCTTGGGACATATATAGCCAGAAGTAGAATTGCTGAATCATATGGTAGTTCTATTTTTAAGATTTTGAGGAATTTCCATACTGTTTTCCATACTGGCTGCAGCAATTTACATTCCCACCAACAGTGCACAAGGGTTCTGTTTTTTCTACATCCTTGCCAACACTTGTTATTTCTTATCTTTTTGATGACAGCCATTTAACAGGTATGAGGTGATATCTCATAGTTTTGATTAGCACTTCCCTGATGATAAGTGACGTTGAGCACTTTTTCTAGTGCCTGTGGGCCATTTGTATGAGTTCCTCTGCCCATTTTTAGATCAGATTGTTTTTTTGCTATTGAGTTGTATGGGGTCCATATAAATATTTTGGATATTAACCTCTTATCAGATATATAATTTGCAAATGTGTTCTCTCTTTCTGTAAGTTGCCTTTTCCTTTTGTTAATAGTTTCCTTTGCTGTGCAAAAGCTTTTTATATCAATGTAGTCCCACTTGTTTAGTTTGCTTTTGTTGCCTTTGCTTTTGGAGTCAAATGTAAAACAAACAAAAACCAAAAAACCAAAAAATATCATTGCCAAGGAGTTTACCCTCTATGTTTTATTCTAGGATTTTTATGGTTTTAGATCTTACATTCAAGTCTTCAGTTCATTTTGAGTTGATTTTTGTGTATGGTGTAAGATAGTGGTCCAGTATCATTCTTTTGCCTGTAACTTTCCAGTTTTCCAACCACAATTTACTGAAGGGACTATCCTTTCCCCATTGTATATTCTTGGCAACTTTGTCATAAATTAGTTGACCATATATGCATGGGTATATTTCTGAGATCTCTATTCTGTTTCCTTGATCTCTTTGTCTATTTTTATGCCAAATACTTACTGTTTTGATTACTCTAGCTTTGTAATATAGTTTGAAATCAGGGAGCATGGTGCCTCCAGCTTTGTTCTCTTTCTCATAGTTATATCATTGCATTGTGTAATTAATTAAATAGTAGAATTAATGAGAATAAATTTTACTTTATGACTTTTCCCTTTAGATAAATAATAGTCAGGCCACCTGAGATTGTCAATTTTCTCTTTAGGAAGTAACAGACTGGTGGAAGGAGAGGCTCTTGGTTTTGTCAGCATTTCCTATGTGGCAGATTCATTGGAAAAATAAATTAACACCTAGGATATTCTTGAGCAAATGACTGCTGTAGTCCTGTATCGTGACTCCAATTTTTAATATTTAATTTTTGGATATGTTTATTTTAAGATATTACAATTTATTTAAAATCATAATGAATTCTAGAAATGAAAAGTTATATTCTTCCTATATTAATTGCCTTACAAATTTGATTTTATCATATATTGTACACATTAATCTTATTTAATTACAATAACCCTAGGATTTAAGACCTTATATTAGTTTTTTTTTTTTCTTTTTAAATCAAGAAGAAATTGAAAAAGTTGTTAAAGAACATTCAACAGGTTAGTGATGGATCGAAGATTCACAACCAGCTTTACTTGGAAAAAGATCTAAGTCTTGTTCATTACATTACCACATGTTTTAAAAATGAAAAGTATGATGTATGTATGTTTGGGAATCATTTATCTTGATGTGACTTTGGTTGGAAAGAATTTGTGTAAAATTAGTGTTTGGAGACACAAAATGTTTTTAGTTCCTCAGATTAACAAAAAAACAGTAGATGGAAAATAAAGCTATGGAAGGAACATGCAGACAACCAAGACACTAGAAGTTTCAATATGTGGCAAAATCAAGGTGTTTCATGGTTGTCTCCTAGAGATTTGTCCTTTGCCCTGTAGCGATTGCTCCTTGCCCTCAGTCCTCACATTCCAATAGTGAAAGAGGTTTTTCATAGGTATTGTCTTTGATTCTGCTATATTTGTGTATTATTTACAAGTATATATATTGGAGGAAAAACTTTTCCTCTACTCTCTTAAGTTCTGAACCAAATTAAACTGACAAATGATAGTTTAACAGGAGAAAAGAAACACCCATTTTATTTTTAATGTTATGTGTAAAGGAACTGCACAGGAAAAAAAAAATGAAAGCCCCAAAACACAGTTAGATTTAGAGGCTCACATACCATTTTATTTAACAAAGGGCAGTAAATTGTGGAAAAGTGACCAGACAAAGGAAAAAAGGCTTGGGGCTTCTAGGAGTGGTAAATTGTAGGAAAGTAAATCTAGTGGGGAAGCTAATGGTAGATAAGGGTTATTCAGTAAAGTTTATTTATTCAAACTCATCTTGGTTCCATCTCCATCTCTGATGATGTGTTGTTTTCCTCTTTTTGTACAGTTTTTTTTTGGGGGGGTGGCGGAGGGGCGACACCTTCACAAGGACAATTTATTCTCTGCTTCTAGGTAGGTAGGGGAAGGAGAGAGAGCTCTTCCTGTGTCTGTTCTCAATTGCCTTTAGCTCAAAATAATCCTTATGACAAAATTGCATATTTTAGGATAGCATATTCTGATCCCCTTCATACACAAGCTTCCACATGAAGTTCAGAAACAGTAATATTTTCTTACAGATCTACTCTGTCCCCAAATATTAAACTCAGGTGACATTCCTTTTCCAGCTTGACTTTGCAACATTCACTTCAAGAAACTTTATTATGTTGTTAGTTGAGAAGTCCATTTTCCTCCTGGGTTGAAGGGAACAGTTTGGATGATAATGAATATATATTCTAAAAGTAAAAGGATTATAATAGAAGGCCTCGGTTCACAAAGCCTAAAATATTTATATCTGTTCCTTTGTAGAAGAGGTTTGCCAGCCCCTTGTCTAGAGGTTGGATTCACTCAAAAGAGATTTTCTGTTTGGACTTAAGAAAATACTTCAGAATGTTTAAAAACAGTAACAACCAGAAAAACTTATATTAATCTTTCTCTTTCCTGAACTTAAGTAGCAACTTACAATTTGGCATGCTTTTTAGGCATTGGGATATTCGTGTGTTATAGTGTGTGTATGCGTGTGTGCGTGTGTCTATAGAATTTAACTTCATCTTAGCTCTTCAACAGATTTCAGGCTTAGAGAAGGCAGAGAATCATTTCATAAACTTATTTCATTTACCAGGAATGATAATGCTTTGATATTAATCAAAATGTTGCTTAATGAGCACTATATAAATAAATGATTAAAGGAAATGAAAAATTTAAATCAATCTTAAGTCTTATGCAAAATACGTATGTTTAATGATCATGCATATTTACATCAAAATGAAAATTCTTATCTTCAGCTCCCTGAAGACTCAAGAATTCTCAGTGAGACGAAAACAACTATAAGTGGACAGAACTAGAACTGCAGTAAAAAGCCCCTATTGAGACCTGACTCAGTCCTCACCTCCTTTGTGACCAAGGCAAATTACTACATCCTTCTGAGTCTTTTTTCCCAGGTAGCTTGAAGTGGATGATCTCTAAGTTTCCATCAGATTCTGAAAATCTGTGACTAGTAATGGTAAGCTGTCCTACCAGCAAGTTGTGTTTCTGGTCATAGGCATTATTATTTAAAGGGATACTACTTAGATACCTTTTCTGCAAAATATCAGTTAACTGATGAAACTGAAATCATTCTGTTTTAATTCCCAATGAAGTGATATGAACAAGTGTTTTTAGTGTGTAGGGAGAGGGTAGAAAGGGGGTGGGATGGAGGCCAGACCCAATGTGATGTACTTTTAGTAAGGAAACAAAGCGTCTTGCAGTGAGGCCTCTGTACCACAGAAATGCATACATGGATTTATTTTTATGCAAATGTAGCTATCAGCTTACACACTATAATACACTTGGTAAAGAATAAGTCAATGAAAAAATATTCCCTCCTAAAATTTGTTAGATCATCACACAAACCAAGAAAAACTTTTTTTGTTGTTTTTTGGTTCTGTTTTTGGGTTTTTTGTAGAGCCTTTGGGTTAATGAAACGTAGCCAGTTACAGTGATCTTGCTGTTTTTCTTCTCTCCACTGAGCACAGTTTACTTGCTGTCTTATCCAAGGCAGAGTTTGCCAAGACAACTGAGCAAGTCTGATGTAGAGAACTTTAATATGGCTAGAAAATACTCCGCATTGAACAAGGGTCTATGTCAGGCTCTAGGACTAGCCATATTTCCTTTCTCAGATGTTTTTTCTTTCTTCCTGGAGTCACCGAGTCTTTGCTTCCTTGAGTCTTCAGGTTATCAGGAATTTTCAGAGAAGGTAAGTGGTTCCTCTGGTTGGGTAGTATGCCTCAGTGCTGATCCTCAGCCAGTCTTGGATTCAGTGTGTCCTATGGAAAGACTTTTCACTTGCCTGACTGTTTCCTTCTGTGAAACCTGTGGTTTTTCTAATTCTGTGCCAGCTGACAAGTTGACTGATGATTGGTGAGATCAGTTATCCTTGTGTGTAAGGAACTCTGCAGATGCCAAATTGCATGCACTAAAGCGTTGAATAATATAAAGCTGCCAAATCAAGAGTTAAAGGAAGCAAAGCTGCCTAATGCATTTGTTGCATATTTTCAGAGCCTGAATCAACGCATGGAACCAGAAGTCAGATAAATTAAATAATAATAAGTCCTTACTATTTTCCATTCACTGTGCTAAAGTGAATTATACGTATTAGTTTATCTAGACCTCACACCAACATCTGAGGTAGGTATGCTATTATCCTCAGTTAACAAATGAGGTAGTTAACTGGCCCAAGGACACTAATTGATGAATGGTGGCAGGAGAAATGGAACCCAGGACTTCCTGGTTTTAAAACAATTAAATCATACCGCTTGTAATGTAATCATTCCATTGGATTTCCAATAATAACAGAATTTCATGCCAGGATCATTTAGAAGTTCAGAATGAGCTCTGAAGTAACAGTACCAGTTGCTAGCTTTGCACACCTGGACAAGTTATATTATCTCACCTGTAAAATGGGGTCAATACCTGCTCCTTCCCAAAGGGTTACTGTGAGATAATCTACATGGAACATGTAACTGGTGCTCAGTACTTAGCGAGAATTCAAAACATTTTAGGTTCTTTTATCACTTGCTTAATGGCACTATCATTTCTAATAATCACAACATTACCACTTTCAGCTAGAAAGCATGTGTACAAATACACATTAATTCACAGGTCTTCCATGACCTGTTGTTTCAACTGGCTGATACAATCAAAATAAGACACGTAATAAGGCAGTATAGCCTCTTATACAGATAGTTTTCTGGCTTGGTTGTGAGATTTAAACATCGGTTGCTATTTCTATCCCAAGCTGTTTTGAATGAGCTAATAGTTTATTTGTGTGCATTTTAGGAGAAATTGTAAAGTAGAGTGAAGTAATGGCTCCATTATGCACATTAAGTATTTGGATTCTGCATGGTCGGTGAGAAGGAAAAACCTGGAATTATTTCAAACCCTCCTTGTAACTGTATCTCTCTGCCTTCTGTGTAAGCAGATAAGAACTACCAAAATCTCTAATTAACAAAAGAATAGACATAAGAAACCATGTGTATTCACATTTGTTTCCAAATAGCCTATGGAAGCTACAGGCAGTTATGTGACCTTAGAGAAAATATTGCAAATTTATGTGACCTTAGAGAAAATATTGCAAATTTCCTGGGCTGGCGTGTTCAGTGCTAACTCCCCTAAATTCAGGGCCACTGGAGCTCCAGATTCAGATAGCTGTGAGTTTGAATTCCAGCCCTGCCATTTAACTAGATACGTGACCCTGGACATGTCTCTTTAAGCTTCCATGTCCTCCTTGGATATGTGTAAATGATAGTTGTACCTACCTCATGAATCATCAGGGCCTTTAAGAAAATCCATGTATAGATGGATTACATACTATGGCATTTTATGTTCTCAGTAAGTTTTAGCAATTGTGATGCTGTGAATATTGTTTCTTATTGCACTTGGAATTGAATATGACTGTAATTTTAACCTGTCTTTAGATTCTGCATAGCTTTAAAAAGGAAACAAACCATTTTCTGTGAAATTTAAAACACTTAAGGAGAGTAAGAAGATATGCCTTTTATTTGTAAAATCTAATATTTCTCCTAAATTCCAGGCAATAAAAGTCAATTTTTGTGCTAAGGTTTTTAATCATATAAAATCATCAAAACTTCTACTAACATTTATGAAGTACCTGTGTGGGCATGGCATCATGCTAGGTGCTGTGATACAACAATCAATGATATAATGCATAAGCAGCATTTTTCAAGGTTTTAAATGTGGTTATGAACTAATTAGTCTCAATCTTTGAATCTTATAATATAATAGGACGGACTTGAGGCTTAGTTTTAATGGACAGGTTCACAAGTCAGAAGGTAACTGAATTCTTCTGATACCCAACTCCAAGTCCAGACTTTAGTCCATATGTGAGAATATCACATATTTTATGTGCCTCCTATTTAAGTTGATAAGTTTATGTGTTGAATAAAAGAAACCACATGGAAGAAGCCTTCAGATACAGCTCTTCTTGAAGTTTCTCATAAATGTTCTTTTCTTATATGAAGACTATCCTTTGACTTTATAGAAGAAAATTGCAGTTGCCCTCTCTCCCTTGGCATTCACAAAGAAAAATTGCTTTGAAAATGTAAAACACTATACAAATATGTCAGTATCTGAATCCTCCCAATCTATTTTTCTCTTGATTTTTATTTCTTTTTTCTCTAGAAGAGTGCTGTTATTTTGAGACAAGAGCAGACAACATAACCTTTTAGGAAAGCTTGCAGGTCTGGCCTTCAGCAACAGGGAGATTGGGTTTAGTCCCAAACCTACCACTTTCGAGGTATGTGACTCTGGAAATTAGACAGGCTCTTTTGCCTTATCTCTATTCTTTATCCTTTGCCTGTTACCTCTAGAATAGGTATAATACTAATACCAATGTCATAGGTTTATTTTTAAGGTTATTATAATAGTTGCAATTAAAAACAAAAACACTTTCTTGTCAAATCCATTTTCAAATATGCTATTTTCATCAAAACAAAGAATCTATATAGCCCACTATGTCCAGGAAGCTTTAGTAATAGACTGATGACCATACAGAGATGTTTGATTCATTTTACACAGTTTATAACTAGTGTAACTATCTCTCACATAGGTGATTCTCCAGCTAGACTACATATCACAGTTGCCTGAGAGCATTAAAAATACTGATTACCAGGCCCCATCCTTAAATAACCAAACCGTGATCTCTGGGAATGGGGCCCTTGGCAGTCATTGGCACTTTTTTAAAGGGGAAAGAAAATCCTGCTTCCATGTTATCATCTCAACTTTATAGACTTTTTAAATCTTATCAACCATACCATTTTAAGGCTGAAAGTGTTGCTTTTATTTATTGCATTATTAATGATGCATCCTTTAAAAGCTGGATACATTTGAATATATTATAAAGAAATGTAGATGTGACTACATTTGTAGAGTTCAAGGAAATGAAACATGAAATCTAACAAGTCTTCACAAAATCTCAAATTTTATCTATACCATGCTTCAAACTTTCCTCCTGAACATGAAAGTCTATTTTTTTCTTTTCTTTCAATCTTGGATAAACAGTAATTTTACTCATCCTTCCATTTGCAGCCTAAATATTCCTCATTCCTAAACTTTTATTTTCCTTCTGCAAAGTAGAATAACTTGTAATACCTTCAGGATTGCCTAAATGCAGTTAGATACCCCGGATTCATCTAAACAAATGTACATCAATTTTGTTTTGTAGGCTAGTTTGTGATTACTTGAGATTTCCCACAGGTGTGGTTTTAGCTATTATTTATTCTTATTTCTGTAATTTTCTACCATGGTTCATAGGTAGGAGGACCAGGCTAATTCACTGAGACACCTCCAGACACATGGGGAGGAAACACCAACTATGAGCCTTAAAATCAGGGGAGGAAGATGCATACAGGCACTAAGGCTCAGAAAAGATGAAGCTTCTTTTAACTATTCAAGATAAAAGAAGGAGAGATGGTTAAGCCTCTCTGCCTCTGCTACACCCAGTGGCAAGTGACTGCTCATTGAATAGAGTTCACAATGACAAAATTCATTTCGCTTTGAGTCGTTGCCTTTACTTAATGAAAAGGAAGCAAAACCTACAGGAGTAAGAGTGCTAGGGAATTGTGTTACAGTTTCATTGTTTCCCATAAAAGGTACATAGAGGAGAAATACTTAAGGGAAACAGATACATGAATTTGAAGTGACTTCCCCTCATCACAATACAGACACATCCTAATTCAAGGGAATCTGTGATTTGTTTTCTAATTAACATTCCAAAGTTTCATAGCTTTGAGAACTCGGAACAGGTTGCTTTATCTCTGTCACCTCCAATCTGTATTTTTTAATAATTCAGTTTACTGATTTTCTTATGTTAAATAGTTTTTCGGGAAGCATTTAAGAAATAGTGCTTTCAGCTGGGAAGTATAAGGTTTAAGCCACCCAAACTAAAGACATAGCTATTTTGCTAAGTTAATTAGGAATATAATTACATAGTATGCATAATATAAAGTATTTGATAAAATACAAATTCAGTTGCAAAAAGAAACAGCTTACACCAACCTGTAAGATACCTCCATCTCAGCATGTACAAAACTGGGTTCAGCATCTTTCTTTACTCTCATCCTAGTTTGGTCCATTTTGAATGAATGGGGAGCATAGAGACTGAGAAACCCAAGTCCTTTTAAACAAGTCCTCTTCTTCGCCACCTATCATACTATACCTAACTCATCACCAGCATCTGTTCATAGATAATCTAGACACATCTGTTCTCTGTCTGTATCTCCATCATCACTACCACACCCCCAGACTGGACTGCTGCGGACACCTCTTAAGTGGTCTACTAACATCCATTCTTATCCCCTTTCATGCATTTCCCCATTGCATCTAAAGAGACCTCTGCAATCATTTCAACACAAATCTCATTGTGTTACTCCTTCCTGAATCCCCTCTCCTCTCAGCCTTGAAACCCCCTCATCTGCCCCTCAGCCTCTCATGATTGCCCTCACCCTCCCTCCCTATCTCCCTGCCTTGCTTACCCTTGCTTAATGAGCCCCAGCCCCTTGGTTTGTTCCCTCAACACCACCCCACCCCCAATCAGGATTCAAAGGATAGAACTCTTCTTCCTCCTCTCAGTCCTAATTTACTTCTATGTGTCCTTCAGATTTCAGATTAATCGTCACTCCTCTAGGGAAATTTTCCCAATCTCTCTGCATAGGTTAATTTCCCTACTATTCCATCTCAGAGCACCATATGTCTTAGCACATATCACAATTGCAATTTTACAATCGCTGCTGATTATTTGATTAATATCTCCTCCACTAGACTGTGTTTATTCACCATTATATCTTTGGTGCCTTGGACAAAACTAGATGTCTATAAAGTACTCAATAAAGTAAATATTACCTGAATGAATTAATGAATCAAAAGGCTCAGTTCCCACATATAAGAAGCATTAAAAAGAAATCCCATAATTAGGGCACACCTAAGCCTTCTGTATTGTAGTAAATGCTACTGAAAAAAATGTCACGCTGACAGGCAGTTACTACATGGATTACAGTAACCTATCACTTCCTGCTTAATAGGAAACTGTGGTTCTTATGAAGGAAAAAAACCCACAATTATGAAAGATGGCATAATGCCAAAGGGGTTACAATCCAGAAGGCTTTGGAGTTAATATAATACCTAAGTTCCAGGGTCAACCAAACTAATTTCTAAACATACATCTTATATTGGAAACAAAATGCTTAACATGTGACCCTAAGTATGTGTGAAATTTTTCAGGAATCTCATGTATCAAAGGTCAATTATGTATTTTCCCAGTTAAATTTGTCTTTTATGGATGCCAAGCTACTATTGGAACATTAACTTTGAAAATATTTTTAGAAGTTAATTTTTTATTTCAATTTTCTAGAGGTTTTGGGGAATTTCTACTTCTTTAGCCACTTTCAGAGTGTTTAGCACCCAACACTAGGCCTGAATCCCTAAGAGTGAAATCATGGAAGCATCACAGATCCTGCGTTCTTATTTTAATTTTGAATCCTGGTTACTGTACTTATATTACATACATAATTTGGGACAAGTTATTTTTATATCTCCACATATCACATGCCTCAGTAAAATGGAGTAAGACTAAATTTAATGCGGTGTGAAAAATACCTACCATGGTATGAGGGGTACACTGAGTTCCCAAATAATGATAACTCTTGTCCTCTTATTTTTCTTTCTCATTTTTCTCATCATCTTGACCATTTAAGACCTTTGAAAAGTGTGGAAATCTGTATGCCAAGTTGTGTATGTTCAGTTTCAAATCAAATTTCATCTCCCCTCTCTGGGAGATGGATATAAAAGATCTCTCAGCTGAGGATTGGAATGACTTTTTCATTCTAAGTACATTTATTTATAGAAAGATACCAATCAAGAGCACACATGAAAACTGAAAGACATAAAAACCTTTTAAAAAAGTAAAGGAAGAAGCACATGTAACGTGTCATTTTCAGATTGAGGTTCTTGCCTGAGGGAAATAATAAGTGATACCAGAGAATTTAACATTACCTCTTCTACATCTAAAGTCTTCTCTCAGGGACCACCTTGGTGTGGAAATCTGAGTCACACACCCTACTTCTCTGGAAAGAGTGATTTTTGAAACCAACAGCTAACTTCCTCCAGTCAGTTAAGGGAGTTGCCCCTTTGGCCATGTAATATACAATAGAAAGAGCAATTCTTTTCTTTCTTTTCAATAGCATAGTATTTTTTAAAACACGGTTAAAAAATCACTTAAAATTTCTTATTCAATAACTTCTCTTTTGCAATTAAAGTGAGAATCTGAGGGTTTAAGTCTACAAATACAGAAAGCTTTTTGAGGATGTTTTAGCTCAGCCTTCCAAATCAAGTTTCCGTGTTTAGTCTTAAATAAGATTTTAACACTGAAGTATCTACTATGTTGTAACAACAGCAAAAAAAAGAAATTTAGGTAGCTTGCAAGTAGAAAACAAATCCAAAATAATGTCTGAATAAAACCTCAGTTTGGAATGTAATTGAATCGCTGACATTTGGCAAAGGTATCCAGCTAACTCTTAGCCCGAGGTGATGAATAGTGTCTCTCAAAATGAAATTCTCTGGCTTAGATCCCATTACAAATAAAGATACAACTCTGTCTAAAATGACTTCATTGCATGGAAGTGATACTTGCACCAGGAAATGGTTTCATTACTACCATGTATTACTCTAATGTTACCCAGAAGCATTACTTAGGAGTTAAGAATATGGACTCTAAGTTCAGTTTGCCTGAGTTAAAATGCTGGCTCCATCAATTACTAACTGTGTGATCTTGGTGAGGTTATATAACCTCTCTGCTTCTATTTTCTCATCTGTAAAATGGAGGTAATAGTGATATCTTACGGGATTGTCATAAGTTTAATAACAAAGCATATATTATGTATATTAGTAATAACTGCCAGCTACAGTTTGGTCATAAAGTTGGGAAACATAAATAAATGTTGACCATACAAAACCAACCCATTTAGTGATCAATTAATGAATTAATGCTACGCTTTACAAGCTAAGGGAAGGGCACTTAGAAGAGTTCCCATAGGATTGTGTACCACCCCATTATGCCAGAGTGGTGAGGGACTAATTGGATGATAATTTCCAAATCTGCATTGGCCCATGTGGCCACGTGGAATGGGTTACCCACTCAGCAGATTTCAACTCCCTTGAGTACTTTTTCTGGGGTATGCTAAACGTACAGATGTGTTCAGAATAAATCTGAACTGCAGTGTATTGCAGAGTGCCTGACTATCAACGTAAGGCTGGAACTGCTGTGTAAAAGCTCTAGCTTTGTTGCAGTTTCACACAGCGTGTAGATCTATGCATTGCTAATAAGGGACAACCTGTGGAATGTGCTGTGCAAAGTCATTGACCAAGTCATAAATAAATGTTATTATGTAAATTTCCTCCGTGTTCAGATTTCTGCCACCCAGCCCAGCATAATGTACATGGTAGGCATGTTAGTATTAATGGTAGTTTATCAAGTTCTTGCCCATCAGTATGCATGCTCCAGGGGATTTTCCCTTGCCCACACATTAGAAAAAGGCAGGTGTTGTGGAGATGAGCCTTCTCCTAGGTGTCTATCTAGGGCAACAGGTATAGTAGATAATAAGCTATCAAAAAAAGGTGAGAATTAAAAGCCCTTCCTTTCTAAGAGTTTAAATACAGGAATCTTAGGGTCTCCTGTTATAACATAAATGTGCTCATTTCCAAAGGAAGACCAGTTGAGAGCAGAGTAATATTGATGGTGACGAGAAAGTAGGGATTCAGAGCACATGGCACTGCCTTGGGAAGGTCAGAATAAGATCTTATGAAAATCTTTTCCAAAATAAAATCCTGGTAGAAGCAGAATTTGAATCCAGATTTATCTGCAAAAGTCTTTGCTCTTTCTGCCACAACTTTCTGCTTCTGGAGTTATTTTACAGCGCCTTTGATATGCCACAAATCATGCTAGGAGGGGAGTTGCCAGATTTAGCAAACAAAAGTACAGAATGCCCAGTTAAATTTGAATTTCAGGTAAATAATGAATAATTGTTTAGGGTAGGTATGTCCCATGCAATAATTAGGACATATTTGTACAAAATAAATGTGTGTACCGTATTTCATCTGACAACTCTGTTAGAATATATGTTTATGTGTTGAGGAAAATCTAAGATGGTCATTCAGCCCATAACTCCAATTCCTTTATGAGCACACAATACAGTGTGTTCCTTCATTTGGTTGTATGGTGCTGCAGTCATCCCCCCATATCCACGGTGTCACATCCATAGCTATTTGTTGTACTGTGCCATTTTATGTATGGAAATTGAGCCCCTGTGGGTACCAAAATCCACGGATGCTGAGGGATGACTGTACTTTCCTTATACTAATACCACTCACTGGTATTATCTATTTATGTTTAGTGTTTTGCATCTTCTACCCATCAGTATCAGGATCCCTAGATTAGATCAAAAGTGTCTCTAGGGCTTCCCTGGTGGCGCAGTGGTTGAGAGTCCGCCTGCCGAGGCAGGGGACACGGGTTCATGCCCCGGTCCGGGAGGATCCCACATGCCGCGGAACGGCTGGGCCCGTGAGCCATGGCTGCTGAGCCTGCGCGTCCGGAGCCTGTGCTCCTCAACGGGAGAGGCCACAACAGTGAGAGGCCCGCGTACCCCCCCCCAAAAAAAAAGTGTCTCTAAAGAGAACTTTACAAAATGTCTGAGAATCCTTGATAATAATAAAGCACCTTCAGTTTTAAATCATTTCAAATACATTTTTATTAGTTACTACAAAATAAATCAGAAAATTTTTCATAAAGCACTGGAGTTTAAGGGAACTCTAAGCTAGAGCCTCATATGTTGGCTTTTCTTTTTGTGTAATAAACCAAACCAGAATACATGCACTTTGAGGTTTTGGAGTGTTTGTCTGTTTGTGTTTCCTAAGTGGAGGTAATCTTTTATGCATAACCGTCACTCTCTCACCTGATACCTTTCATAACGAATGACCTCCCTTGGTGAGATGTTGAGTCTGGGTTGCTGCAGGAAATATGATCATACTAATTGATACAATCCAACCTCAGTAAGAAATGTATATCTAGTTATATGACTTGAATAATATAGATACCAAAGTACTATCTAAAATGGATCCTGAATCATAAATGTCTGTTTATTAAAAAATTTAAAAATAAAACAAAAGTTCATTTCTGATACCATTGCATTTAGTGTTGACATATAAAAGTAACTACTACTAAAGAGGTTGGGGTTTTTGTTGTTTTTGTTTAAAAGTACAGATCATGAGTCATTAGCACCTTGAGAAAGCCATTTAGAATAGAAAATATCAGCATGTATTGCACATAAAATGGCTAGGTATATTGTATGTCCTTTAAATACATGAGTCAGAGTCAAAAACATTTGAAAGCCATAGTACTAGGGTGCTTGGCAAAAAAGTATTCTCTGGCAAAGATGTCCACTTACAGTCTTATCTAAAGGGAAAATTTATCCTTACTGATTTGAAAATCAGAGTTAGGATATTTTAAAGAGTTAAATGTCACTTTTATTCCCGTTTTTGCTTATCATTTTTGTGGAAGATAGTTTTGTTTTTTTGCGGTACGCAGACCTCTCACTGTTGTGGCCTCTCCCGTTGCGGAGCACAGGCTCCAGACGCGCAGGCTCAGCGGCCACGGCTCACAGGCCCAGCCGCTCCGCGGCATGTGGGATCCTCCCGGACCGGGGCACGAACCCGTGTCCCCTGCCTCGGCAGGCGGACTCTCAACCACTGCGCCACCAGGGAAGCCCTGTGGAAGATAGTTTTGGACAAGACACGTATATCCCAGCTGTGGCTATCTCAGTCTCAAAGACTGTGATATCCTTTCACATGTGAAATTCATCCCCCTAATGCTACTATCTCATCTATTTCTGAAGCTGCAGAATTGGCACTTTTTTTCTCTATTCAGTATTTGCTATTAAGCTATCTTCCAGCTCAGGCCTCTCTGTAGTCTTTCAATATAACCTCCCAATAAGAGGCATCTCTTTCTCAGTCTCAATCTCTGTCCCTCCCTCATCTCTCTCTCCCTCTCATTTATTGCATACGAATGCCTAAAGTACTACATAGCAGCTTATGTCATTCGATTGTTCCAAAAGACCCCTAAGGTAGAAGAGAATGTTGGAAAGAACTCCAGCTGATTCCACTGAATGCCTACCATATGCTAAGCACATATACAGATGCTATGGAGTATAATCCTCCAAACAGGTTTAGGAAGAAAGATACAATTGCCTGCCTATCATAAATTATCACACTGAAGCCCAGGGTAGCAAACTGGGCTGGAGAGATACTGTCCTCACCTCTTACACAGAGACCAGCTGAGATGCATAGAATGAAGGTCACTTGCACAAGTCACAAGAGAAAAGCAGTAAAAGAAGACCTGAATTCTAGTTTAGTGCTTGCTCCCTTCGCCTGGACTAGAGGGTTGTAGTACTTTTTTGAAGAAATGGCATGAGAGTCAGGCAAAGTGACTATATTATGAATATTTCCTTCTAATGCGGTGGCTTTACTGCATATTTGAAGTTTTAGCAGCTTAAGAATACAAGAGTGATATGTATTGTTTTCTTAATCCAACAACAACAATAATAATAGATTTTCCAGGATTTTTTGTTTTTGTTTTTTACTTTTGTTTTTTCATTTTGACAAACACAGAAGGCTGGATGATAGAGCTCTGGGCATTTAAGCTGCTTCTGTAACAACAAAAATTGATTTGTCCTATCATTAGCCCAGAAGTACTAAGTTTTGAGATTATGTATTATTCCATTCTTGACAGTCTTCAACCTCTAATCAACTTTGAAATGGATGAGACTGTCAGATTCTAAGATTTGAATCACATGCTGCTGTGGTGAGGCGAGTACAGAGCACATACAATAAATGATCTGCCTAAGGGATTCGCATTTATGTTTGCTTATGGATCTCTTGAAAGGCTTTCTACAGTAGAAAAGATTCTGCAACCTTAATCTAGAACACGATCTAAACATCTTTACATACAACCTTAACATTGTAACATTACTTTAAAGACTTGTTTAGGAAGAAGACCCTAACACCTGGTGCCTCTTCCTCATTTTAGGTGACCTGTCTGCTGCACTTGACATTGTTGACAACCTGTTCTTCAAATTCTGTCTTTTCCGGGTTTCTATTTTTCTGGTACATCTACTTGCCTTTTTGACACGTTCTTCTTAATTGGGTCTTCTTCCTTCTAACTCTGGATACATCAAAGACCTAGTCTTTGTTCCTCTCTTCATTTTACTTTATTTTCACACTCTCAG
Source organism: Globicephala melas (assembly GCF_963455315.2). NCBI lineage: Eukaryota > Metazoa > Chordata > Mammalia > Artiodactyla > Delphinidae > Globicephala > Globicephala melas. The sequence continues at coordinate 52,935,037 of NC_083317.1, read as the reverse complement.
AAAATTAACTTCCTTCTGTAGCAGCTTTCTCACAATTTTTTCTCTAAATTACCCCTGGAAGGAACAGTGAATTAATGCAGATTCTTTCTGTCCTATGTTTTACCTTTAAAATGTTATATTGTTTTCTATTTCAAAACTTTTCATTGCAAGTGTGCATTACAATTTTTTTGGAATTACAATTTTTTAAAACATTTTCCCTATATTTTGGAATATGCTCCCCAAAGCTATCTTATTATATCCTGTGGCTTATGTAATAACTCCCTGGCCTCTTGCCATGTAATCTTAGAACTAAAAAGCTTTGTCTTAAACTATCTTTATCTCCATTCCTGACCTGCAACCCAAATCCAGGCAAAACTCTGTCTAGTCAGGATTTTACTTAGCAATTCTGGCAAATACCTGACATGCAACATGTTTAAAGGCAAACATATCACCTTTCCTTCTAAACTCACTCGCTTCTCTCTGGAAATGGTATCATGTGACACGAGACTAAGATTCCAGTGTTATTTTCAATTCTTCCTTTAATTTGCATATACAGTGATTAAATCTTATTTATTATGTTCCACTTCTCTTCTGTAGTCCTTCATAGTCTAGCATCTTCTATAACACATGCAAGGATCTTTAACCTTTTGGGGAATCATGGACTGTTTTGATAATCAGAAGCCCCTGTATCCTTTCTCCAGAGGATCTGTATTATATATACATTTTTAAGTAGGTTCAAGCTCCCACCCCAATAAAATGGCTTAACAGCTAGCATCCTTTCCTCCGAGACTTCTGGCAAATTGCTGTCAGATTTACCTTCCTTAAATACTGTCTTTATCAAGTCATTAGCCAACTCAGAATCTTTTCTAGCACTCAACTACACCGACTATAAAATGGAAGAGTTGGATGATGTTTTAGTGTATATTAAGGGTTTATATGACTCAGCCACTTTGTACATATTATTAAGTGAAAACTCCTAATAAATTTATACAGTAATATTATTATCTTCTTTTCATAAGGAGGAAAAAGAGACTCACATATTTAGGAGAGCAAGGATTCAAATCCAAGCCTCTCTTACTTCACAGCTTATGATTTTTCTCTTGCTCCCAGTTGTCTTCATCATGCCATTTTGTCTAAAATCCAAACATCTTCCTTTGCCTTGCATAAATGGTTTTTTCTCAAAACTTTTTCCAACTTTGTCTTCCATGACTCTCTTTTTATAGTCACTGCTCCAGATGGAGTTAGCTTTTTATTCTCCCCCCAAACTTACCTCCTTACCTAAAAAAAAGAAAGAACAATTAATGGCCTTTGTTCTTCTTACCCAGCCCCTTGCCATCTTCCAAGGCTCACTTTAATTTGTGATTTCCTTCTCCATAAACTTCACCTGTTAATATCCGGTTGGTACTTTTAAATATACACTTTGTCATTCCCTCTTAGTATTTTTTCTACACACATTTGTACTGTTGGTAGCTTAGTGCTGTGTGTATCCTCCCACCCCATTAAACTATAAGCCGTTGGGGGAGCCATGCAAACAGCAGGGCTTCCCTATAATTGTAGAAGGAATGATTGTGCATGTGTGCATAAGTGACCCATTTTCCTGGCATACAACCCAGCCACAATTATTTAATCTTTATTTTCTCTAAGTTGATCCCTTTGTGTATTCTTTATGAAGTAGAATAAGAGTGTTGATTTTTCCTTTTAAATGTTATGAAAATATTTACTTTAACCACACTGGAAACATGTTTTGAACCCTAAAGGGAGTCCTTCATTTAAAATAGGGGAAAGGGAAATTTCACTCAACTCTGTGGTTCTCAAACAGACCATTAGACTTTCCTTCTGTCAGTAATTATGTTCCTCAGTCAAAATAAGAGACTGTTCTGCCTTGCCTTAAGAAACAATAGAAATAGAACCTGTTCACTCTTAAAAATCTAAATCACGCGTTTAGTGTTGACTGGTTAGGACATTGACTTGGACTGTTGAGAATCATACACGACATGCTCACAGGTTCACCGTCTGCATGATCCTAAATAGAATATTCCCATTAGCTGAGCTCTGTGTAGCTATAGGACAGGAAATATATCTAGTGCTCTTTTCAGAGAAGCAGGGGAAACATTTTCCCTAAAAACACAGAGTAAATCAAAGACAGGGCCTAATATGGAAAGATTATTTCTTTTCCTCTAGTTTAAATACAGTATAATGTTTCTATCCCTGTATGTAAAACAAAGGGGCACCCTAAAGAGATCTGAAAAATAAATGTTTATGTTCCTTTATTCATCCTGTTTTCGTACCTTCTTTTTCAGTAGGAGGAATAAATAGGCAGTTCACTTGTTCTTTTTTTTTTTTTTTTTTTTTGAGGTACGCGGGCCTCTCACTGTTGTGGCCTCTCCCATTGTGGAGCACAGGCTCTGGACGCGCAGGCTCAGCGTCCATGGCTCACGGGCCCAGCCACTTTGCAGCATGTGGGATCCTCCCAGACCGGGGCATGAACCCGTGTCCCCTGCATCGGCAGGCGGACTCTCAACCACTGCACCACCAGGGAAGCCCCACTTGGAAGGTGTTAGCTTCTTCTAGATTCAATTTTCATTTGCTTCTGGAATTTAATTTGAGATTGAGTTTTTATTTTCCTGAGGGCTAGTTTAATTCTTTAATTCTGATTTACTGAAATACACACTTCTCCTTGTGGGTAAGAAAAAAGATTGTTTCTTTATAAACTGCCAGGCATGCTTTCTTCATTGGGTAATGAAAGTTGTATGGACTCAGTTTTGTTTCATGACGGATACCAGCAATCATAGCTTTAAGTATTATGTTCTATTGTAACCATTCCACCTTTCCTATGCTCCATTATTTTTTAACTCTTGCTTTTTTATGCCAGTCTGTGGTTTTATTATATTGTGATTTCTTATGTAATTTTCCTCAAATTATTTGTAGAAGTGGATGGGGTGAAAATATAAATAAGCACACTATATGGGTTTTGAAAAGTGCTTTGTGAGTATTTCAAGGTGGTACCACCAGGTAATTTTTTTTTTTTTTTTATCAATACGCGGGCCTCTCACCGCTGTGGCCTCTCCCGTTGCAGAGCACAGGCTCCGGACACGCAGGCTTAGCGGCCACGGCTCACGGGCCCAGCCACTCCGTGGCATGTGGGACCTTCCCGGACCGGGGCACGAACCCGTGTCCCCTGCATCGGCAGGCGGACTTTCAACCACTGTGCCACCAGGGAAGCCCCACCAGGTACTTTTAATTTTATTGTTGTTGTTGTTCATTTGTTTGTTTTGGTTTGTTTTACTCAATATTTCTTCTTAGTAATTTTGTATAGCATTTGCATTATTTCAAGAACTGCCCTTCTCCCACTCATGTGGTTTTGGTAGGTGTATTAATTCCCTAGGGCTGCCATAACAAAGTACCACAGACGGGCTAAAAAAAATTTTTTTTTCCTGTCACAGTTCAGGAGGCCAGAAATCAAGAATTAAGGGGTCACGGTGTTGGTTCATTCCTGGGGGCTCAGAGAAAGAACCTATTCCATGCCTTTCTCCTAAAGCCCAGTAGTTGCTGACAGTCCTTGGCTGGTGGATACATCACAGTCTCTGCCTCCATCATCACATGGTGTCCTCCCTGTGTGTCTTCACATTGTCTTTCCTTTACGCATGTCTGTCTCTTTGTCTCTTCTCTTCTCATAAAGACACCGATCACATTGTATTAAGGGCCTACCCTACTTCAGAATGGCCTTATCTTAATTAATTACATCTGGAATGATCCTATTTCCAAATAAGGTCACATTCTGAGGCTCCAGGAAGACATGAATTCTTGGGAGCCACCATTCAATCCAGTATGGTGGGATGATCAACCACATTATTCAACCTTTTGATTACAGAATTAGCCAGTCAGACTCCTTGGGGATTTTATATATGAAAACTGGTAGAGAGGATTTCTCTCGTTCTTCTTGGATCACCACAGAGAGACGATGTAAGCCTGAAACCTTTTTCAACAGTGTTTTTAAGAGGCTAATATAAAGAGAAAAACAGAACTGAAAGATGTGAGGAAGGGAGAGTACGGGGATGGGGAGGGGAAAGAAAGATCTGGAATTCCAGATACTCAGAGCAGAAAAAATAAATCCTTTTATTTGTTTATCTATGAGGATGTTTCTGCTACTGAAAATTGTTGTTTATTTGTCTATTTTAATGGAGAGGATTTTCCATAGAGCCAAGCACACTCTATTATATGGCAATTTTGAATCTTAGAGAGAAGGCAAGTGAGAGAGGGAGAAATGTGTGTGAGTTGAAAAATATATTCAATGTACCTATTGTTTATATAATACAAACTTTATAAAGTTAAGATTGACAGTTTTAATCATGGTGGCTATTTCCAGTTTTTTATTCTTCAAACAGCCTAAATGTGTACCAATGATGGAATAATTAAATAAATTAATGTGATTTATATTCTGAATATTATGCTGCAATCAAAATTGTGGGGCAGGGCTTCCCTCGTGGCGCAGTGGTTGAGAGTCCGCCTGCCGATGCAGGGGACACGGGTTCGTGCCCCAGTCCGGGAAGATCCCACATGCCATGGAGCGGCTGGGCCCGTGAGCCATGGCCGCTGAGCCTGCGCGCCCGGAGCCTGTGCTCCGCAACGGGAGAGGCCACAACAGTGAGAGGCCCGCGTACCGCAAAAAAAAAAAAAAAAAAAAAAAAAAATTGTGGGGCAGATCTCTATGTACTTATATGGAAAGGGCTCTATCATTATGTTAAAAAATAAGTCATGGAACAAGATGTATATTTTGCTCTCATTTATGAGAACTGTGCATGCATGCACTTGCACACCTACAAATGCACACTTGAAAATGTATACTGGAAAGATAGTTATAAAACTGTTAATACTTACAGCTGGGAAATGTGGGGATGGAGAATTGGGGGCAAAGATAAAAGAGGATTTCTAATTTTATCATTCTATGTATTTATTCTCTCTTCATATTTCTACATATATTCATTTAATACTTCCTTTATTAAAATCAAACAGGTCAATGACACAAAAGGAAATACTCTTCTTATATAGGTTGTGTTTTCCTTCACTTCCATATGCTCCTATAGTTGTAGAGACGTTGCCCTTTCAAAAGCATATATGGGTGTCACACGCATAAGTACCTTTAAGGAACAAGAAGGTATCAGCAGTGAATAAAGAGTGCTGAGCTGAGACTCTTTGAAGTGGACAGGACTCCTGAAGTGGACAGGAGAGCGTGTTCTCTATCTAAAGTGGGTAAGTGTTCCTTAGCTGCAGGCTGTTGCTGACATGGCGCCACTGTGACCGAGCATTGTGAATCTTTATACGTATTTCTTGATGCACATTTGCCAGTCTGTAGGATAAATTCCTAGAAGTTGTACTGCTGGGTCAAAATAAATGCACATTTTGGAATCTGATTGATAACAGCTAAACAGAAGTCAATCGTTATTACTGTTTTAACATTACTAAATGCTAAAGGCTTTCCTCTGATATCTGGGTAAAGTGTAGATCTGGTTAGATCTTGGTGAGGGCTCCCTAAATATGATGTGGCATTTTTATGTAATAAGACAATTGGCTTTGGTTATGTTCTCCCTAAGTGCAAATATAAACTGTTTAGTGTCAAAAAATAAAGAAGAATGGCACCCGCTGCTCCCTTCATGTCCCCCGCACACATCAAAGGGAGTAGAGCTGTCTGTGAAAAGTAGATCAGACATCTTTCACTTATGATGAAGACAACAGTAGAGAAGACAAAGCGGATCTTCATAGCAACAAATCAGATGCCTCGAGGAGAGCCAAGTGGAACAGAAACGGCCCTGTGCCAAAAATCTGAAGAGGCAGGAAGTGCCTTGGGATGTGCTCCAGCTGCAGCGGAAATGTGAGGAGCCTCAAATGGTTAAAAGCAAATAGTCTGCCAAGAAGAGACTTGTGTATTGCAGGATGTGTCGCTACAAAGAATTTCTCCAGCTCTTTGTTGTTAAGTTATTTAATACTGTGCATATCAATTTTCTTTTTACTGAATTTTACTGCATGAGATGGGGGAAAGGCTGTGGTAGACAGATATTGATTTCACCTGTTCTGCTGATGCTGCATCATCTCGTCTTGCCTGTAACATCCCCATGAAAACACCATTGAAGGGTCAATGAGCTGTAAAATGATTACTTTTATCCTCTAAAATAATATTTCACTAATGACTATAGTTAGAAATTCATACAGTATTTCAAGGGCATAGATTTATTATGAGACATGATCTTTGCACTTAGGCAAGGCCTATACTTTTATTAAAGACAAATTTCATCCAAAGGGCAAATATAAACAGAGATTAATGGATTCGTCAGTTTAAAATTTATACACTGAGGAAAGGGGCAAATAACATTACTCCCACTGAAGAGTCTATATTCGATAAAGTGAGTATCGGTATATTGTGACCTTAACTGAAAATGATCAGTGGTGAAATCTAGAATAGTCATAACAATAGCTTTTATTTGTGAAGTATCTGCAATTCAAAAAGCACTTTCACAAACCCTTACTTGCAATTTATGCCGATTAGCAACCTTGTGAGTTTTCCAAAATAGGTGTTAAATTTGATTCATCAATGTTACCTCAAGTCCCTTTGTAAAAAGGTCAGAGTATAAAATTCAATAAGCAATTCTGAGATTAGAAAACTGAGAGGTTAAGTGTATTACCCAAGGTCATACGAGTTCGTAATAGAGCAAGGCTTAAACTTCTGCAGAGCTCAAGGGCAGAACTACTGACGTCCTACTTGCTTTTATCTTCTGTCTTCAGAGAGTGTGTTCTTTATTGTGAGCGTTTTCTCCTGCTCACTCTGTCAATAATGGGTATCATGAGTTCAGAGCCACTTTTTACAATAAGAAATGTTTCCTCATACAGAACTACTTACTATACTCAGTGTCATTTGCCATTAGCTGTGCTGTTTGGCTCCATTGAAGGAAAATTATTTTCAAGTTGAAAAGGTAAAATATATATGAAAAGGTACAATAGAGCCCAAATACAGGTGAAGAGAGAAAATAAAAGAATAGCTATTGGCTTTTAATGAGCTGATACCTGTTAAGGCCAGGGAAATTTGGTGTGGTGAAAAGAGCATAGGTTGTTTATCCAGCTTGGGTTTGAAATCTGGCTTTTCCATTTCTTGCTGTGTGAAATATGATCAAGATAGTTCTTAGCTACTTTGAGCCTCAGTATCTTCAATGATAAAGTGGGAGTGGTAATAGCTATGTCATGGGATATTTCTTAAGACCTAAAATAATGCATGTAAAGTGATTGTACTTCATGGGTATTTCATATATTATAGCTATATAACTAATATAGTATGATATCAACTTGCTGAATTGACTTAGATACCATGTGATTTGCAGAATACATTCTAATTAATAAATGATTTATCAGAACTTTGGGGGAAATAAGTGAGTATTAAGGCTTAGTATTCACTAAAATCAAATTTTAATGTATTAATCTCACTTCCTTTATAAAGGGTGATACTAGATCAGGGATCAGCCATGTAAAGCCTACAGGCCAAACCTGGCCTGCAGCCCGTTGTTGTATGCCCTGAGAACCAAGGTTTTTACATTTTTAAATGGTTGAAAGAAAATCGAAAAAGTATATTTCATACCCTGTGAAAATTATATGAAATTCAAATTTCAATGTCCATAAATAAAAGTTAATTAAAATAGGGTTACATTTATTTATTTGCATTATGTCTAAGGTAGCTTTCCCATCCGGTGATAGGGTTGACTAGTTGCAATAGAGATCACATGACCTGCAAAGCCTGAAATATTTACTATCAGGCTCTTCACAGAAAATGTCTAGACCCCTGCACCAGAATATTAGGTCAGAGAAATACCCCAGACACAGTATAACTGTACTTCAGAAAATGTTTAACAAAGCTACCTGAGAAAGGCAGCTAACACTTAATAAATAAACATAAGTACTTTCCCTCTATATTCTGGACATATCCCTGGGAGGTAGCTGCCTGTTATCATTATGTTTCCCATGTTCCTTTCTTCTTGGTGTGGCCATGTGACAAGTTTTTGCCAATGAAATGTGACTGAAAATAACATGTACCCTTTCCAGGAGAGAGTTTTTAGGAAGCAGGAGTTCTTTCTCTTATGCATTTTACCCAGCTGACCCTAGGGGATGGCAGAGCCACAAAAGGTAAGGAGCCTGGGTCCCTTGATTGGATGTGGAATGGAGTCACCCGCCTACCAGAAATACCGGTTTTAGATTTTTTTGAGTAAGAAAAAAGAAGTTCTCTTGTATTACCACTGAAATTTGGGGAGTTTGTTTTATTTGTGTTTCTCTAACTCACCCTTAAGGTGTCCTTTTGAAGAAGATAAAGCAGTGTTGTATGAATAACATACTTAAATGGATTTAGAGATGAACAACTGGGCTCAAACAGGATTAATCAATTGAGGCCATCATGGGTGGAAGAGGCATAGTACCACAGAGGTCTTCTGTCCTTGATCTCATCCTAGTAATTAGTTTTATGAGACAAAACTAGCAATTTTAAATGTTTTAAGGCTGCCTTTAGAAGAGTTCTTTTGGATTTTTTTTTTTTTTCCTGAAAAGTTCCAGTAGATAGGGTGATTGGGACAAATAATAGTGAGACAGATTTTAGCTCAGCATAAAGAAGAATTAAAAATAAAATAGAGATAGCTGCCCAAACAGTTACCTTGCAATGTACTGTGCTCTCTACAAAGTGTTGAAGTAACTGATAAAGAGTCATCACTAAATCTGGCAAAGAAAATTCTGTAATAATATAGGAATTTAATTACTCTATAAGATTAATAATTACTCTAATTCCTCCTAACTTTCAATTCTTTAATTTCATCATTAAATGTTTTCTTGTTTTAATCATGCACTTACCATTTAGTTTCAAGAAATTTAAAGTCAAGGAGATGAAAATGCAATTCGGCCACTTCGGTTTTCCATAAATTGACTATATGCACAGGTTTTAAATATACAATTTAAGGACTCTTGATTGTTATTCATTTTGTCGTTCAGTAGATAAAGTACCCTTAGGAATAGGAAGATAAGTAGGAAGATTGATGTATTTGTTAGGATGTATCCATCTGCAAGTAAGATAATATCAACTAACAGGGGCTTCAATAATATAAATATTTAATCATTTCACATAAAGGAAGTTTATACCTATCTGAGACCATGTGAACTAAGAGATCAAAGTCACCATACTATGCATTAAGATATATTAGTAATTAGGTAATAAAACATATTAACATCATGTACCTTCTGATACACTGAGAAGGGCTCATCACTTCTTTGTTTTTCTGGCCCAAAATGTATAGTCTAATCATATGAAAACATCAGATAAACCCAAATTGTGGGACATTCTACAAGTTAACTAGTAGTCTTCCAAAGTGTGAAGGTTATAAAAAACAAGGCAAGACTGAGAAGTTGCCACAGACTGAAAGAAGCTAAGAGACATAATAACTAAATTCAGTGTGACAACTTGCAATGGATCCTGAAACAGAAAAAACGAACAATTGCAGAAAAACTGGAAAAACCCAGATAAAAGCTACAGTACAGTTAATAGTATTATACCAATATTAATTCTTAGTTTGGGTAACTTTATTATGGGTATTCAAGATGTTTACATGGGGGGAGCTGGGTGAAAGATATATGGGAACTCTTTGCTATTTTTGTAACTTTTCTCTAAGTCTAAAATTATTTCAAAAGAAAAAATTGCTGGAGTTGGTAGTTCCAGATGCAGTGTGGTAACTCAAGAACATCATCGGGTACTTAAGATTTGTTTCTACTTTTCTATCTGTGATCTTCTGTGTTCCCTTCTTTTCTCTAGGCTTATCTGAATGCTAGATATTCTCCCCTGCACCTCAGGTCAACATAGTTCCTTCCTGTTCTGTTCCTGGGCAAGATGCCTTCTATGGATGATACCAACTGGACTTCCCTGCCCTCTGGCTTCTGGTTGACTAATGCCAGCAGCTGATCTAAGTACAAGAAGACTGGGAGGTCAGAGTTTTTATTCCCCTGGGTCTTTCCATTTTAGGCTAAGGTTTGTAAGACCTGAGTTCCTCCACCTGTGTTCCTGATGACAGCTCCCGTAGGGCACCTCTCCCCTAAGGCTATAGTTACAACCTTCTACATGTTCTGATAAACACTCCCTCCCCTTGCATCTTCAAGCCCACTAATGATAATGGCTACCCTCCCCTTCTCTTTCACATACATATATAGTGTGACCTCCACAATAGCCAGAGAGATCTTTGCAAATGTAACAGATCATGAACTCTCCCACTAAGAACTCTCCCAGTTCAGTCAGAGGAAAAACCCTGGTGTCCACAATGGCCTATACTGTCCTATGAGATCTTCCTTCCACTTCTTTCCTCTCCTAACTTCTCTCTTCCTTAGGCACTGTCAGCCACACTGGGTTCCCTGCTGCTGCTGAAACATACCAAGTGTGCTCTCCTCTCAGGGTCTTTGTTTTTCTTTCCTCTATCTGGAACTTTCTTCCACCAGATACCTTCCTGACATGTTTCCTCACTTCCTTCCTTCCTCACTTCCTTCCTAGTATCCTTCAGCTCAAATGCCAGCCTTCCTTAATCACCCTAAATAAAACAAAATAAAATTCCTTCCTTATACCATCAGCACTCCTTATTCCATTTTTTTCTTTATTCTTTTTCCATAGAACTTACTACTTAGGAATATATGTGTTTTTCTCTACATATACTGCATATGCCTATATACATGTGTGTATATACACACATACATCCTGTTTCTCTCATTAGAATATGTCCTCTTTAATGCCATAGATTTTATTCAGTATTATATCCCCAGTGCCTAGAATGGTGCCTGGTACATAGGAGGTATTCCATAAGTGTTTCTGAAATAAATGAATGTATGAATATGAATTGAATGTAAATCTGGACAAATGCTTTTTAAAGGTTATTTTCAGGCTTCCCTGGTGGTTCAGTGGTTAAGAATCCGCCTACCAATTCAGGGGACATGGGTTAGAGCCCTGCTCCCAGAAGATCCCACATGCCGCCGAGCAAGTGAGCTCGTGTGCCACAACTACTGAGCCTGCACTCTAGTCTGTGAGCCACAACTGCTGAGCCCGTGTGCCACAACTACTGAGGCCCGTGCACCCTGGAGCCCGTGCTCCGGAACAAAAGCCACCACAACGAGAGAGCTCTGGACTGCAACAAAGAGTAGCCACAACTAGAGAAGGCCCGCGCGCAGCAACGGAGACCCAACATGGCCAAAAGTAAGTAAATAAAAAAAATAAATTTATTTTTAAAATAAATAAAAAATAAAGGTTATTTTCCTCCTGGGATTTGGGGAGGTGTCTTCATGTGAAGGAAGCAGAGAGAATTTGAACAAAATGACTTCACTGCCCACTGAAGAAGCTCTCCAGAAAAAGTAAAGGCACTGCTTACCGAGTATTTTCTCAGCATTCCTCTCACAGAGCCAACCTGAATGGAGACTTCCATAGGCAGTCAGAGACAGTTTTATGGATACAGTAAATAAATTTGTATTGCTAAGTAAGCCAAACTGTAAGCAGGAATGCTTCATGATACTCTTCTAGATACACCAGGAGTGAAATTTCCCCATACTTCATGTCAACCACAGGACTTCACACTTGACTGAGGACCTATTAAAACAATTATCAGGTCATTAACAAGGGCCTTTACGACTAGTTTTGAAACCATATTAGTGAGAAAAATTTGCTTTGATGGGTGTATTAGCCCAGAGGGTGGCCTGGATTGGTACAATTTCTAGCTTTAAGGCCCTGTTCTGTGGCTTCTTATCTCTATTCCTCTGATTCCTGAGGACACTCACACAGGTAAGTAGAAGGACTGTTTCAAATTTCATTAAAACCCCATACAGTTTTGCCTGAACAAGTGGAAGACTGTGCTAGAATGCCTTGGGTTCTGAGTATCCACATTCTGACCATTCAGGGAGGCCACGGGAATAGGAGGAACTGAAAGAAGTACAGTCCCTTTCTTGTACTCTAGAAGATCCAAGGACAAGATTCAATTGGAATTCCTGCCCCATCCTTTAAAAACTTTTTATGGCAATTACCACCACCTGAATCTTGGGCACAGTTTTCAGGTTGGTGCAATTTACCTTTCCTTAACTAACTTCGTTCTGCTTACTTCTCTCACAGCTTGGGGCTTTCTCTTCTCTCACCTCCAATACCCCAATGTTCATTCTCCATGTGGTCTGTGGCTGTCCTAAAGCTCCACAGAGACAGCACACACTCCCCTGTCCTCCCACGATGCCACACAGTGCTTCTAAATCTCCCCTGGAGGCAAAACTTCTATCCCTTGTCTTCTAACTTGGTATAGAGGACATACATTCATATTCTGGTCATAATCATTTATACAGACTGTAAGTTATTAATAAACCTAACCAATGAAATAAGTATTTGTGCTTTTAAGAGAAGCCTAGGGACTTCCCTAGCAGTCCAGTGGTTAAGACCCCATGCTTCCACTGCAGGGGATGCAGGTTGGATTCCTGGTGGAGAACTAAGATCCTGCCTGCTGCCCTGCTGGAATGGCAAAAAAAAAAAAAAAAAGAAAGAAAAAAAAAGAGAAGCCTAACACAAATGAGTTAAATGTTGTGTAACTTGTTAGCTCTGAGGAAAAGAGTACTGTTTTTTATTTCACTGAGGAAGAAATTAACACAATAATACAGAGACTGGTTAGGAAGGTCTTGATTCTCTCTAAATTTATGACTAAATGAAAATCTTAGCAAAACCATTATTACCAGATGTGCTTCTCCCTGCCTCCCCTCCCCACAAGGTGGGATTTTTTATAAATAGGCCTAACATGTAGAGATACAGAGATGAATGTGCATGCCAAAGGGGTTGACTATGATGTAGCTGAGATCTGACAGCTAGACCAGGTGGCCATTCTAAGTGGGTGTTCTAACCCTTTACCACTTTCCACAGGACATTCTGTGACAACTTTATTACTCATCTGAGACACTGAGGCGGAGTATCTTCTTACTCATTTATGGAAACATTAAACACTTAGCCAATGTGATTTCTAAACAAAGAGATTTTTAAGCAGAGGGTGCATAGATATTACATATTTTCTCTTATTGCAGACACCAAGCCTATCTCAGAAAAGAGAAAGCAATTACATAGAACTTCACTTAATAAGCAATAGTCGAAGTCTGTTGCTGATATGGAGACTCAGGCCCCATTTGGGGATTCTTCATCGTCTCTTACAAAATAAGTAACAAGTACATGTTTGATTAGGAAAGTCTCCCTCTTTTTTTCACATCAGTTTTACTGCTAACCCATCCCCTCCCACAGAAAATAATTGAGTAGAAAGCAGATCTTGATATTCTACTCATAGAGTCTGGCTGTAATCAATTGCAACTCTTATGGGAAGTAATATTGCTGTCGTGTTTTGTTCCATTTCTTTTTTAGACTACCTAAGAGATGTATTTCAATACTTTGAAAAATACTGTTTATTTAAGGCTGTTTAAAGTCTTAATACCGTTCAAAGCAAATTATTAATGATAGCAAAACAACCTTTGAACTCTTAACTTTGATAATTGCTTACAGTAACCAAACAATGAAATTCTATTATTTTCTGTTAAGAATGTTGCAAAGTTTGAGAATCTAATTTTTTTCCCCAGATATAGACACAAGGTGATGTGCTAAGTTCCTTCTAGTACATATTTTTCTTTGTTGTCTTTCAAAAAATATAATTATTTAACAGATTAATTTTTTTCTCATGTGATAAAATAGGCTGTGTTAATTATCTGGTGCTGTGTAAAAAATTAGCTCATAATTTAATGGCTTAAAACAAGAATAAACATTTCTTCTCTCATAGTTTTTGTGGGTCAGGAATTTGGAGCAGCTTAGATAGGTGATTCTGTTTGGGGGTCTCTCTTACTAAAGCTGCAATCAAAGTGTTGGCTTGGACTGTAGTCATCTGAATGCTTAACTGGGCAATGGGCAAGGAAGACTTCAATCCAAGATACCTGACTCTCATAGCTGGCAAGTCAGTGCTGGTTGTTTACAGGAAGACTTAATTCTTCCTGCATGGACCTGTCCATTGGATGCCTTGAGAAACCTCCTTATTGCCCTTACTCAGAACAAATGGCCCAAGAGAGAATAAGGCAGAAGTGACCCTGTATTTCATGACTTAAACTTGGAAGTCACACCCTTGCTCTGCCATAGTCTCTTGGTCACAAACTCTGACACAATGTGGGAAGGACTACACTAGGGAATGAATACTAGGAAGCAAAGAGCATTGGGAACTAACCTGGAGGCTGGTTGCCACATAGCAATAAACTGGAACAGTGGCTAGCACAGAGTAGACACCCAAAAAATATTATTTGATGATTTTTTTTTAATAAAGTGAGAAAATGAGAGGCAGAAATTGGAATGTCCAAAAGGACTGACAGTGCTTGAATAAGCACTAGCTTGTCTACCATGTTCTGTAAACAAAAAAGAAAATTTTATTCTAAATTACTCATATAGGACATTATTTTTCTTTGTAATAAATATTCTTAAAATGAACAGTTGTGAATGGAATAATAATTCAAATAAGTCTCTTAGGATGTTCAAATATTATAATTTTGTAGTTTCCTCATCTAAAAATGTTTGACAATATTTAAGCAGAGGATGGCTGAAATTAAAATAGTTTTTAAATGGTTATCATAAATTCTTTTGAAAATTACCTACAAATTAGGTTCTATGTTGTTTTAATACCTTTCTATAAGGAGTACAGGGAAAATAATGTGCATAAAATTAACAATCCTGATTATTCCACTGTAGTATATATACATCTCCCTAATTTCATCTTTTTAAAATAAAAATGAATAATATTTTTAAAATCTTAAATGTGACTAAACCTTTTAAATCAAAGATATATGTCTTTCTTCACTTAATCACTCCCTTCCCAAAAGATCAATGGACTTCTCTACTAGAAAAGGGGAAATGATTTTTGAAACCAACTCTCTTCATTGTTTCCCCTTCAAGTCCTTTTATCCTTGGAATTAAGAAAGGTAAAAGTTCTTGTTAGAATTCATTGATTCAAATAAGACATTGGCTTGAAATTTTTGAAAATTTTCTGAGAAGTAAACAGTTCTCAAGACACTAAGAACTTGGGACTTCCCTGGTGGCACAGTGGTTAAGAATCTGCCTGCCAATGCAGGGCACATGGGTCCGAGCCCTGGTCCGGGACGATCCCACATGCCGCAGAGCAACAAGCCGGTGCGCCACAACTACTGAGCCTGCACTCTAGAGCCTGTGAGCCACAACTACTGAAGCCCGTGCACCTACAGCCCGTGCTCCACAACAAGAGAGGCCGCCACAATGAGAAGCCCACACACCGCAACGAAGAGTAGACCTCACTTGCCACAAATAAAGACCTCACGCAGCAACAAAGACCCAACACAGCCAAAAATAAAAATTAATTAATTAATTTTTTAAAAAAAGACAATAAGAACCAACTTTCTTCTTTTGAAAATTAAGCATAATTACTTCACTTAGAGGATTATTTCACAATTCAGTAGATTCACTTCCAGGAAAATTGTCTTGGTGTTAAGCCTAGTTTGGTTTTCTTTTTCTTCTTTACATTAGACTTACTTACAGTAGCTCTCTTTTACTATGTGAGGCACCCTACAGGGAATGGGGATGCTTTGCAAATTAAACACTATTTGAAAATTCAACATGGAAATAAAGGCCTTTATACTGGAAATTATGTTTAGCCTCTGTTACTTTCCTTTCTGTCAATGGTGGTGGTCAATTTCAGCATATTCATATTGACTATGAATTTGGCGCTAAGAAGCCTCTAATATTGCAAGGGTTTTGTGAGAGTGTTTATATATATGGATTAGTAGTGTTGTACTGTTCTATTTCATGTTACACTGGGTAATTTTTTTCTGTTCTTCTCTGTGTTTTGTCAGCATTCTGAGATAGTCATCTAGTAACTAGACTCTTCTCTGCTCTTCTGATTCTTTTGATCTCTCTTCATAAATCATTCTCTCCAGCCCCGTAAGGCTCTTATTTCTCACCTGAACTCATTCCAGATTTGGTCGTTTCTTTTAAAATTGTTTTGTTTTAACTAAGTGGTGGCCAGCCTTGAATGTACTCTTTCAGAGCTTCATTGGAAAGGAAATGTGTATATTTTTGGCTGCTTGCCTGGTCAATAGAGACACAAATACATAAACATAGATATTGATCTACATATAGGTAGATATAGATATCCAAAGGAGAAGCAGTATATAATATAGTAGAATGAGCAAAGGACTACAAACTAGGAAGCCTGGTTCTAGGGCTAGCTGTTATACTGGCTTGCTATGTATAATTGAGGAAATCAGCTCATCACTCTCGTCTCCCTGTCTTCATTTATTCATCCCAAAAGCACACATTATGTATACACATCATGTATACACATCATGTATAAGATAAGCTAGGTCTCTGCCTTCTTGGAACTTAAATTCTAGTGAGGACTGACAATTATAAACAAGTCAGCAAAAATTTTAGAATCTTTAGATTTGAAAATTGATTTTAATGAATAAATATAGTAATTTGTTGGAAAATGACAGGGTTAAGAAAGGGGACTGTATTTAACTAGATGGGCAGGAAAACCCTCTCTGAGAAGGAATTATTTGGGCAAGAAGGACCCAGGTATGGGAAGAATCAGGGAAGAGCAGGAAAAACAGACAAAAATTTGTAATTTTAGGTGTTTTTATTGTTTCAGATTATAATTTTATTTATATAACTACATCGCTGGCAAGGTCATAGTTTACAAAAAATTTTGTAGGCAAATTTTCTAATTTTCTTATCCCTACATCTCTGTGGGAAAGATATAGATGTTATCCACATCCTTAGGCCTAAAAATATGACCTAAAAAATTAAGAGAATATTCTGGAATTAAAAAATTGCTGCCCTTAACTCAAAATAATGATTTTGATAATGACATTTGTTAAGAAGTATTCAAATGTGTATAGAGTGTGATTTGGATAATAAAGCCTCAAGATTATTCTGGGTCCCAGTTCAGTCTGGAGGCTTAACCCCTTACCCCTAAACAAAGCCAAAACCTCAGAAGAACCACAGGATAAATCTTCCTTCATGTCTTTCCATAGAGAGATACCTGGTCTAATCAGATTTCTCAGACTCACCCTCCATGTTAAAGACCTCAGCGTAATTCTAAACACAATCCTAGGGAAACAAACTTGGGCAGTTTCTGCAAGAAAGTGAGCATAGACACTCTTAGCCATACTCCAGTTATCCTAGGGAACTGGTTCTGGTTCATCTGACTGCATTGTGTTTTAAAGGTGCCCAGTTTAGCAACACACCTTCTGGAAACTTGGTAAGATTGTTTCTTAGTTATATCTTCAAAATGAGGATATTGAACTAAATAAATTCTAAAATCTACTTGAGCTCAAAATTCTAAATTCTTAAATCCTTCCAGAACAGCACCTATAATGATAAAATATTAGAGGTGCAAAGGGTCTTGGAGACTATATGGCCCAGTATTTTTCAAATTATAATCCAAAGAAATCCCTCAGAAGTCACAGTAATTAGGGAAGTGAAAGATTAAAAAAAAAAGAAAACCTGCATTTCATACCTCCCAACTCATGGAATCCTCCCAATGATGAAACTCCTGATTTGGTCAGTTGTATACTGTATACTCTGCTTCCTTCCCTGAAGATATAAAGTTTTAATCAACATTGTGAAAATGACTATACTACCCAAAGCAATCTACAGATTCAATGCAATCCCTATCAAACTACCAATGGCATTTTTCACAGAACTAGAACAAAAAATTTCACAATGTATATGGAAACACAAAAGACCCTGAATAGTCAAAGCAATCTTGAGAAAGAAAAATGGAGCTGGAGGAATCAGGCTCCTGGACTTCAGACTATACTACAGTAATCAAGAGAGTATGGTACTGGTACAAAGACAGAAATATAGATCAATGGAACAGGATAGAAAGACCAGAGGTAAACACACACATGGTCACCTTATTTTTGATAAAGGAGGCAAGAATATACAATGGAGAAAAGACAGCCTCTGCGATAAGTGGTGCTGGGAAAATTGGACAGCTACATGTAAAAGAATGAAATTAGAACACTCCCTAGCACCATACACAAAAATAAACTCAAAATGGATTAAAGACCTAAATGTAAGGCCAGACACTATCAAACTCTTAGAGGAAAACATAGGCAGAACACTCTATGACATAAATCACAGCAAGATCCTTTTTGACCCACCTCCTAGAGAAATAGAAATAAAAATAAACAAATGGGACCTAATGAAACTGAAAAGCTTTTGCACAGCAAAGGAAACCATAAACAAGACCAAAAGACAACCCTTAGAATGGGAGAAAATATTTGCAAATGAAGCAACTGACAAAGGATTAATCTCCAAAATTTACAAGCAGCTCATGTAGCTCAATATCAAAAAAACAAATAACCAAATCCAAAAATGGGCAAAAAATCTAAATAAACATTTCTCCAAAGAAGATATACAGATTGCCAACAAAGACATGAAAGGATGCTCAACATCACTAATCATTAGAGAAATGCAAATCAAAACTACAATGAGATATCATCTCACACCGGTCAGAATGGCTATCATCAAAAAATCTACAAACAATAAATGCTGGAGAGGTTGTGGAGAAAAGGAAGCCCTCTTGCACTGCTGGTGGTAATATGAATTGATACAGCCACTATGGAGAACAGTATGGAGGTTCCTTAAAAAGCTAAAAATAGAACTGCCTTACAACCCAGCAATCCCACTACTGGGCATATACCCTGAGAAAACCATAATTCAAAAAGAGTCATGTACCACAATGTTTATTGCAGCTTTATTTACAATAGCCAGGACGTGGAAGCAACCTAAGTGTCCGTTGACAGATGAATGGATAAAGAAGATGTGGCACGTATATACAATGGAATATTACTCAGCCATAAAAAAACGAAATTGCGTTATTTGTAGTGAGGTGGATGAACCTAGAGTCTGTCATACAGAGTGAAGTAAGAAAGAGAAAAACAAATACCATATGCTAACACATATATATGGAATCTAAAAAAAAAAGGTCCTGAAGAACCTAGGGGCAGGACAGGAATAAAGATGCAGATGTAGAGAATGGACTTGAGGACACGGGGAGGGAGAAGGGTAAGCTGGGGCGAAGTGAGAGAGTGGCATGGACATATATACAGTACCAAATGTAAAATAGCTAGCTAGTGGGAAGCAGCCACACAGCACAGGGAGATCAGCTCGGTGCTTTGTGACCACCTAGAGGGGTGGGATAGGGAGGGTGGGACAGAGACGCAAGAAGGAGGAGATATGGGGATATATGTATACATATAGCTTATTCACTTTGTTATAGAGCAGAAACTAACACAACAATGTAAAAAATTATACTCCAATAAAGATGTTAAAATAAATAAATAAATCAAACAAGTAATTTAGTCCAACACCTTACTCACAGATGAAGAAACTAAGTCCCAGAAATCTAAGTAGCTTGCCCAAGATGACACAGCTACTGGCTGGCAGAATATGAACAGTAGTTCAAAACTGATAACTTTATTTTTCTCAGAATTGTGTTTAAAGCAATTTTAACCTCACTGGGTTTAGTTTGCTAAACGTACAAGCTATTTTTCCTTCCCAGTATGTTATTTTCTAGTGCTGGAAAATCCTGAGAAGAAAAGAATGTGAAAGAGATCTGTATGTTTAAGAGTGTACTCTAGCTATTAAGAGATGAAGTAAAGGATTTGTTATTCTAAATTCTAAGAATTAATTTTAAAACTGCTTCTCAACTGTTCATTTCATTTTACTGTATAATGAACAAGTGGTTAACATATACTACCAGAGTGGTTCAGAGTTCAGATCTACTGCAAATCTGTACTCTAAAGAACAAATTGGGAAAACAAAATAAAACATAATATACAAAACACTACACTAAAGCCATGAAATACACACTACATTGATTATTCTTTTCCTTCCAGTTTAGGAGGCCTTGTGAAGATTGTACCTGACTTTCAGGATGAGAAATATTACACCCCCAAAATTTTACCACTTGGTTAAGGGTCAAGGGAAAAAGCAAAACTTAACTTTGATATTTTGTTTGTGAGTGGAAAAAATATATACTAGTTTTCTTCACAGAAAACTGTAATTTAACATTCAAAAAAGACAAACATTATTTCTACTTTACTTAGGAAGATCCTTAAACTTTGTTTCAAAATATTCACATACAAGCACACAGAGCAGGCTTTGAAATCTTCTGAAGCCTTGGGCAGATGAAACTAATATTTTATACAAATACCAGTTGCCTTCATTGTTCTTTTCTTCTTTGTAATTTTTTTCCCATTTTTAAGCAAATATTGGGACATCTGGAACACTAGTGTTTTTATTAGAATTCTGACAGTATACCAGAAAAAGCCTGGAAATTCATAAAATGTCTCTAGAAAATACATAAAATATGTCACTGGTTTAAGAACAGATTCTTTTGCCAGGCTGAAAACTTATTTTTTATGTTGAAAAAGTAATTATAAAATCATTTGAATTCACAAATTCACAGAAAATATTTTTAAACTATTTTTTTTTTTTTGGTAAAGAATTTAGGTTTATGATACCCAATGCTGCCAAATAAGCTTTTGTTCTTGGGCTTAGCTTTGGCAGATTCCCTTGGTACTACTCATGTTCCCTAGACAACTAGATAATGAAAAAATGTATATTGAAGTTCATATGACACAGAAGAGGCTAGCCTGGGAAATGAACTTTTTCTCACTTGTTCAGCAGTTATTCCTCTGAGATGGAAGCATCTGGCCTAACTGATTAAAGCTGCCTCACCTGCCTGGAGGCCATTTATAATCCACTTTCTAATCTAAATCGAGGAATTTCCCTGCTGTGGATAATCATGGACTCTCTCGTGTGAAGACTCATTGTGCCTCTGCTTGAGAAGAGAGTGAGCTCTGAGTTTTACAAAATCCCACTGTTTGCCTTAGAAATCTCAATAAGGGCCCTCCATGCTCCAGGCCCTGTGACCGAGGATGGAACTGGGGCTATGCCTTGAGGCCTGGCACTCTACAGAGTGTGCCGAACAAACCAGGTAAGAAAATATATTGCCATAAATCCAAATGAAGGTGTTCCTTAAAAGTCTCACGTATATCAGGCTGCTGTTCCTCTTACTTACAGTAAGTACATAAAAAGTTACGCTCCTCAGCTTGGTATCAGGTACTGGGCTGAAAGTGGATAAACTTGTCTTAAACAAACTATTGAGAATGTGAGACCACAGGAGAAAATGGGCCTGCATTAGGGTCAGTCTGGCTACAGCAGGCACTTCCCAAGAATTCTTGGCAGTATCTGAGAATGAAGGGGGGAAAAAAACCACACTTTCCAAGAAGCTATGAGTAATTTTCTTAACATTCTAAGCTGATGAATATTTAAAGAATAAAAAAATCTACCCTGGGGCAGACTAACAAATGAGAAGGACAAGGGCCTGACATTTCCTGGAAATCTTTTAAATTAAAAAGAAAACCATGAAAAACAAAACCAAAAAAGTTATCAGTCTCTCACTTATATGAAAATTGCCATCAGAATTTAATAGAAAATTTTAAGCACGAAGTTTTAGTTCAAATATTTGTTGAAAAGTATCCGTAAAGAGAGAAATTGCCCTGTTGTATCTGAATGCTAAAGGTGACCTTTAAATTTTTTTTTTAATACAAAATTCTGCCTGAGTCATCAAAGTGTAGGAAGCAAATAAAAGACATTCTTCTTTCTTGAATTTTGAAATGCTTTTTTCTAGTTCCTGTGTAACTATAAGTGTTTGGATTAAAATCTCAGAATTGGCTTCAATTCTCTGTTAAAGGAGAACGGGAGGATTTTGGAGGGAAACAAAAAATCCCAACTTAAAGGAAAACGAACAAGTTCTGGGCATTCTGTCTCACGTGTCCTTATTATGTCAGTCCTAATCCGAGTTCATTGTGTGAACTCATCAAATTCTCAACTTTTTCAGAAAATATCCTGAAAAGTGTTGATTTTAAGAAAAAAGAAAAAGTAAAATGAAAATACTCAAAATTCCTTAGAAGATCTACCATCTTAGCCAAGATCCTTACTGCTTTTAAAAATGTTTCCTATCTGACTTAATTTTTTATCACTCTCATTATGTAGGGGGTAAAGAAACATTCCTTTTTAGTGCTTCTCTACATGCTTTCATGGGAGTATTTACTACACATTAGGGCAATGCCTGCTGCGGTATCAGTGAATTGTGGTAGATAATGTATGTTAGAATAGAGACAAATAAACTCCCTTTTCTGCCTTGTGACTTATGAAGTTGAAAGAAATTAAAGCTGAAGACAGATAATAGTGAACTACCAAGTGAAAAGGTAAACAGATTAAAAAAGAAACCCAGCTGTAGAAATAAATAATATTGCAGTTCAGCGAATAGAGTGAAATAATCTCCCGTAAACTCTTCACCATCTTAGTAATAAGTTTTTGTGTAAATATATTTGTGCACTTTGCACTTTTTACATGCATATTTTCTAAAGTTGTAATCACAGTACGTGTGTATGTATGTGTGTGTGTATTTAAAGTATTTATTTTTCGTTTTATGCCATCAAATAAATGTGCCACAATGTACTTAACCAGTTCCCTATTTTTGGATATTTGGACTGTTTGCAAATTTTAATTTTGTGAAATAAAATTCTGCTGTGAACTTCTTGCTTATAAGGATGCTTATAAGTAGGATTATTGAGCCTGTGAATGTGATTATTTGAACATTTCTTAATACCTACTGCCAAAGTACTTTCCAAGATTTGTGCTGCTCTGCTGATGATGATGTAAGAGAGTACTAATTTAGAGGTACTCAAAGCCTTTTTTTTTTTTTTAAACCTTACAGGTAATCAAGCAATACAATGGACGTGATTCTGTTACACTAGTTATTCACACTCAGGAATAAGTAAAAGACTGTGTTTTGAAACTCTCAGCCTGTCATTTTTCAGGCATCATGAGGAAAATTTTACTCATTCAGGCATTCATTTATACGTTCATCTACCAATTCAAAAGTCATTTAATGAGACCTTCTGTAATAAGCTATGATGCTAGATATGAAAATAGAGTATTGAATATACAGTAGAGATATAGAGAGATATAGAATTTGAGATATAGGAGATCAAATTCTTAGGGCAGGTTCCAGTGTGGGAGACAGAAATTAAGTTACTATGCTATTAATTATTTCAATATAATTGTTATATAAGCAATTACGCTAACTACTAAGACATACTGAAAAAATAAAACAAGATACCCTTAAATTGGTGTGGTTGGATGGTGCAGTTTCCCTGAGGAAGTTATCTTTAAAATTAACTCTAAAGAGTGAGGAGGAATTTGTCATGTTACAGGCGAATAGGTGGAAGCAGAGGGTTAAACATGAGCCATTGCCTTAATGCAAGAAGAACCCAGAGATTCAAACAATCAAAAATTGATCCCCAAGGGTGAAGCACTAGTGAGAAAGCAGGAGATTTTTCAGGATATGAGGGCTGCAAGGTAAACTAGGAAGAAGTCACTCAGGGCTTTAGAACTACAATAAGGATTGTTAGGTTTATACCAAATCCAATAGAACTGTCATCTAAGAGCCAGGAGGAGACATAGACTTTAAAGTGGCAGACTAATAAGATTAGATTTATCTTTTTAAAAAAGCTTTCTAATGACCATCTGGAGAAGAGACTGGAAGCAGAAAAAAAAAAAAAAAAGAAAAGGTGACGTTATACCATTTAAGAGATTCTTAAAGAAAATCAGCATAAGAAATGTTAACTTGGGTTAGGGAAGCAGCATCAGCTATAGAGAAAAAATTGACAGATTCAAGGTCTATATTGGAAGATTCTTAACAGGCCTTGGTGATTGGGTAAATATGGAGAAGAGGTCACAAAGCCAACACCCAGGTGTCTGGCATGAGTAAGCAGTTAAATGCTGATGCCATTTCCTAGGTGGGAATCAAAGTAAAAATCCTGAGAATGTTGTTAGACCATTTAATTAGAGTAGATATGTTGATAGTTGAATACATGTATTAGAGACTCAGAAGAGGGGTCTGGATGGACGATGTAAATTTGTAATCATAAATGAAGCCACGGCAGTGGCTGGAGATCATCTGGGAGGAATCCTAGAGAGAGATGAGAAAGATGGTAATACAAAGTCCTGAAGAATTCAAATACTTATCCATCGCGTTTAAAAGGAAGATCCCCCAAAAGATACTGAGAAGAAGCCAAGAGACAATTTATTCACAAATTGGTCAAGACAGAACAAGTCTCAAATCTGCCTACCAGAAGGCAAGGGGGTTGGGCTATTTATGGGATAAGTAGAGTGGTCTTAGGAACTGGGAAAGGTGATTGGAGGCAAGGAAAACGGTGAGGTAATCGGTGTCCTGCACAGGTGCATCTCGGTTAGTGTTCCGCACATTCAAAATGGAGGCGAGTAGCGTGATCCGAGGTGGGAGTCTTCCGTTCCAACTCCGGTCCTCTGACAGAGACAGGCCATCCTGGGACACCTGAACAGGACCAGTTTTAGGGTCGGTGGTCCCAACCAGCCTTAGCCGCTCGCACTGGGCAGGAGCTGACTCCACGTTCTTGTAAAACAACTGAGCTTCGTGAAGCTGGAAGGTATGCCATTAAAGAGAGGAAAAAAGAATAACTAAAGCAAACTTAATCAATGACGTCACTTTACATGCAAAGGGGTTTTAACAAGCTGTTCCTTTATCTGTTCCTAAGACAAACTTAAGAATTTTAATTGGTTATAAGCTTTTGTTAACTCTATGGGGCACAGTTTCATAAATAGTATTTTTAAGTATCTTCTTTATCATTTGCAAGATCAAGGAAATGTGACACCCATAAAGTTCGGTTGGTGAAGAAGGTAGAAGGGTTGGAATATTAGGCAATGCCAAGAGCTATTTATAAGATTTTCTCAGGTATCCTGCTACAAGACGAAGGCTTTGTATTCTCAGGCACGTTGAATACTAGTTACTTATTTGTAAAAATCTCAGGTTCAAAGTACATTCAAGTATTCATTTGTTTAAAATGTTAATCAGTTATTTAGATTAATTCCAGTTTAACATTTCAGGTACATCTTTGATCCAAATAGAATAGTCTGTTTTATTTCCAGGGCTCACCAAGAGACCAGACACTGCTGTTTTTCCCGTGAGTGTCCTTTTAGGATATGGATTGTAACGAGCAAGCCTGTGTTCTCACCTACAGAAATGCTCTTTAACCCAACTTTCCCTTTCCTGGGCTCCTTTTTGCCTGAACAAATTCCTTTCAGTAGCTTGTTTTCAAGGATTTTCTGGCTCAACTACTTCTGAGCAACCAAGGTTTGTCTTTCAAGATACCCCAGCAGCCCTTCCATATTTATCAACTCCATCTGTTTTCTATTCCAGTTCCTCTAAGCTCCTTTTTACTTGTCAACCTTAATCACTCCCCAGCCACTGTCCCCGCCCTAATCTTAGTTTATCTGGGCTTCCCAAGAGACAACTGCCATGTTAAGTCATTTGGCAGGATTGTTCCCTTCTCTGTGAAATGGTCACAGCAGTATTTGTAAGCCTGTTTTACAATGGATAATTTTTTATTTTTTATGTGAAGTGAAAAATCCAAAATACATATCTAAATATAGCACTTTTCACCATAGTGGGCAACTGAATTTCCTAAGATCACAGCCAACACAAATTACAGATACCTTACTTGTACTTTGGCTTTTTGCTTTCTAATTACAGATTATGAAAGTAAAGAAATCATTTTTATATCTCATCAATCTCTTCTTAGAGAAAATGACAGATGCAGAGTATATTCAGCATTGAAATGTAAATGTTAAGACATTATGTCACAGTTAAAACTATTTACCAGATGAGTAAAAATAACACATTTTTATGTGGTGAACCACTTAACTAGAACTGTATAATTCTACATTATTTGCTCTTTTTTCTTTTTTGAAAGAAGCCAAACATCTCTAGAACAAACATTTTCCTGTGTCGATTGGATTTAGAGTGCCAACAAAGTTTTGTTTCTTTTCTTTAAAGCATGTTTATTTTTAAACCTTTCAATCCACTATTGCAAACAGATGTGCTCTTTTTTCTTCACATGGAAGAAAATAAATAACCAAAGTTGCAATTCCCTTTCAATACTTAAAAAAAAAAAAAAAGAAAGAAAAAGAAAGAAAGAAGGAAAAACAATAGGAGTTTTATTTCAGAATTCTGCTCTGTGCCAAACATCCAATCTGTAAAACATTTTACTCTGTTGGTTTGGGGATGGGAAAGACATCTGTGTGAGGCATCAATCTGCTCTTGTGAAACACAATTTCAGTTCACAGAGCTTTGATCTGCTGAGTGATAAACACAATTTTCTGAGGCTTTTTTTTTAAAAGGCAAAAATGTTGACAGCCTAAATTCTAACACCTTAAAAACTTTTACCCAAATAAAAACAATAATAATAGCTACTATTTATGGAACCTTACAATGTCCCAGATTCTGTGCAAACTAATACATGTATATTACCTCAGTTATTATTTACTTTTGAAGATTGATGCCAATATTATCTGCATTTTACAGATGAGAAAGTAGAGAAGCAAATGGTTCTACCTTTTGCACAAATCACTTGGTTTATTAGAGTTACAACCAAGTGTAAGATCCACTTCTGTCTCTTAGTCCAGGCATCTTTCTTCTAAAATGAGCTACTTCCCTCAGTTAAAGTACACACTGGAATAAAAGGATGAACCTAATGTGAATCAGATTCGATTGCAGCAATAAACTTTCTTTTAGGGTCAGCTGGGGAATCAGAGAAAGAGAAAGATTGGGTTCTGTCTACTGTATCTGCAGGGGTCCAGGCAGTACCTTATATACTTACCTAGAAAAGCTTTTTTATTGAACAGAAATGATGATAAAGCAGACATCTCCTTGGCTTCCATTCAGTACTCATTATATATAAAGAGAGGTCTTATCATCTGATTTCAAAAGCATTAAATGGTCTATAGTTCCAACAGTCCCCTTCTTCAGGTTTGGCTTAAAGCTGTGAAAGGTGGTTCTTTAATACTCAAGCAGTAAGTATTTTCTCACATTGAAACCAGTCCTCTCTCTTTAAGAGCTCTAAGCACTTTTACAGGCATTATCTCACTTATCTTCTCAACAACTTCATGTAGAGGAAATGAACTTCACCTTTTCTGGCCTCACTCAGTGTGAGTCAGTAGATTTGCATATTCACATTCCTACTTAATTGTCCACGCACCTTCCTAGAAACTAAAATAAGAATTCCAGAATCCCAGTTCTGGCTTCCCCATCAACCTTGGTCACCATGGGCAGCCTCTTAGCTGCCCTTGGCTGGAGTTCCCTCTGGTATACAATGAGGGTATCAGGCTACGTAAGCAGGAAGTTCCCTTCCAGCCCTACCGTTCTACAACTCTAAGCTATTGGAATGTTTGTGGTATTTGGTGGAAGAATTATCTTCAAATCTAAAGAAACTTTGGGCTCAATTTGCTTCTTCAGCTACTACAATTGCCTTTGTATTTCTCCAGTAGCCGGGCTATCACAGAGCAAGGTTCGCCAAGGGCATTGGCAGGACTGCAGCTTAGGTAGTAAAAAATGGAAAAGAGGAGAGGAAAAATAGGTGGAACGAAGCAAAGAGAGGAAAAGTTGTTACAGAGAGAAAGAAAAGAAAGAGTGTGAGGGGCTTCCCCGGTGGCGCAGTGGTTGGGAGTCCGCTTGCCGATGCAGGGGACACAGGTTCATGCCCCGGTCCGGGAGGATCCCACATGCCGCGGAGCGGCTGGGCCCGTGAGCCATGGCCGCTGAGCCTGCGCGTCCGGAGCCTGTGCTCCGCAACGGGAGAGGCCGCAACAGTGAGAGTTACGGCCTGCGTACCGCAAAAAAAAAAAAAAAAAAAAAAAAGAGTGTGAGGAAGGGGGTGACAACAGGGAAAGGGAGGGAGGAAGAGATGAGAGATGGAGGAAGGCAGGAAAGACAGGAAGTTAGTAAGGCCGCTAAAACTCTTTTTTTTCCCCTACATTATAATAATGCCATTGTTACATTATAGAGGAGGTGGCATTGGTTTGCTAGAAAGAGATGGGTTTTGAAGTTAGACTACACTTGGGTTCAAGTTCTGACTCTTCCACTGACAAGCATTATGATGTCCCTGGGCAACTCTGTCAAACTTAGTTTATTTTTAATTATAAAACAAAGATAACAGCTCCCCTCCAAAGTTTCTGTAATTTATAGTATAAATTATATATAGCACAGAGTAAGTACACAACATATGTTAGTTATAAGAGATATGTGGCAATCATCCTTCATCTACCAGCATCAGTATTAGTTGCACCTAATAAAGAACACGCAAAGCATGCTTTACATGTCTTAGAATACCACTAGTTCCTGTATCCCTGTCAGTCTCATATACCAGACATTCATCTCTGTTGCAACATGTATGAGTGTTAATGACCATGGACCTTACATTTTGGAGACATCTCTCCCTGTTCACTGTATCACTCCCTACAAGCAGATAAAGTAATAAATGGAAGCAGCACAAAGACATCATGAAGATTCTGCTGGTTTTATCCTCTCTATTAGGACTTTCTTTGTCTCTGTACACACAAAACATTGAATGCTTTTTTAAGGCCATGATCTTCAGATAATTTGAAAACTCCATGGCCTGTGTGTATCTACTAACTTACTCACCTGTGCCCAAGTGATTCCCACTTTAATTAACCCCCATGACTGCTCTGTGTGTTCTAAAAGAAGGTATGTGTTAGAAAAATAAGCATTTCCAGCCTAGATCTCTAGAGGCAGTGAGACCTATTGGAAGATAAATTGCACTGTAAGACTGCATTCTTAAACGAAGAATATAAATGACTGCTAAGAAGAATGATACACAGGCGTCCTGTTCAGAATTAATATGTACGATCTCTTCATGTACTGAATTGTTCCACTTGCAGTATTTCTTTTTCCTAGATTTCCTTATAACTCATTCAACTGGTAAAAAATAATTGAGCTAAATGGGGGACTGATCTTGTCGCTAGGGAAAAGAAAAGGATATGACAATACATGACCTTTGCTTTCAAGAAACCTGTGGTCCATTTACAGGCCTTCCACTGGTTTAATTCTTTCATCTAGTGTGTGACAGTTGACACCATTTGGTTTATAGCTACTGGGTCAGCCCTAAGATTCCTTATAGGCCCACTCCATTCATGTCATTAAGGTAGATGACAAGGAATAGTCTAGCACAGCCCTGTCAGATGGAAATAGTATACACAAAAATCACAGAGGTAATCTTTAAATTTTCTAGTAGCCATGAAAACAAGGTTAAACAAGTAAAATTATTTTTAAAAACTGTATTGTATTTAATACAAGTTATCCAAAATATTATCATTTCAACATGTATTCAATATAAAATGTATTGATGAGTATTTACATTTTGCTTTGCACTCAGTTTTCAAAATCCAGTGTGTATTTTTCATACGTAGAGCATGTCACAGTTTGGAGTAGCCACACTTCAAGTACTTCACAGCCATATGTGTGGCTCCATATTGACAGCACAGCTCAGGCATTTCCTCTGAGTTGCCAAGTAGTTTATTCATTTCCATTATCTGTCTATACTCAACTGTTCCCCCTCTGCATTTACCCTTACACTTAAACCTCCATTATTTTAAGGAACAGAAAAGTGTGTCCACATCTGATGATGCCAGGGACAACAAGGTAGGGCTCAGTTTTCTTGAATTTAAGTTTAGTGTTTTAATGGTAAGCCACCATGCTTTGATATGTCTTACTAGCTGTATTTAGAAAAGTTTAACATTCAGGGTAGAAGAACCATAATGGCAACATAAAATTATAGTCCTGGTCAGGAAATGTCAATGAGTGCTGTAAGCCACTGAAAGAACACCCAGAGTTTGGGAAAGAAGAGGATATAATTGTTGTGCTCATGGCAGCACTTAGCTGGGTAATGCCCCTCTCATTACCTTCCAAGACCACCAACAGTGGCGCTCTCACATTTATACACTGCTTTGATGAGAATATGGGACAGTGTCTTCAGTTAAAATATATTACCATAATTGACTAGGAAGTAGACCATTCGCATAATTTTTAATCCCATTTCTCTGGCTAGTCATGGTCTTCCTTAGGATTCCTTACAGAGCCACTCAGTTTGAATCACTAACATAGACGTCATAGCTAAGAATGGCAGAAATGTAATATGAACGTTGACAACGTCACCTTTTGTCAAGAACTGTGATTGAGTCTGAGATTTTACTTTGCTTCCAAGCTATTAAGTTAGTTTGCCATAGTTACTAGCAGATGACATGAGACTCCTGGGTCAGAGACAAAGGACTTTATTACATTGATTGAACATTCTCTTCAGTTCCCCTTTCCCCCCAAGTTCCATGGGGAGTTGCCCAAGGGGATGCTGTGCTCACTGTGAGTACACATTACATCTTAAGAATATCAGGTTATGGAACTCTCAGTTTTCCAAAAAGTCTGTTGGTAAATCTACCCAACCTTAGCCCTGGAGGGAAACTGTCTTTATTATCCTAGACAGCAAACAAATCTTTCCTCTGCCCTGAAAGGAGATACTTTCTCCATATTCCAAGGCTGTTTAACATACAAACGCCCTTGAAAAGGTACTTGGGGGACAAAAGCTATCAATGGCTTTGCTCAGAACATGTACAGAAGCGAGAGCAACCCGTGGAGAAATGTCTCACAACACCTTGTATTAAAACCCCTCACTGGCTCTTTATTATCTATTGGATAAACTCCTTTTCTCACATTAATCAATATTAATTTGTTGCTTTTTATTAGACTTGAATGATTATCAGATATTTTCAAAATCTAAGATCTAATAGATATAAAATATTTTAAAATAAGGAAGGTAAAAATTAAGAGGATAATTTTGGTCATTCCCATAAATAAGGATTTTGAGGAATTAATGGATCTTGTTATGAGATCTTAGTTTCCTCAAGTCTCTGACATTTCTAAAATCTGTATCTTTGAGAGTTCAGGTTTTACTTATCACATTTCTTTACTATGTGCCCTGATTTAAGGTTCAGAAAATATAACTATTAGAATAATATTTAATCTCTTGCATTCCCATGACATTATTTCACATTCCTCTTTATTT
The DNA here is from genome assembly GCF_963455315.2 of Globicephala melas. Lineage (NCBI taxonomy): Eukaryota > Metazoa > Chordata > Mammalia > Artiodactyla > Delphinidae > Globicephala > Globicephala melas. Next base: position 52,903,966 of record NC_083317.1, on the reverse strand, counting down.
TTTTCTAACAGAAAATAACAAACAATAATCTAAAGTGTCTTTTAATATCAAATATATTTCATAAAATATATCTAGGTTATACAAACTCATATTGAAACCTTCATATGTATAAGTTATATTTAAATGCATAAGCAGCTATTGTGTGAACTACTAGTACTCATTACCCCGTATAGAATCTACAGCTTTTTAAACAGCTGTTCAGAGAGCTATGCAGTTTAGGATAGCACAGGAAGTTGGAAACCACATCCATTTTGAGCTTTCAGGAGAATATAGGTCAGCTAGAGGTCATTCTTTAAAATGGAATCCGAAAGCAATCCTAGAACTTTTGCCCAACTAGGACCTACTTTGGAAGACAAGTCAACTTATGCTATACTTTGTGATTTGTGGAGACCTCAGAGAGGCCTAGGTTTGGCTCACTTTTCAGCTGACAATACAGAAGACTTGGGAGTAGACCATCACAAGGAACAGTGCTACCCACTGAATGAATCACTGCCTATTTCTTGCAGCTCCTTGGTGTTTTTGAATGATTTAGTCATCAAAATCCTGACTCTTAAGGGAATCAGTTCTCAAAGTTCACATAGATTGTACTTCTATGGTAGATTGATAATTTTCCGCTCTAATGCAAAATAATCAACCAGCATTTTAAAAGTCATTATTGGTGACCATATGGTGTGTATAAAAGAATACTGGATGAAAGTCAGCTGTCAAAGCATGTCTTAGTTTTGCCACTAGTTAGCTTGGGCCACTATTACTTATAGAGTGGCCGGAGGGGGAAGGGGGCTGTGATTCAGTGACCTCTCAAGTCTTTTTAGTCTTACCTTTGTAGAATTCTATCTCATTTAAGATCTAGCCTTGTCAATTGTGTACTGGAAAGAGCATATCTAGGCACATTTCAATTTCTGCTGCTGTTGCTACATTATGAAGTAAGATGCTTGTTGTCCCATTCAGAAAGCATCATGTGCAGAGCTGGAGAAATGTGTGTGGCCATTGGTCAGCATCAGTATCTCCTCTGTGACACTGGGATCACACAACTAGTTTTTCTTTTTCTGGGTGAATCAAGCTCTCAGGGTCATCCTCCTGGGTGACATGTCATATGGTAATATGAAGCAGATATTGTCAGTTTAACCAGAAGGTAAAGGAAAAATACAATCACCTTCCAATCCACTCATTTTGAATCTTCTCACAGCATCAAAGGGAAGCTCAGAGATAGATTCTTGCAATTTTCCCCCTTGACAGTGTGGGATACCTCAGTCAGATGAATAATACATGCACTTGCAAGCAACACAATTTTAAAAGAATCTGGCATTTACAAAGCAGCTTTACTGGTGGAAAGAGTAAAGGCTTTGAATATTCTGTCAGTTTGAAAAGAGGTTCTGTGTCACCCTATCAGGTCACACAAACCATCTGATCAACTGCCAATTGATGAAAGCATTTATTAAAGTCAGAATAGGGAAATATCAGTTTGAGGAATGGAAAAAGGCTAAAGGATTTATTGTTAAACCTCTGGGAATAGAAAGAAGTGAGAATTCTGTTTCTAGAGTGAAATACAATATGAAATTTGGTTTTGATTGAATAGGGGAAACGTAAGTCCTGAAACTGAATTTTTTTTTAAGTCTTAAGAATTGTGCTTCCAGGAAAATGGAATGTACTTTCCCTATTCCTCCAACTAAAAACAACTAAAAACTCTAGGCATTATGTATGAAACAAATATAAAAAGACTCTGAAAAGTAGAGAAAAGAAAGCTAACCAACTGACTTCACGACCCAAGGAATGACATGGTGGTGAGTTCCTTGAGTTTTCTTTTTTCGCCCTTATATTCAAGACTTGAAGCTGAAGAAGCTGGCAACCCAGAAACACCAGTAGGTGTTGACCCCAAGAGACCCCCAAAACCTACTCTCTCAAGCCAAAGGACCATAAGGCAGATAAGCAAAATGGAAAACTATTTGACAATAACTGCTCTACAATAGCCAAAGAACACAGAAAAAACTGCGGCACCACCTCTACCTATTCCCGCAAAGGCTGAGTGGGGAACCTAGACTCCATTCTGTCTTGGCTATAATGAAGTATTCCCCATGCCCACACCAGGGTCATGTCAGAGAAGGTCAAGTTGGGACCTGGGACTTCCATGATCCTCACAAGTGATAGTGAGGCCAGCCCCCATCCCAGTGTCATGGAGACCACGTAGTGAGCCTGGACTTCACCTAAGCCAGCAGTAGTGAGATGTTCCTCATTCCTCACCTGGGTGAATCAGAGGAAGCCTAGTGGAGATTCAACACTTTGACTATCACCAGCAATAACGAAGCCACTCACACTGTGGTGTTAGTGGGAAGAAATGGGGGGCTGGAACTCCTATACCTATCTATCAGTAACGAAGTTCCCCCTATATCAGGTGGCAATGAAGATTGACTAGGAAGCCTGTACTTCTGTCTTTGCCTGGCAGTAAAGAGGCAGACACTGGATCAGTGTCAGAGAAATCCACCTAAAACAGAAGGTTAAAATAAGATCCAGAGTCTTATAACAGGAAATTAATATGATCCACAGTTTTATAACTTAAATTATAAGACCAGAGTCTGATAATTTAAAAGTTTCAATGAAATTTCCACATTTCAGTAAAAAAATCATATCAAAAACCAGAAAGTTCTGAAACTGACTGAAAAAAGATAATCAATGCATGCCAACACAAAGATAACATGTTAGAATTATCTGACAAAGATTTCAATATCAGCCACAATAAAAGTGCTTTAATCAGCAATTATGAGCATGCTTGAAACAAATCAAAAGATGGCAAATAGCAGAGTAATAGAAAGTTTTAATGAAGACATAAGAAATCAAAATAACAAAATGGAAATTTTAGGACTGAAAAGACAAACAAAATACACAGTAGAAGGGCTCCATGGCAGGTTGGAGGGGCAGACGAAAGAATCAGTGAATTAGAATATAGAGCAATAGAAATTACGCAGTCTGAAATCTGAACAGCAGAAAGAAAATAAAGTGGACAGGGGGAAGCTTCTAAGTGAACTGTGGGATCATAATAAATGATTGAACATTTGTGTTATTAGAGTCCTGAAAACAGGAGAAAAAAGGTGGAGCTGAAAAAGTACTCGAAGATATAATGGCTAAAAACTTGACAAGAGATATAAACATACAGATTTAACATGCTGAGTAAACACCAAATAGGAAAATCTCAAGGAAATTCATACTAAGACATGTTATATTTTTTTTATTTTCAGCAAATAGCGTTTTTATTTCCCCAAAGGTTTTCTTTTTCTTTTTTTTTTAACATCTTTATTGGAGTATAACTGCTTTACATTGTTTTGTTAGTTTCTACCCTATAACAAAGTGAATCAGCTATATGTATACATATATCCCCATATCTCCTCCTTCTTGTGTCCCTGTCCCACCCTCCCTATCCCACCCCTCTAGGTGGTCATAAAGCACCAAGCTGATCTCCCTGTGCTATGTGGCTGCTTCTCACTAGCTAGCTATTTTACATTTGGTAGTGTATATATGTCCATGCCACTTTCTCACTTCGCCTCAGGTTACCCTTCCCCCTCCCCGTGTCCTCAAGTCCATTCTCTACATCTGCATCTTTATTCCTGTCCTGCCCCTAGGTTCTTCAGGACCATTTTTTTCCCCTAGATTCCATATATATGTGTTAGCATACGGTATTTGTTTTTCTCTTTCTGACTTACTTCACTCTGTATGACAGACTCTAGGTTCATCCATCTCACTACAAATAACTCAGTTTCATTTTTTATGGCTGAGTAATATTCCATTGTATATATGTACCACATCTTCTTTATCCATTCATCTGTCAATGGACACTTAGGTTGTTTCCATGTCCTGGCTATTGTAAATAGAGCTGCAGTGAACATTGGGGTGCATGACTCTTTTTGAATTATGGTTTTCTCAGGGTATATGTCCAGTAGTGGGATTGCTGTGTCGTATGGTAGTTCTATTTTTAGTTTTTTAAGGAACCTCCATACAGTTCTCCATAGTGGCTGTATCAATTTACATTCCCACCAACAGTGCTAGGAGGGTCCCCTTTTCTCCACACCTTCTCCAGCATTTGTTGTTTGTAGATTTTCTCATGATGCCCATTCTAATGGGTGTGAGGTGATACCTCATTGTAGTTTTGATTTGCATTTCTCTAATAATTAGTGATGTTGAGCAGCTTTTCATATGCTTCTGGGCCATCTGTATGTCTTCTTTGGAGAAATGTCTATTTAGGTTTCTCCCCATTTTTGGATTGGGTTGTTTGCTTCCTTAATATTGAGCTGCATGTGCTGTTTATATATTTTGGAAATTAATCCTTTGTCCATTGATTCGTTTGCAAATATTTTCCCCCATTCTGAGGGTTGTCTTTTTGTCTTGTTTATGGTTTCCTTTGCTGTGCAAAAGCTTTGAAGTTTCATTAGGTTCCATTTGTTTATTTATTTTTTTATTTCCATTACTCTAGGAGGTGTATCAAAAAAGATCTTGCTGTGATTGATGTCAAGCAGTGTTCTTCCTATGTTTTCCTCTAAGAGTTTTATAGTGTCTGGTCTTACATTTAGGTCTCTAATCCATTTTGAGTTTATTTTTGTGTATGGTGTTAGGGAGTGTTCTAATTTCATTCTTTTACAAGTAGCTGTCCAGTTTTCCCAGCACCACTTATTGAAGAGACTGTCTTTACTCCATTGTATATCTTTGCCTCCTTTGTCATAGATTACTTGACCATAGGTGTGTGGATTTATCTCTGGGCTTTCTGTCTTTTTCCATTGATTTACATTTCTGTTTTTGTGACAGTACCATACTGTCTTGATAACTGTAGATTTGTAGTATGGTCTGAAGTCAGGAACTATGATTCCTCCAGCTCCGTTATTTTACCTCAAGACTGCTTTGGCTATTCAGGGTCTTTTGTGTCTTCATACAAATTTTAAGATTTTTTTGTTCTAATTCTGTAAAAAATGCCATTGGTAGTTTGACAGGGATTGCATTGAATCTGTAGATTGCTTTGGGTAGTAGAGTCACTTTCACAATATTGATTCTTCCAATCCAAGAACATGGTATATCTCTCCATCTGTTGGTATCATCTTTAATTTCTTTCAACAGTGTCTTATACTTTTCTGCATACAGGTCTTTTGTCTCCCTAGGTAGGATTATTCCTAGGTATTTTATTCTTTTTGTTGCAGTGGTAAATGGGAGTGTTTCCTTAATTCCTCTTTCAGATTTTTCATCATTAGTGTATAGGAATGCAAGAGATTTCTGTGCATTAATTTTGTATCCTGCAACTTTACCAAATTCATTGATTAGCTCTAGTACTTTTCTGGTGGCATTTTTAGGATTCTCTGTGTATATTATCATGTCATCTGCAAATAGTGACAGTTTTACTTCTTCTTTTCCAATTTGCATTCCTTTTATTTCCTTTTTTTCTCTGATTGCCATGGCTAGGCCTTCCAAAACTATGTTGAATAATAGTAGTGAGAGTGACATCCTTGTCTTTTTCCTGATCTTAGAGGAATCGCTTTCAGTTTTTCACCATGGCGAATGATGTTTGCTGTTGCTTTGTCATATATGGCCTTTATTATATTGCGGTAGGTTCCCTCTGTGCCCACTTACTGGAGAGTTTTTATCATAAATGGGTGTTGAATTTTCTCTGAAGCTTTTTCTGCATCTATTGAGATGATCATATGGGTTTTTTTTTGTTTTGTTTTGTTTTTTTGTGTTTTTTTTTTTGCAATATGCGGGCCTCTCACTGTTGTGGCCTCTCCCGTTGTGGAGCATAGGCTCTGGACGCGCAAGCTCAGCAGCCATGGCTCACGGGCCCAGCCGCTCCGCGGCATGTGGGATCCTCCTGGACCGGGGCACGAACCCGTGTCCCCTGCATCAGCAGGTGGACTCTCAACCACTGTGCCACCAGGGAAGCCCTGATCATATGGTTTTTATCCTTCAATTTGTTAATATGGTGTATTACATTGATTGATTTGCATATACTGAAGAATCCTTGCATCCCTGGGATACATCCCACTTGATCGTGGTGTTTGATCCTTTTAATGTGTTGCTGGATTCTGCTTGTATTTTGTTGAGGATTTTTGCATCTATATTCATCAGTGATATTGGTGTGTAATTTTCTTTTTTTGTAGTATCCTTGTCTGGTTTTGGTATCAGGGTGATGGTGGCCTCATAGAATGAGTTTGGGAGTGTTCCTTCCTCTGCAATTTTTTGGAAGAGTTTGAGAAGGATGGGTGTTAGCTCTTCTCTAAATGTTTGATAGAATTCACCTGTGAAGCCATCTGGTCCTAGACTTTTGTTTGTTGGAAGATTTTTTTTTTTTCCTGTACGCGGGCTTCTCACTGTTGTGTTCTCTCCCATTGCGGAGCACAGGAAGATGTGAGATCTTCCTGGACTGGGGCAGGAACCCATGTCCCCTGCATCAGCAGGCAGACTCTCAACCACTGTGCCACCAGGGAAGCCCTGTTGGAAGATTTTTAATCACAGTTTTAATTTCATTACTTCTGATTGGTCTGTTCATATTTTCTACTTCTTCCTAGTTCAGTCTTGGAATGTTATACCTTTCTAAAATTTGTCCATTTCTTCCAGGTTGTCCATTTTATTGGCATAGAGTTGCTTGTAGTAGTCTCTTAGGATGTTTTGTATTTCTGTGGTGTCTGTTGTAACTTCTCCTTTTTCATTCCTAATTTTATTGATTTGAGTCCTCTCCCTCTTTTTCTTGATGAGTCTGGCTAATGGTTTATCAATTTTGTTTATCTTCTCAAAGAACCAGCTTTTAGTTTTGTTGATCTTTGCTATTGTTTTCTTTGTTTCTATTTCATTTATTTCTGCTCTGACCTTTATGATTTCTTACCTTCTGCTAACTTTGGGTTTTGTTTGTTCTTCTTTCTCTAGTTCCCTTATGTATAAGGTTAGATTGTTTATTTGAGATTTTTCTTGTTTCTTGACATAGGCTTGTATAGCTATAAACTTTGCTCTTAGAACTGCTTTTGCTGCATCCCATAGGTTTTGGATCATCGTGTTTTTGTTGTCATTTGTCTCTAGGTGTTTTTTGATTTCGTCTTAGATTTCTTCAGTGATCTCTTGGTTATTTAGTAATGTATTGTTTAGCCTCCATGTGTTTGTGTTTTTTACGTTTTTTCCCTGTAATTCACTTCTAATCTCAGTGTGGTGGTCAGAAAAGTTACTTGATATGATTTCAGTTTTCTTAAATTTACTGAGGCTTGATATGTGACCCAAGATGTGATCTATCCTGGAGAATGTTCTGTGCGCACTTGAGAAGAAAGTGTAATCTGCTGTTTTTGGATGGAATGTCCTATAAATATCAATTAAATCTATCTGGTCTATTGTGTCATTTAAACCTTCTCTTTCTTTCTTTATTTTCATGTTGGATGATCTGTCCATTGATGTAAGTGAGGTGTTAAAGTCCCCCACTGTTATTGTGTTACTGTTGATTTGCTCTTTTAGAGCTGTTAGCAGTTGCCTTATGTATTGAGGTGCTCCTATGCTGGGTGCATATATATTTATAATTGTTATATCGTCTTCTTGGATTGATCCCTTGATCACTATGTAGTGTCCTTCCTTGTCTCTTGTAACGTTCTTTATTTTAAAGTCTACTTTATCTGATATGAGTATTGCTACTCCAGCTTTCTTTTGATTTCCATTTGCATGGAATATCTTTTTCCATCCTCTCACTTTCAGTCTGTATGTGTCCCTAGGTCTAAAGTGGGTCTCTTGTAGGCAGCATATATATGGGTCTTGTTTTTGTATCCACTCAGTGAGCCTGTGTCTTTTGGTTGGAGCATTTAATCCATTCACGTTTAAGGTAATTATCAATATGTATGTTCCTATGACCATTTTCTCAATTGCTTTCGGTTTGTTTTTGTAGGTCCTTTTCTTCTTTTGTGTTTCCCACTTAGAGAAGTTCCTTTAGCTTTTGTTGTAGAGCTGGTTTTGTGGTGCTGAGTTCTCTTAGCTTTTGCTTGTCCCTAAAGCTTTTGATTTTTCCATTGAATCTGAATGACATCCTTGCCCGGTAGAGTAATCTTGGTTGTACGTTCTTCCCTTTCATCACTTTAAGTATATGATGCCACTCCCTTCTGGCTTGTAGAGTTTCTGCTGAGAAGTCAGCTGTTAACCTTATGGGAGTTCCCTTGTATGTTATTTGTCGTTTTTCCCTTGCTGCTTTCAATAATTTCTCTTTGTCTTTAATTTTTGCCAGTTTGATGACTATGGGTCTCGGCATGTTTCTCGTTTGGTTTATCCTGTATGGGACTCTCTGCACTTCCCGGACTTGGGTGGCTATTTCCTTTCCCATGTTAGGGAAGTTTCTGGCTGTAATCTCTTCAAATATTTTCTCGAGTCCTTTTTCTCTCTCTTTTCCTTCTGGGACCCCTATAATGTGAATGTTGTTGGGTTTAATGTTGTCCCAGAGGTCTCTTAGGCTGTCTTCATTTCTTTTCAATCATTTTTTTTTTATTCTGTTCTGCAGCAGTGAATTCCACCATTCTGTCTTCCAGGTCAATTATCCATTCTTCTGCCTCAGTTATTCTGCTATTGATTCCTTCTAGTGTAGTCTTCATTTCATTTATTGTATTGTTCATCTTTGTTTGTTTGTTCTTTAATTCTTCTAGGTCTTTGTTAAACATTTCTTGCATCTTCTCGATCTTTGCTTCCATTGTTTATCCGAGGTCTTGGATCATCTTCACTATCATTATTCTGAATTCTTTTTCTGGAAGGTTGCCTATCTCCACTTCATTTAGTTGTTTTTCTGGGATTTTATCTTGTTCCTTCACCTTGTACATAGCCCTCTGCCTTTCCATCTTGTCTATCTTTCTATGAATTTGTTTTTTGTTCCACAGGCTGCCTGATTGTAGTTCTTGCTTCTGCTGTCTTCACTCTGGTGGATGAGACTATCTAAGAAGCTTGTGTAAGTTTCTTCCTCATTGTAGTTTTGATTTGCATTTCTCTAATGATTACTGATGTTGAGCATACTTTCATGTGTTTGTTGGCAATCTGTATATCTACTTTGAAGAAATGTCTATTTAGATTTTCTGCCCATTTTTGGATTGGGTTGTTTGCTTTTTTGATATTGAGCTGCTTGAGCTGCTTGTATATTTTGGAGATTAATCCTATGTCAGTTGCCTCATTTGTAAATATTTTCTCCCATTCTGAGGATTGTCTTTTCATCTTGTTTATGGTTTCCTTTGCTGTGCAAAAGCTTTTAAGTTTCATTAGCTCCCATTTGTTTATTTTTGTTTTTCTTTCCATTTCTCTAGGAGGTGGGTCAAAAAGGATTTTGCTGTGATTTATGTCATAGAGTGTTTTGCCTCTGTTTTCCTCTAACAGTTTAATAGTGTCTGGCCTTACATTTAGGTCTCTAATCCAGTTTGTTTATTTTTGCATATGATGTTTAGGAGTGTTCTAATTTCATTCTTTTACATGTAGCTGTTCAGTTTTTCCAGCACCACTTATTGAAGAGGCTGTCTTTTCTGCATTGTATATTGTTGCTTCATTTATCATAGATAAGGTGACCATATGTGCATTGGTTTATCTCTGGGCTTTCTATCTTGTTCCATTGATCTATATTTCTGTTTTTGTGCCAGTACCATACTGTCTTGATTACTGTAGCATTGTATTATAGTCTGAAGTCAGTGGGTCTGATTCCTCCAGCTCTGTTTTTTTACCTCAAGACTGCTTTGGCTATTCAGGGTCTTTTGTGTCTTCATACAAATTTTAAATTTTTTTCTTCTAGTTCTGTAAAATATACCTTTGGTAATTTTATACAGATTGCATTGAAGCTGTAGATTGCTTTGGGTAGTATAATCATTTTCACAATATTGATTCTTCCAATCCAAGAACATGGTATATCTCTCCATCTGTTGGTATCATCGTTAATTCCTTTCAACAGTGTCTTATACTTTTCTGCATACAGGTCTTTTGTCTCCCTAGGTAGGTTTATTCCTAGGAATTTTATTCTTTTTGTTGCAATGGTAAATGGGAGTGTTTCCTTAATTCCTCTTTCAGATTTTTCATCATTAGTGTATAGGAATGCAAGAGATTTCTGTGCATTAATTTTGTATCCTGCAACTTTACCAAATTCATTGATTAGCTCTAGTAGTTTTCTGGTAACATCTTTAGGATTCTCTCTGTATACTATCGTGTCATCTGCAAACAGTGATACTTTTACTTTTTTTCCAATTTGTATTCCTTTTATTTCTATTTCTTCTCTGATTGCTGTGACTAAAACTTTCAAAATTATGGTGAACAATAGTGGTGAGAGTGGGCAACCTTGTCTTGTTCCTGATCTTAGTCGAAATGGTCATTTTTGCACCTTTGAGAATGATGTTAGCTGTGGGTTTGTCATATATGGCACTTATTATTTGAGGTAAGTTCCCTCTCTGCCTACTTTCTGGAGGGTTTTTTATCATAAATGGCTGTTGAATTTTGTCAGAAGCTTTTTCTGAATCTATTAAGATGATCATATGGTTTTTATCCTTCAGTTTGTTAATATGGTGTATCACATTGATTGATTTGCATATATTGAAGAATCCTTGCATTCCTGGGATAAACCCCACTTGATCATGGCATATGATCCTTTTAATGTGCTTTGGATTCTGTTTACTAGTATTTTGTTGAGGATTTTCACATGTATGTTCAGCAGTGATATTGGCCTGTAGTTTTCTCTTTTTTTTTGATATCTTTGTCTGGTTTTGGTATCAGGGTGATGGTGGCCTTTTAGAATGATTTTCGGAGTATTCCTCCCTCTGCTGTATTTTGGAAGAATTTGAGAAGGATAGGTGTTAGCTCTTCTCTAAATATTTGATAGAATTCGCCTGTGAAGCCATCTGGTCCTGGGCTTTTGTTTGTTGGAAGATATTAAATTACAGTTTTAATTTCATTACTTTTGATTGGTCTGTGTATATTTTCTATTTCTTCCTGGTTCAGTCTTGTAAGTTTGTGCTTTTCTAAGAATTTGTCCATTTCTTCCATGTTTCCATTTTATTGGCATATAATTGTTTACAGTAATCTCTCATGATCCTTTGTATTTCTGCAGTGTCAGTTGTTACTTCTCCTTTTTCATTTCTAATTCTTTTGATTTGAGTCTTCTCTCTTTTCTTGATGAGTCTGGCTAATGGTTTATCAATTTTGTTTATCTTCTCAAAGAACCAGCTTTTCATTTTACTGATCTTTGGTATGGTTTCCTTCATTTCTTTTTCATTTATTTCTGATCTGATCTTTATGATTTCTTTCTTTCTACTAACTTTGGAGTTTTTTTGTTCTTCTTTCTCTAATTGCTTTAGGTGTAAGTTTAGGTTGTTTATTTAAGATTTTTCTTGTTTTTGAGGTAGGATTATATTGCTATAAACTTCCCTCTTAGAACTGCTTTTGCTGTGTCTCATAGGTTTGGGGTCATCGTGTTTTCATTGTCATTTGTTTCCAGGTATTTTTTTTTTCCTCTTTGATCGCTTCAGTGATCTCTTGGTTATTTACTAATGTATTGTTTAGTCTCCATTTATTTGTGTTTTTTACATATTTTTTTCCTGTAATTGGTATCTAGTCTCATAGTGTTGTGGTCGGAAAAGAAACTTAATCTGATTTCATTTTCTTTTACCAAGGCTTGATTTGTGACCCAAGATATGATCTATCCTGGATAATTTTCTGTGAGCACTTGAGAAGAAAGTGTATTTTGTTGTTTTTGCATGAAGTGTCCTATAAATATCATTTAAGTTCATCTTGTTTAATATGTCATTTAAAGCTTGTGTTTCCTTATTTGTTTTCATTTTGATTGATATGTCCATTGGTGAAAGTAGAGTGTTAAAGTTCCCTAGTATTATTGTGTTACTGTCAATTTCCTCTTTTATAGCTGTTAGCATTTGCCTTATGTATTGAGGTGCTTCTATGTTGGCAGCATAAGTACTTAACAATTGTTATATATTCTGGATTGATCCCTTGATCATTATGTAGTATCCTTCTTTGTCTCTTGTAATAGTCTTTATTTTAAAATCTATTTGTCTGATATGAGAATTGCTACTCCAGCTTTCCTTTGATTTCCATTTGCATATAATACCTTTTTCCATCCCCTCACTTTCAATCTATATGTGTCCCTAGGTCTGAAATGAGTCTCTTGTAGAGAGCATATATACAGGTCTTGTTTTTGTGTCCATTCATCCTGTCTGTGTCTTTTGGTTGGAGCATTTAATCCATTTATATTTAAGGTAATTATCGATATGTGTTTTCCTATTACCATTTTCTTACTTGTTTTGGATTTGTTATTGTAGGTCTTTTCCTTCTCTCGTATTTCCTGACTAGAGCAGTTCCTTTAGCTTTTTTGTAAAGCTGGTTTGGTGGTGCTGAATTCTCTTAGCTTTTGCTTGTCTGTAAAGCTTTTAATTTCTCTGTTGAATCTGAATGGGATCCTTGCTGGGTAGAGTAATCTTGTTTGTAGTTTTTTCCCTTTCATCACTTTAAATATGTCCTGCCACTCCCTTCTTGCTTGTAGAGTTTCTGCTGAAAGATCAGCTGTTAACCCTATTGGGATTCCCTTGTATGTTATTTGTTGCTTTTCCCTTGCTGCTTTTAATATTTTTTCTTTGTATTAAATTTTTGATAGTTTGATTAATACATGTCTTGTCTTGTTTCTCCTTGCATTTATCCTGTATCAGACTCTCTGCACTTCCTGGACTTGACTATTTCCTTTGCCATATTAGGGAAGTTTTTAACTATAATTTAGATCTGTAATAGCATGACCTCGCATAAGGCCCAACATACAAAGGATAGCCACCACTGACCTCCATGATCCAGATATCTCTACACACACACACACACAGTGTCTTTCTTACTATCTTGTTAAATATAGTGTCCTATGGGCCATCCCAATGAAAGTTATCAGGAGAAACCTATGAGGAAGTAATTAGGATATGGCAGGAGAAAAAGCTAAATTAATATGCGATTTTAGCACTTGATTCCATGTGCAACTCTGGAGCACAAATGGCATCACAAAGTTCTTCCATCTTGATGCATAAGAGCTGAGTATTTTTTTACCCTTATCAGTCAGTTCTGGCTGAGAGTCTCTACTGGGAAGGGTGACATAACCTCCCAGGAGTCCCAGGGTTAGATGGCTCCTGTTGGCCAAAGATAATTCTCCAGAGAAATATGTAGATGAGTCATTACCAGTCAACACTCATAGTAGCTGCTCAATATGGGTGCACCAACCCAGTAGTTCTAGGCAGGGCACCACCTTTACTATAATTTAGAAGACTACACTGGTAAGACAAAGCTGCATAATGTCATGGAATTGAGCTTGGACATAAAAAAATGATTAGAGCTAATTAGCAGCTTCAATGGAAAGGTTAAACAAAGGGAAAGAGACCAGGTTAATTATAGTATAGAATTATTGGAGCAATTAGGATTCCAGAATCCAGATATGACCTATTCAACTACTGCATCCTCTTTTTCATTATTTACTATTTTATTTTTCCTTTGAATATATAATACATTCACAAACATTCAAAATTAAAAATGTACGAAAGAGGATGCAATTTTTAAAAAAGCCTTCCAAACTTATTCATCTGTCATTCATCCAGTTTTCCTAAACAGAGTCAAGTCATATCTCCTTTCAGAGATAGTCTGTTTTCCTTTTGCCTTCTTAATTACATAACTGTAAATATACACGTGAGATCAGACCATCTTATTAATAAAAATTTCCTCATCCTTTTTTTCAGCTGCATAGTAGTTTTGTATGATTGCATAATATTTTATTTAGACATTTCGCTGTTGATGAATATTTAGGTTCTTAATCATCTATTAGCATAATAACAGCAACAGATTATCTACCTACCTACCTATCATTTTATACACTCATGAGTATAGGTATAGAATAAATACCAAGAAGTAGAACCACTGAGTAAAATACTGTATCAGTTAGTTCAGACTAAATTATGTCATAATAGCAAATGGTGTCAAATCCTTAGTAGCTTACAAAACTAAAAGCTAATCTCTCACTTATGTTACATCTCTATTGCAAGATTCTTTGTCTCTTTTCTACATCATCCTCATTCTAGGACCTAGGCTAAAGGAGCAATCCCTTTCCAGAGCAAACTAGGTTTTTGGTAGAAGGAAAAGAGGACATGGTTAACTATATGATAGTTCTCAAAGCTTCTGCTTGAAAATAGTACCTGTCACTTCTACTTACAGTTCAGTGGCCAGAGAAGGTCATGTGGCCAAGCCAGACATCAGTAGGATATGGATGTACATTTCTTTCCTCATAGGAAGGACAAGCAAATAATTAGAATACCAGCACAGTTCACCACAATGTGTGGATATATTTTATAAATTTGAAAGATGCCAAATTGTTATCTCTAAAAGTATTACAAATTTAAACTCATAAAAAATATATGAGTGTCTCCACCATTCCCTCACTGATACATTATGATATCAGACTCTTTGATCTTGGTCATCTGAAAGGTGAAATATATTTTGAAGTAAGCTTAATTTGAATTTTTCTTATCCTGAATGAAGTTCAGACTATATTCATATTCAAATATGTCTTAGCATGGAAATGTTTGAGTGCTTCTTTCATTAACAGTCTTATTCCTTTTATTTAGACACTATATTTCTGTTAATTCGACCTGTGGTCAGTAGTTTTCTGTTGTTATCAAGTTAGCTTGTACCGCTTTAAGATCCAGATTTTTTCCCACATACTGACAGCTGATAAGTCTGTTCTTTACAGCTGACAAGCTATGTCTCCACCATTTTGTAGTTTTATAATATATTTTTAAAAATAAAACACAAATGTAGTACTTTTTATATCTTCCTTTTGAATATCATCTTGTGTTTAGCTCAATATTCAAACCTGTCTGACCCTTTTTGCATATTTTAAAATATTTTTTCTTATTAAAAATAATACATACAGAAAATATTAAAAATCCAGGCAAGGAAATAAAAATAACCCCTATACCTATTCTTCGTAGACAGCCATTTATTTTGAATGTATGTCACCTTTCATGTTAGATCATCTGGAATAGAGTCATTGGGGAATTTTATAAATAAGCTTCCCAAGGCTTTATTCATACCATCAAAATAATTAATAGTACCAGACAGATTTCCAGCTTTCCCTCTTGGCTTCTTCTCACTTGGCAATTATCAAGCAAATGGGTAATGATTAAAATCCAACGTGCTCCCGACAAACTTTTCTTTCTATGGTAGGGTGTCTCTTTACTTGGGTTTTTAGGGGTAATTAAGAATTGTAAATGTAGGCTTAAAGTGGCAAAAAAAGAAGAGGTGGGGAAGACTGAATTATTTGGGCTGGCTCTGGAGCAGAAACTTTTTTTCTAGAGGCAAAAGAGAAAACCAAACAACAATCCACTGTATAAAGTCAACGTCCCCAAACAGGAAAGATCATCTACCAATACAAAGTCTAGAAGGTCCAGAGATGAGAATCAAGGTTGGCAGTGGAGAATTCTTGGGTTTAGAGCCTTGTCAAGGAAAGACCAAACCAGCTATTGTTTGGGGACAGGGAAAATTCAAATTGTGGTCAACTGCCTTGAATATTTAACTTGCTCTTATAGGCTAGGGAGGAGGTATCTGGGGCACACAGGATGTCTGGACTGTTTTAAAAGTTCATTGTATCAGAGTCACTTGTCAGCCTCCTGTGTCTTTTAGTCCTTAGATCTAACAGGTGCTCATAAGGAGGTTTACATTTATGGTTCCAAACAAAAAATTGAAAAGTAATAATGTGATGTTCTAGAATGGACCTGGAAAAGTTGCTGGTTGCCCATTAATTAATATCTAATAATATTTACTAATTTTGGTGAAGCTCATAAAATCTCAGTGGCAGAAACTTCAGAAGTTATATCCTGGTGCCTGAATATCAAATGTCTGATATTCAGAATCCAATCAAAGACTTTCACATAAAGAAATTCATGAAGTTAAGTCTAAAAAAGAAGAGAGAGATGATTAAAGGATTCTTCCTGATCCCTGAAGTTAGTCATTTTTTGCCTGCCATCTTTTTTTTTTTTTTTTTTTTTTTTTTTTGCAGTACGTGGGCCTCCCACTGTCACGGCCCCTCCCGCTGCAGAGCACAGGCTCCGGACGCGCATTGCCTGCCATCTTGATCTTCTCTTTTTCAATTGCTCAGTTGCAAATTCTGTGAATAAGTGGTTCGGGTTAAATGCAACCTAGCCATGCAATTTGTTTTCTGTCATGACCTATGGCACTGAAAACTATTTTCTTTGTATTTATTTCTAGGCTAGTTATCTTATAATTTTGACAAATGCCCTATGCCTGTCCTTGTAAGTAAAAAAAACATGGGGCAGTTTTTCTAGTGAGACTCCCTATTTGTATCATCTTTACAGTTCAGAGGATTATGGTGACAGGTGATTGACAGAAGAGAAATAGAGTATATAAAGTGTTTTTTTCCACAAAATATAACCATTGATGAGGTCCTGAACTAGGCTGAGAATGGGGAAAGAAAAGAAGACATATCAAACTGGAAAAAAAGAAAAGCTGACAAGATTTGGGAATTGATTGGCTTTGAGGGATGAGGGAGACGCAAGGAGAGGGAGGAGTCAATTATGATTAAGGTTTTGAGTAAGGTGAAAGAATTGAAATAATAATGGCTTATTCGTTTGTTTTCTGAAACCAGTCAGAACTTTGAAAGCTGAGTAAAATGTTCTGATAAACATTATTGTCGTGACTTGAAAACCATATACCTGAGCAAACTGGATTTCAAAATTACCATGCTACTCTTATGGAAAATGGTGTGAAAAGAAATCCAACAGAAACTTCTAATAAAAATATCTTGTATTTGCTGTAAGGCTGTGCTGACAACTAGAGGAAATTACTCATCTGATTTTCTCTCTGTTTTTAAACAAAGAACCATCCCTTAGTAAAGAGGTGGCAAACTAGTCTGTTTAGCAAATCTGGCCAGCCTCCTGCTTTTGAACAGTTTGTGAGCTAAAAATGATTTTTAAATTTTTAAATTATTGAAAACACCAAAAGAAGAGTAATATTTTATGGCAAGTGAAAATTATATAAACTTTGAATTTTAGTGTTTACAATTAAAGTTTTATTGGTACACAGCCATGTCCTTTCCGTGGCTGCTTTCATTTACAATGGCAGAGTTTAGTAGCTTTAACAGAGACCATATGACCTACAAAGCTTAAAATATTTATCATCTGATCCTTTAAAGGAGACATTTGTCACCCCTACCTTAATATAAGCTATATATCTAAAGATAAGTTAGGAAAGAATGATAATGTAACTTGAAAGCATAACTAGAAAAAACAGTAGGTTAATTTTAGCAATATTTTTGTTCACCCATTCACTCAATAAATATTTGTGGAGAGCATACTGTCTGTCAAGCACTATCTGAAATGCTACAGACACACATCAATTTAAACACACAGATTTAAACATTAGTCCACTTCTTACTAATGAAGCACTCTGAAAATGAGTCCTTCTTTTGGTTATTCCTGGCAAGAAGATGGCAAGGAAATAGACTGCAGTTAGAATAGAGGGCTTCTCCTTAAGACTCAGTATATCTTGCCAGAATTAGAGTCTTGGCAAAACAAGAGGGAAGACAGTGAATAAAGTAAATGTATACATGTTTTTGAATTTGCACATGTTAACAACAGGTAGAAGTTTTCCTGTTCCTAGTGCTTTCCTGGTATATATTTAGTTTTTATTTCTAATCCTTTAAACAATTCAGTGGGGGTATCATCCTCATTTTACATATGAGGAAACAGACTGGGGATAAACTGACATATTTTTCAAAATAGTGCACTATGGCTATAATTGGTATGTTCTAGCATTGAATATAATTCCTCTCATTGCTTGAGTAAAAATATTAAATCTAACCCATAAATATGTTTGGATGATGTAGATTTTGTTGGAAATGGGAAAGCATATTACATCATACAGACTTCTTAAATATTTCTTTTAAACATCTCTTTTCCCCTAAAGATCCTCACAAGTTCTCACTTTTAAAAAAATTTGTCAATACATAGGAAGCCACTGATGGGCCTGTTTATCAATTTCTTACTATAGACTATTTTATAAATCAAGTATAGATGTATGTGTGTTTCTTATACAAAAATGTTATAGTTTCTATACTCTGTTTTATAGAACCTGAAGTTTCAATAGTGGTAATTTAAGTTTTACAAATATTACATATAACTATATATATATAATATTATATAAAATTATTATAAAATTATAATATAGTTATATATATATAATGAAATAAAAATATAATGCTCCATCTTCCAGTTAAACAGGATGGACTGTCCATATATATTTACTTCTGTTCTTTCCAAAATTAGAAAATAACAGTAAAGAGATTCTAAAATGTAAACTCAAAAAGATAAAACGGATAAAACAAGGCAGATTAGGAATAGCTTTTTGCAATGCAGAATGTACAAGTATAAATAGTAACTGACTTAGAAGGCCCAAATATGCTGAAACCTAACCAAACAGTGGGGAAATCCAAGAAATGATCTAATTGTACATCAGAATTCATAACATAAAAGGCTAAGAAATGACAATGGCATGAATATCTGAAGGTGAGGGTACAGGCATGGCTAAAACAAATGGGAACTTGATACATTTCTTGTTAGAAGTCCAGATCCCATCCAGCACCTCAGTGGAAGACTGGAGGCTTATTCTCTGGTGGCAGTAAAATGGAAGTTCCTGATTGCCTCAGGAGGCCAAGTACTGAGGTGTGAAGGGTACTGTTCCCAAAATAGTGGCAGCCCAGGAGTATATATGCAACATTGAAACTGACCATATGTCTTTTCCCATTCAATTTCCAGAAGACTGGCAGCCAGACTTAGAACTTTAGACAAAACTATTCTCTAAGTAATGACCAGAGCTAAAGAAAAGATACTACTATTTTCCAGTGAAAGATTACAACCAAATCAGTACAGTGAAGGCTAAATTTAACAAACCTGTAGCTTCTAAACAATATTTTGTAATCCACTTAATACATGAATAGACAATAAAGGATCAGTAGACACTTCATTCAAGTGTGTAACATGAATGATAGAATCAAAAGACACAAGTATACAAACAGAAAAAAAAGCACTAAAAGGAAACAGATTATGTAAGGAGAGGAAAAATTCAAATATATATGTACTAATAATAATAGAAAAATAAAAAGACATTGCATTCATGACACAAAAATAGAAATATATATATGTATATGTGTTGAATATATATACATATGTTTCCTGTACATATCTTGTATACATTTATATATGAATATATTTATATATAATAATTTATATATAATATGTTTGTTCAGAGAATAAGAAAAACATTTAAAAATTAAAATTATAATAGCAAAAAAAGAAAATCTCATTACAACAGTTAGAAAATAAAATCAAGGAAATCTCCCAGAGAGTAGAGTAAAGCAACAAAAAGATGAGAGTTAAATGAAAAAAAAAAAAAAGAAAATTAATGAACCAATCCAAAAGGAAGAACAGTTGAATGATAGAAGTTCCAATGAAGAAAGAACAGACGAATCAGACTCAGGGAATCAGTAAATAAACAATCAAGAAAATTTCTTGTAAGTGCCCACTGAGTAGATATAATGGATCTACTCCAGAGCACTTCAGAGTGGAAATTCAGACTACAGGTTAAATAGAAGATTCTAAAGCTTCCAGAAAGATAAAATAGGTCACAAACAAAGGATCAGAAAACTGGATGGTTTGGGACTTCTCGAGCAGTGCTGGAAACTGAGAGATAATGAAGATATAACTTTGGACCTCTGAAGTAAAAAGATACTGACTCTGGTTTTCTATTTGTAGACAGACTAACAAATCAAGGGTAAGGGTAGACATTTTCAGATATTCAAGGGCTTAAAAAAGTTTACCTCCCATGTGTCCTTCCTTAGGAAACTTTTGCAGGAATGCTGTACTAAAATGAGGGAGTAACAAAGCAAAAGAAAGACAGAGAATCCAGAAAATGGGATTTTCTTTCCTTTAAGAAAGAGGCAAAGAATATCTCCAGGATGGAGATGATGGAATATAACAGGAATGTAGCAAATCATTGGCCAGCAAGAGCAAGAATAGAGCAGCTCAGAAGGTTCCAGGAAGATTATCTCTAACAAAGTAAAAATGATAGAATATCTGATGTAACTGGGAGAGTTTGGGCATTTTTCAGTGATTAGTACATAGAAAATAAAGCCAACAAAATAAAACAATTATTAGCTACAGAGGAAACAAAAAGTCACTTAAAGAAGTAAAAGTAGTCACGGCTTATACATAGCTTCTCTGTGAACAGTTCTTGTGTAAACATAATAAAGTTCCCTAAAAATTTTTAATAAAAATTATGCAGTGATTTTAGTGGAAACTAAAGGACATGGGAAGTATGTATATTTACTTCTGGGGCCTAGTTGAAGAGAGCTAAATCCTTATTTTCCATTGTAGGAAGTAAATAGATACAATCTAAAAGTGAAAGATCAAGAAAGAGCAATATTGTTATTTTACTTACACAAATGGAGGGAAGTTATCAAAAATAACAGCTAACTAAGAAGCTAAAACAGTTGAAAAAATTTACCTCTGAGAAAATGGAAGTGGCAGGAAGGGTTGGGGCATTGCTATTTTTCTTGGTAAGAATTTCAGAACCACTTGACACTTAAATGTGTGAAAAATAACTTTGGCAATCATAAAAATCAAATGGAGGAAAATGTTAACACTGAAATGTGTTAATTTTTAACAATTAGAAACAGATTCATTGACTTATGCAGCCAGGGTAATTCATTTTTATAGAAATCTCATAACACAGCTACTCTTAAAATATCTATTCGTAGACAACTTATTGTAGCTGGGCTGTTAATTAAAAGTGTGTAGCTTGGTGCTGTTATTACTATCATTATTATTAAGTTATAATCATTAAATTCAGGATTGCATATGTCCATTCACCTAAAATTGTGTGGTCACCTATTAGCTATTTTGGTGGGTGAAATGGGCTCTCCCTCCCCCAATAGCAAATGTTAAATTGATATAAAATTGAACAAAAATCTGCACGCAGAGTGATATAAGGATGCCAGTCTCATCCGTAACCTGTAATTACAGATGTTTGTATTTATTGAAATAACCTTGTTGAAATTACTGAATTACAGAATCATAAAATGCTAGAACTCATTTGAAAACATGGACATTGAGGCCCAAGAGGAAAAATGGCCTGCCCGTGATCTCACATCTAGGGGAAATAGAAAGTAGGAGAAATAGCTGCTTCCCTCTCAGCAGTGCTAATACACTAGGACTGAGCTATGCTGGACTAGATATCACAAGAGGCTGCGTGTTAGCTCATTTCTAAGACCACTGCAATTTCAATGGAAATCTACAGGTTAATTTTCTGTCCCAAGCAGAACACAAATAACCACTAATGAAGATCTCAATAAGTGAATGAAATACTGCATCATTAAAAAAGTAGAGAAAAATTAGGCCCAGCCTAAGAAAAAAAGTGATGTACTTCCAGTCCTGTTCTTTCTGCCCATGAAAAAGATTGTATCGCTACCTTCTCCTTCTAAAGATTAACATCAGCATAACGTTTTTTTTTTTTGCAGGAACATGTGATAACAAAGGGTAGTTTTCACAATACGAAATAGTACATGTTAACTGTATTTTCCTAGATTCCTTGCAAAATGTCTTTTGTATCACTTAGGAGTTTTTGACTGTAAAAACAGAAACTGGTGCCAGCTAACCTAAGCAAAAGAGGGTTTAAGATAGTTAGGATGCATAGTGGAGACGGGGAGACCACAGAATAGGACTAGAACGAGCCTGGAAGAGCCAAGAAAGCTTCAGAGGCCTAAGAAACCAAATGTAGGTCTGGGCTGGACAGGGAACAGGCTGATCAGGCCACCGCCTCTGTGAAGAGGAAACTCCAACCCATTCTTCTCTTTTTGCATCACTTGCTGAAGATTCAAAGTGTATCTTGATACAGTTCAATTGGCTGAGCTTTGGCCATTTGCTCTCCTAAAACAGTGAGAGGAAGCAGGTGGCACTTCTTTGGTAGATTACCAGCAATCGGACTTCTCTGCCACCAAACTGCATGCTGGGAAAAGCCAGTAGGAAATGAGGGCAGTATTAGAAATGCCAAAAAGTAGCAAATCCCTACTGTATCAAATCCCTACTGTAACAAATTCCTTTTTGTTAAACATGCCTGAGCTATTGAGTTGACTCAGTGGTCTGCGGAAAGAGCATGCTTCCTTGTTAAGATAGTAACTGGATTACAGTGTTACATTTTTGGCAAACTGATAGTGAAAAGCTTATTAAGGGGACATAGGTCCTGCCAAGACCTACTTGCTTTCTTTCCGTATATTGGAATTCAAATGCAACACAGGTAAAACTTTTAGCTCAGATCAAAGGTAATACATCTACATGGATGTAGAAAAATGTGGCATTTACCCAGTGGTCTATGTGGTGATGCTTAAAGATATGTCTTTGTGTATGGCACTGCATGTGTGTGTGTTAGAGGAATAGAAAAGGCCAGAACGGCCTGCAAAGTATTTCAGTATATTGATATCAGGATAATAAGCTTGACCTCTTTCAACAGGCTGTCATTTCCTGTCGGTCTCTTAAATTCATTGATTTTTTTTAGAGTTTTGTTTTATTGTTTCTCATTTCATGGTAAAATAACAGGAGCAGTAAGTCATTTCCTTAATCAGAAAAAAAATGATGATTTTTGGAATTTTATGAGTTGCAATACCCAGGAAAGACCAGGAAGATATATGCTAGAGAGGGTGGGGGAAAGGGAAGCAACAAGGGGAGCGGGCAAGGCTTTTGCTTCAACTTTTCTATACCAATAGCTTGTACAACATTATCTTTTAACAGTTCTGTGATTTTTTTTCTGTACTCTAAATTCCAGCAAGGAATTTACTGAAACAGCAAATCATCTCTCCTACAAACTAAGTGTCAAAAAGCTCAGTGAAGTGTTTAGAAATAATAAAGCAAGTGAAGGAAAAAAAAAAGAAACCGATAATAAGGTGAGGAGAAAATATTTTCAAATGAGATTTAAAATCAAGAGAGAAACATGTGAACTAGAGCTTCAAATAAACAAGGAGCAATGGAAGTCATTTAGGAAACCTGCAGATAAAGATTTTATGTGTTTTATAGAAGTGAGCAAAGTGTCAGCAAGTCTCAAGTCTGGTAAACATTGTTTGAAGTTAAATTTTCTGGTGAGGTGAGAAAATATAATTACATAGTCACTTATCGCTCATTTCTCTGTACTGGAAGTGAGGGTGGCTGACTTTTTCTCTATTGCATGCAACATCAGCACATTCTGAGGTTGCCTACAAAGTTACGGATGCCTCAAATTTATCTTAGCCTTTGATATGATGAGAGTTTAGTCATGTAAATGGCTTTTAAAATGCAGTGCATTCCTATGCTGGCTAGGCCATAAGTAACTTTTGAAAATAATTACATTGACCATATATTTTATAAAGGCTAAAGCATCTAAATGTAAATAAAACACAACATTCCTCAAATGTAGGTAGCAAATACCAAGATTAATTTACTTTTAGGGTTTGCAACAGTAAGACAATGTAACTCAGGTGAACTCAAGTGAAAATACCATTATAAAATATAACCATTGTTAGCTGTTCCTAAATTTGTAATTAAGTTTTTATGTTCAACAGAAATATATATACAAATGGTTTAATGGGCCAAACATTTCCATAAGAATTATCAAAATGTTCTGTCCTCCCTGTCTCCTGCATTTCCCACACCTCAGTGTTCGCTTTCAGCACTCACTTGTGTTTATTTCCCTTCATTTAACAATAAACATTGTTATATTGGTAGCTTTAAAGCAATTTTTAAGCATCAATTTATTAATTTCCCACTAGGGGAAATGTGGATTTAGCATTCTTTTTTTCCATCCTCTAACCTTCCTTACTGTACAAATTTCCCCATACTTGAGAGTTATAACATTACTTAGATCAGTACTCAGGGTTCACATCATTATATTTTTGTAAATGTTGACTGTGCTATATTTTATACTAGGATTATGTTTGCCTTCTTGAACAACCTTCTGTATACCTTCTTGCTGTTAAGTGTACTACTTTTTTACTGACTTGGTTTTCTATGCCCTTGCTCTCCCTGAGTTTTTCCAAATTCATTAGGATTATATCAAGTTCTTGCAGACAACTCTTCAGAGGCTGCTGATCTGCTCCAACTGGATTGGTTATGCTGTATGCCTTAGAAATGCCATCATCCTAAGATCTACCTTCAATTTAAACCTAGAGAAATCCTATCCTCTCTCCTGAGCTGAAGCTCCTATTCTCTGCACTTCATGCTTTCCTCTTTCTTGATTTACTCTTCCATTAGGGTGAAGCAACTTTTCCAAGGGCTTTGTGAGAAAGACAGCATGGGAAACAAATTGTTAGGGAGGTTGCATATCTGAACATATCTGTAGACTACCCTCATACTTGACTGGTAGTTTCAGTGGCATGGTGTTAATTGATTCAAAATAATTTTCCTCCACATTTCAAAGGCATTTCTCCATTGTCCTGTATCTTAAGTGTAACTTTGAGACATCAACATCCTTTCTAATTCCTGATCATGGAAGCTTTTACAATCTTTTCCTTATCACTGAAGTCCTGAAATTTTACAGTTAAATGCCTTTGCGTCTACTGATTTTCAGCTGCTGTGCTTGCCATAATCTAGAAATTCATATCCTTCATTTCTGGGAATTTTTCTTGAATTATTAATGATTTTCTACTTTCTAGTTTTTCCATTCTTTCTGTCTGGGTTTCCTATTAGTCAGATATTGAATCTCCTAAAATGGTCCTCT
The DNA here is from genome assembly GCF_963455315.2 of Globicephala melas. Lineage (NCBI taxonomy): Eukaryota > Metazoa > Chordata > Mammalia > Artiodactyla > Delphinidae > Globicephala > Globicephala melas. Next base: position 52,879,177 of record NC_083317.1, on the reverse strand, counting down.
AATTCATTTCACTTATTTAAAAATTTTTTCAATGGGTTAGGGTTTTGAAAAAAAATGCATGTTTTCTTTTGCTCTACTTTCTGTGAGAATTTCTTTTATCTTTCAAAACATTTTCTGAAGTTTCTATTTCTGTTGTTTATAATTTTTAAGAACAATTATTCTATTTTATATAGCATTTTATTATTTTTTCATGAATGCAATATTTTTCCTAACTCTGAGCATTGTAATAAAACTTATATTAAAGTTTCCTTCAATCTGTATACTATCTGCTTCTTGTTCATTTTATTCTTTATTCATATTATAAGAGATAGATTAAAAGATTTTGGGGAAGCACACAGGGATAGTTTTTTCTATTGCAGACTGTGCTGTGTGAAGATCTGGCTGTACTGTTTTTTGGGAGACTCTGAATTTTAGTATTTTAGATCTTTCTCTTGGTCTGGTAAAAATTTACAGGAGAGAATATTCCAGATATATGTCTGCTTGCCAACATTCTTGAAACTGAGTGAGGAAAGAGGGCTAAGGGGTTCTCTACATTCCTTATATATATTCCTTATTCCTTATATAAACATTGATGACTCCTAACCATAACCTGCTCTCAACTATAGCTGCTCATCTATACAAAGACCTTTTGTTTTACCCTTCTCAGAGAATAAACCTACAATCTTCTGTCTTGGTCAGTGTAGTTAGCTCACACTGCCATGACAATACCACAGACTGGGTGTCCTGAACAACAGAAATTTATTTTCTTCCAAGTTAGGAAGCTGGAAGTTCAAGCTCAAGGTGCCAGTAAAGTTGGTTTTTCCTGAGACCTCTCTCCCTGACTTTCAGACAGCTGGCTGTTCACTGTGTCCTTGTCTCAGACTTTCGTCTGAGAATACGCTCCTGATCTCTCCTCCTCTTTTTGTAAGGACACTAGTCCTACCCCGTAACCTCACTTAACCTTAATTACCTCTTTAAAGGCCCTATCTCCATATCTAGTCACATTGGGGTTAGGACTTCAACATATGAATTTGTGGGGGGCACAGTTCAGTCTGTAACATTTGGAGAGAGGCAGTTGTTCAGCCATATAGAGTCTGATTGAGGATCTGTGGGTCTCTCTACTTCTTAAGCTCACTCCACAAATCCTCTTTTCATCCCACATTCATCCCTACCCCAGAGTTAGCAGGTGATGCCAGTTCCTGAACCTATTAGAGGTTCTATGATATAAATCATGTTGCTTCTTTTTCTCCCTCACTGCCAGCTTAGAATTAAGCTTTTTCAGAGTGACTCAATTAGAGCTCCTCTTTCAGCTTCCCCAGTTCCAAAATTTTATATCATTCCTACCCCCGGAATGATATAATGTTTAATTATGATAAAATGTTTAATAACGGGTATGTTATGGGAGTCAACCAATCAGAAAAGATGCTGGACTGATCAGGGTAAGCCCCAGCTAGATACCATGCAGGTACCTAGCAGCTGAACACTGGTGTTCTGCTTTCTACTTCTTTTACTCTTTGTGGCTATATGCCATATGAAATAAAATAAAATTCCTTTACCTGTCACTTTATGTTGGTTTCTAGAGGAAGCACAGTTAAATGTGTCTGTTTAATCTATTGTCTTTTGCCAGAAAAACATGTTGTTGTAGAAGTCAAAATTAAATGTGAAGCATTACTTTAATTCTCCTTATTCCTGGCTAAATGTGACTTATGAAATGTTTAAACATTGTAAGTGGACCATTCTCACTGGATAACATTCAGAAAGAGTTTAAGAAAGGATAAATTAAACTTTTAAGTTGCTCCAGGTGTTACAGTTATCTGGCTAATCCTCCAAATCAGGAAATATAAGAATTTTAAAAATCTTTTACTGTCATATTTTCAATATTTTTATCAATGCATGAATCCCTTTTAACCTTCTCTGGTGATCTTCCCTGAAATCTATCTAGTACAATATTGATAAATTCCCCCATTTGATTTCATATATACTTCTATCACTTAACTTACTACTTTTTAATGTGGCACGTATTGTTAATTTCCTACTCAATATTATTCCTAGTTCTTCCTTGATTTGGACTTAGATTTGATGTGTAAAATATTACTTTTCCAGGATCTCTCAAGGTATGTATGGCCATGTGACACAGTTCCAGCCAATGAGATAAAATCAGAAATGTGTTGAAATTCCTGTACACACTCAATGTTTTTAGAATAAATGAGTGAATGAATAAATAACCCCCAAAAATGGTCAGATACTGTAGAAAATTTCTTGAGTTGGAAGTTTACAATTTTAACTCTTGTTAAATGACTCATTATTTTTGTAGAACTGAAGATTCTGAATCTTACAGCTCTGCTCTACCATTATATATATATGTGGTTAAATCCCTGAGTCAGGGGTTCACAAACCACAGAGAGCCTGGGGCCCATTTTTATAAATAAAATTTCACTGGAACATAGCCATACCTGTTTATTTATGTATTGTCTATTGCTGCTTTCACACAACAATGACAGCTGAGTATTGAAACTGAGACCATATGACCCAAAAAGTCTAAAACACCAGCAATTTGGCCCTTTAGAGAAAAAGTTTGTGGCTCTCTGTTTCTAAATCATTTAGCCTCTCTGAGGCTTCTTTTCTTTACCTTTAAACATTATAACTTCTGAGCATTTAAAAAAACATTTTTGGATGTATTTTTTATGACTAGAATTTATTAGAAAAGTAGTGAATAACCAGTAAAGATGTCTTTCACATTGTATCCCTTCAAATATTTGAAGACAACAAAGCATGATCTAAATCACCTTGTCTTGAAGCTAAATCACAGCAGTTCATCTAGCTGTTCCTCATATGACAAAGGGCACTATATTTTGTAAAATATTTTATTTTGGTTTGCAATGTTACTGTTAAAACTTAAAGCCCAGAAGAAAATACAATCCCACAGTGTGATACAACAAGCACAGAGAATGACTTCCAAAATGGACAACTTTCTTGTAAACCAAATTCTGATTAACTCATTCCAAGATTATGTTTACTTCCTAACCACTTCATCTCGATATTGACTTTTGGAGAATTAAAACTTTTAGGTCTTTTTGACAGCCCCATCAATCATTTAAATTGACATATAAACCTTTTCATTTATTCCTGTCAAAATACGTCTCACTGATTTTAACCCATCTTCTAAATATAGTGAACTAATTTCAAATATTGACTCTGCCATTCATTATTTTAACTATTCCTCTAAATTTTGAAACTTTTAAAAAATTTAATGCAAGTGAATAACAACTCGTTGAAATAAGATATTGCCATAGGGCAGAGTTGTGTCATCATTATCATCAAATTCATTTACCTGTATATATTTAACATATAAATAAAATCAGTTTTGCTGATTTTTTACTATGTTTCAGGTCTGTGTTAAATCTTTTTATGCATTATCTTATTACATCTTCATGATAATGAGGATACTCCTAATATCCCCATTTTACGCATGAAGTGTCTGAGGCCCAAAGAAGCTAAATTAAAACTCAGGTAGTCTTACTCCATAATTGGTACTTTTCTACTAAGATGAATTGCTTCTTCCTAAGGGAATGCTAAAAAATATTTCCAAAGGAAGATCTTTTTTTTTTTTTTTCTCCATTTAATTTCAAGAGAAGGGATTAGGGCACAGTGAGAAGAGGTACAGCCATAAATTGTGAGAATTTGACTTGAACTTTTAAAGCATTTCAACTTTGAGAAGTATATGTATGCACTGGTAGTGAACATGACCTTAGGTGTAAGGTATTTGGACTATGGAAAGGCTAAAGGAACACAGGAGACAGCTATAGATTAAAGTAAATGAGGAAGGAAAACTGCTTAACCTCTGAAGTCATTTTGTCTAATATACTGGCATTTAGTGTTGGAGTATTGTAGGAAGGAAAAAGTGTTTTCCCTCTACCCATCTTAAGTTCATTGGCTGAGGCCCTGGAAATTAGACTAACAAAAGACAGGTTAACGAGAGAAAAACAGACAAGTTTATTAACACGTGCATCCCGCGTACACATGGGAACACTCAGAGATGAGTAACGGGAAGCATGGTTAGAACTTGGGCTTATATAGCATCTTCACAAAAGTACAATAAATTTTTAAAGAAGTGACAAGGCAAAAGAAAACGACTTTGAGCTTCTAATGACTGGCAAACTGTGGGAGGGCAAATATATGGGGAAATTAATGGTAGATTAGGGCTAGTTTTAACAAGGTTTGTTAGGTAGATTTCTCTGGTGCCCTCTCTGAGCTGTAGGGGTCTAGAGTTTTCTCTTGGGATTAAATTGTGTCCTTCCTGTTTGCGGGGTTGGGGGTGGGACACCTTTACAAATCGATGTCCTGCTTTTAGGAAATAGGAGAGCAGAGAACTTTTCTTGTATCTGCTTCTTCTCAGTTGCCTTCACCTCAAAATACTCCTTATAACAAAATGGCATGTTTTGGACTGGCATATTCTGCTACCCTTCATTATAAATGGATGTTAGGTTCAGGAAAGCATAATTGACTTTAGTTTTATTTACCATATAGACTCCTAAAAATGTGTGTGTAAAGGAGCTGGTCAGATAAAACACTCAGAATGTACAAAACCTGGTGGGAAGTGGGGAACTTAATGCTAAGAGCTCTTAGGAAAGGATACTTACCAAAAATCAGTGGCCTTGGGTTCTTTCATCTGCCCTCAGGGCATCTAAAAGGGCCTCTAGAGAAGAGAGAATAGAGAATAGAGGGAGATGGGGAGCCCTATTGTCTTTGACTGTCAACAATAAGTGGAAAAGTTACTGGCAATTAATATGGGTGCCAAATGTTGGTCAGTGAACAAGAACAGTCCTGTCTACAACTGTCTACAACTCTCCTGTCTACCATTATTTACTTTAACCTTAAGAAAGTAAGGTTAAGAGGTGGGAAACCGTCCCTTAAGGAGTAGGTTTAGCTTTAAAGGCTATATTCCCACATGTTGTGAAAGGGAAAACAACCAGCAATAATTTGTTTTAAAGAGATTCCTTTCCTTTTCACCATCATGATTGAAGCAATGGGGAAAATTGCCTAAACTCTAAAATAAAAGCTAAGAACTCTGGCTCTTACTCATAACTATCTAGTAATATGGAGTATGACCTTGGGCTAGTTATTAACTCTGTCCATGTGTAAAACTGAGGATAATGCTAACGTCATTGGAAGAACATCTGAATTCATTAACAATGGTGAAGTATATTTGAAAATGTAATGGCATATTTCAGTATATAACTTTAAATAACCCATGTGCCACCCCATTGCACCAATCACTAAGGTTGCATAACAATTAATGAATCAGTTATGTATCAAACATCATGGGCTCTCCCACCTTATGAGAGTTTTTCTGATTTATAAGCATGAAAGTTATGCCTATGGAGGGAGCAAGTCAGTAAATTAAGAATAAATGATATAGGGCATCCCTGGTGGCGCAGTGGTTGAGAGTCCGCCTGCCGATGCAGGGGACACGGGTTCATGCCCTGGTCCGGGAAGATCCCACATGCCGTGAAGCGGCTGGGCCCATGAGCCATGGCCGCTGGGCCTGCGTGTCCGGAGCCTGTGCTCTGCAACAGGAGAGGCCACAACAGTGAGAGGCCCACGTACCACAAAAAAAAAAAAAAAAAAAAAAAACAAGAATAAATGATATAATTGCCTGATATGTGTTCCACAGTCCTCATTTTTAGCCTGAGGGAGGAATGAGCTTTTCAACATTTTCCATAACAATGGTCTTTTTCAGAGCATTAATGATCTACAGATATATTTGGCCATAAAAACAAGACCAATTGGTTTCAAAACAACTCTAACCTCAATTAATAGGATGCAGGCTCCCCTGAGACTTTGTCAAGGTCTCCATTTTATTAAAGCATACCAGGACTATCAAAATTCAGGGAGCAAATGCTCAAATTGAAACAGATGTGTATATTTGATAGTGATTCACACAGAAGACCACCCTCCGGTAAGTCAGGGTCTTGGGTTCTTGTCCCAAATTTAGCTCCAATTAGTTCTGTGATTTGGAGCAAGTACTTTGTTGGATCTTAGCTTCCATAAATGTATAGTTAAAATTTAAAAGTCATTGAATGAGTAATATAATAATAGTATATTGATAGTTAACAAATATCCAGCTCTGAGTATCTATAGGCACTGAGCTAAGTGGTCCTCTTGCTATATTATCACATTTAATTCTCTCAACAACTGTATGAGATGGGAATTATTATTCTGGTTTTTTGGTGTAAAAAACAGCTGAGTAATCCTCGAGCCAGGGTTCTTAATCACCACTCTAATCATTCCAGGATGTATCTGCTTGTCCTGCACAGGATAAATTTAGTCTAATATATGAATATGCTTAAGAGTAAAAAACTTCTACAGATGTAGTCATTATTTGAGATACTAAGGCAGTAAGTAGTCTGCTAAATAGAATCTGCTAGTCCAAAAGGGTTAATGTATTTGATGTGTCCAGTGAAGGTGCTGGGTAAAGATGAATTATTTGTTGGTTATTCAGTGGTAGAGAGATGAGATAGGGACAAGTGAAGAGGACGGCTAGAGAACTTCTACAAATTAGTGAACAGAAGAGTCTTTCCTTCAGCTCCAGGATTAAGTTTTTCTGAGGTCTAGAAAACCATGTGACTTGCCTTTTCTCTGTGGGCACCTACAAGCATTTCATCCCATTTGTGATCCAAATTTCTCTTAACAGCCTCACCACATCTGTAAACATAAGCCCTCTGGTATCCCACACCCCTAGGGATTACCTATCATGAAAAGCACTCTGGACAAAAAGGACAAGGATGGGAGATGGTACACTAAGGGCCAAAAGATTGGCACAGGGCAACCATTCACCACCCACAGAACACTTGTGCAAACCACCAATTCCTAAACCAAGATTTGGTTTTCTTGATATTCAAATTTAACTCTAAATTAAAATATATAGATTTGCAGCTCTAAACACTTGCATAAAAAATTCTGATGCCAAGAACTTTCTGAGCCTCCAATCTTTGTAAAGTGGACCTACGCCTGAAAGACCTGACTCCCCAAGTTCCTTATAGAGTCTCAGAGGCTGTCTTCCTCAGGCATTTCTTTCATGGCTGAGCAGCCTTTATGTGTGATCACATAAAAAAGTTTCCATGATCTTTCTTCCTTGAGTTCCCAATTGACCATTCAAGCTCCATCTCCCACCAGACCCAAAGCCACATCCTTGCTAGGCATTGTCAGACAGAAGCCAAGTTCCTACTCAGCTGAAGCTCTGTATATAGTACCACAGTCCTAGGCCTCACACTTACATCACAGAGCAGTAATTTTTAATTGAGTCATGGACAGTTTTGAAAATCTACTGGAAATTCTGGACCAAACCTCCAGAAAAATGCACACATGTAGAGAAAAAGAAAAAAAACACACATGTACATATATACATAATATACTCTTTCATTTCATGGTGTTTGGGACTCACTGAAGTTAACCCATGGACCTAAGTCAAGAAAACATGTCTCAGAAACTTTCAGGTCTCCCCTATCCTAATGCTCTATTTGGGACCTAGAACCCATTATGGACATAAATAACATTCCCCAAAAAATAGTAATTAAATGTCTCTAATATTCCCTCACTTCTCCAATATATACCATTGATTCTCATTATTCATAGTTGTTTCTCTCTAAAAGTCACCATGAACACTGAATTAGCAAATACTGAAACATTGCTCCTAGGGGAAATACAGAGTTAGGTTCCGATGAGCTTCTGGTCACAGTAGTCTTATCAACCAATCAATACATAACTTTGTTTCTGTTTAAAGACAACTTATTTAATATATACTGTTTATTCACTTACACTGAAATTGAACTCACAGTCAACTGTGCTCTAGCTCACTTCTAAACAAAGCTTATCTGTCACATATCTTTTCTCCATAAGGCACATCACAGCCTTCTTGCACATAGGAACACTAGACAGCACTTCTGCACTACACACGGGGGCTATTTTAAACAGTAAAGTTAAAAAAAAAAAAAAAACAGAAAAATGGGCACTAAAATAGACCATGGAAAGGACACTTGTTTACGTATGAGAGCTGAAACAAGGATGCAGAGCATCGCCTAGTGACCTGAGCTGGGAACGGGAGCAGCAAACTACTCTGCTCTGCACGTGAACACACATGACTGTGAAAGCACCATGACTATTGACTTTGAGGCTGCAAAAAGTTTGTAGCAAGTAGGCAGATTCACAAATACAGAATCCGCAGTTAATTAGGATCGACTATATATCTCCCCTCCAGCTTCTTACTCCCCATTTCTAAGGCCATCTAAACATCCCACCTCCTAATGTCAGTATCCTTGATTTCCAAGTTTTGAACCCTACAGTGTACAGTGTACAAATTCTATGCTTGTATTTTACAAATGGTCATGTAATAGGCCACCAAATTTGGCTCAATTTGACCCCTACCTTAGTGAGCTCTATAACCTAGAGGACTCCAGTCCTATTCCCTTCAGTTCCTAATACTTATCACCACCATTCATATAATTTCTTTGTCAGTGTATAAATCAGATTTCATTTCTGTAGTACCAAAGCTTTTGTATACTTTTATGGAAAAAAGAAAATATCAATTATACAGAAATTCTTTAAAGGAATTTGAAAAGTAATGCAAGTCAAACTGAGTGGAAGGCTAATACAGAAGACATATAAATGCAAATTTCATTATTCAGTTTTAACTATGTCACCTCATTTATTGGTGACACATTTTAATGCTTAATATCGTTAACCTTCTAACATGACTGCAATTGTAAAGGATCTAGGTTTTTCAGGGGAGAAGTAAAATTTGTTTTTTTTAACAGTTTTTACAGTGGTGTGATGGTGAGGATCCTGGTGCCCAATGTGCAATTCCAAGTGACTAGAAGGAAGTTTTGAAATAGAGTTATACATTGCTTCTTTTTCTTTTTCAAAATAGCAGCTTATATTTCCACTCAAATTTAGGTTAAATGTATGGTCATAATAGAAACCAATGTTCCTTCGTTTCTTTTGAGCCACCAAAACAAATCTCATAAGATATCTTGCAATAGACACTTTGTACTAAAATGCTGTTAGAAATTCATATATAACAAAGGGTCTGAGCCTTAGGAGAGATGGAAAAACCATTGTGACATATATAGTGACAGTGTGGCAAGAAAGAACTCAGAATTCCAAGTGAAACATTAATAAAGAATCCATAGAACTTGATTCTGGCTCTGCATTTGGCCTCATGCCCTGAAAAGTTGATGGTAAACCACAGCCTACAGCTCTCAAGGAGAAAACCTTATGATCTTCTTTATCAACTTTGCAATGAGTTAAAAATACCTTATGCTATGTTAGTGGATATGACTGGAATATATTCTATTTTCCTATGCAATTAAAGTAAGAACTATTTAAATTTACAGTGACTTATTCTAGTTGGCTATACACTTATTTTTTTAATTTTATTTTTATTTTTACAGTTTTATTTTTGTGTACAGATTTGCTTAACCATCACTGAATTTCTAGGTCAGGTTCAGGTAACTAAAGAGCCTTTATAAGTAGTTTATATTGTCTAGACCCAAGGTATGCTGCAAACCCAGTCTGAAGCAAAATGGGAAATTACATCTTTCTAAAGACAGGCTTAGAAATCCTAATCCAGTAATTTAAGATGTTTCCTTTCTTGGGTAGCAGGGCTGAGCTATACCTGGCTGCTAGGTCACCATTCACAGGGATAGCCAAGAAAACAGGGTACAGACCACCAAAAACAAGACCAACCAGTCCACTTCGTGTTATGGTACAGGTTTCACAATGTAAATCACCTGTATTCAAAGGTAAACTTACTAAACCTTTGTAAGATACTTGTACCGTCAAAAATGGGATCACTGCCATTGGTAAGCCAGCAGCTACACGAGCCTTTGTCACATGTAGGATGCATCGAAAGAGACTATTTGCTATTAGGCCACAGAGGGCAGCATTAAGTCCAATATATGTTGATCCATTTTCAAGCAGATTCCTTTCTGCTTCTGGAAGTTGGTTAATTTTTCTGGTTATGATTTCAATTAAGTTCTTCTTGACAGTACCATCTGGTTTATGATTTTCTATCTTGAGCCTTAAATTAAAATGTCATTTTTCAATAATGTGTATCTTTTACTGCACCCCTTTACCCGGAATGCCGGTACCTTACGCTCTCCTCCCAGCAGTCACTGCCTCCTCCGGCCTCCATCAGCCACGCGAGTGCTCACTCCTACACTTATTTCTGTTGTTATGATTACTGAATCTTTCCAGGGTTACTTAGCAGCTAATGAGTATTTATCATGAGGTCCACCTTGCGCAGGGCTCAGTGAGTGATGAAGTCATTTACAAAGGCCCGGCCTTCAAAGTATTTAAAATGTAAAGTTGTGCTGTCCAGTACAGTAGCCACTACCCATAGGTGGCTATTTAAGTTTAAATCTAAAGAGATTAAAAATTCAGCTCCTCAGTTAAACTAATCACATTTCAAAAGCTCAGTAGGCATAAGCACACGTGGCTAATTGCTGCCGTATTGGACAGTGAGGATTTCCATCCTCACAGATATTTCTACTGGGCTGTGCTTATCTACAGTAATACTCATTTAAGACCGATTTAAAAAAATGGTAAATTTAGAGTTTAATTCAATAGTTGAATTTCTTTTTTTTAAAGAGATTAAGTTATAGTTGGTAATCCCAAATACAGCAATAACTTTCTCTATAGCTGGTGGTAGAATGTGGGAAAGGCATGACTTTCAGCCAAACTGGACCCCTCCTCCCTCCTTCCTTCCCTTCCCTTCCCTTTCCCTTTCCCATCCCCTTTCCCTTTCCTTCCCTCCCTCCCTCCCTTCCTTCCTTCCTTCTTCAGGTTCCAAAGAATATTCTGGGTCATTTGCATATATGTGTGGGGAAGGGAGAGGGGAGTTTGGGATCTGTCTGTTGGAGGAAATGAAGCAATGAGTGTGAATTCTCTGATTCTAAGCACTTTCTGTTACTCATATGAGGTGTTCTTGGATTCACCTCTTTGCATACTGTCTGAATGACCCCTTCTGTGTTTACCTAGCCTAACATAATTGTCCTTTGTTTTTTTGAAATGACTTTTCACTTAGAGCTCATAATATCCTCTTCAGTTGCTAATTATTCCATTTCTTTCTTTATAACTTCTTTTCTCATATGAGCCTTCAGTTTGTATCTGTGCCATTTCAGGCCTCCCTATATATATGAAGCTATTAATTGTGCACCTAATATATGTTCACCAGAATATTTTACCATAGCACCTAACACAGTACTCAACACATGGTAGGTTATTAGGAAATGCTGCTGATGGTTTAGAAGGAGACCCTTACAAAGTGAAATGATAACTGACCTACCTCAAAGTGTGAGAAAAATGTTTAACATTACAAGATCTGTTGAAAATACAAAATGCAACCCAATTCCCTATTATTCAAAGGTAGTCTTTCCAAATCATTTTCAAAATGTCATGGTGAATTTTATGCTGTAATTTCTGACCATACAAAATTGCCTTTAACAAAATGACATAAAAAAAGCACTCATTTTCTGCTTGATAATTATCTCATCTCTCTTCACAGCCACATACTCATCCACAGTGTATACCACTGTCAGGCATTTTCTGTCCTTGGGTGTATTACGGTCACTCCAGTATATTAAACCTCAACTGTAGCTTAACAAAGTTGTACCAGTTCATATGTATTCTTATTAAATATTTGTATTTGCTACTCTTTTGTTCTCTCTAATATTTATACATTTTTATCAGTGTTAAATTTTCTTGGACCTCTAAGTCATTAATGAATATATTGAATAATATTAATCTTAGTAACAATTCTTTGTGTAGTTTTCTCCACAATTCAGACAAAAGTATGAATTCCCAGAGGGTAACTGCCCATGTATTTAGTACAGTCGTCCTCCAGATTCAGGGATTCAGTTATTCACAGTTCTAGACATTTGCTGTGCTGTGAACTAACACACAACTTTCTTTTATTGTTCACTGTTACTCTGGCAGCTCCTGCCATCTGTAGCTTATTCTGCCTTCCTTGTTAAAAGTAAATTTATAAAGCATTAAAGAAAGGCATTAAAGATGGATAAGCACCCAGTGGAGTCTTCTAGGAAATAAGAGAAAAATTTTCAAAATAGAGGTACCTTCATACACTGTTGGTGGGATTATAACTTGCTACATTTTTTCCAAATGCAATTTGACAGTGTACATCAAGAAGCCCTTTTTAAAAAGTGTTTGGGGGCTTCCCTGGTGGCACAGTGGTTGAGAGTCCACCTGCCGATGCAGGGGACACAGGTTCGTGCCCCGGTCCGGGAAAGATCCCACATGCCGCGGAGCCTGCGCGTCCGGAACCTGTGCTCCGCAACGGGAGAGACCACAACAGTGAGAGGCCCGCATACCGCAAAAAAAAAAAAAAAAAAAAAAAAAAAGCGTTTGGGGTTTTGTTTTTACTTTTTTTCCTAACAAAGGGGTAGATACTTGAAAAGCCATTGAAGAAAGACTGCGTAGACTGAATAAATCAAGGATTTTCCTACCTGATGGGACTTGCAGATAGTAATTCCAGGTCTAAGAAGCAGAATCTATTGGATCGTTCATTCTTACCTTTCTTGTGTCCCCAAGGTGGTTAATTCTGTTGAGTAGAGGACTTGTTTACATTTAATATCCATTCCCAAAGAATTTGTCCCTCTCAGAAACTTCGTTTTTCACTGTTGAGAATGGGGGAATGAATGGAGAAACACAAGTTTATTTGGAAAAGTCTGCACAAATATCTGTCGACTATAATTTAGTTAGCATTTCATTGCATATCTGTATTAGTTACCCACAGTTTGAAAGTGGCTGCTGAAATTGTGGCAGTTCTTACCTGTCCTACCTGAGAAGCTTAGTAGCACTGTAGGTCAAGGTTAACCACCTAATTTTGTGGATCCCAGACTGATCTTATTGAATACTGGAAGCAGCTCTTCATAGTGATCAAAACTTGAATAAAGCATTCAGGAAGGTATCTTACTGGTAGATCTATTCAAGGACCGCTTATAATGATGGGCTTTCAACATTGCTCATTTATTTACCTGTATCATTCCTACAAGCATAGTACTTTGTGATTAGTGCCATAATTTTTTAAAGAAACCCCCTTTTAAAAGTCTCCCAAATGACAGTAGATTCATGTATTAAAATATTTGCCCAATAACTGTTTCATGTTTCATTAAATACCAAAAAGGACTTACCAGACCATTCTTTCACATGGAAATTAAATAGGCTTTAGGTTTAGGTATTCCACTGTATATTACAAACTTGCAGCAAAACCTAACCATAATGAAATAATTGTTTGAAGGTAATGTTGACCTTCTCTCAGGCTTTGAGGTTAACTGGTTAGCAAAGTTGCATGAACTCAACATAGATATCCAGTCATTACTGCTGCATAACAACCTTCACTTATCAGTGGCATTGTTTGTGTGTGTTCACCTACCTTTTAATTTTTTTCCTTAAATACTTGATATACTGTTAAAATGAGATGAATACACATCTTCCGGCTATAAAGAAAGACTGTTATTCTTTTATACCCATATGTTATATTTTCATCATTCAACTTACTGTGAATATTATTTTGGGTGCTAAAAAAGAGAAGGTGATCCTGGTTATTACATTTAATGGGCTGTGTTCCTAATTATGGTTTCAAATTAATAATATAAAGTTAAATTTATTGTTGTGATAAACAACCCTCAAGTATAACTGTTTTATAAACAATGATCCCCCTCCTGTCTCATTCAGAAACAGCAGTGTATGCTTTGCCAAAAGTTTATTTAATATAGTTGAGTACCTTTTTGTTTGTTTATTGGCCGTTGGAAACTTCCAACTATATTCTTTTAAATTATTGCATCTTTCTGTATTTTATGACTCAGTATAAGCTGCCTTAAATTATTATTTGGACAAAACAAGATATTAAGAAAAAACAATTTCATTTTTACTTCCATATCTATAAGTCATCTTCTTTAGCTGGAGGATGATAAAACTTGATTTCAAGAAGATTATAAACATCAATATTGTACTCAACTATTTTTATTAAAACTTAATTTCTTTAACTTCAGCGTTCCAGTACAATAGCAAGGGTGATCATTTATACATCTATAGAGTGAAAAACAAAAATTGCTAAAAATTACAAATCAAGAATGGCACAAGTGCTATGAGCCCCAAGTTAGATAGAAAATTGTAAACAGCAAAATCTTGGAGACCACTATGATGCGTTTTAATTTAAATTTATCTACATGTGAAAATATGTGCAAATATTATTTTCACCTATATTTAATAAAGTAGTACAAACAACTTTGGGTTCATCTTACTGCTGCAGTAAAAGCTGCATGTTGGAAATATAAGAAGTCTAGGGAAGATGCGCTGCTTTGGAGATGTTACAGCTCTTCAAATAACTGCGCTCATGTGTGAAGGTTAGGACTATACATTGGCATAAAACCAATCATTGAAACATTTCCAGCTTTCTGCAAGGTAAACAGTAATTTATCCAGACAGCTGTGTGCTTATAGATATCAATATAAATACAAGCTCACTGTGTATATAAAGAAAGGGAGGAAGTGTGTGTGTGTGTGTGTGAGCTTATATGTGTGTGCATTGTCTAGTTTTTGGAGAAGCAGATCGCTAACACAGAAAAAGCACTGGACAAGGAGCTTGTGCTTTTGCATGTGTTCTGTTTTTGACTCTCACTTGCTGGATATATAACCTTGGGTAAATGATTAAATACCCTTTTCTAAGCCCTAATTTCCTTCCATATCGACTCATCCACATTAAGGGATGTTTTGTAAGTATAAAGTAATGTGTGGAAAGATTTATACAAGTGAGAATTTTTTAATCATTTCTTTTCATTTCAGGATTAAAAATGGAAATAAGAATATTAAAGTTACAGAAAACCTTGGAACCTACTCATCCAACCTGATTTTACATTTGAGAGGAGAGACTCAGAGAAGATAAATAACTCGACCAAGGTAACAATATTCAAGTATAGGTGTCATTATTTTGGGATCCAAAGCTGTTTTATTTTTTAATAGAAGCATAGTTGACATACAATATTATATTAATTTCTGGTGTACAACATAGTGATTTGACATATACATTATGAATTGATCACCATGATAAGTCTGGTAACCATCTGCCAGCACACAAAGTTATTACAATATTATTAACTATACTTCCTAGGCTGTACATTTATTCCCATGACTTATTTATTTTATAACTAGAAGTTTGTATCTCTTAATCCTCTTCACCTATTTTGCCCAGCCTTTCACCCCTCCTGCCCCTGGTGACAACCAGTTTGTTCTCTGTATCTATGAGTCTGTTTCTGGTTTATTTAGTTTGTTAATTTGTTTTTAAAATTCCACATATAAGTTAAATCATACAGTATTTGTCTTTTTTTAACTTATTTCACTTAGCTTAATACCCTCTAGATTTATCCATGTTGTCACAAATGGCAAGATTTCATTCTTTTTTTATGTCTGAGTAGTATTCCACTGTGTGTGTGTGTGTGTGTGTGTGTGTGTGTGTATCACATCTTCTTTATCCATTCATCTATCAATGGGCACTTAAGTCACTTCCAAATCTTAGCTACTGTAGATAGTGCTGCAGCAAACATAGGGGTCCATATATCTTTTCAAATTAGTGGTTTTGTTTTCTTCTAATAAATACCCAGAAGTAGAATTGCTGGATTATATGGTAATTCTATTTTTAGTTCTTTAAAGAACCTCCATACTGTTTTCTGTAGGGCTGCACCAATTTACATTCCACCAACAGTGGACAGGTGTTCCCTTTCCTCTGCATCCTCCCTAGCACTTGTTATTTGTTGTCTTTTTGATAATAGCCATCTGACAGCTGTGAGGTGATCTCATTGCAGTTTTGATTTACATTTCTCTGATGGTTAGTGATTTTGAGCATCTTTTCATGTGTCCGTTGACCATCTGTATGTCTTCTTTGGAAAAATGTCTATTCAGGTCCTCTGCTCATTTTTTAAAAAATTTGTTTTGGAGTGTACTTGATTTACAATGTTCTGTTTGTTTCTGCTGTATACCAAAGTGAATTAGTTATACATATACATATATCCACTCTTTTTTAGATTCTTCTCCCATATAGGTCATTACAGAGTATTGAGTAAAGTCCCCTGTACTCTACAGTAGGTCTGTATCAGTTATCTATTTTATATATAGTAGTGTGTATATGTCAATTCCATCTCCCAGTTTATCTCTCCCCTCACTTACCCACCTTGGTAACTGTAAGTTTGTCTTCTACATCTGTGACTCTATTTCTGTTTTGTAAATAAGTCCATTTGTACCATTATTTTAGATTCCACATATAAGCGATATCATTTGATATTTGTCTTCATCTGATTTACTTCACTCAGTATGGCAATCTCTTATACATGTCAATCTTTCATATCAATAGTAGGTATATTCCTTATTTTAGTATATAATGACATTTTAAGGTAATTGTCTTATTAAAATAATAATATAATCCTTTGTGAAATAAATCAGAAGAATCTAAACTGCAGCCTAGAACACATCGATCCATTCATTAATGTAGCCAAATTCACCTGAGCTTCTACTTGGTTACATGCTTCTATGGATGCAAAGGTGAACCAGAGAGATATCCTCTCCTCAGAGAACTCATAGCTTATTGTGAGAGAGAGAACAAAAAGAACATAAGGATACATAACATAATGTAAAAAGTATTAAATACTTAAGAAAATATTGAACTAGTTCTTTAAGCCTAGATTGGATTTGTACATGTAATTGGTACCATAACAAAGGTACAGTGGCAGGAAAGCAAGTAAGTTTGGATGGAAGACAGGGTATATAAAAGCAACCAGTAGGAAATAACTGTTTTCCAATTGCTTCCTTGTGTAACCCCCATACTTACCTTGTTTGAATTTTGCTGCCCAGTTTCATTCTTTACCATGAGAGCAGCATGGATGGTTAAATTGGCAAGTTAAGAAATTCAATATCATTTGATTATATACCCCAAAGTGCAGACAATCCTTTTAAAATTCATTAAAATATGTAATTTTAAACACAGCAGCCAATATTGACAGAGCATTTGATTGCTTTAACCAAAAAAGCAATTTTACACCCCATGGTCAAAATAAGAAATCCTCAACGATAAACTGAGCTTTCTACAGCAATGTGCAGTTTTAATCTTACTTTCTCTGTTAGTAGTGTGCACCTCACAATAGAGATTAAAGCGATGTGGAAAAGAAGAAGAGGTAAAAAAATGACTATACAAGTTGCTACAGTTGAAAAAAAAATCAAAAATGTTACAACCATGTGAATATTTTTAATCTACTTTCTATCATTATTATTTTGGATCTAGCAAGGATCTATAAGATCTCCCAACCCAGGTATAGCATAGTTTTCTTGTTTCTGGGAAAGAAGTCTATTTTGCAGGACAGTTAGTTGAAGACACATGAAGGAAAGAGAGAACTGGATACAATACTACAGTTCACTTTCGCATTTGGTATTTGTGCTGGAAAACTTGGAAGGCTAGATCTGTTACCTTTTGTAGTGAAGTAACATTTTTCTGCATTTTAAATAATAAAAATAACTAGCAGTTTTTTGAATTAAATAATTTTTTTGCCTGGCTACATTGAAACACTAAAAACACTTGGAGAGTGAGCACCAAAATATATATCAATACACACATCACCTATGGAGATGCCAGATCTACTTGGTGCACAGGACTTGTTGAAGTAAAGAGGAAATGTACCCAGACCCAACCTCTATACGAAGAGCAGACACCACTGTAAATGAGAATGTGCCCTTTAACACATAATACACTCTGACCAGGTTTGGTAAGGGAGGCACCAGAATTTGTCAATAGGAGTGGTGTAGAGGCCACCATATTTAGGTACCTCTAGGTAGCTATCCATGAAGTGTTTTTTCTTATGACTTCATGTTTTATGAAGGTGATACAAAGATTGATTGAGAATGATCTTTAACAAACTATAAAATGGGTGTAGTGTGTTCTTATATCAGTCGTAGTTCCTCTTCACAAAGCTCCTTGAAGTGAGAGACTACCTTGTTGACAGTTGTATTCCTAAGCCCTATCACTGCACTGTGGAACATAGTTAACCACTCAGATATTGTTGAATGACTATATGCATGACTGAGCAAATAAATGATCGGGTGAAATTAAGAAGGAATAATAATCTGTTAATAATGAAGCCATGTAATCGTTCTCTCTAGTGTCCAGTTCTCTTTGGGTCCCACATTTTAGGGTTTGTTGTCAATATGTCCAGCCCTCCCTTTTGGTCTTATTACCAAAAACAGAACATATATTTAACCTGTCTTTTAAACCTGAGAACAAAAATGTAATGATACAGCTCTGTCTCTCATTCCTGTTCTTGAAGGTCTAAGAAATTCTCAGGGAAGATGCCTCTTTAACTTTCCAGTGATGCCTTCGTTTGTAGGAAGGGGTTAGTATTCTTTAGCTCTAGCAGGAGCATTTTCCCCTGCAGTCCAAGACAGCTGAGAGGACAGGGGTGCTGAGGAGAAATGCAGAAAGCAGAATGCTTTTTAGAAGAAAAAGTTTCTGTTTGGAGTCTTTACTGAAAATTAATCTACTATTTCACTACTATATACTCTACTAATCTAATGTGATCTACTACTGTATCACGAAAATTTCTATGTGGTCAAGAATCAAGGATGTCCAGTCAAATAGTTGATAAGAATTTAATAAAAGATGACTGGCAAAGGCAAGGTTTAAGGAATAGAGCAGTACTTGGGCGAGTAGCAGTACAGAGTTGTTACCACCTAGGATGGGAGGGGCATCCCCACCTGGATGGGTGTAAGGGAGTGTTGCCTGACAGGAACTGGGACCTGTGGTAGAGGTCATACACAGACAAAACACAGCAACCTGAAAGGGAGGGACCTGGTAAAATAAACACTCACCCTCTTCTCCTACCGGCTGCTCTTCTATCAGCACCAACAAGAAGCCAAAGGGTAGGGAAGCCATTGATAAGTTCATGGGGCCAGCTTTCTATGCAGACCAGGGTATGGAAGTACACATCATAGATCTGGATGGGCAAAGGTTAGCTGCCTCATTAAACCCTACTTTCTACCAGTCTAGGTCTGCTCCCAAACTAGATCCCCTCCCAGTACTAGCTAAGAGAGATCTTCAGAGAAATGTTGCTCTTTTATAATGTGGGTAATTCCCTGATTTAAGAATATATGACCTACCAAATTCTGACTTCCAGAACTGATCAGTGAAGAGGTGATTACTCGTACTGCGAACAAATTTACACAGGACTCCCTTTACAAAGAGCTCTCTTAATGAAGTTATGAAACTGACTTATACAAATGGTTTTAGGTATAATAGTTACAAAGCACTGATAGGTGAAATCTACTGTTCATGCATGACTCTATCACTATTACCTATTTTAGATTCCCTGCTCCCCCCCAAAGTATAAAAAGTCTTCCTGCTGGGCTTCCCTGGTGGCGCGGTGGTTGAGAGTCTGCCTGCCGATGCAGGGGACACGGGTTCGTGCCCCGGTCCGGGAAGATCCCACATGCTGCGGAGCGACTGGGCCCGTGAGCCATGGCTGCTGAGCCTGCGTGTCTGGAGCCTGTGCTCCGCAATGGGAGAGGCCGCAACAGTGAGAGGCCCGCGTACCGCAAAAAAAAAAAAAAAAAAAAAAAAAAAAAAAAATGTCTTCCTGCTTACTTTGCTTTTCCTAGCACTAGTCAAGAGCCTCGTTTATGGAAATAAGTATCTGACAGTCATCGTTTCTTTTTTTTCTCTTTTGTGTTGAATTATATTGAGATGACAAAGGGGGCTGTCGTGACTTCAGAAATAAGAGATTTGAATACTTGTCTTCTTTAACTTCTTGATGGTTGAGTTGTAGGCTAACTCCCCATGGTCTTCTCTGTAATGTTGAAAAGAAGAGTAACTAGTTTGAAAAGTGAAGGGAATATGACTAATGTAAGCCACCTCCAGTGGTTCAGTGACATCCCTTTACCAAGAAGAGAGAAAGGGAATAAAGGTCCAAGGTGAGAGAGAGATAGCATCACTCCTTATGAATTTCAACACTAGAGGTTTATAGATTTTTAATGGTAAAAAAACTATTTTTTCCTGGCCCTTTGTCATGCCTCCCCTTACAGTAGTCCCATCTTGCTCTTAATAATACACATTATTTTTGACTATTATGCAATTTCTCTTTTGTTTTCTTCAGAAAATAGGAGATTACTTCTTAAAAGAGAAGCAGACAGAAAGATGCTAAAAATGAGGATGGGGAATAGATGCCCAAACTAGAATTAGTACTCACAAATTCCTAATGATGCTGTAATTCCCAGGCGGAAATATTTATTTATGTAAAGACATTTGGTTAATTATTTATAGAAGTAAAACTCGGGAAAATTCCACTCCCACTGTTTTGATCTACATATACTGTCCCTAGAGGCCTTGTCTCCTGCCATATGGGTTTCCATTCTCAGAAGCAGAAAGTCCCTGTTTGCTCCTGACCTTGATAGTGCCTTTTTAAAAAATGAAATTTGTAATAGTCACAACGACACTGATTTTGTGTGTTTTTAAGGTCCATTATTTTATAGTCTGATTGCCCTTTAAAAAAAACAAACAAACTTTTTTTCCATAAATACTGGAAAGACATACATTTGGATGTCTTGATGTAGTTCAAAAGCCAGAATCAACTTATGTCCTTGCTTGACCAGCATCATCAGCTGGGGTGACACCATTCAGTACCTAAGGCTTAATGCCCTGCCACACGTGTCTGATAATGCCAGGCATAACTTCATGCTCCAGAAGAGGCCAAAGAAAGACCCAGATAATATCAAGCTTGGCAAATAGTAGGAGAAGAAGAGGGTGAAGGCAATCATTTATTTAAAACACATGAAGCTCGGATTTTTCCTTTTGCAATAAAAGAAGAGAGAGGAGGTACTAAAATGCAGCAGGTTTTTCATGGTGAAAGTATTCTAAAAATATGAAGTGTTTTATGACAACATTTCCCAGGAAATTATAGAGTTCCCCAGGCAAGAAAAGTACTTCCTGCATGAGTAGTTTCCACCTTTGTACACCCCATTTCTTTTTCCTGTGATTTTTAAATATCCATTTGAAAAATTATAATTTTATAATAGGTACTCAAGTGAAAAGTATTAAGAGGAATCATCTAATGCTAATGACAGTAATAGTCAAAAGTAAAATCACTCCCACTCATTCTCACATTTTAATGCAAGGGCGTTTAGGGATCATACTGATAATTTATTATAAAAGAGCATGATTGGTAGTCATTACCTATTCAGAAGCAAATGTGAAAACATAATGGTCCAAACACTCTATTAAAAAAAGATTTAGGTTTGTAATGGAGACACACAACTTTATTGTGCCCTTTATATAACCAGTAATCCCCAGTTCAATCAGCTGAAATAATAGTTTATTTAAAAGGTTTAGGCTTATATCAAAGACACACACTCTCTAGTGTCCTTCATAATACCAAAGATCCATAGTTCAGTCTGCTTAGTTAAAGAATTTTCCCTTTGGTGAAAATAACAAAACAAGTTTTCTTTTTTCTGACATCAGATAAGAAAGCCATTGCCATCCTTTAGTGCTTACATCTTTCTCCAGTGGAGGTTGCGTGCAAAACTCAAACACAAGCTGGATTGTGATTAAAAATCCTTAAGCATGTTGGACAGGGTCCTATACGGATGATGATCATTTTCATATTTTCTGTAACAACCCAAAGATTGCATAATTCTGATGGAAAGTAATAGGGAAAGCAAGCCAAAATTGTGGGCTGAATATGGCTTTTTGTCCTTTAAAACACTGCTTTCTATGTGTTGCAATTGAGTGACTGGAGATGTTAGAAGGGAAGTGAAGGATGCTTGCCAATGTTGTGAAACCGGTGGCTTGCGAGAGAATAACATGAGGTGTTAGCCTCATAATAGATGACATTCTTGAAGAATTACTTATAGGTATATTGTCCAAAGCTTCACCAATCTTACCATCAGCTATGCTTCCTTCTTTTGAAACTACCAAAACATACTTCTAAACTCTAAAATGGTGGGCAGTTAGATGGATTTATAACTAAATTCTAAAACGTTCTGTTGAAAGACTGATTTCCTCTCTCTCAGAGAAAAGAATATGAGATTACCAGAAAGATGACAGCAATTGCCGTTAAAAGGAGTTAAGGCCCACTCTATCTGCTGATTTAGAGAGGACTTTTGTAGACAAAATGTTGCAGATGTAAAATTGGCATAGATAGTCAGGAGTAATGTGTGACCTTTGGCAAAGGAAGGGATGCAATCCAAAAACACAATGTTCTGGGGCCAGTGGCAAAAGAGGAAAGAACTGGAGCAACTAGGTGAATTCAAAAGAATATTCCTGGGTTTACTGTTTTCATGCAGTAAAATTTTAGGAAATGCTGAGACACTGAATAAAGAGGCAAAGGTATATATATCAACCCTCACTAAATTGCATGAGAAAAAAGCATAAACCATTGGCTTCAGTAAACTTATTGACTTGCAGATAGAGTTTTTTCCGGAATTTGAGTTTATGCGTAGATGGTGTGTTAATTTTTGATAATTTAGATGGTGTTTTCCTTTAATTAAGTACTTTAGTTGTGTGGCTAATAGTAGATATTCCTAAGAATACAGGGAATGGGGGTGGAGGAAATGTGCTAGTCAGCAATATCCATAAAATTAATTATCTTGGAGAGTTTAAGGGAAAAAAAATGTGCACATAGGTATAGTATATGTCATAAACATGTTTGAATCCAAGATTTGTGGTTGTCACCACCAATGCTTTCATATTCATCATCCTCACAGACCAAGGTCCCAAGAATATAAGGCATTTAACGAGGATCACAAACATTCTAGGTGACTCCCGTCAAATTTAAACTCCTGTTTTAAGATTCAAGCCTCATGCAACCTATGCTAAATTATATTTCAGGGTATGGAAAGGAATGTGCATACATCATTGTAGGAAGGTCATTTAATGATAGTTTTGATGAAGGTTATATTTTTATTTATTTTGTTGGCCTCAAAAATGATAAAATTATTATTCTTTTAAATTATTATATTATTTTACAAATTATTATTAATAAAATATTAATTATCTTAATGATAAATTTGAATTCTAGCTACAGATTCAAAAAGTATGACATATACACCTAAAAGTATTTAGGTAGAATTTAAGTCCATAACTTGTTAATATTTAACAGAGGAACCTGGTGCTTATCAGGAAGCAGAATGGATTCACTAAAGACATGACAGTCTTTTCAATAGGCATTTGGAGAATTCTTCCCTGAAGATAAGCTAGAACAACATATGCAGTTACATAGGTTCATAGCCAAATAATCTTACAAAAAAAATTATTAACAACTTATAGGTCATTTTTTAATGGGACAGAAGAAGATTCACTACTTCACACTGTTTTATTCCCATATAAATACATAGATAATATACAGTCATCTAGAATCATAAGAATCAGGATCAAAGTCAAAACAATCAAGGTAAAAATTCAAAATTCTACATTATTTTTCAAGTAAAGCAATTAAACAGCTCACTTGGAAAAAAATAGTAAGCACTTAAGTTAACTGAAACTTAATATATGCCACCATGTGTAGTGAGTTGCCAAAAATACTCATGAAAATCTAATTTATACTAAGAGAAGAAGAAAGAACATACTTAGACCACTGTACTTGTCTTGGTCATATCCCATATAATATATTTATATCTGGTTACCATGTTTTAAAATGTACTGTGATAAAGCTGTAGAAAGTTTTGAGCATGGTGGCTAGACTACAAAAGGGACCTTGCCATATTATGTAAGAAGTATCTAAAGTATCCAGGATGTTAATTCTGGAACTAGAAATCCTTAGCTGGGGATGTGAACGCTATCATAAAATATAACAAGTAAGCTCTTGTAAAAATACTAACAGAATTGCTTTATAATTGGTAATCTTAAAGCATAGACCAGTGAATAGAAGTTCAGAAGGAAATCTCATTTCAATATCAGGGAAGACATTCTTATGTTTAGTAAATACTTGAAATTGAGATTTGTTTCATTTCAAGTCCATGAGCTCCCCATCACTGGATGATCAAGTGTCATATGTCCTATAAAGAAAAGCTGACATTGTGATCTGTAAGGTCCCTTCCAAAACTAAAAGTGTGCAATAAATGCCTACATTAAGAAAAAAGAAAGATCTTAGACAACCTAACTTTACACCTCAGGGAACTAGAAAAAGAAGAACAAACATAAGCCCAAAGTTAGTAGTGGGAAAAAAATAACTAAGATCAGATAGGAGATAAATGAAATAAAGACTGAAAGGTCAATAGGAAAGATCAAGAAAACTAAGAGCTGTTTTTGTTTTTTGAAAAGATAAAATAGCAAACCTTTAGCTAAACTAACCAGGAAAAAAAGAGAGAGGATTCAAATAAATAAAATTATAAATGATAGATATCACACAAAGGATTGTAAGAGACTACTATAAATAATTATATGCCAACAAACTGGACAATCTAGAAGGAATGGATAAATTCCTAGATATATACAACATATCAAAGCAGAATCTTGAAGAAAGAGAAAATGAGAATAGACCAATTGCTAGTATGGAGGTTGAATCAGTAATCAAAAACCTTCCAACAAAGAAAAGTCCCAGACCAGATGGTTTCACTGGTGAATTCTTCCAAACATTTTGGGAAGGATTTGCATTAAATATGGATCTGTATTAATTCTTCTAAAAAATAGAAGAGGTGGGAAGACATCCACATTTATATTATGAGAATGGCTTTACCATGATACCAAAACCAGACAAGGAAACAAGAAAAGAAAACTACAGGCCAATACTTCTAGATGCACATAGACACAAAACTCCTCAACAAGATATCAGCAAACCAAATTCAACAGTACATCAAAGGATCATACACCATGATCAAATGGAATTTATTCCAGGGAGGCAGGGATGGATCAACATCTGCAAATTAATCAATGTGATACACCACATTAACAAAATGAAGGATAAAATCATATAATCATCTCAATATATGTAGAAAAAGCATTTGACAAACTTCAACACCCATTCATGATTTAAAAAAAACTCTCAACAAACTGTGTGTAGAGGGAACCTACCTAACACAAAAAAAAGGCCGTACATGACAAGGCCATAGCTAAAATATTCAACAGTGTAATGCTAAAAGTTTTTCTTCTAAGGTCAGGAACAAGACAAGGATGCCTACTCTTGTAATCTTTACTCAGCATAGTACTGGAAGTCCTAGACAGAATAATTGGGGGGGGGGGGGGAGAAAGAAAAGGCATCCAAATTCAAAAGGAAGAAGTAAAATCACCTCTATTTGCAGATGACATGAAATTATATATAGGAGGCCCTAAGGTCTCCTAAAAACTCTACCAAAAAGCTGTTAGAAATAATAAACAAATTCAGTAAAGTCGCAGGATGAAAATCAATATAAAAATATCAGTTGTGGCATGGGGGAGAGGCTTCCTGGATGATTTAACCTGGGAGTGCCACTCGTATGAAGCACAGTTGGGCGCCAGTGTGCGTGTGGGCCCTTGCTCACCTGCCAGCCTCCAACTGCCCAGTGGCCATGATAGCCATCTGGCTGACAGAGTCTTGGTGCTCCAGCCGGGTGTCAGTCCTGTGCCTCTGAGGTGGGAGAGCCGAGTTCAGGACATTGGACCACCAGAAACCTCCCAGCTCCATGTAATATTTAACAGCGAAAGCTCTCCTAGAGATCTCCATCTCAACGCTAAGACCCAGCTCCACTCAACAACCAGTAAGCTACAGCACTGGACACCCTATTCCAAACAACTAATAAGACAGGAACACAACCCTACCCATTAGCAGAGAGCCTGCCTAAAATCACAATAAGGTCACAGACACCCCGAAACGCACTGCCAGAAGTGGTCCTGCCCACCAGAAAGACAAGTTCCAGCCTAATCCTCCAGAACACGGGCACCAGTCCCTTCCACCAGGAAGCCTAACAACACACCGAACCAACCTTAGCCACTGGGGTTAGACACCAAAAACAAGGGGAACTACGAACCTGCAGCCTGCAAAAAGGAGACCCCAAATACAGTAAGTTAAGCAAAATGAGAAGACTGAGAAACACACAGCAGATGAAGGAGCAAGGTAAAAACCCACCAGACCAAACAAATGAAGAGAAATAGGTAGATTACCTGAAAAAGAATTCAGAGTAATGATAGTAAAGATGATCCAAAATCTTGGAAATAGAATGGGGAAAATACAAGAAACATTTAACAAGGACCTAGAAGAACTAAAGAGCAAACAATGATGAACAACACAATAAATTAAATTTAAAATTCTCTAGAAGGAATCAATAGCAGAATAACTGAGGCAAAAGAACGGATAAGTGACTTGGAAGATAAAATAGTGGAAATAAGTACTGCAGAGCAGAATAAAGAAAAAAGAATGAAAAGAATTGAGGACAGCCTCAGAGACCTCTGGGACAACATGAAACGTACCAACATTTGAATGCTAGGGGTCCCAGAAGAACAATAGAAAAAGAAAGGGACTGAGAAAATATTTGAAGAGATTAGAGTTGAAAATTTCCCTAATATGCGAAAGGAAATAGTTAATCAAATCCAGGAAGCACAGAACATCCCATATGGGATAAATCCAAGGAGAAACATGCCAAGACACACATTAATCAAACAATCAAAAATTAACTACAAAGAAAAAATATAAAAAGCAGCAAGGGAAAAACAACAAATAACATACAAAGGAATCCCCATAAGGTTAACAGCTGATCTTTCAGCAGAAACTCTGCAAGCCTGAAGAGAGTGGCAGGACATATTTAAAGAGATGAAAGGGAAAAACCTACAACCAAGATTACTCTACCCAGCAAGGATCTCATTCAGATTCAACAGAGAAATTAAAACCTCTACAGACAAGCAAAAGCTAAGAGAATTCAGCACCACACAACCAGTTCTACAACAAATGCTAAAGGAACTTCTCTACGCAGGAAACACAAGAGAAGGAAAAGACATACAATGACAAACCCAAAACATTAAGAAAATGGTAATAGGAACATACATATCAATAATTACCTTAAATGTAAATGGATTAAATGCTCCAACCAAAAGACATAGACTGGCTGAATGGATACAAAAACAAGACACGTATATATGTTGTCTACAAGAGACCCACTTCAGACCTAGGGACACATACAGACTGAAAGTGAGGGGATGGAAAAAGATATTCCATGCAAATGGAAATCCAAAGAAAGCTGGAGTAGCAGTTCTCATATCAGAAAAATAGACTTTAAAATAAAGACTATTATAAGAGACAAAGAAGGACACTACACAATGATCAAGGGATCGATCCAAGAAGAAGATATAACAATTGTAAATATTTATGCACCCAACGTAGGAGCACCTCAATACATAAGGCAAATGCTAACAGCCATAAAAGGGGAAACTAAAAGTAACACAGTCACAGTAGGGGACTTTAACACCCCACTTTCACCAGTGGACAGATCATCCAAAATGAAAACAAATAAGGAAACACAAGCTTTAAATGACACATTCAACAAGATGGACTTAATTGATATTTATAGGACATTCCATCCAAAAACAACAGAATACTTTTTCTTCTCAAGTGCTCATGGAACATTCTCCAGAATAGACCATATCTTCGGTCACAAATCAAGCCTTGGTAAATTTAAGAAAATTGAAATCATATCAAGTATATTTTCCAACCCAAATGCTATGAGACTAGAAATCAATTACAGGAAAAACTCTGTAAAAAATACAAATACATAGAGACTAAACAATACACTACTTAATAACCAAGACATCACTGAAGAAATCAAAGAGGGAATCAAAAAATACCTAGATACAAATGACAATGAAAACACAACAACCCAAAACCTATGGGATGCAGCAAAAGCAGTTCTAAGAGTGAAATTTATAGCAATAAAATCCTACCTCAAGAAACAGGAAACATCTCAAATAAACAACCTAACCTTACACCTAAAGCAATTAGAGAAAGAAGAACAAAAATCTCCAAAGTTAGCAGAAGGAAAGAAATCATAAAGATCAGATCAGAAATAAATGAAAAAGAAATGAAGGAAACAATAGCAAAGATCAATAAAACTAAAAGCTGGTTCTTTGAGAAGATAAACAAAATTGATAAACCATTAGCCTATCTCATCAAGAAAAGGGAGAAGACTCAAATCAATAGAATTAGAAATGGAAAAGGATAAGTGACAACTGACACTGCAGAAATACAAAGGATCATGAGAGATTACTATAAGCAACTCTATGTCAATAAAATGGACAACCTGGAACAAATGGACACATTCTTAGAAAAACACAACCTTCCAAACCAGGAAGAAACAGAAAATACAAACAGACCAATCACAAGCAGTGAAATTGGGACTGTAATTAAAAATCTTCCAAAAAACAAAAGCCCAGGACCAGATGGCTTCACAGGCGAATTCTATCAAACATTTAGAGAAGAGCTAACACCTATCCTTCTCAAACTCTTCCAAAATGTAGCAGAGGGAGGAACACTCCCAAACTCATTCTATGAGGCCACCATCACCTTGATACCAAAACCAAAGATGTCACAAAGAAAGAAAACTACAGGCCAATATCACTGATGAACATAGAGGGAAAAATCCTCAACAAAATACTAGCAAACAGAATCCAACAGCACATTAAAAGGATCATACACCATGATCAAGTGGGGTTTATCCCAGGAATGCAAGGATTCTTCAATATACACAAATCAATCAATGTGATACACCAAATTAACAAATTGAAGGATAAAAACCATATGATTATCACAATAGATGCAGAAAATGCTTTTGACAATATTCAACACCATTTATGATAAAAACCCTCCAGAAAGTAGGCATAGAGGCAACTTACCTCAACATAATAAAGGCCATACATGACAAACCCACAGCCAACATCATTCTCAGTGGTGAAAAACTGAAACCATTTCCACTAAGATCAGGAACAGGATAAGGTTGTCCACTCTCACCACTATTATTCAACATAGTTTTGGAAGTTTTAGCCACAGCAATCAGAGAAGAAAAAGAAATAAAAGGAATCCAAATTGGAAAAGAAGAAGTAAAGCTGTCACTGTTTGCAGATGACATGATACTATACATAGAGAATCCTCAAGATGCTACCAGAAAACTATTAGAGTTAATCAATGAATTTGGTAAAGTAGCAGGATGCAAAGTTAATGCATAGAAATCTATTGCATTCCTATACACTAGTGATGAAAAATTTGAAACAAAACACTCCCATTTACCATTGCAACAAAAAGAATAAAATACCTAGGGCTAAACCTACCTAAGGAGACAAAAGATCTGTATGCAGAAAACTATAAGACACTGATGAAAGAAATCAAAGATGATACAAACAGATGGAGAGATATACTATGTTCTTGGGTTGAAAGAATCAACATTGTGGAAATGACTATACTACCCAAAGTAATCTACAGGTTCAATGCAATCCCTATCAAACTACCAACAGCATTTTTCACAGAACTATACAAAAATTTCACAATTTGTATCAAAACACAAAAGACCCTGAATAGCTAAAGCAATCTTGAGAAAGAAAAATGGAGCTGGAGGAATCAGGTTCCCGGACTTCAGACTATACTACAAAGCTACAGTAATCAAGACAATATGGTACTGGCACAAAAACAGAGATATAGATCAATGAAACAGGATAGAAAGCCCAGAGATAAACCCACACATACGGTCACCTTATTTTTGATAAAGGAGGCCAGAATATACAATGGAGAAAAGACAGCCTTTTCAATTATTTGTGCTGGGAAAACTGGACAGCTACATGTAAAAGAATGAAATTAGAACACTCACTAACACGACACACAAAAATAAACTCAAAATGGATTAACGATCTAAATGCAAGGCCAGACACTATCAAACTCTTAGAGGAAAACATAGGCAGAACACTCTATGACATAAATCACAGCAAGATCCTTTTGACCCACCTCCTAGAGAAATGGAAATAAAAATAAACAAATGGGACCTAATGAAACTTCAAAGCTTTTACACAGCAAAGGAAATCATAAATGAGATGAAAAGACAACCCTCAGAATGGGAGAAAATATTTGCAAATGAAACAACTGACAAAGGATTAATCTTCAGAATTTACAAGCAGCTCAACATCAAAAAAACAAACAACCCAATCCAGAAACGGGCAGAAGACTTAAATACACATCTCTCCAAAGAACATATAGAGATTGCCAACAAATGCATGAAAGAATGCTCAACATCACTAATCATTAGAGAAATGCAAATCCAAACTGCAATGTGGTATCACCTCACACCAGTCAGAATGGCCATCATGAAAAAATCTACAAACAATAAATGCTGGAGAGGGTGTGGAGAAAAGGGAGCCCTCTTGCACTGTTGGTGGGAATGTAAATTGATATGGCCAATATGGAGAACAGTATGGAGGTTCCTTAAAAAACTAAAAATAGAACTACCATATGACCCAACAATCCCACTACTGGGCATATACCCTGAGAAAACCATAATTCAAAAAGAGTCATGTACCACAGTTTTCACTGCAGCTCTATTTATAATATCCAGGATATGGAAGCAATGTAAGCATCCATAGACAGAGGAATGTATAAAGGAGATGTGGCACATATATACAATGGAATATTACTCAGCCATAAAAAGAAATGAAACTGAGTTATTTGTAGTGAGGTGGATGGACCTAGAGTCTGTCCTACAGAGTGAAGTAAGTCAGAAAGAGAAAAACAAATACCGTATGCTAACACATATACATGGAATCTAAAAAAAAAATGGTTATGAAGAACCTAGGGGCAGGACAGGAATAAAGACACAGATGTAGAGAATGGACTTGAGGACACGGGGAGGGGGAAGGGTAAGGTGGGACGAAGTGAGAGAGTGGCATGGACTAATATATACCACCAAATGTAAAATAGATAGCTAGTGGGAAGCAGCTGCATAGCACAGGGAGATCAGGTCAGTGCTTTGTGACTGTCTAGAGAGGTGGTATAGGGAGGGTGAGACAGAGATGCAAGAGGCGGGAGATATGGGGATATATGTATATGTATAGCTGATTCACTTTGTTATAAAGCAGAAACTAACATACCATTGTACAGCAGTTATACTCCAATAAAGATGTTTTAAAAAAATCAGTTGTATTTCTATACACTAACAACAAACTATCAGAAAGAGAATTAAGAAAACAATCCCTTTAAAATAGCAAAAAGAATAAAATAGGATTAAATTTAACCAAAAAGGTTACAGATCTGTACACTGAAATCTATGACACTGATGAAAGAAATTCAAGAAGACACAAATAAATAGATATTCCCTGCTCATGGATTAGAAGAATAAGTATTGTAAAAGTGTCCACACTACCCAAAGCTATCTATAGATTCAATGCAACCCCTATCAATGTTCAAATGGCATTTATCACAGAAATAGAAAAATCAACCCCAAAATTTGAATGAAACCACAGAAGATCCCAAATAGCCAAAGCAATCTTGAGAAAGAAGAACAAAGCTGGAGACATTATGTTTCCTGATTTCAAACTATACTGCAAAGCAATAGTAATCACAAGAAATACGCTATTGGTGTAAAAACAGACACATAGATCAATGGAACAGAATAAAGAGCCAAGAAATAAACCCATGCATATTTGGTTAATTAATTTATCATAAAGTAGTGAAGAACATACAATGGGGAAAGGATGGTCTCTTCAATAAATGGTGTTTAGAAAACTGGACAGGTACATTCAGAAAAAAAGAAAAAGAAAAGAAATTGAACTCTATCTTACACCACTCACAAACATCAACTCAAAATGAATTAAAGATGTGAATGTAAGCCCTGAAACCATAAAACTCCTAGAATAAAACACAATGGGTAACCTCCTTGACAATGCCCTTGGAAATGATTTTTGTGGATTTTATTATAAAAGCAAAAATAAACAAGTGGGACTACATCAGTCTAAAAAGCTTCTGCAAAGCAAATGAAACCATCATCACAATGAAAAGGCTACCTATGGAATGGGAGAAAATATTTGTAAATCATAAGTCTGATAAGGCGTTAATATCCAAAATATTAAAGAACTTGTACAACTCAATAGCAACAAACCAAGAATCTGATTAAAAAGTTGACAGAGGAACTGAATAGTCGTTTTTCCAAAGAAGATACACATGGCCAACAGATAAATGAAAAGGTGTTCAACATCACTAATCATCAGGGAAATGCAAATCAAAATTACAATAAGATATCACTGTTAGAATGGGTGTCATCACAAAGACAAGAGGTAGCAAGTGTTGGCAAGGATGTGGAGAAAGGGGAACTCTTGTGCACTGTTGGTGGGAATACACGTGGGTGTAGCCACTATGGAAAACAGTGTGGGAGACCTCAAAAAAATTTAAAAAAGAACCACCCTATGGTCCAGCCATCCCACTTCTGAGTGTATATGCAAAGGAAATGAAAACAAGATATCAAAAAGATATTTACACTCCCATGTTTACTGAAGCATTATTCACAAGAGCCAAGTTATGGAGAAAACCTAAATGTTCATCAATGGATGAGTGGATAAAGATAATGCAGTATACATATACAGTGGAATGTTATTCAGCCTTGAGAAAGACATCTTGCTGTTGGTAATAGTGTGGATGGACCTTGAGGGCTTTATGCTAAGTGAAATAAGTCAGACAGGAAAGATAAATACTATGTGATGTTACTTCTGTGTGGAATCTAAAAAAGCCAAATTCACAGAAACAGAGACAAGAATAGTGGTTACTAGCGGCTGGTTGGTGAGGGGAATGGGGAGAGGTTGATCACAGAGTATAAACCTTCAGCTATAAGATGAATAGGTTCTGGGGATCTAACGTACAGCATGGTGGTTATAGTTAACAATACTGTTTTATATTCTTGAGAGTTGGTAAGAGAGTAAATCTTAAATGTTTTCACTTCAAAAAAGGCACAAGATAACTATGTGACATGATGGAGGCATTAGCTAATGCTGTGATGGTCAACATTTTACAATATATATGTGGCTCAAGTTAACACCTTGTATACATTAAACTTACAAGGTGTTATATGTCAATTATATCTCAATAAAGCTGGGGGGAAAAGATAGATGTGTTTTTTATATGCATTTTTATTCTGACTTTTTGAATGAGGAGATTGTTCTTCTAGAGAGTCTGCTTTTCCATCGTTCCGTACCACTTAAGGGCTGTGTGTGGCAACCAGCAGGAACAGAGGATACTAATATTGATGCCAGGGAAGTCAGTCTGGGAGCAAATGATCTGAGGAGTCCCAGAGGTTTGAAGGCAAGTCTTTGAAGAGCCCCTCTGTATGGCAAGCCTCAGATCTGACGTGGCTGGTTTGCTGCACCCCTGATTAGATGAGATTCCTGCAACCTAACTCTTCCTGGTGACTTTACCCTCAGACAAAAGCCTATTTTATCTCTGTGTGGCAATAAAGATAAAACCCAGTTTAGTTTGTTTTAAAAAAATCATAACACCACAATCCTCTCTACTTCCTCATACACAAAAATCAACACAGCCTTTCTAAATGATGCATCTCTGGGCCACTTGAGATAAAACTTTTCTCTTTCCATCCAATGCTCTGGTTTTTTTGTAATAATTAAATATTGCAGGAAGAAAATGAAATTTTCAGATGAGCCAGTGATATTCCTCTCTTATGACCCCTTTGAATTTCAGTGATCCAGCAGACTATCTTGGCTAGGAAGACTTTGTATTTTAATATTTAGAGAGCATCAAAATAGAAACCAATTTATTAAAAACAAGCCCAAGAATACAGCATCTGATACTACTATTAACTTGATAGAGAGGTATTAGTACAGATAGTGGGGTATTTTTAGCCAACTGTTCTTGGGGGAAAATTTTTACCAAAATTTCAAGGTAGATACATTAAAATTCAAAACCATACCTTCCTTTGCAGGTTAGGGAGAAGAAAGCATCTAAGACTAATATTCAAATATTTGTCTCTTTTAAAAGAGCTGTTCAAAATGAAGCCCAGAAAATGACTATAGCACTGTACCTTTGGGTGATTATCATGTAGGGGAATTATTGCTGGTTTAACATTGTCAAAATGACTTCTCCAAAACAATGAAGACTGCCCTCCACACCCTCAGCCTCTTCATCTTTCAGGTGGAAGGGATGGGCTTCCAAAGTGGAGATAAGGTTGAGGAGCTTTATTAGTATAGTAGGTAGAATGGATAACCCTCCCCCCTTATCCTAGGAGACTGTAAACTGGGTTCCTTTGATATGATCTGGGGCAATGTCAACTGAGAGGGAGGCACCAGGGGCCAACCAGGTGAGACTCTGCTAATCTCTAAGAAGCTTTAGGCCTGTTGATGTATTAAATGTCCCACTTCCAAAGCTGAAAGATAAATCAAGTCACTGTGTGACAAAAAATACTTACATATACCTGATGGAAAGTTACAAAAACAATTCTAACCCTCATGGTGTTCATTTTAACTGCTTGTTTCAATTCAGTTCAGTAGATGTTGGATAATTTTCTAGTACCCGTTTTCTTCTTTTGCTTGTTTTCTTTTCTGGGACTATGCTGTATCTTCTGAGCCTTCCCCTAAGAATTAGGATGGGTCCTCTGAACGCTCTAGCTCGTCTCCCTCTGCAGGTTTCCCAGGTACCTATTGTCTCCTTTTGCTGCTCTCCATACGCAGATACTGTCCACTTTTCTCTTCTCATTCCTTGAGCTACAGCTACTGCCACAAAGTGGGGAGATCATTTTTCCCCCTTTCAGCCCTCACAGCTCTTTAGGTTTCCAAATTGCCACCTGAAGTTTCAGTTTTATAGTCTTGCTTATTAAGGAGAAAAAGAGTTCTCTAGAAATAAGTTCAAGGAGAATTAAAGGCTATAACCCAAAGCTGCATATTTTCACTATTGATTACAAGCCTAGTATGTCAGGCCAAAAACAGGCTAAAAAAATCCCTTTACCATTCCCAGCCTCAGGACGTGCTTTTACATAACTGCCTCACAGCCATTTCCTCTTTCTCTGATATCCTGAGGGGCCTGACTCTTTGTCACCAAATCTCCTTTTCTTGCTCCCTGGAAGTCAATGAGGTACTCACGCATGTAGGGCTCCAGATAACCTGCCATCATCACAGAATTGCTAAGTGGACATATTATACAACCACTGTGGCCTCCATCTCAGTTTCCAGAACTCTTCGGGAGTCATAAATATGATTACCTATAAGTAGACAAACCAAGAACCAATAGAGCACTGTCTTCTCTGATTTCATTTACATTGCCTTTTGTTTGAACCATCAGCCTAATATTACATACGCTTCAAACCAAAATTGACAGTCACTTTTTATTCCTGTGATATGTTTTCTCAAATACAATCCCATATTTCTGATTCTCCTTTTCATCTTTTCACTGATTTTTCTTATTTCAGATTATGTGCAAACAACAGGGGGATTTTGTTAAACTCTAAAATTATCCCGATTTCCCAGACTTAAAATCTACAAGTAAAAATAACCAACAATCTGACGTAACTTTGATAATGTGTGATGTTAAACTAATTAAACAAGGACACTATTAGACTGAGGTGGCACAAAGAAGCAAACCAAAATCTTAGCCTGTAAATGCCTCAAGATTGCAAAATTGAAACCTAAGGACAACCAATCACAAACAACCAACTAGACTTTAAGCTACAGCCAATCCACAATTTCCTTCTACTTTTTCTCTTTAAAAATCTCTCCTCCTGTTGGTGGAGTTCTCCTAACCACTTCCTATTTGGTTATGCCTGACTCTAATCGATTTTTGCCCAAGTAAACTCTTAAAATTTTTAATATGGCCCAGTTTATCTTTTAAGAGTAAAAACCAAAGTTAAATAGCTTTTATTCCACCAAAACAGTATAATCAGGCCATTAAGTACTTGTCACCCAAACCTATAACTCTCCTCACCTCAAGCTCCTTAGAAAGACCTTGTTCATCCTCTTGTCATGGAGTCGATTTATTTTAATTAAAATAAGCAGTTATTTCTGAAAATAAAATAGAAACAAAGTTCGTGTGGAAATGCACATTGATATAAATACCATGTCATATCTATAGGATGTTTAAATATCATAAAAACATATTCCAAATGATTGTTCATTACTCACTGATTCTGAGGATGAAAGTAATTTGAAATTGAACAATTGAAAGTGAAAAAAAAATCCAGTATTGTTTGTATTTAGCATAGTATTAGAACAGATAGAACTGTATATGTATTTTAAGTGTTGGCACTGGTCACGTTTCAAATTAAACAAGAATAGTTGGATGTAATTAAAGCAGACATCTGCCTTGAAGATAAAGGCTACAACCATTTAGCTGGCTAAAATGCTTCTGATTCTTGGTTCTGCCAGAGATATTCAGAATCCATAAAGAAGAACCTGGGATGTCAGGGATTCCAAAACTATTGCTGAAAGGAGGCTGAAAACACAATGTAAAGATCAGTGAGCTGTTTCTCTATTGACGCCTTTTTCTAGTAGCACTATTTCCAAGTTGGAAGCATCAGTTTTCTAAACCTCAGAAATATTTCATAAAAACTCCATTTGTTTTTCATCTAGAGCAACTATATAATTATCACTAGCACAGGATCATCTCATTTTTTAGCAAATTTTAAATGAAATCTAGTTGCATTGATATTTTTATGCCATGAATTTCTTTTTTATTTGTTATCCAGGTGTTTACTGATTTGCCAAATATTACAATTACCTTGAATATAGGAACATAATAATTTATATTTGTATTGACCTTACATTTTTTAATGTGCACAATCACTTGTATGGGCAAATAAGCATTATTACTCCCAATTTCTTTATAATTAATAAGCTTCATTTCTTCAAGCAGTTTTAGCTTCACAGCAAATTTGAGCGGAAAGAACAGAGCAGAGAGTTTCCCTTTACCACCTGTTCTCACACATGCACAGCCTCCCCCATTATAAAAATTCCTTAGCAAAATGGTACATTTATTACAATAAATGAACCTACATAGACACATCATTATCACCCAAAGTCTGCAGTTTTCACTAGGGTTCATTCATTCTTTGTGTTGTATGCTCTATGGGTTTTGACAAATGTATAATGACATATATCCATCATTACAGTATCAAACAGTATTTTCACTGCTCTAAAAATCCTCTATGCACAGAGGATTTTTAGGACAGTGAAACTTCTGTACAATACTACATACAGTGGAGGATACATATCATTATCCCTTTGTCCAAACTCATAGAATGTACAACACCAAGAGTGAACCCTAGTCTACTGTAGTCTCTGGGTGATTATGATGTGTCATTGTAGGTCCATCAGTGGTAACAAATGTACCACTCTGCTGGGGATGTTGATAACGCAGGAGGCTGTGCATGTGTGGGGGCAGGGAGTATATGGGAAATCTCTGAACCTTCCTGTTAATTTTTCTGTGATCCTAAAACGACTTTGAAAAATAGTTTTTTTAAAAATCCTCTATGCTTTGCCTATTCACCCCCACCCCACAACCCTTGGCAAATACTGAAATTTCTACTGTCTCCATAGCTTTGCCTTTTTCTAGAATGTTATATATTTGGAAACATACGGTATATAGCTTTTTCAGATTGACTTCTTTCACTTAGTAATATGCATTTATGTTTCCTCTGTGTCTTTTCATGGCTTCATATTTCATTCATTTTTGGTGCTAAATAATATTCCATTGTCTGGATATACCACAGTTTATCCATTCACCTACTAAAAAACATTGTGTTTGCTTCCAAGTTTTGGCACCCATGTGCAGGTTTTTGTGTGGACATATGTTTTCAACTCCTTTAGGTTGTTTGATTGCTAGATAATGGGGTAAGAGTATGTTTAGTTTTGTAAGAAACAGCCAAATTGTCTTCCAAAGCGGCTGTACCATTATGCATTCCCACCATCAATGAATGAGAGTGCCTATCTTTATATTTAAAGAGGGTTTCTTGTAGACAACATATGGTTGGGTCTTGTTTTTTGATCCAGTCTGTCAGTTTCTACCTTTTAACTGGTAAATTTAGCCCATTGATGTTCAAAGTTATTATTGACATAGTGGATTAATATCTAACATATTTGTGTCTGTTTTCTATTTGCTGCCTTTGTTCTTTGTTCCTTTTTACTCTTTTTCTGTCTTTTGTGGTTTTAACTGAGCATTTTATATGATTCCATATTTTCTCCTTTCTTAGCATATCAGTTGTATTTCTTTTTTTACTTTTGTTAGTGATTGCCATAGATTTGCAATATATACCTACAGTCAATACAAGTCTGCTTTCAAATAACAGTATATCAATTCACAGGTATTGCAAATACCTTATAATAACAAAATATTTGTAATTCTTCCCTCCCATCCCTTGTATAATTGCTGTCATTTATTTCACTTATACATAAAAGGACGTAATCTAAGATTTGTTGCTATTATTATTTTGAACAAACTGAAATCTGTTAAATCAATTAAGAATAAGAAATATGTTAAATCAAGTAAGAATAAGAAATATTTCATCTTCACTTATTAATTCTCTAATGCTCTTCCTTTTTTATGTAAATCCAAGTTTCTGACATATATCATTTCCTTCACTTTGAAGAATTTTTTAAAAATGTTTCTTGCAAGGCAGGTCTACTGGAAACAAATTCCCTTAATTTTTATGTGTCTGAGGAAGTCTTTATTTCTCCTTCACTTTTTTTTTTTTTTTTTTGCGGTACGCAGGCCTCTCACTGTTGTGGCCTCCCCCGCTGCGGAGCACAGGCTCCGGACGCGCAGGCTCAGCGGCCATGGCTCACGGGCCTAGCTGCTCCGCGGCATGTGGGATCTTCCCGGACCGGGGCACGAACCCGCGTCCCCTGCATCGGCAGGCAGACTCTCAACCACTGCGCCACCAGGGAAGCCCTCTCCTTCACTTTTAATGGACAGTTTTGCAGGGTACCAAATCCTAGGTTGATAGGGTTCTTTTCTCTCAATACTTGAAATATTTCACTTCATTCTCCTCTTGCTTGTATTATTATTTTTTTTTTTTAGGAGAAGAAAGATGTAATTATTATCCATGCTCTTCTATAGGTAAGGTGGGTTTTTCCTCTGGCTTCTTTCATGATTTTTCTTTATCTTTAATTTTTTTAAGGTTATTTATTTATTTATTTAATTTTGGCTGTGTTGGGTCTTCATTGCTGAGCATGGGCTTTCTCTAGTTGCCGCAAGCAGGGGCTACTCTTCATTGTGGTGTGCGGGCTTCTCATTGTGGTGGCTTCTCTTGTTGTGGAGCATGGGCTCCAGGTGCATGGGCTTCAGTAGTCGTGATGATATGCCTATGTGTAGGGTTTTTTCTTGGTGTTATCTGCTTAGTGTTCTCTGAGATTCCTGGATGTACATTTTGGTGCCTGGCATTAATTTGGGGGAAATTCTCAGTTATTATAGCTTCAAAGACTACTTCCGTTCTTTTCTCTCTTTAGCTTCTCCTTCTGGTATTCCCATTGCACATATGTTACAAATTTTGTGGTTATACCACAGTTCTTGGGCATGCTGTTCTATTGGGGATTTTGTGAGTATGTCTTTTTTCTCCTTGCTTTTCACTTTTGGAATTTTCTATTGTAATATTCTTGAGTGCAAAGATTCTTTCCTAGGCTGTTTCCTGTTTACTGATGAGCTTATTAAAGGCATTCTTCATTTCTACTACAGTGTTTTTGATCTCTAGAATTTCTGTTTGATCTTTATTAGAATTTCCATCTCTTTGCTTACATTATTCATCTGTTCTTGTACATTAGAGTTCTTAGCATACTAATCATACTTGTTAAAAACTCCGTCTGATAACTCTGGCATTCCTGCTGACTCTGGTTCTAATGCTTGTTCAGTCTCCCAAAACTGTTTTTTGCCTTCTAGTATGCCTTATAATTTTGTGTTGAAAGGGAGACATGATGTACTGGGTAAAAAGAATGATAGTAAATAGGCCTTCAGTAATGTAGTGGTAAGGTGTGGGGGAGGGGAAGCATTCTGTAGTCCTCTGATTAAGTCTCAGTCTCCTGGTGAGCCTATGCTCCTGGATTTTAAACTTCACCAGTGATTCTCAGGTTTTCTCCCCATTAGTCAGCACAGAATGGCTAGAGGAGACTGGAGTTGTGTGTTTCCCTTCCCCTATGTGGAAAGCTAGAGGGAAATAGAGTTGAGTATTTCCCTCCCAGGTAAGTTAGGCTATTATAAATCACCAGAAACTTAGGCTCTGGTAAAACAGTTTCTCCTGAAGGCAGGCCTTGTTAAGAACAGAATGTTTCTTTTTATGGCTGAGTAATATTCCATTATGTATATGTGCCACATCTTCTTTATCCATTCATCTGTTGATGGACACTTAGGTTGCTTCCATGCCCTGGCTATTGTAAGTAGAGCTGCAATGAACATTTTGGTACATGACTCTCTTTGAATTATGGTTTTCTCAGGGTAGTGAAGTGGATGGACCTAGAGTCTGTCATACAAAGTGAAGTAAGTCAGAAAGAGAAAAACAAATACTGTATGCTAACATATATATGGAATCTAAAAAAAAAAAAAGGTCATGAAGAACCTAGGGGCAAGACGGGAATAAAGACACAGACCTACTAGAGAATGGACTTGAGGACACTGGGAGGGGGAAGGGTAAGTTGGGACAAAGTGAGAGAGTGGCATGGACATATATACTAACAAATGTAAAATAGATAGCTAGTGGGAAGCAGCCGCATAGCACAGGGAGATCAGCTCGGTGCTTTGTGACTGCCTGGAGGGGTGGGATAGGGAGGGTGGGAGGGAGATGCAAGAGGGAAGAGATATGGGAACATATGTATATGTATAACTGATTCACTTTATTATAAAGCAGAAACTAACACACCATTGTAAAGCAATTATACTCCAATAAACATGTTTAAAAAAAAAAAGAACAATGTTCTTGTACCTTTCAAATTGGCTTTTTTCCCCTTTCTTCTTGCCGGAAGCTTGAGGGGATTTTTCTCTGATATTCACCTCATGGACCTGGTTGAGCTCCTGTGCTCTTCTCCAACAACGACGGGAGTCTCCCTTGAGTTTAACACTCAGCGCTGTCGGTGCTGAGCTTCCAGTAATTCATCAATTACAGTTCAGGTTTCCTTACCCTGGCACTGGTTCCCACAGTGCTTGTGGGTTTCTGCTTTGGTAAGTTGGGATTCTCTGTGTCCTCTTGTCTGATGCTCCAATTTTGGGGGCAGCAGTTACCCTGTGTGACATCACATTTCTGATGATTCAAGGATTTGTTGATTTTTCCATTTCTTCAGCTTTTTACTTGTTATTAGGATGGGGTAGTGACTTCTAAGCTCCTTACATGCTGAACTGGAAACCAGAGGTCACTATTCCCATTTTAAGATGAGAAAAATAAGAACTGTAAGAGGTAAGTCACTTCCCAAAGATCGTACAGGTATTAGAGATAGAATTGAGACCTAGACCTACTAACCCCAAGTCTGAGTTATCAACCTGTTTTACAATTGTGTAAAAGGAGGCTTGGATTCTTACTTATCTATTCTGAAAGGAAGTGACTAAATTGGATTACTGATTCAATTTCTTATATTCAGGAAAGAATGTCATTAAAAGACCATTCTATTTCTCAGAATTCATCTTATTTAAATTATAAAAACTTATATACACAAATAGGTTTATTACAGTGTGATTTACAATGGGAAAAATGTAAATAGCTGGAATGATTATGGTAAGTATGTACGTACTTGCAATAGGATATTAAGAAAAGGAGGTAACAGCAGAGTAAAATGTTTATGATACTGTATTAAGTGAAGAAAGCTGACTATAAAATTGCCCATGTAAAATAGATGGTGAAGGAAAATAGAAAAAAGTGCTAGCTGTGAGTATTGAGCTTTTTAAAAAATTGTGTTCATTGTAATAAATATGTAAAAAGTAACTTTTAAAAAAATATGCGTCAATGATACTTTTGTATGTCGGAAACACTGTACTAGTCTTTGGATAAAAGGACAACTTATTTCTCACAAGTTTAGTTTAAATTTTAGAGTCATAAATATCAGCTTTTGACAGAAATATATCATTTTTTTACATGGAGGAGTATGCTAGTATACTGGGTCCTAGGTTGTTCCCCTTGCTATTACATGTATTTAAATGAATGGCTCTCCAGGGGCTTATTAAATGGCATTGCATGTTAGTTTAAACTAGGTATTTATGGTACAACAATGTAGAGGATAAAAGGAATGCAACACTGGGCAATTTATATAGAAAAGGATTTTCTATATAAATCCTTTTGTGGTTTTTCTATATTTAGAAAAAATATATTTTATATATTTTAAATTTTTTAAATTTATATTTTTTAAATTTAAATTTTTTTAATTTAAATTTATATTTTTAAATATATATATTTATATTTTGTGGTTTTTCTTTATTTTCTATATTTTTCTATATTTCTATATTTAGATTTATATTTTCTATATAAATCCTAATGTGGTTGGGTGCAAGACACCATCAACACAGGCTTGTATTCACGCTCATTCATTCAGCTCACAGTAAAAAATGTGTGCGCCTAAATCCAAGAGAGTAGATAAGTCTGACTTGAAATGTGTTTCTCTCTTTGGTATAATGCTTTTTTCTTCTTTTTTTTTACTTCTTTTTCAGTAATTCCTTGCAGCTCCAGCTTACACACAATGAATTGTTGGTTCCTTTATTGAAGGGGAGGGAGAGGGGAGGAACACCACTTTTTAAAGCCAATACCAAAGAAAATAACTCCTTTTGTGTAAAGAGGGATCAATAGTAGTCTCTGTGTTCTTTCTATTTCTTGTTTGTATTTTCTGTTGATGTGTACAAAACCTAGACATTTGACTTTAAGTGTTGATTAAAACTTTTTTTTACATAAAGAATAGAAAAGAAAGAGTAATTTTAACCACCATTGCACTACTTTTAAAAATTCCATTCTGTTCTTAATTCACATACCCTGGCAAAAGAAAGAATCTTGAGTATATCTACATGCCAAAACACTTCCTAACTTAAGTTTCATTATTTTTTTCTAGGGTAATGAATGCAATTATGAAAGAGGTCCAACTGGAATTATTTTAAAATCACAAATTTTCAACCATGATAATTATTTGCCTCTAGCCATCTCTGCCTTTAATTATTATGCGGAGATGATTGTCTCACTTTGAACAAGCGGCTGAGTAGAATGCAAGGAGGAGCAT
This sequence comes from Globicephala melas, assembly GCF_963455315.2. Taxonomy (NCBI): domain Eukaryota; kingdom Metazoa; phylum Chordata; class Mammalia; order Artiodactyla; family Delphinidae; genus Globicephala; species Globicephala melas. Next base: position 52,835,995 of record NC_083317.1, on the reverse strand, counting down.
TTCCCTTCCATGTGATGGTCCTTTTCCATTCTAGGGCCCTGATTGCCTTTATACCAAACCATGAATGGAGATGCCCAAATCCATTGGGATGTCCAGTTTTTTCAGGAATTACATGTATCAAAAGGCCATTTTCTTTTTTTTTTTTAACATCTTTATTGGGGTATAATTGCTTTACAATGGTGTGTTACTTTCTGCTTTATAACAAGGTGAATCAGTTATACATATACATGTGTTCCCATATCTCTTCCCTCTTGCGTCTCCCTCCCTCCCACCCTCCCTATCCCACCCCTCCAGGCAGTCACAAAGCACCGAGCTGATATCCCTGTGCTATGCAGCTGCTTCCCACTAGCTATCTACCTTACGTTTGGTAGTGTATATATGTCCATGCCTCTCGCTTTGTCACAGCTCACCCTTCCCCCTCCCCATATCCTCAAGTCCATTCTCCAGTAGGTCTGTGTCTTTATTCCCGTCTTACCCCTAGGTTCTTCATGACATTTTTTTTCTTAAATTCCATATATATGTGTTAGCATATGGTATTTGTCTTTCTCTTTCTGACTTACTTCACTCTGTATGACAGACTCTAGGTCTATCCACCTCATTACAAATAACCCAATTTCGTTTCTTTTTATGGCTGAGTAATATTCCATTGTATATATGTGTCACATCTTCTTTATCCATTCATCCGATGATGGGCACTTAGGTTGTTTCCATCTCCGGGCTATTGTAAATAGAGCTGCAGTGAACATTTTGGTATATGACTCTTTTTGAATTTTGGTTTTCTCAGGGTATATGCCCAGTAGTGGGATTGCTGGGTCATATGGTAGTTCTATTTGTAGTTTTTTTAAGGAACCTCCATACTGTTCTCCACAGTGGCTGAACCAATTCACATTCCCACCAGCAGTGCAAGAGTGTTCCCTTTCCTCCACACCCTCTCCAGCATTTATTGTTTCTAGATTTTTTGATGATGGCCGTTTTGACTGGTGTGAGGTGATACCTCATTGTAGTCTTGATTTGCATTTCTCTAATGATTAATGATGTTGAGCATTCTTTCATGTGCTTGTTGGCAGTCTGTATATCTTCTTTGGAGAAAAGGCCATTTTCTTTTAGAAATTTATAAGCTGAATAGAAATTTAAAAACTCAAAATAATGATTGACCAAATGCCTAGGCACCCCATGGCCCAGCCAAATTGACACAGAAAATTAACCATCACAGTGGGTTAGGTCAAGAAGGTTGTCTTGAGGAAGAGAAACCTGAACACTGAAGGACAGTATGTCATAAATAGAATATTAAATTACTACTTTCTCATAAGTAAATAATACCACTAAATATGTAATATATGTGTGTCTTCAGAAATGCAATGTTTTCTCCCATTTTTAGGGGAAATAATTGGTTCTTCATTAAGTTAGATTAAACTCCTAGAGAAGCCAGTATTAGAATTGAATTTATAAAATGAAAGTATCGCATGGAATATTTCTATTATATCAATAGAATATATACTGATTATATTTTCAGGACTGTACAGTTTACAAAATGTTCTCACCTACATTATCTTATTTTAGGCTACTCATTTATGATGAGATGTTTAATCTCATCATAAATGAGTAGCCTAAAATTAAAGACATTTACATTTTAAAAATCTTTTATTAGAGGTAAATTTTTCAACTGGACACAAAAATAGTGAGAATACAGAGCTCTTGATTTGGTATGTGTGGATGGTGTTTGGGTGCTCTTTCTAATTTATGTATATAGAGAGATCCTAATTGGCATAGCCTTTAGAAAGTCAAAGTTTTATTTGAGAGATTATAGCTAAAAAGACAAAAATTCTCAGGCAATATTTTTTAAAAAAGCATTTAGAAAACATTAAAGTGTTTATTGGTTTCAATATTTGATATAGAGAAATAAATCTATGTGCACAAAATTACCCAGTTTGGAGAGTTCCCTGGCAGTCCAATGGTTAGAACTCTGGGCTTTCACTGCCGAGGGCCTGGGTTCAATCCCTGGTCAGGGAAGTAAGATTTCACAAGCCGCATGGCACAGCTAGAAAAAAAAAAAATTACCCAGTTTCTTGTACAGTACATTGCTACCCCATCCCCTCATGTCTTACGCCTTTAGCTTTCTTCACTACAGAGTTTTTGGTGCTAAAAAGTGCATTGTTCTTCAGGAACCACAATAAACCCTACTCTAATTGAAAAGAAGACAGTAATAGCTATTATCCGTACTGACCCATGAGTTATTGCTTTCCTCATTTCCCCCTTTATTCATTTCTGTTAGGAATAATCTGTACAGATGTTTTAAAAATGTATTGAGTCTGTTTTATGAGACCAGAATATGGTCTATCCTACTAAAAGTATCATTGCACTTGAAAAGAATGTGTATTTTGCAGTTGTTTGACGTAGTGATTGATTAAATATCAGTTAAATCAAGGTAGTTGATAGCACTGTTCAGTTCTTCTTTATCTATATTGATTTTTTTTTGTCTAGTTCTGGCAAATGCTGAGAGACATTAAAATCCCCAATAGTGATTGTGTAATTGTTTATTTATTATGTAAATTTTGCTTCATGTAATTTGAAGCTCTGTTTACAATTACTATGTCTTCCTGATGAATTGACCATTTTATCTTCATGAAGGATTTCTCTTTATCTCTGGTAATATTTTTGTTTTGGAATCTATTTTGTCTGACATTAATATAGCCACTCTAGCCATCTTATTCTTAATGTTTACATGGTGTATCTTTCTCATCCCTTTACTTTCAAAATGTCTGTGGTTTCATATTTAACATGTGTCTCATGGAGTCAGTATATATTTGGGTTTTGTTTTATGTTCATTCAAAAGTCTTTGTCTTTTAATTGGAGTGTTTTGGTCTTTCATGATTAATGTAATTATTGAAATGTTTAATGTAGTAGGCAGAAAAATAGTCCTCAAGGATATTCACTCCCCAACCCCTTAGAACCTGTGAATATGATACCTTGCATAGCAAAAGACTTTGAAGATGTGATTATGATTAAGGACATGGAAATCAAGAGATTATCCTTGATTATTTGGGTGGGCCCATTATAACCTCATAAATCCTTTAAAGCAGAGAATCTTTCTCAAATGTGGTCAGGGAAAGATGTAACCACAGTGGAAGAAGGTTCAGAGAGATGTGACATGAGAAGGACTTAACCTACTGTTGTTAGGTTTGAAGATGAAGGAAAGGAACCAAGAGCTGGTAGCTTCTAGTTCTGGGAACAGCCCTCTGTTTACAGCTAGGAGGAAAACAAGGACCTGAATCTTACAACCTGAAGGAACTGATTTCTACCACAAACCCAAATGATCAGAACAGATTCCCTTCTAGAGACTTCAGAAAGGAATGCAGCCTGTTGATGACTTGATTTTAGTTCACTGAACTCCATGCCCTATTTCTTTGTTTTTAATTGAAGTATATTTGATTAATAATGTTGTTTTAGTTTCAAGTGTACAGCAAAGTGATTCATTTATACATATATATATAATTTTTCAGATTCTTTTCCATTATAGGTTATAACAGGATATTGAATATAGTTCCCTGTGCTATACAATAGGTCATGTTTATCTACTTTATATATAGTAGTGTGTACATGTTGATCCCAAACTCCTAATTTATCCCGCCCCCTCCCTTTCTTCTTTGGTAACAGTAAGTTTGTTTTCTATGTCTATGAGTCTGTTTCTGTTTTGTAAATAAGTTCGTTTGTATCATTTTTTTAAGATTCCACATATAAGTGATATCATATATGATATTTGTCTTTCTCTAACTTACTTTATTTAGTATGATAATATCTAGATCCATCCATGTTATTGCAATAATGCAGCCGTTATTTCATATTTTATGGCTGAGTAATATTGCATTGTACGTACACATGTATATCTATATCTTTATACCACATCTTCTTTATCTGTTCAGCTGTCAGTGGCCAATTAGATTGCTTCCATGTCTTGGCTGTTGTAAGTAATGCTGCTATGAACATAAGGGTGCATGTATCCTTTTGAATTAGAGTTTTTGTTTTTTCCAGACATAATGCCCAAGAGTGCGGTGGCTGGATTATATGGTAACTCTATTTTTATTTTTTTAAGGAAACTCCATACTGTTTTCTATGTACTAGTTTACATTTTCACCAACAGTGTAGGAGGGTTCCCTTTACTCCACACCCTCTCCAGCACTTATTATTTGTAGACTTTTTGATGATGGCCATTCTGACTGGTGTGAGGTGATACCTCACTGTAGAGAGATTTGCATTTCTCTAATAATTATCAATGTGGATCATCTTTTCATGTACCTATTGGCTATGTGTATGTTTCTTTGGAGAAATGTCTATTTAGGTCTTCTGCCCATTTTTTGATTGGGTTGTTTGCTTTTTTGATATTGAGCTGTTTGCATATATTGGAAACCTTGTCGGCCATATCTTTTGCAAATATTTCCTCCCATTCTGTAGGTTGTCTTTTCATTTTATGATGGTTTCCTTTGCTCTGCAAAACCTTTTAAGTTTAATTAGGTCCCATTTGTTTATTTTTGCTTTTATTTCCATTACTCTAGGAGACAGGTCCAAAAAAATATTGCTGTGATTTATGGCAAAGAATGTTCTGCCTCTAGGAGTTTTATAGTATCTGGTCATACATTTAGTTCTTTAAGCCATTTGGGGTTTATTTTTGTATATGGTGTTAGAGAATGTTCTAATTTCATTCTTTCACATGTAGCTGTCCAGTTTTCCCAGCACCACTTATTGAAGAGACTGTATTTTCTCCATTGTATATTCTTGTCTCCTTTGTTGAAGATTAATTGACCATGGGGGTATGGGTTTATTTCTGGGTTCTTTATTCCATTGATCCATATATCTGCTTTTGTGCCAGTACCACACTGTTTTGATTACTATAGCTTTATAGTATTGTCTCAAGTCTGAGAGGGTTATGCCTCCACCTTTGTTTTTTTTTCCTCAGGATTGCTTTGGCAATTCTGGGTCTTTTGTGGTTCCATATAAATTTTAGGATTATTTGTTCTAGTTCTGTGAAAAATGTTATGTTGATAGGGATCATGTTAAATTCATAGACTGCTTTGGGTAGTATGGGCATTTTAACTGTATTAATTATTCCAATCCAAGAGCATGGGATATCTTTCCATTTCTTTGAATCATCTTCAGTTTCCTTTATCAGTGTCTTACAGTTCTCAACATGTAAGTCTTTCAGCTCCTTGATCAGGTTTATCCCTAGTTATTTTAATTTATTTTGATGCAATTTTAAAGGGATTTTTTTTTTTTTTACTTTCTCTTTCTGACGTTTCATTGCTAGTGTAAAGAAATGCAACAGATTTCTGTATGTTAATCTTGTATCCTGCTACCTAGCTGAATTTGTATATCAGTTCTAATAGTTATTGTGTGGAGTCTTTGGGGTTTTCTATATAGAGTGCCATGTTATCTGCATATAATGATAGTTTTACCTCTTCCCTTCCAATTTGGATACCTTTAATTTCTTTTTATTGTCTGATTGCTGTGGCTAGGACTTCCAATACTATATTGAAGAGAAGTGGTGAAAGTTGGCATCTTTGTCTTGTTCCAGATTTTAGCAGGAAGGCTTTCAGCTTTTCATTACTGAGTATAATGTTGGTCTTGGGTTTGTGATAAACAGTTTTTATTATGTTGAGGTATGTTCCCTCTATACCCACTTTGAAGTTTTTATCATGAATGGATGTTGAATTTTATCAAGTGCTTTTTCTGCATCTATTGAGATGATCATGTGGTTTTTGTCTTTTCTTTTGTTGATGTGGTGTATCACATTCATTGATTCCCATATGTTGAACCATCCTTGTGATCCTGGGATGAATCCAACTTGATCATGGTGTATGATCCTTTTTGTGTTATTGGGCTCAGTTTGCTAATATTTTATTAAGGATTTTTGCATCTATATTCATCAAAGATATTGACCTATAATTTTCTTTTTTGGTAGTGTGTTTTGTTCTGGTATCAGGGTGATGGTGGCTTCATAGAATGACTTTGGGTGTGTTCCCTACTCTTCAGTCTTTTGGAAGAGTTTGAGAAGGTTTGATATAAGTTCTTCTATGTATGTTTGGTAGAATTCCCCGGTGAAACCTTCTGGTCCTGGACTTTTGTTTGCAGGGAATTTTTTTATTACAGATTCTATTTCACTTCTCGTGATTAGTCTGTTCAAGTTATCTGTTTCTTCCTGGTTCAGTTTTGGTGGGCTGTGTGTTTGTAGAAACTTTTCCATTTCTTCCAGTTGTCCAATTTGTTGGCATATAGTTGTTCATAGTATTCCCTTATTATTTTTTTGTACATCTATGGTATCGGCTGTTATTTATCCTCTTTCATTTCTTATTTTGTTTATTTGGGTCCTCTCTTCTTTTTTGTGAACCTGGCCAGAGGTTTGTCAATTTTGTTTACCCTTTCAAAGAACCAGCTCTTGGTTTTATTGATTTCTTTTCAATTTTTTAAATCTCTATTTTATTTATTTCCTCTCTGATCTTTATTATTTCCTTCCTTCTGCTGACTTTAGGTTTTGTTTCTTTTTCTTTTCCTAATTGTTTTAGGTGGTTGGTTAGGTTGTTAATTTGAGTTTTTTCTTGCTTTCTGAGGAAGGCCCATATCACTATGAACTTCCCTCTTAGGACTGCTTTTGCTGCATCCCATAGATATGTATGGTTGTGTTTTCATTGTCATTTGTCTTGAGCTATTTTTAAATTTCCTATTTGATTTCACTGTTGATCCATTGTTTTTTTAGTAGTATATCATTTAGTCTCCATGTAATTGTTTTTTTCTCTTTTTTTTCCCCCTGTGGTTGATTTCTAGTTTCATGCCATTGTGGTCAGAAAAGATGCTCTGACTCTGTGAATTTAGGAGAAACAGTTACCTACTATGGTCTTGAAGTGTTGTTTTTATGTGGGAGTGCCTTTGTGTAGCCTGCTTGAGTCCAATATTTTTGGTGAGAGGGCTGTTTTTGGTATGGATGCTTGCCATGTCTTTCCTCAGGGTGTGCTGGCCCCTGTCCTTTTAACAGGGGGTGTGTTTATTGTCGTGGTAAAGAGAGCCCATACTGGATGTTGGGTAGGGCCTCCTCTTTGCTCTGTGGGTTTCACAGCCCTGTCAGGTAGGGTCTGCTCCCAGTTGTTGTAATAGAAGTCCTCAGATCTGATTCTAAGTTGTGCTGTGAAGTAGGTGGGACTGGAGCACTCCCCCTGAGAAAGGAGCCACAGTGTGTTCCTCCCTAAAGATGCCCACCCACCCATATGATACTGTGATGCCACCTGCCACCCAGTGTATGTGCCCACAAAGATCACTGTTGATGACACTGCCTTTGGCAGCTGCCTCCTCTTGGGGGCTCCAGTAATCAGCTTGGAAGTCCCTTAAGCATGCATGCATGCTCACAAAGCTTCCAGCATGCAAATCCACTGGATCTGAGTCCCCTGAGCCCACAGACCATCAGCCCAGATGGTGCTCAGAGGCAGGTGCAGTACTGGTCCCAAATTCGACTGGAGCAAGAATACATTGGAGCTGCTTCTCCATGCCTGCAGTGGGATTGCTGGTAATCAGCTGAGATTTCAGCCCTGCCTCCACATGTGCGTGCCCACAAAGTTTGCAGAACCCATGGTGGCCCAGAGCCATGCCCCATTGTGAACACATTGACAATGAGGTGACTTGGTGGACCCACATCCCTCCCTTCCCCTTGTGTTGACAATGGGGCTCCTATGGCAGACTGACGCTCTGTCCTACATGTGCCCTCAGCTGCTGCCTGGCCACACTCCAGGCCCTTTGGGCTGTCTCCATGCAGCCAAACCAAGTCTCTCCACTGAAGCCCGAGTTGCACCACCCAGTCACTGCACACACCAGCAACCATGCTCCTTGGGGTGGAAATTGTGGCAACATGTCCAAGATTGCCTGTGTTGGTCTCTTTCTACCCTGCAGTACTGCAGGCCAGCTCCCACACTCTCCTCTCCAGCCTCTAAAACTCCCTACCTGTCCCAGAAGACCTACCACTCAGTGAAAAATGTTCCCAGGGTGAGGAAAGCTTTCCTCTTTCACAGCTCCCTCCCAGAGGAGCTGTTCCTATTCCTCTTCTTCTCCTTTTTCCCTTTGTCCTGTCTGGTTACTGGGGGATCTTTCTTGTAGCTTTGGTTGTATGAGATTTTCTGCAAGCTTTCAGTAGGTATTCTCTGGGAATTGTTCCACATGTAGATGTATTTTTTATGTATTCGCGGGAGGAGGTGAGCTTCTCACCTGCCAAGTCCTTCTCCTCTGCCATCTTGGACCAGTCCCCCATGCCATATTTGTGTTGTTTTAAGCCACAAAGATTGCAGTAATTTGTTATTACTGCAATAGAAAATTAATGAAGATTTTTGTAGCTGAAAGCAGGATGCTTTTGTAATAAATATTAAAATGTGAAAATAGATTGGCTTTGGAACTGAGCATTGAGCAGAGGCTGGAGAAGTTTGAGGAGCATGATAGAAAAGGTCGAAATTCAGTGTGTTTGCTTAAGTGAAAGCAACAGAAGATAGCATTCCACAATCTTGTGTTCTTTGTCAGTGCTTATTAGTCTCATAGAATTTGCTTCAAAAAACTCAGCACAGATGTTTTCAGTATGTATCATTTTGAAAATGTATGTATCATACTGAAAATGTATGAAGAAAAAGGGGACCATCTCTTTTGGTTTTAAAATTCTGATAAATTGGGATTTGTAAACTAACATAGCTTTGAGAATAAAAACGATTTTTGTTTGTATTTAGCTGAGATTCATGTTTGATAGATAAAATACATTAAAAACTATGCTATAAAAAAAAAGAGAGAAAGCCTAGACTATCTTGAAAATACTGTAAGGAGAAATATGGATTTTAAAGGTGCTGCCAGTGAAGGCTCAGAAGGAAATAAGGAACATATTATTTGAAACTGAAGAAAAAAATCTTTATTATATTGTGACAGAAAACTTAGTATAACTGTGTCCTAGAGTTATGTGGAAAGCAGAATTTGTAAAAAATGAAATTGGAATTTAGCTGTGATTTCCAAGCTAAATGTTGAATGTATGGTTTGGTCTTTTCTTTCTGCCTAGAGTAAAATGTAAAAAAAAAACTGAGAGAAGAACGTTAAACAAGATGGAACTATAACTTGATGATATTGGAAGTTCTCAGCCTATCTAGATTTTAGAAAATGCCAAAATTAAGAGATTCATTGTCAGAAAAAGCCAAGGTTGTAACCCACAGCCATGTGCTAATATCTCAGAAAGATCAAAAGTTCAAATATTTAATTATATCAAAGGTTCTGTGAAGACATTAAGGATGTAACTCACAAATTTCATTAAAAAAGAGAGCAACTTAGAAGCTTAAGGGTCTTGTCCCCCACCATCTCAGCAAAAGCCAAAAACAAAGAAGAGATTGTGTAGGGAAATCTGTGCACAAGCCTCTTTTCTAGTAGATTGAATCCCTGTGACATACACAGGAGACCTATAAGGTTCCTGAGAATTTTATACCAGCAGAAACACTGCCAGGTTGAACTGAAAGGGAAAGTGCAAAATGCAAGAAGTCTGTCTGATCCTGAAATTCCATAGTCAGGAAACAGACTGATAAAACTACTCAGTTATAAACATGGGCTACTTTGCCTTGAAAGGGAAGGATGGCTCTGAGGATTAGAACCTCAAATCCAGAGGGCGGGAAGCCTAGTGACAAAGAGGATTATTCCCAGGTATAGACCAAGACCAAATGGAGTTTGCCTGGTTGAATTTCTGTATTTCTTGGGACAAGTGACTTTTTTTTCTTCCCACTTCCAATATGCTTTTGGACTGGAATTCTAGAGCTATTATCCTATGCTTGTACTATCATCATATTTTGGGAGCAGATAATTCTTCTTTAACTTCAAAGGTCCAAAGAAAAAGAGGAATTGTATACTAGGGTGAATTATACACAGAGCCTCACTGATATGTAATTTAGATGATTTAGGTGATAGGATTAGGTGGTTTCGAGATGATGAGATTTAGATGAGAATTTAGACTTAGTTGATGCTGTAATGGGCTCAGAGTTTGGGGGATCTTGGGATGAGGTGAGTGTATTTTGCCTACCAAGTGAACATGAATATTTGGAGGCTAGAGGGCACTATGATAGGCAGAATAATGACCACCAAAGATGTCTATGTTCTAATCCCCAGAACCTGTGAATATGGCATTTTGCATGGTAAAGGGGACTTTGTAGATGTCATTAAGGTTAAGGACCTTGAAATCAGAAAATTATCCTGGATTATCTGGCTGGCTTAATCTAATCACATTTGTCCTAAAAAGTGAGAAACTTTCTCAGCTAGAGTGAGAAAGGTGATTGTAAAAGAAGGAAGAGAATAATTTTCTCTTTTGTTTTTTTCGCTTTATATTTTTTACTCCTAAAAATATTTGAATAATTTTTTTAAATTCCATGTTAATTTTCTTGTTTGTTTTTTAGTTACACTTCTTTCCTTTTTTTTTTTTTCGGTTGCTCCAGGTCTTAAAATATACATCCTTAACTTTTCTGAGTCCATGCTTAGTACTACAATGTACTATTTTATGTAAAATATGAAAATCTAACAACTGTGTAGGGCCATGTCCTCCCTGTCCCTTATTTTATAATTGTTATATGCAGTACATCTACACACATTATAAACTCTGTAATGTTATGTTTTCAAACAGGTATATAGTTTATAAAGAAATAGAAGAAAATGACAAAAAGAAACATAAGAATAGACTTTTGCATTTACCCAGATATGTACCATTTCCAATGTTCATCATTCTTTTCTGAATTTCAAGTTTTCCATCCAGTCTTTTTGCTTTTCTTGAATAGCTTCCTCTTTCTTTACTAGTCCTTCTAGTACAGATCTACTGCTTCTAGTTTTTTTTTTAATCTGAAAATGCTTTTATTTCATCTTCATTTTAAAATGATAATTTGGATATAGAATTCTTCATTGACTGTTTTGTTTCTTTCAGCATTTTAAAGTTGTTGATCTGATCTCTTGTTCTGGTCTCCATGGTTTCTGATTCAGAAAATTTATTTCTTGCCCTTATGCAATTTTTGTCTTGCTACTTGTTGGATTTTCTCTTTATCTTTGGCTCTCAGCAGTTTGCTGTGTAAGTAATATATGTCTTAGCTGAGCTTCTTTGTGTTTATCCTGTTTGGTTTTCCTCTAGCATCTTGTAGCTTCAAATTTTGGTTTTTTTAATCAAATTTGGAAATTTTTAATCATTATTTCCTCAAATATTCTTCTCCCTCTTCTTTTTTTCTCTCCTTCTGGAACCAAATTAATGTATTTGATCATCAAAGGTCAGCAAACTTTATCTGTAAAGAGCCAGACAATACATAACGTAGACTTTGCTGGCCATATATGATCTCTGTTACATATTTTTCTATTTCTTTTTAAAAATGTTTAATTGTGGTAAAATACACATGAAATTGACCATCTTAACCATTTTAATATGTACACTTCAGTGGTATTAAGTACATTACATTGCTGTGCAACCATCACCACCATTTAACTCCAGAAATCTCTTTATCTTGAAAAACTGGAACTCTGTACCCATTAAACAATAACCATCCACCCCACCCTCTCCCTAGCAACCACCATTCTACTCTTTGTCTCTATAAATTTCACTATTCTAGGCACATCATATAAATGAAATAATATAGTGTTTGTCTTTTCTTTTAGTATGATGTCCTCAGGCTTCATCCATGTTGTAGTATGTGTCAGAATTTCCTTCCTTTCTAAGACTGAATAATATTTCATTGTATGCATGTTTTGAATTTTGTTTATCCATTCATTCCTTGATGGATTCTTGGGTTGCTTCCACCTTTTGGCTATTGTGAATAATGCTGCTAGGAACATGAGTGTTCATGAGTGTTTTTTCTTTTTTAAAAAATAATACTTTAAAAATGTAATAACCGGGCTTCCCTGGTGGCGCAGTGGTTGAGAGTCTGCCTGCCGATGCAGGGGACACGGGTTCGTGCCCCGGTCCGGGAGGATCCCACATGCCGCGGAGCAGCTGGGCCCGTGAGCCATGGCCGCTGAGCCTGCACGTCCGGAGCCTGTGCTCCACAACGGGAGAGGCCACAACGGTGAGAGAGGCCTGCGTACCGCAAAAAAAAAAAAAAAAAAAGTAAAAACCATTCTTAGCTTGCAGGTTGATTTGGCCCATGGGCCATAGTTTGCTGACTTCTGAAACAGGTTTTTAAGACTCTATTCACTTTTTTTCAATCTTTGTTCTATTTTTTACCTTGGATGATTTCTATTTCTATTTTTTTCAAGTTCATTTACTTTTTCATGCAGCATGTTCATTTGGCTATTATGTCCATCCAGAGATTTTTTTTTAATTTAATAAAACATATTTTTATTTCTAAAATTTCCATTTCAGGTATTTTCATTCATTGTTAACATATTTAGCTTTTACTTTATTGATCATAGTTATAATAGCCATAGACTGTTACTTCATTTTTATTAAGAAAACAACAAATAATAAAATGTAATCTCAGGTGAAAAATCAAAGAACACCCACTAGTAAAGGAAACAGAAAAAAGATGTTATCTGTGACTCATTAAACTCAGCATCATTTTTCTTAAGCACATTGTCAAAAATGAAGGGTCCACTGAAATAGAATATGATATCTTCTTAATTTCACCTTGAAATTTTCTCATCGATTTCCCTCTGGCCTCCACAAAATATGTAGTCATGGATATTAACTATTTGTCTTTGCCCCAGGCTTCCAGAAAATAAAGTCTGAGAAAGGGATTAAAATATTTATACTTTATCAGTAGGTGAAAGTCCAGGGCATTGAAGATGAAGAAATTGAGAGAGATGAGGCAAGGAAAGGTGGACCTGATGTAATGAGAAGTAGTGCTAAGAAGTACGCTTTATAAAGAGATGAGGTAGGTCATCAAGCAGGTGTTTTACTCAGTGTGTGAGGCTTCTCTGGAAAGTTTGCAAGGGGAAAACATACACTGCAGCAGTCTGAAAGGGAGAGATGAAGAGATACTTATGTGCCCTGCTCTCTTTCATCTCCCTTTCCCATTGGTCAGAGTTCATATCAGGAGATGCTGACCCCCACAGTTCCAAGCTGTGTTATCAAACAGAGTAACAATCCATCCAAGTCTGAAGGTGAAGGTGGTAGGGTATAGAGAGATCTAAATGTATACAGTCTGTGAAGTATGCAGGCCCTAGGGTTCAACTTGGACTCCAGCCAGATTGGGGAACTCAGCAAGGGCACCAGCAAAAGAGACAGAAGTGTGCATTAATATTAGAGTGAGAACAATTGAGATTGTAATTCAGGTAGTTAAATCTTCAAGAGTGGACGATGGCTATAATAAGGAGGAATGACATTGCTTGATATCATAACCTTCAAAGATTCTGGGGATTTTTAGGAAAAATGGGCAGAGAGGGGAGAAGATTCTGGAAAGGGCATGAAGAAGAAGAAAGAAAAAAAAATAGGAGAGGAAACAAGCATGACGTGAAGGAGTCAAAGGGAAAGCAGGGTTGCCAGGGGTGAGACATATTATGTGTTAAGATAAATAAGGGAATGAAGACTTCAGAAGGGGCAGAACATAAAGGGTAAATTGATGATGACTGACTCAAGTCTTAGGGAACCAAATAGAAGGGTTTGTTGGGTCAGTAGGGTATAAGACTGGGTTAGAGTGGGAGATGTACAGAGCTTCCTGGGAAAGCATGTTTAGACACCACATAGGGAGGATCTGGGAGTGAGGGACTGGATGGATCTTCCAGTCCCATGCAGAGCCTTCCTCAGCCTTGTTCATAGCCTGGCCTGTGTGGGCAGGCAGACAAGTGCTAGCACTGAAAGAACAAGGGTCTCCAAGCTCACACTCTTCCCAACACAATGCTCTTCAGATAGCATTACTGAGGCATCAGGGGGGCAGTGTTACCAGGAGACTTTGGAAGGACAATGGGGTAGATGAGGATACATGAAATGTTCATGTTTCTCACCATCAACATTATCATTTGCGTGTGTCATAGTTGAAAACTATTTACCACTACCTTAGTCCTACTGTAAATGTCTTCAGGCTGATCATCTAAATTGTGTGGCAAAGAGGCAGGGAGGGATAAACTGGGAGACTGGGATTGACATATACACACTACTATATATAAAACAGATAACTAATGAGAACCTGCTGTATAGCACAAGGAACTCTGCTCAATTCTCTGTAATGCCTATATGGGAAAAAAATCTAAAAAAAAAAAAAAAGAGTGGCTATATATGTATATATATAACAGATTCACTTTGTTGTACAACTGAAACTAACACAACATTATAAATCAACTATACTCCAATAAAAATTTTAAAATAAAAGAAAGTACCGCACATGATTTTAAAAATAAATAAATAAATAAATAGTGTGGCAAAGGACTCTGCTTAACTAGTCGCCCTTGTATGAATGAGAGTTGGCAGTTATAGACTTTATCTTTGTTTGGGGGCAGGGAGTGGAACTAATACAGAAATCCCCAAATGGTATTATTCTAGGAGCAGAGTTTTTAAATAGAAAGAAAGATATGTTTGTTCTTCTGGAGTACTGTTTTTAAAATAACTCCATTGCTTTTGACATTTCTTACATTACCATAAACAGACAAAAAAATGGCAAAAATCTTGTGCATTCATTAGAATGTCTCTGAATATCGTATCAAAATTTGGCACACCAAAATATTTAGATCAAATCTAGTTACTGGAAACTATTCTAAGATTTGCTACTTTTTGACTTTTTTAAAGAATGCTTACAAAGTAAAAATGCATTATTTAGAGAAAGTCATTATCTAATACATAGGGTGTTGTTATTACATAAGTCTTGAATGTTTCCATTTGTGCTCATCAAAATGCATAGGAACATGAGTTACTGCAGTCCTCAAAAAAACTGCTAAGAGCTTGCAACATGTATAGATATTAATACTCTTTACAGACCTGGAAGAAAATTATTTTTAGCCCACATAACCTTACATCCATTCCTAGGTGCATTAAGACTCTTTTTAGAACTGAATACAAATTATTTTCAGCATAAGTATCTTTATATCTCTTCCTAAATGTGTGGCTATTTTCTTCATTCTGTGTGCAACACTCAGGTTCTATTTAGGCCACCAACATGCCTATTGTCTGAGAATTTAAAAAAAAGAAACATAAAATCAAATTGCCATTGTGCTACCATTTTGCCTTGTTAATATAAAATTTCAGATCATAGGCCTGAAAGGAAATAGTCCTACATAGCATCCAAATTTTTTAAAAAAATTTTTATTGGAGTATAGTTGATTTACAATGTTGTATTAGTTTCAGGTATACAGCAAAGTGATTCAGTTATATATATACATATATCCACTCCTTTTTAGAGTGTTTTCCCATATAGGCCATTATGGAGTATTGAGTAGAGTCTCCTATACTCTGCTATATTATACAGCTATAGTAGAGTGTATAGTGCTGTACGGTATAGTGCTACTACTGTATAGTACTACTGTATAGTGCGATACAGTAGGTCTTTGTTAGTTATCTATTTTATATATAGTAGTGTGTATATGTCAATACCATTCTCCCAGTTTATCCCTCCCCCCCTTAACCCCTGGTAACCATAAGTTTGTTTTCTGCATCTGCAACTCTGTTTCTGTTTTGTAGATAAGTTCATTTGTAGCCCTTTTTAGATTCCACATATAAGTGATATCATATGATATTTGTCTTTCTATGTCTGGCTTCACTCAGTATGACAATCTCTAAATCCATCCATGTTGCTGCAATGGCATTATTTTCTTTTTTGTGGCTGAGTAGTATTCCATTGTATATATGTACCACATCTTCTTTATCCATTCCTCTGTTGATGGACATTTAGGTTGCTTCCATGTCCTGGCCATTGTAAATAGTGTTGCAATGAACATTGGGGTGTGTGTATCTTTTCAAATTATGCATGTTTTCTCTGGGTATATGTCCAGGATTGGGATTGCTGGATCATATGGTAGCTCTTTTTTTAGTTTTTTAAGGAAGCTCCATACTGTTCTCCATAGTGGCTGTACCAATTTACATTCCCACCAACGGTGTAGGAGGGTTCCCCTTTCTCCACACCCTCTCCAGCATTTATTGTTTGTAGATTTTTGGATGGTGGCCATTCTGACCAGTGTGAGGTGATACCTCATTGCAGTTTTGATTTGCAATTCTCTAATAATTAGTGGTGTTGAGCATCTTTTCATGTGCTTTTTAGCCATCTGTATGTCTTCTTTGGAGAAATGTCTATTTAGATTTTCCACCCATTTTTTGATTGGCTTGTTTTTTTGATATTGAGCTGCATAAGCTGTTTGTGTATTTTGGAGATTAATCCCTTGCATCATTTGCAAATACTTTCTCCCATTCTGAGGGTTGTGTTTTCTTTTTGTTGATGGTTTCCTTTGCTGTGCAAAAGCTTTTAAAACTCTTAGAGGAAAACATAGGCAGAACACTCTTTGACATAAATCGCAGCAAGATCTTTTTCAATCCACCTCCTAGAGTAATGAAAATAAAAACCAAAAATCAATAAATGGGACCTAATGCAGCATCCAAATTTAAAGACTGCTTTAACAATCTAGAAAACTGAAAATGAATTTAGGGAGAACAAAGAATGAATGTTCACTTCAAGCCACTGGCTCCAAAGAGAGAGAGAAGGGGTTGAGTTACAATCAAGTCAGTGGCAGTAAAGGTTAGGACAAAAAGCCGGGACTATTTAGGAAAAATTCCTCTTCCTTGAAACCAAAGGAATAAAATAAATCATTTTCCTCTAATAAATAAAAGATATAACTCAAGGAAGGCATGAGATACAACTAAAGAGAGCCCCAGCTGACTGCAAGCTCACCATCTTGCAAATACACTAGTAGGTTTGGTTTATTATTTCAGGTCTTGAAAAAGTTTTAAGAGCCAGAAAAGTTAAGAAAATAACACACACATACATGCATCCACTACCCAGGATGAAAAATATTCACTCTGTGTCATATTAGCTTCAGACGTATTTTCAGGAAAGAAATGAAATTATTATGAATACAGTTGGTCTCCATCACTCTACTTATCCCTGAACCATCCAGAGGCCACCACCATCAAAACCTTGTGTATTCAATCCATTGATGCTTTTGCACTTTATATCATATATATGTTGTCACTATCAAAACATTACATATTTTAAATTTCCATAAGTGATATCATTGTGTGCTATCATTTGCAACCTGATTTTGTTTTTCATTCCATCTTACATTTTTGAAATCTATTCATGTTGACACGTCACATGTAAGAATATATATTTTATTACCCATTCTTCTTTTGATATTGATTTTATTAGTTTCTGACATTTCACTATTACAAATTGCTTTAAAATAAACATTCTTATTTGAATCCTCATGAGATGTGCGAGAGGGTCTCTGGTATGTGGATGTATGAGGAGAATTGCCTTAGCACAGAGAGAAGCATCTTCAACTTTATATCACCAATCTGTAAAGTGGTCCTTAGACTGTATACTTTCCCCAGAATATGAGAGTTTTTATTTACTCACATTCTCAGTTATACTTGGAAGGGTCAAAATTTTTAAAAAATTTCCATTCTTATTGGTGTAAAAGAATCCATCATTTCTATCTAAATTTTATTTTCTGGATTAGTTTTGAGGTTGAGCATTATTTTCAACTTTTTTCTTTGAATAGTCAAAGCTTGCTCTTCTCCAAATTGCTTTCCATTTACATTGTCTACTTGTTTACTAAATTGGTTACATTTTCTTTGTTATTCACTTTTATGAATTCTTTTTAACATTATAGTTACCTTATTTTAGTTACATAAGTGAAAAATTCTCTTCTTATACCTTTAATTGTTATGTATTGAATTAATCTATATTTACTTCATGACTACTTGTCTTATTTAAGAAATTCTTCCCTTCCACATAATAAGAAAAATAATCTCATCTGTATTCTTCCAAAAGTTTTTAAATTTTGCTTTTTATCTTTAAGTGTTAGATCAGACAAGATTATTTTGTTGTGTACAGTTTGTGATAGGGAATCTTATTATGTTCTTACCTTATGCAAAACCAGTTGAGGAGCTCAACTTTTTGTGATTTTTTTCGTATCGCCACCTCTAACATACATTGGAGAATATTTTAAAGTCTCCCACTGTAGTTATGTATTTGTTCATTTCTTTTTATAATCCTGTCAATTTTATGTACTTTAATTATATATTGTTAGAGTATCACAATTTATAATATTTGTATTCACTGGTGAATATTTTATTATTATGGAGATGCTCATCCTTGTTGGGCTTTGGTTTTAAATTCTAGTTAGTAATTTCATTATTTAGTGGTACTCTACCAGCTTTCTTTTTATTAATATAATCAATATATAAGTATCATTTTTATTCCTATTTCGCTTTATATCCTTTTATTTCTGTATTATTTGGCTTTATTTGTGTCTCTTAAAGAACCATTTAATATAGATTTTTAAAAATATATTCTGATAGATTATATATTTTAATACATGAGTGGATTACTGATTTTGACGTATATCTGGCACGTTGTTTCCTTTTCTCTTTGATTTTCCTAGGTTCTTTTCCTTCTTTTCTTTCTGCTACAATAATAAAGTTCTTCTCAATCCTTTTTTTATGTTTTGCTTGTATAAATTCATCAATTGTGCTTCTATTATTTTAGTGGTTACATGTTTTAGATATATATTTAGATGTATAATTACAATGCAATGATTCTTGATTTCTGTCTTTATTTTTTGTTTATTTTATCAACATCTATATTTTACCATTTAAGAAACAAGGAAAGTCAGAGAAGTGGAACTGGCCTGTGTCACTTAGCAGCACATCAACCCACTTTTTCAGCAAACGGGCTACCTGAGGTTGAGCCTATATGTTCTACACTTTAGGTTTTTCTAACAAATTTAAAGTAATTTAGCATCTCTTTCCTCCTCTCAAACAAGACCTCATATATTATTTCTATCTAGAGTTTTAGTTTCTTCTTTTTAAAAAGAAACAATAAAAAGTCAACAAAAATTACTTAGTTTTAATCAAATGTACAAACACATATTATCTTTTTTCCCCTCACGATTGCTTTTTGCATCCCACTCCTTCCATCCAGGTACACTTTTCTGTTTGCTAAAGTAAATGCTTCAGACTTTCTTCAGCCAAAGTGTATGGGTGAAAAATTCCATTAGTTGTTTAGGTGTTAAAAATGCTTTCCTAGCGTCCTTACTCTTGAGTGATGGTTTAGGGTGCACATAATATTGGGTTGGCCAAACAGTTCGTTAAGTTTTAAATAAAAATAAAAGACACATTTTTCCTTTACACCAAGAAATTTACTGAACAACGTATTCATTAACAGAACGAACTTTTCGGCCAACCCAATAGTAAGTTTGGTGTCTTTTTCTCCAGCACTTTGAAGCTATTGCTTCATTGTCTTCTGGGCCCTATTGCTTCTCAAAAAAATGTCTGCTTTCACTCTAATTATCAGATAATTTGCTTTTCTCCCAGGGAAGTGTTAAGATTTTTCTCTTTAGCCACGATATTTTACAGGTTCACTATGATTGTCAAGGTACAGATTGTTCACTTTTATCTTTAACTGTCTGCATTTTCTAAGTGAGGATTTGGTACTTCTGTCTGGAGATTTCTAAGCTATTATCTCTTTAAATATTGTTATTTTCTCTTACGAAAATTTTATGGGAAAAAAATTTTAAGTTGAACCATTCTCCAAGTCTGTTGTAACGTTGACATCATAGTTTCCCTTCCTTTATCTTTCTTTTACATGCTCTAGGTCACATCCTCAATGCTCTTTATTAATATTCTCTTCAGCTCTTCCAACCTGATTGTTCATCCAGTTTACTCAGGTTTTTTGGTTATTGTTACATAATTTCAAAGGCTACATTTTTCATTTCTAAGATTTTTCTTCAGTACTTTTTTATAGCCACATGTTTTTTATGCTTAACCCTCTTTTCAGTATTACAATCATTTGTTCTTTCCTTCATTCATGCATTTCAAGACCTTAAATATATTTAAGTTCTTAAATGTACATACTTAAGTCTTTTTTGAATTACTAAACATGTTACCAGATTAACGTTTGTTTGATGGCTATCTTTCATGATTAATTTTTTTCTCTTTGTATGCTTTGAAATTTTAGTGTGCTTTCTTCAATATGCATTTCCCGATTTCCTTCTTTCTTTGGTTTTGTTTAATCTCATCTTTCTCACCTTGCCATGTGTGACCGTTTTACAGTTGTCTCTACCTGCCTTGCCCTTTTATTGGCAACCAGAGCTCTCATAATGCAAGGATATTATGGATACATTACTAACTTAGTTGGGTCTTGGCCCAGCTTTGGTGAAGCAACTATTTGTGCTTCCTCCTAACCCTCTAGGCAAAAACTTGATGTTTGCCTCTGACCGTGGATGCCCTGGCCTAACTTTCTGTTTCACTCACTGAAACCAGCTGTGTTCTCCTACCCATTTTGACCCTCAGGAGATAAATCCGTGGCCACTTCTGCTCGTTTCTCATCCTGGAACTCAGTAGGCCTGTGAATTAAACCACACTTACTGTTTTGTGTTTTTATTTTGTTTCTGGTCTTCAGAGATGTGTATCTTACTTTTGGTTGTAGCCATGTTTTTAAAAACTATATGTGATATATCATCTATCTTTGTTGTGGTTTTTGGAGGAGGAGCAGGGGAAATATTTTACATAAACTGCCAGTGTCAACTTGACAGCAGTCTCATTGCAAGTGATTTTATATGAGCAAAGGCCATAAGAAGCAGTTACAAATCTAACTACAAGCTTTTCATGAAAGTAGTAAAGCATCAGTCCATCTGTCGCAGTTGCAGTTCTGGGTACCACTTATTTAATTGGGGAGGATCACTTATGCAACATGATTTCAGAGTATTGATTAGTTTCTTTAACCCACTTGCATCTTGATGTCTAAAATTTTGGGAAGTGTTTCAAGCATATGACATAATATTACAATTAGTCTTTTCCCCTGGTAAAATATACATCTCCTTGTGCTAGATATGAATTTAAGCCTTTCAGGTCATTTATGTCCTACCACCTTATTGTGAATCAGTTTGTCAAATTCTTTCCTGAGATCAAGTTTTGACTAGAAGGACAGAAAAAATATGAGGACACTCTCGGTCTATAGTGTAGATCTGAGTGATAAACTGTGTTGTTTTTGAAAGAACGCCGGTCTTGGAGTCTGTAAGTAGGAAGTCCTGTCGCTGATAGCTGTGTCATCTTGAAGAGATTTTTACATTTTATGAAGTTCAGTTTCCTTCGTCTTAAAATGGAATCTTTATGAAGATTACATGAAATGATATACGTAGTAGCACTGGGTACATAGTAGGTACTCAATAAAGTTAGTTGAAAGATAGTAATAAACAGAAAAGTGAAACCTGAAGCTCCAAAGAGGTTTCCAAAGTCATCTGCATAGTTTTGTCTTTGTCAGTCACAAATTCTAAGAAGCTAATCTGCATAAATAATTTAGGTCCTATCTGCAAAATTGCACATCTGGTTATTAATTTTAGGGATGTACTTTAGGTGTGAATAGAAAGAGGAAATGAGTACAATTGGCATTGTGTTGCTTTTTGGTCACCTTAACACACCCTAGGAAAGTGACGTCCATGTACCAGCAGTGTTTGGTCAGGGATGACTTCTGTGAGGTAAAACAGCTTCACAAAGCAATTCAAATGCTTAATGCACCACTCTCCCCTTTAATACATATTCAAGGCATTTAATGAATACAATCTGTGTCTTCATAGAATATTCAGTCTCTCTTCCTTTTACTTTTAGTTCAACAAATGTCTTCAGTTCAGTTTCTAGCCCCGGGACTTCCCTGGTGGTGCAGTGGTTAAGAATCTGTCTGCCAATGCAGGGGACACAGGTTCGATCCCTGGTCTGGGAAGATCCCACATGCTGAGGAGCAACTAAGCCCATGAGCCACAGCTACTGAGCCTGCGCACCACAACTACTGAAGCCCGCGCACCTAGAGCTCGTGCTCCACAACAAGAGAAGCCATTGCAATGAGAAGCCTGCGCACCACAACGAGGAGTAGCCCCTGCTCGCCGCAACTAGAGAAAGCCTGCACGCAGCAACGAAGACCCAACGCAGCCAAAAATAAATAAATAGGCCATTAAAAAAAAATCCTAGCCCCTATAGTAGGCACAAATAATGTAAATATGAGAATGACATGCCAGAAAAAAGAATCTTCTTAATAAACAAAAACACTTTCTCCTTAATGAAAAAATAGACTTCTTGCATTATTTTGACTAAGGGGTCACATCAGATCTCAAGTCTGTTGTGGACTCAAGTCCACAACCCTTTAGCTCCAGGCAGCTGCTATTCAGCTAAAAATAATGAGTATTAAAAGGATTGCATATTACTTGCCAACATGAAAAGAGAGGATAACCCAAGTGGGCAGATTGGCAAGCATGGTGGATGAAGACCTGTCACCAGCTAATGGCCTGAATTTTACTCTAACTGTTTAGACTAGATGATGACCCTCCCAGCTGCATCAAAAAGAAGCACTGCAGGCAGCCTTGATACCTAACGTGCAGTCAACTATGCCTAAACGTCTGTTCTTGCTCAGAATAAGTTTGTTGCTGTAATTCATATGCACTGTTTTTCTTAGTGGATGTTACCATGCGTAAGGGGTTTTTAGCAATGTCAATTAACTTTGAGGGGGCGAAAATGAATTGGTCAACCAGTTGTCCTTTTGCTAAGGTTCAATGTGTAAATCTTAGACATATTTAAGGAGAACAGTGATAAAGTCAGATTGTATTCATTAAATGCCTTGAATATGTATTAAAGGGGAGAGTGGTGCATTAAGCATTTGAATTGCTTTGTGAAGCTGTTTTACCTCACAGAAGTCGTCCCTGACCAAACACTGCTGGTACATGGACGTCACTTTCCTAGGGTGTGTTAAGGTGACCAAAAAGCAACACAATGTCAATTGTACTCATTTCCTCTTTCTATTCATGCCCATGCAGCCAGGGGCATCCTGTCTCTGAAGCAAAAGGGAATTCTGCAACAGACTCTTCTCATCTAGGAAAGGAAGTCCTAAGTTAAAATAAAAAGAACTGTGTAAAGGCAACTATAGTATTCTACACTAGAAATAACGAAGTATTGTCTGGGTTCTAAAGAATTATTTCCTCTCCAAGCCATGTGTAGAATTTCTTCCATGATCAGACTTATTTTAAGACTTTCCAGCTATAAATTAGAGTAAAACTTAATAGGGAATGGACTGGAAAAATTAGAATATGAGGAGACTGCGGTGGTTTTCCAAACTGTGAATCCCTGTGTGCTAAAGTATTTGATTGTAGTTTGAGGCCTGGGATAGAAGAACCTGTGGTTTACACTGGTAGACAAGTCTCATCCAAATGCTGGGGCTACTGCCCAATATCTTCTAGAAAAGTAGGCAGCCTCAAGGGCCACTTTCAAAAGTACCCTCAGTACAGGATCTGCTTTCTGACCAGTCTTGCCATTTCCTTTAGTAATTGATAATTGAGATTCAATCATCTTGATCATTCTGGTTTCTTACCTTACCTGGCTGGCTATAAAAGCTCATGTTTTATAATACATAAGTTTATTGAAATCAACTGGACTCTGGACAAAGCCATACTACAAGTGCTACTAGATCTGTAGATGTTTACCAAGGTAAGTAGATATTTGAATATGGATGTGTGAGTGGTGGTAAATTTTTAGCCATCATCTACGCTGTGTGTTCTATGTGTAAGACACCGTGCTATTAGTTTATCTACAATCTTCAGATTGTTGCTTAAGTTCACACAGCAAGAAAGTGGCTGAGCTAGGCCAACTATTACTACAAAAAAAGAAGATTGAGAAGAAAACTGGATTCGATAAAGTGTGAAGCACAAATCAGGGCAAAAGAACAAAAACAACAGGAAAGAAAGAAAACCAGACAAATTACGTAAGGAAAAAAATGATGTAAATTAGTATCAAGGAGATAGCCTATTTCAAAAGAATTCTTAATCCAAGGAAGTCACCAGACTCCCTTCCCTCTGGTTCCTCCTTTTGACTTATGTCCCCAACTTCCTCTGTCCTACCCAATATTTTAGGGACTGCTCAGAAATCCCATGACTCTCCAAAACGTTTTTGGTCAGAATTCAGCTTTCCCTCCTCTGTTCTCATGTTGCACTTGTGGCTTGCTTGTGACACAGTGATTCGTGTATGCTTTTCTTTCTCCAACTAAATGGAAGTGAAAGGGTCCAGAACATGCCACTATGGCAAAAAAAATTATTATTATTTTGTTTTGTTTTGTTTTGTTTCCGGTACGCAGGCGTCTCACTGTTGTGGCCTCTCCTGTTGGGGATCACAGATCGCAGGCGTAGCAGCCATGGCTCACGGGCCCAGCCGCTCTGCGGCATGTGGGATCTTCCCGGACTGGGGCATGAACCCGTGTCCCCTGCATTAGCAGGCAGACTCTCAACCACTGCGCCACCAGGGAAGCCAAAAAAAAAAAGAAAATTATTTTGAGCACAAAAATTATTTTGAGTTCCTCAAATTTCTTATCAATCTAAAGGTAGAGCCTCCCAAAAGAACTCAATGGGGACAGATCTCCTGCTTGGGAGCTACCAAGAAACTTGACTCATGGCTGGAGATGAGAAGTCCCCACATCACACCTAAAAAAACATTGTCACAAAATTATAGCTCCCATCTATTCTCCTGAGGGCCCATTTATCTTTCCTTAAAGTCATTTATTTTCCCATATGTAGTTTTCTCCCTCTCCTCTTCTGTTAAGATTCATGCCCAAATTCTAAATACCTCCTTGAGTCACATTTTTCTGTGAACTCTCATTTGTCTTTTCTCTTGCTAATCTGTCTTTTGTCAGTTTAATTTCCAAGCACTTAAGACATGAACATAAGAGGATAGAAGAAATGATTTTCCTCCCTGACAGAAGGCAATGAGGCTCAGTCATCTCTGTTGCCCCTTAGTGCCGAGGTCATGGTAGATACCCAATACAGTTTTGCTGAAGTGAAATCAACTTAAATGAACTGAATTGAAATATAAACTAAATTAGTGACCAAGTATTCAGAAGCATATGAGAAGAAAAAATGCAACCTGTAGTTAAGAGAGAATTCAACCAAATGATTAAAAAACAAAGACTTTATACCAGACTTATGAGAGCTTCATAAGGGCTGAGGCTGAAGTGAACATGAATTAAAAAGAGTTATAGCATAATAAATCAAGAGTCAATTTACAGGTTAACATTTGCCAAACGAGAGTAAAATTTGGACTGGCCTTGTTGTCATTCTGTATTTGTATATTCTTTGTATTTTTTATGTTTGTGCAGTGTGGTAGTTTTATATGGTGACCAACTAGGTAAGGCTACTTTGCTGAGAGGATGGTGGGCTAGGATCCCAGAGTCACAGTCTTTTGAGGAGAAATCATTAATACACTAGGAAAAATCAGAAATTTATCACTGAGAAAATCATAATGGACTCAGCAGGGGAGTCTTCAGTCAGGGAGCTTTTTTTTCTCATTGTTCAGGCTTGGATTCTAATGTTGATTTTGTTAACTCTTTGAAAACGGTTTCATATCTTGACCACAAACTCTTGATTTACTGCAATATGAGTTTTACCCTTCCCTGTACTTCCTGGGTCTGATGCCTAAAGATTAAAAGTTCTAAAGACCATCCACACTGAGCTTAGCTCAGATGTGGAACCATCCCCAAGGCTCAGGGAAGATATCTGGAGAGGTTTCCAGGATGAGAGACAGCTACAGAACAAACCAGGATAAAACGCCGCTCAGGTTTGCGATCGTCACAGGAGGTCTGAGCCGAAAGATATTAAAAGTGTGAAAGCCGTTTGATCTGGTGCTTATGTACCTTTCATCGCTACAGATGTTAATCTTGCTAATTTCATCACAGCATCTAGCACTTTTTATGGTGAGATGATAAAGAGCACACATAATGGGAGAAAAAATGCTTCTTCCCCCAGTGGAGCAAGCTAATGACAGTGAGCAGCATATTGATTCTAATGGGAATGGAACATGGTGTTTGGGACAAATCCACTTCGAAATAGCAGACAAGCAAATGATTTTAACTATGTCAACAAAATATGCTCCTGCTTTCTCTTGTACATTTCTCCTCTTTGCATCCCTGGGGTTGCTCCAGGAGAACCCCATGGCTAGAAAGGCCTGCCCTCCACCTCCCCCAGCCAGATGGATTCAAGTCTCACACCCTCCATCCTCCTCTGTCTTCCTCCACGAGGCCATGCTTGGCCCTTTTCACCTAGATAACTCTTTCCTCATTACTTTATCAGATATTTTAGGGTGTGAATAATTCTGCTTTATCCCATTTTCTAATTACTCCTTGTGTGTGTGTGTGTGTGTGTGTGTGTGTCTTTTTTTTTTCCAATAAAATAGTGCCTTAATAGCAGGAAGTGTATATACAAGACATCCAAGTAGTCATATGTGTATCTTGATTTGAGTAGAAATAAAAAATTATCTGTCAGTATAAAATCCAGTCTAGTCTAACTCTCCTAATTTTTAAAGATTTACATATTTACATATGAATTCTTATGTACTGTCATGTTTTTTTTTCTTATAATAATAGTTAACCACCTTAGGAAGGCCCCTCCCCCCAACACACACACCATTTACTACTTTCTGTGCCTGAAATACTTCCCCTGCGTGACCTTTCTCTATTAGTACTATCACTACTACTGCAACTACTACTACTATTACTATTACTGTAACTATTACAACCATCACCACCACCAAGGCCACCACTACTGTTACTGCTAAGACTTGTCCTTCAGGTGTCAGCCTTATCCAATGTCCCAGACAAGGTGAGTCCTCAAAACCAGCACTTTCCTACCAGCTACTGCAGCCTAACTTGAGCTGCTAATAAGCTGAGATACTAATCTCCTCCACCCTCTGT
Organism: Globicephala melas; assembly: GCF_963455315.2. Taxonomy (NCBI): domain Eukaryota; kingdom Metazoa; phylum Chordata; class Mammalia; order Artiodactyla; family Delphinidae; genus Globicephala; species Globicephala melas. The sequence continues at coordinate 52,809,125 of NC_083317.1, read as the reverse complement.
TGATCTCATCTGCTAATTACTTACCATCATATACTATCACATCGAATCGTGTGCCTTGACAGGAAAAACGTTGTGAACCCTGCTCTAACCACCACAATCACTCTCTCTTTCCTTCCTGGTACAGATCATGATTATCTCTATGATTCTTTAATGCCAGGCAAGAAACAACATGAAGGCAGGGATTTACCTCCTTGCACAGTGCACATCACCCATGCTTAACAGTGTCTGGCACACAACCTGTCATCAATACATATTTGTTGAATGACTACATAAATTGGCATGTGTATATTTCATAGCCACTGTAAAGACAAAGGGAGTTATTTGGGGTTCCATCCACCTTTTCTGGAGAATTTGAATGACAGAATCAAAAAAGTAGGTCTCCGGCTGGTTCTCAGAGGACGGGGGGTTTCAGAAACAGCCGGGTTGTCAAGAAAGAGAATGGGTAATAAGAGATAACTGTGGAGACTGAAAACATGTCAGAAAGCATTAAATTAAGCACTGGTCAATAACAATGTTCTGCTTAGTTTGTCATAATAGGTGGGAGAGTAAGATTGCTGGTTTGGGGGTGTAGGTGGGAGAGAGGAGGTGAATTTTAAACAAAGGAAACCAAAAGAGACACAGGAAATGTACACTAAGTTTCTCAATACTGCAGTGGAGCTCTAATTTTTTAAAGATATATATATAGAGAGAGAGAGAGAAAGAGAAAGATAATTTACACACTGTAAAAATTCACACTTCATAGCATACAGTTCTATGATTTTGACAAGCACAAAGAAGTGTAAACACTATATAATCATAATAGACATTTCCATCACCTCCAAAATTTCCCTCAGTCCCCTTCTCAGTCTCCCTCCATCCTCACTGATCTGCTTTCTGTCACTATTGTTTTGTCTTTTCCAGAGTGTCATATAAATGGAATCAAACAATATGTAGACTTTTGAGCCTGGCTCGCTTCACTCAGCATGATGCATTTGAGATTCACCCATGTTGTTGCATGTATCAGTAGTTCATTTTATTTTATTTTATATTTTATTTTAATGAGCACTAGTCCGTTGTGTGGATATATGACAGTTAACCAATTGATGAACGTTTGGGTTAGTTTCAGTTTTGACTATTATGATTAAAGCTACTATAAACATCTGTGCATAGGATTTTTAGTGAACATGTGTTTTCATTTGTCTTGGATAAATATCTAGGAATGGGATCGCTGGGTCATAGGGTGAGTGTTATGTTTACCTTTATAAGAAACTGCCACTCTGTTTTCTGAAATTCTACCTAAATTTTAGATTCTTAAATTGGTAATATCCTATCTTCATGGATAACCACTGGTCAAGCTAAGGTCTTGAAGATGGCATATGACTGTTGTAAGGAAAAAATAGGATGCACAGATGTGATGAGAAGGCAAAAGAGATCACATGTGAAAGTATACGTATGAGGTATCTTCTGATCTGGCCTTACAGTCTATACTTTGAAGATATAAGTCAGGATGAAATCAAGGTGGTGCCTGTCAGCTACCATTTGCAAACACCTATTTCCCTACTCCTGGCTCTAAAGCTCAGCACCTCTCATATTACATACACACCTCCTACCACATACACCAGTCTGACTCTGGGTTCTATCCAAGGGACTGAGAGTGTATCAGTAATTCTAAAAACTTGATGTGTGCCGAGAAAAAGCAATCATGCCTCACTGTTTGACACTATTAACAGTGTCCTGGAGGCTCTTTAAGAGGAAAAAAAAAAGCTAAGAAAGAAAACCTTACTCAAAATACATTTTTTTTTCCTTCTGGCACATTTCCTGAATCCAGCTGTAACTGGAAAAGCATGTGCCAAAATGCAGTTTGGAAAAGTGTTCATTTTTGTGGGTGTTTCAGCTCTGACTGGAACCAGGAAGCAGCCAAAGTCTGAAATGTGAATGAGCTCCCCCCGAGCCTTCCAAACCAGTTTTACAGTATTATTTTGCCCAGCATTATTGCCGTCCAAAGCTCTAACTCCAGGTCTCCTAATATACAATTTCAGGATGGTGGGGGTCTATTTACATTAACTCTAAGATTAATGAAGATTGGGGTGGAGAATGGGAAATGCTGCTTTCTCTGCTTCTGGTTGCTGACACTGTCAGAACTTTGTGTGAAATTTATAAGGCAAATGCCTTCAGGAAGAGGGGAAAAGGATTTAAGGAACTGATGAACCCTGTCCCTGAGGAACTGGGAGCCCTGAATGGTTTACAGATCTTCCTGTGTCTTGAGGGAGTAAATGGTCCCCTGACCATGTGTCATTTTTTAAAATGGCAGGGGCTATATAGGGCTCAGATAACTCAGTGTTGATAGAGTTCTTTAAAATAACTTTTCACATAGTGAAAATAGCACTCTTGACGAGTAGCTCTTCACAATCACTGATTGAGAGTCATACTTTAGTCACCACACATGACCTGTCATTTACAGCTTGCAGAGCACAGCTGTTTGTGGGTGATCTATGATGAGTTGTCTTAATAGGAGAAGTTGAGCAAGAAACGTACAGCCTTGTTGCTCATTAATTCCTTCTTCAAACTCTGTGAGAGATACAAGAAGCTGCCCAGAATTTAATACTCATAGACTAGTAGTCATAGACCTTATGAAAAAGGGATAAGCACAGAGAAATGAAGCCATTTAGAGTCTGTCAGAGAACAGTAAATTTCAAAAACAACCCTTCTGTTTCATTAAAAATTTATTTATTCAAGTTTAATGTACTTTGAAATTAATTTGCATTTTATAAAGAATAGAATATATTTTCATAATACTTTACCAAGGAAACACTACCCCAGAAAGGTTACTTATATGCTGTGACAATGTCAAGTGTGTTATGCCCTAAATTTGACATGCTTGAGTATTAAATTCGTGTTCCATAAATTAGTCATAACGTCTTAACTTTTTAATATAACATGGCTCTTGATCAAAGCCTTCTTGAAATACACCTTGCACTTCAAGCTCATTTAATCTGAATATACCCATTCTTAATTCCTATCAAAGAAATATGTGTAATATATTTCCTGAAAGTGCACATAGTGAGAGAGATAACAAATTGAATTTTTTGCTTCTAAAATAATCTTAAATGGTAAAGGGTCTGTCATGCAAAATCTTGGCTTATAGACTTGTAGTTCCAGTTTTCTGACAAGGAACTTTTGTTATCAAACCACATAGTATTTTTCTAAAATATTTTATAGTTCATTAAAGTAGAGTTATAACATGTTAGACTACTGGGGGAATTTAAATAGTATTTAATTCAGTGGTCTATAAACTATGGCCCATGATCCAACCACCTGTTTTTGTAAATAAAGTTTTATTGGAACCCAGATGCTTCCATTTATTTAAGTAGTGTATATGGCTGCTTTCCTGCTATTGTGACAGAGTTGAGTACTTGCAACAGACACCATATGGCCCACAAGCTTAAACCACTTACTATTTGACCTTCAAGAAAGTTTGCCAAGACGTGATTGTCTATGCCCTACATTTTATAAAAGACAAAACAAAATAGTTAACATTTTCCATTACTGTTTGAGACAGGGGACTTGATTACCATATCATGAAATCTTAAAATTCCAAAAATATGTTCTGGTTTGCTTTACATTGATATATATGTGAGAAAATCTCCTTCATCCCTTTGTACTAAAATGAGATTGAACTAGTATGTGTGATGGGAAAGGGACATTGACTCTGTGTTCTTTCTCAGAGACCCAGATATAAAAGGCTCAGGGAACCTACAGCTACTTAGTATTTAATGAATTTAAACATTACATACAGAATTGAGTTATTGATCAGAATAGAGTAAAGGACTTCAAAACAAACTAGGCACGTGCAGTGAAGAGACATCTCTCCTTCCTTATAGTAAAAATATTCAATAAGGAGCTATGAAATAAATCAACTACACAACTCTTCTTGTAATCCCTCCCTTTTTTTTCAGTTTAGTAATGACAAAAAAGAAGCATCAGACATCGAAAGAACAAATGGAATGTTCCTCAGTCAAGTTGTAAGCTGACAGCTTTCCTGAAAGGAGATTAGGGACATAGTGTAAGAAAGTCCATAGAAGCATTTGACTCTAAGCTGTCCTGAAGTCAGAAAATATCAGGGAGTCTTTATCTTAAGGATGCTTGGAAAGGACTTTTAATGCCAGGTAAAACTGGTAAAATCATCTGCAGTGTCCAAGAATGGTACCCCCTGGAGTTATACAGCATATAACCTATGCAAACTTATGTGGCAGTACTGTATCTGAAGTACGAGCACTTACATTTTTAATGTAAATCAATTTTTAGTAGGAAAAACATAAATTTACAAAGTAGAAGTAATTATATAAAAGTGCTATTTGCATCACTAAACATTCTGGGTCCTTAAGTATGTGTTTCAATTCATTGGCATTCAGTTGCTAGAGACCTGCCTCCCTATTTTCATCATAGATATCACAGTTCTGTCCAGCACCCACCTCAGAATCTTCACTTGCACAATACAAAATATATTTCTAACTCCAAATATATAACATTTTAAATAAAGGCAGTTAAAATCATTAATTTTTTATAATCATAGTTTTTCTTTTAAATAATGTTATTGAGGTATAACTTATGCACAATGAAATGCATCTATTTCAAGTATCTAGTTTGATGAGTTTTGACAAACTTGTGTACCCTAGTGACCACCATCACAATCAACTTATAGAATATTTGCATTACCCCAGAAAGTCCCCTCTTGTCCCTTTACAATTACCACCCAACATCTGCAGATAATTCTTGGTCTGCCTTCAGTCATCATAGATTAGTTCTGCCTGTTCTAAAAATTCACATGAATGGAATAGTACTATGCGTGTGTGTGTGTGTGTGAATATATATTTATATGTAAAATTGTTTTTCTTCCACTCAGTTTTTGAGATTTATCCATGTTGTTGCATGTATCAGTGTTTCATTTTGCTTTGTTGCTGATGCCACTCGTTGTATGAACATACCACAGTTTGTTTACCTGTTCACCTGTTGACAGGTATCTGTTTGTTTCTAATTTGGGGCTAATATGATAATGCACCTATGAACATTCATGTAAAGTCCTTATGAGGAAATATGTTTTATTTCTCTTTGGTAAATAACAAAGAATGAAATTTCAGTTTTAAGTTCAGCTTAAGTTTTTAATGCTTATTCTACTTTTTTTCTGCCAGAGAACTCTGTTCTCAGTATTCCTTCACATCTATGTTTCAATTTGTATTAATACTTATTAAAATAAAATGAGATTGGTTAGCAGACATTTGGTGCTGTCCAAAATATCCATAATATATTTGGTCCAGAAGACATTTGGTCCACACCAAAAGGGCCTTGAAATTTGGTCCTATCTAAAATGTCCACAAGCATATTTGGTTCATGCCAAGTGGTTTTGGACAGGACCAAATATCAAGGATTTTGCATGAATTCTTTTTTTATTTGGGAGGAATCACAAAACAAAGATGAAACTCAGGGGCTTGTGCAAGACCTGAACAGGAAAGGTCTGCCCCAGGGTAAGAGAAATGAAACTCTTCGAGCATTCTAGAGTCTTGGTGACATACTTTCATGACCTATGTGGTGTGAAACCTTACTTGTTACAATTCTTGGCCGGGAGAGGAAGGAATATAACCAAGAGATAAAAATCCCTAGTATCAAGTTGACATGAGCTTAAAAGTCTCGTACCCTAAAAGATGGCCCAGTTGATCATGAGTGCCTCTTAAAAACCACAGAGATCCCTAAAACTTAGAACATACATTATGAGTCAACAACAAAATAATATACTTAGGAATAAACAAAAATGATCACTTAGATGTCAAGGCTGTCAAAATTGTGAAGGAAATGAGATTTTATTCTACATGAAAGCTAAAAAGTTGTCCTGCCACAATTTCATGGGTTCTGATAGAATGCTGTCTGGGTAAGAGACAGGGGATGTTATTACTCACAGCATTGTCAGTAGCCAGAGTATCGCCATTTATCCTGGCTGCCTAAACCCCAATTCCCATGGCGAAAGGTGAAGAAGGCCAGGTCACATCCAATGCTTAGTGGTGCAACTCTGTTACCCTGCTGGCTAGTGGTATGGCATGATTTGCCTGGGGTTCTAGCAGTGCAGCTCTCTTTACGTCCCAGTTCTCTAGCTTTCCAAATGATTATCAGGATCTCTCAAAATTGTTTAAATCAATTGTTTTTACTGCTTTAACAGGCCTGAATCAATTTCTGATAGTTGCCTTAGGACCTGATGAACATACCAACTTTTTATTCAAAAGATTTTTTCCCAGGGCTTCCCTGATGGCACAGTGGTTAAGAATCCACCAGCCAACGTAGGTGACACGGGTTCGAGCCCTGGACTGGGAAGATCCCACATGCCACAGAGCAACTAAACCCGTGTGCCACAACTACTGAGCCTGAGCTCTAGAGCCCGCGAGCCACAACTACTGAGCCCACAGGCCTAGAGCCCGTGCTACTCAACAAGAGAAGCCACTGCAATGAGAAACCTGCATACCACAGTGTGCTACACAGTGAAGAGTAGCCCCTGCTCGCCACAACTAGAGAAAGGCTGTGCGCAGCAACAAAGACCCAATGCAGCCAAAAATTAATTAATTATTTTTTTTAAAAAAGATTTTTTCTCAGACGTTCTGTTATAAAAATGAAATCACAAAAGAAGCTATTGTATTTGGGTTATTTTCTACTCTTCTAGTATAGGCTCTTATTTTCTGCCCAGCTGTACTGATGTACTCAATGTAACATTTCTATTCAAGGTCCGTTTTGCTTCACAGTAAAATTCTTCAAAGAGGAAGGGATTAATATAGTTCAACTTAGCTTCTCTGTGTCACAAACAAGAAATGTAAATTGTGAAGTCAAATAATTTACTTAGTATATCTGATAAAACATAAATCCACTGAAGTAAAAGTAATTATCAAATTATATTTGCCCCCCCCAAAAAAGAAGAAAACATAGTCCAGAAGAAAAATAGTGCCTCTGCTCTAATATGCAACATTCGAGAGACCCTTGGAAACTCGCTTCTCAATAATATGTCACTTGATTTTCCTTGGTCAAATCATCTGTCTCTACCAGGGTTCTATAAACATAAACATGTGGATAGCATGGAGAGCTCCAGAATCCCAGGGGCAGTATCATGCCCCTCCCACTGGAGTTTACCATAATTTCTGTGATGAATCTTTTTCTACCATTAACACTTGCAACACCATAAAGTCTGCAGGATTGTATAGCCCAAGCAATAGGATGGTTGCACTGCAGTCTAGACCAACTTGGAGCCCCAGACAAAGCGAACAGCTTTCCATGCCACCCAGTATATGGGTTGATAATATTGCTAGGCATGGAATATGTTGCCTCCAGAGCCCAAAGAAGCCTACCAGGCTATTTTGTAGTAGGGGATGCAAGACACAACAATTTGTCTTTTACTTTAGAAGGGATATTCTGGCATAGCCCTGACCACTAGACCCTTTAAACCTTCACTGAAGTGGCTCTTCCCTGAATCTATGTAGGATTTATCTCCCACCCTCTGGCATGTCTTACCAAGGCCACCAGCATATCAGCCACCTTTTACTTTTCCTGTCAGTCATCATGATATCAATGTAGTGCAGTGGTTCTCAAAAATAATATGGTATCCCAGGGTGAGAGAGGGGCTGTGGCAGAAATTTGTATCACCATTAATAACAAAATGAGGTAGGAGTGGTAGTCCTTTTCATATCTTCATTAAATTTTCCAGTCTGGCCCCTAGAGAAAATAGATGGATCCTGGGAAGTGACTGCAGACTCCCTCTTACTTAAACATGAAATAGCTATGATCAGCTATGCCTTCCACACTGTGTGCAGAATTTACCCCAGAGACCAGGGACTTAATGTTGGTGCTACTCCAACTGCCAAATGTAGAAATTCCAGTCATACACTCAGGAACTACGGAGATAACTGCAGGGGACCCACTGTGAGCTGGACTTGTCAGAACTCTGCTTACTACCTGGCTCCCATAGGTCCCCACTCTGAAGGGGTACAGTGATGGTGCTTTTAATCTCTGGGTATCAAAGTCAACTCCGTGTCCAATAATCCTCCCCAAAGCAGACATGGACCCAGGTAAATGGCCATAGGCTCTGCTGGGGAAGGATTGAGGGAATTGTGCTCGTATGTATTTGCCATGGTCCAGCAGGGTCCTTCCTCCTAGAGACCCAGCCAGTGGGTTCTGGATCTGAACACTGGCTTAGGTATAGAACGAAGTGAAGAATCGTGACTCTTAATTAAGGAGACCACCATTGACCTCATGTTCTTCTTTTCTTGACTTTGATTTATTTGGTTTTGGTTTTGGTTATAGATGGTAAGCAACACCCTACACATGTACAGATTAGAATTCAGGCAAAGATTCAAGATGTTTCCTATGCAGATTTCCAGAATTCTTTCTCTAACTCCTTCCTGTCTTGTAGTGTGGCCTGCAAATTCAGGTCACCTGTCCCACTGCCTGCAGTCTGTGTCTCTTCAATTCCCCAGGACCACTGAGCTTTGCTTCAGATCTAGAAAGAGCCTTCTGACAGGAAGTTCATCTCAGGTGCAGTTTCCTTCTCACAGTGACCACAGATCTGTTCTCCCTGGTGTCCAGTGTCTGAAATCAGATGTTTCATATGGTTTGTACAGTTTTCTCATTGTTCATGATAAGAAGTTAAGTGCAAGCATGGCTATTCTATGGTGGGAAGAGGAAAGTTCTGTCTTTAAACATTGACACTTATTTTAACCATAGAAGTGAATTGCTTTTATAATTCAAATGATTTAAAAAGCTAACATTTATACAATGAGTTTATGACAAGGACATTATAAAATGTGTATTTTTTAAAATAGTCTGTGGTAAACATCTGCCCTAACTCACCTACCTTCTCTAGCTTCTCAGCCAATTCATAGGTAAACAAGTAGCCCACATTCACAAATTTCATGGGGCTTCCAAATTTCATGGGGCTTCCAAATACCTGAAATAGATTATAGTGTCTCTCCCAAGTCTTTTCCTTTCAACAGTGTTTATTTAATAAAGTGTCACTGAGTCAATTTCATTCCAGGCACAGTACTTGGTCCTCTTCACCACAGGACAGAGTGATCTTCTGAATGCACTCTGATACCCACATGCTTCTCTAGCCTGCCTCCAATTTCCCACATCTTGGATAGCAGCCTGCAGTTCTTTTCCTTAGTTCCAATAGGTTATCTTGAGCACAATTCAAGCTCTTCACCACCACCCCCCAAAAAGAATTAGCCTCCACCTTCAATAGCAGTACACTTTGCTGAAATTCTGATATTCTGAAATTCTCACATTATTATTGCTTTCAGCCTCTCTTTTCTGGGTCTGAGGCCGACTTCCTAACTTCTCTGTTCTTAGGAGAGGTAGTAGAGAGCAGGGTGCATTTAATTCCTGGCTCTTTCACTTTCTCTTTGTTTGAACTTGGGTAGGATATGTAACATATTTGGGTCTCTGTCCGTCTCTGAAAAAGGTGTTGTTAGTGTCTGCCTCAAATGATTGTTGTGATGATTGAGTTTATATATGTAAAGCCCTTAGAACAGTATCTGGAATACAATAAGCACTCAATAAATATTAGCCACTATTATTATTTCTCAGAATCATCAACACCTGGCTTCCAATCATTTGATCACCATATGAATTCTAAGTTGCTGTATACCCTGTGCCTTAGTCATGAGTTTAGATGTCTTCAGGTCCAAGAATTTTGGAAGCAAAATTCAGACCGAAGTGCTTTTAAACTCTTGACCCCGACCCCTGGTGCCCTCTTCAAGGTGAGTGTCTGCAGCAAGGTCACTTTCCTCTGTCCCCGACCCATCCATTTTCAGCTTGCTCTGCACTAGTTGCCGGTCATGTGTCTCCCCGGGACTGGTACCACTCCCCTCATGAGACAAGCTATCATGAATCGGTAGCATTCACAAGGCCACCATGAAGCCAGCCTTTGGCTCCTGAAGGGGCAGCTAAGGCCCCAAAGTGCCAGCTGTGATTATAAGTATATTTGAAAACTGACGAGAACAGAGAATAAGTGATGACAGGCAAAACAAGTAAAGACTTGTGTATTTGGCTCTAAAAGCAAAAAGAAATAGGCAAAGAATACATCTTGGTCAGAGAAAGAATGTAGTTCTGAAAGAATGTAGCGCAGCATGCAATAGATGTTTCCATAAACCGAATTGTAATTACACAATCTGTACTTTAGAGAAGAGACCCGTTATAGAATCAAAGGGATTTAGAGCAAGACTATAGCTAAAATTTAAAGTCTGTGTACACAAATAAGTAAAATAAATCAATCTAATTAATAAAACAGATATTTATATCCCAGGTATAAAACACTGACTTGGGCTTCCCTGGTGGCACAGTGGTTGAGAATCTGCCTGCCAATGCAGGGGACACGGGTTCGAACCCTGGTCTGGGAAGATCCCACACAACTAGGCCCGTGAGCCACAACTACTGGGCCTGCGCGTCTGGAGCCTGTGCTCCGCAACAAGAGAGGCCGCGATAGTGAGAGGCCCGCGCACCGCGATGAAGAGTGGCCCCCGCTTGCCACAACTAGAGAAAGCCCTCACACAGAAACGAAGACCCAACACAGCAAAAATAAATAAATTAATTAATAAACTCCTACCCCCAACACCTTAAAAAAAATCACTGACTTCTACTTCAGCTGGAGGATTTGTAAGTCAGTAGTGCATCTTATAAATCAAGTGCATGAACCAGTCACCATTTCCTGAGAATATAAATCAGTCATGGTCTCAAAGCAGTTGCATGACTTGGAAAAAACTCCTTGGATGAATAAATCAGTCACTTCCAGATATATGAATAAGTGACATGCCCCATAAATCACATGACTGCATACACATGCTTCATCAATCAGAAACTTTTATTTATAATTGAAAATTTTAAAACACTTATTGCAAACAATTTACTAAACACCAGTCCCACATTCCCATAGTACTGTAAGATGCTGTGTATAAGAAATGCAAAAGTTTACCTGTGCCAGATAGTGTTTTTCACCGAACAGCAAACTGATATGTTGGGCAGAGTTTGCTGGTACTTGTGCTTATAGTAACACCTCATTATCCTGTATGGAAAATGTAGGTGAGTACGACTAACTCATACACAAGCATATCTTTCAAACCATGTCTTTCGAATTATGTGGCTATAAATGCATCAACTATTGGAAAACTGTTTCTTTTGGAGAATGTTTTTGAAAATAGGTAAAGCAATGTAATTGTAATTAAAAATAAATAAAAATAAACATTTACCTAGATAATCATAAGACTACCTGCTAATGTTCCATTAGCATATGTAAATTTTACTAATATAATCACGTTTTGTGTTTGCTTAGCATTTTATACATTTATAACTTTCACTTACAATTGTTATACTCATTATCATCATTTTACAGATGAGAAAAATGTGGATGATAATTAAAATCCAAGGTCAAGTGTCTAGCCCAGCTAGAATTCAGGTTCCTTTCTTCTATTTTGTATTCTTTCTGTTTCACCAGGTCACCTTTCATGCGTTTTTCTGCCATTAGAATGGCATGGATAATTTTTAATCTTTTTATGAATATGTGAAATTCCTAGTTTTAAGCTTAAAGTTTACTAATTTAAACTTACTTCTACAGCCTTAGTAAGGTCACCCATATTCTGAAACATCAACTGCTAGTTTTTAATGGTATAGTCATCATAAAATATTTATTTGTACACCATTATACATCTGACATGAGCTGAAGCTTGGATTTACATTTGTAATAACAAATACCTTTTTGCTGTATAGATTCCTTATAATCCATTACAAGTTTAATGATTTTTGTCACTGAACAAAGACCATCATTGAATGGTGGAATTTCATACATTTTCTAACTATAATTCGCGTGACTGCATAATCACACTACTCTAATCTTAAAACCTATTCAAATGCGTCCACACATATTATCTGATTATCAGGCACTCTCCAGGAAATGTCAGGCCACTCACTGAGTTCATTCCTGTGACTTAATATGGATGAAGTTTCAAATACTACTATTTCTCGTTATCAAACAGGTAGCTTTTGATAAAAGCAATTCAGAGCCTAGCAAGGGAATCTGACCTACTTTCATAAAGAGAACCATGTTCAGTGTACACTATAAAAAACACTAATTAGAAGTCATTTTTCCTTATTGGCTTAAGTGTTAGTTTGACTTTAAAAGTCAATTTTAATTTCAGACTGTTTTGCATTAGAATTGTTGTTGTACTCAGCTTACAGACTGTTCTGGCAGCTAGTTTCCTCCTCATGTCAGTTAGCTGTTGGGAAGGAGAAAGTGAAAATTGTAATACAGAATTCACAATATCAATTCCACAGTATGGCATTTAGAGTTATACTCTTTTTGAGTTGCTGCTTAGTAATTTGCTAATGAATGATAATAACACATCTGTCCCATCTCTTGAGGGACAGGTATCACACAGACACTAAATCTTGCTTGGATAGCATAATTATATGGGATTCAGCATTATTCCACTTTATCAACAATGTGAGACACTTGAGAACTGCATGGACAGTGTGATCTAGAGAAAGAGTGCTGGTTGGGAAGAAGACAAGTAAATTCTACTTCAAGTTCAGGTGGTATTTACATGACCTTGGGCATGTCACTAATTCTAATCTAGTTTTAGTTTGTCTGTCTTTAACTTGAAGATTAGATTTCCCCCTTTGTGATTTTTTTTTGAATTTTATTTTATTTTTTCATACAGCAGGTTCTTCTTAGTTATCCATTTCATAAACATCAGTGTATACATGACAATCCCAATTGCCCAATTCATCACACCACCACCACCCCATCCCCACTTTCCCCGCTTGGTGTCCATATGTTTGTTCTCTACATCTGTGTCTCAATTTCTGCCCTGCAAACTGGTTCATCTGTACCATTTTTCTAGGTTCCACATATATGCGTTAATATATGATATTTGTTTTTCTCTTTCTGACTTACTTTACTCTGTATGACAGTCTCTAGATCCATCCATGTCTCAACAAATGACCCAATTTCATTCCTTTTTATGTCTGAGTAATATTCCATTGTATATATGTACCACATCTTCTTTATCCATTTGTCTGTAGATGGGCATTTAGGTTGCTTCCATGACCTGGCTACTGTAAATACTGCTGCAATGAACATTTGGGGTGCATGTGTCTTTTTGAATCATGGTTTTCTCAGGGTATATGCCCAGTAGTGGGATTGCTGGATCATATGGTAATTCTATTTTTAGTTTTTTAAGGAATGTCCATACTGTTCTCCATAGTGGCTGTATCAATTTACATTCCCACCAGCAACGCAAGAGGGTTCCCTTGTCTCCACACCCACTCCAGCATTTGTCGTTTGTAGATTCTCTGATGATGCCCATTCTAACTGGTGTGAGGTGATACCTCATTGTAGTTTTGATTTGCATTTCTCTAATAATTAGTGATATTGAGCAGCTTTTCATGTGCTTCTTGGCCATCTGTATGTCTGCTTTGGAGAAATGTCTATTTACGTCTTCTGCCCATTTTTGGACTGGGTTGTTTGTTTTTTTAATATTGAGCTGCATGAGCTGTTTATATATTTGGAGGTTAATCCTTTGTCCGTTGATTCGTTTGCAAATATTTTCTCCCATTCTGAGGGTTGTCTTTTTGTCTTGTTTATGGTTACCTTTGCTATGTAAAAACTTTGAAGATTGAGGTCCCATTTGTTTATTTTTGTTTTTATTTTCATTACTCTAGGAGGTGGATCAAAAAAGATCTTGCTGTGATTTAGAGTGTTCCTTCTATGTTTTCCTTTAAGAGTTTTATAGTGTCTGGTCTTACATTTAGATCTCTAATCCATTTTGAGTTTATTTTTGTGTATGGTGTTAGGGAGTGATCTAATCTCATACTTTTACATGTACCTGTCCAGTGTTCCCAGCACCACTTATTGAAGAGGCTGTCCTTTCTCCACTGTACATTCCTGCCTCCTTTATCAAAGATAAGGTGACCATATGTGCATGGGTTTATCTCTGGGTTTTCTATCCTGTTCCATTGATCTATCTTTCTGTTTCTGTGCCAGTACCATACTGTCTTGATTACTGTAGCTTTGTAGTATAGTCTGAAGTCAGGGAGCCTGATTCCTCCAGCTCCGTTTTTTACCTTCAAGACTGCTTTGGCTATTCGGGGTCTTTTGTGTCTCCACACACATTTTAAGAATTTTTGTTCTAGTTCCATAAAAAATGCCACTGGTAATTTGATAGGGATTGCATTCAATCTGTAGATTGTCTTGGGTAGCATAGTCATTTTCACAGTATTGATTCTTCCAATCCAAGAACATGGTATATCTCTCCATCTGTTGGTATCATCTTTAATTCCTTTCAACAGTGTCTTATAGTTTTCTGCATACAGGTCTTTTGTCTCCCTAGGTAGGTTTATTACTAGGTATTTTATTCTTTTTGTTGCAATGGTAAATGGGAGTGTTTCCTTAATTTCTCTTTCAGATTTTCATCATTAGTGTATAGGAATGCAAGAGATTTCTATGCATTAATTTTGTATCCTGCAACTTTACCAAATTCATTGATTAGCTCTAGTAGTTTTCTGGTGGCATTTTTAGGATTCTCTATGTATAGTATCATGTCATCTGCAAACAGTGACAGTTTTACTTCTTCTTTTCCAATTTGTATTCCTTTTATTTCTTTTTCTTCTCTGATTGCTGTGGCTAGGACTTCCAAAACTATGTTGAATAACAGTGGCAAGAGTGGACATCCTTGTCTCGTTCCTGATCTTAGAGGAAATGCTTTCAGTTTTTAACCATTGAGAATGATGTTTGCTGTGGGTTTGTCATATATGACCTTTATTATGTTGAGGTAGGTTCCCTCTGGGCCCTTTATGGAGAGTTTTTGTCATAAATTGGTGTTGAATTTTCTCCAAAGCTTTTTCTGCATCTATTGAGAATATCATATGCTTTTTATTCTTCAATTTGTTACTATGGTGTATCACATTGATTGATTTGTGTATATTGAAGAATCCTTGCATCCCTGGGATAAATCCCACTTGATCATGGTGTATGATCCTTTTAATGTGTTTTTGGATTCTGTTTGCTAGTATTTTGTTGAGGATTTTTGCATCTATATTCATTAGTGATATAGGTCTGTAACTTTCTATTTTTGTAGTATCTTTGTCTGGTTTTGGTATCAGGGTGATGGTGGCCTCATAGAATGAGTTTGGGAGTGTTCCTTCCTCTGCAGTTTTTTGGAAGAGTTTGAGAAGGATGGGTGTTAGCTCTTCTCTAAATGTTTGATAGAATTCACCTGTGAAGCCATCTGGTCCTGGATTTTGTTTGTTGGAAGATTTTTAATCACAGTTTCAATTTCATTACTTGTGGTTGGTCTGTTCATATTTTCTATTTCTTCCTGGTTCAGTCTTGGAAGGTTATACCTTTCTAAGAATTTGTCCATTTCTTCCAGGTTGTCCATTTTATTGGCATAGAGTTGCTTGTAGTAGTCTCTTAGGATGCTTTGTATTTCTGTGTTGTCTGTTGTAACTTCTCCTTTTTCATTTCTAATTTTATTGATTTGAGTCCTCTTCCTCTTTTTCTTGATGAGTCTGGCTAATGGTTTATCAATTTTGTTTATCTTCTCAAAGAACCAGCTTTTAGTTTTGTTGATCTTTGCTATTGTTTTCTTTGTTTCTATTTCATTTATTTCTGCTCTGCTCTTTATGATTTCTTACCTTCTGCTAACTTTGGGTTTTGTTTGTTCTTCTTTCTGTAGTTCCCTTATGTATAAGGTTAGATTGTTTATTTGAGATTTTTCTTGTTTCTTGACATAGGCTTGTATAGTTATAAACTTTGCTCTTAGAACTGCTTTTGCTGCATCCCATAGGTTTTGGATCATTTTCTTTTCATTGTCATTTGTCTCTAGGTGTTTTTTGATTTCGTCTTAGATTTCTTCAGTGATCTCTTGGTTATTTAGTAATGTATTGTTTAGCCTCCATGTGTTTGTGTTTTTTACGTTTTTTCCCTGTAATTCACTTCAAATCTCATAGTGTGGTGGTCAGAAAAGATGCTTGATATGATTTCAGTTTTCTTAAATTTACTGAGGCTTGATATGTGACCCAAGATGTGATCTATCCTGGAGAATGTTCTGTGCGCACTTGAGAAGAAAGTGTAATCTGCTGTTTTTGGATGGAATGTCCTATAAATATCAATTAAATCTATCTGGTCTATTGTGTCATTTAAAGCTTCTCTTTCCTTATTTATTTTCATTTTGGACGATCTGTCCATTGGTTTAAGTGAGGTGTTAAAGTCCCCCACTATTATTGTGTTACTGTCGATTTCCTCTTTTATAGCTGTTAGCAGGTGCCTTATGTATTGAGGTACTCCTATGCTGGGTGCATATGTATTTATAATTGTTATGTCTTCTTCTTGGATTGATTCCTTGATCATTATGTAGCGTTCTTCCTTGTCTCTTTTAACATTCTTTATTTTAAAGTCTATTTTATCTGATATGAGTATTGCTACTCCAGCTTTCTTTTGATTTCCATTTGCATGGAATATCTTTTTCCATCCCATCACTTTCAGTCTGTATGTGTCCCTAGGTCTAAAGTGGGTCTCTTCTAGACAGCATGTAGATGGGTCTTGTTTTTGTATCCATTTAGCGAACCTGTTTCTTTTGGTTGGAGCATTTAATCCATTCACGTTTAAAGGTAATTATTGATATGTATGTTCCTATGACCATTTTCTTAATTGTTTTGGGTTTGTTTTTGTAGATCCTTTTCTTCTCTTGTGTTTCCCACTTAGAGAAGTTCCTTTAGCATTTGTTGTAGAGCTGTTTGGGTGGTGCTGAATTCTCTTAGCTTTTGCTTGTCTGTAAAGCTTTTGATTTCTCCATCGAATCCGAATGAGATCCTTGCCGTGTAGAGTAATCTTGATTGTACGTTCTTCCCTTTCATCACTTTAAGTATATCATGCCACTCCCTTCTGGCTTGTAGAGTTTCTGCTGAGATCAGCTGTTAACCTTATGGGAGTTCCCTTGTATGTTATTTGTCATTTTTCCCCTGCTGCTTTCAATAATTTTTCTTTGTCTTTAATTTTTGCCGATTTGATTACTATGTGTCTCAGCATGTTTCTCCTTGGGTTTATGCTGTCTGGGACTCTCTGTGCTTCCTGGACTTGGGTGGCTATTTCCTTTCCCATGTTAGGGAAGTTTTCAACTATAATCTCTTCAAATATTTTCTCGGGTACTTTCTCTCTCTCTTCTCCTTCTGGGACCCCTATAAGGCAAATGTTTTTGCATTTAATGTTGTCCCAGAGGTCTCTTAGGTTGTCTTCATTTCTTTTCATTCTTTTTTCTTGATTCTGTTCTGCAGCAGTGAATTCCACCATTCTGTCTTCCAGGTCACTTGTCCGGTCTTCTGCCTCAGTTATTCTGCTATCGATTCCTTCTAGTGTAGTTTTCATTTCAGTTATTGTATTGTTCATCTCTGTTTGTTCTTTATTTCTTCTAGGTCTTTGTTGAACATTTCTTGCATCTTCTCGATCTTTGCCTCCATTCTTTTTCCGAGGTCCTGGATCATCCTCACTATCATTATTCTGAATTCTTTCTCTGGAAGATCACTTCTCTTCACTTCATTTAGTTGTTTTTCTGGGGTTTTATCTTCTTCCTTCATTTGGTACATAGCCCTCTGTCTTTTCATCTTGTTTATCTTTCTGTGAATGTGGTTTTTGTTCCACAGGCTGCAGGATTGTAGTTCTTCTTGTTTCTGCTGTCTGCCCTCTCTAGAATGTTCTTCTTTTGGATCTTTCCATGGTTGGCTCTCCCCCTTTGTGATTCTTGTGAATATTGTGAACAAACATTAATAAAATAGATGTGCTCTGAGTTCATCAGATGAGAATACTATGTAAGTCAAAAAGTATGTGATTGAGTCACGACAGGGTCTGGGGATTCATGATCCATTCAGTGTACTCATTCAGGGGGAAATAACCCATTTTAACCATGTAGAATTCATTGCTTTTAAGATCTTTTGGAAAATCATGTTCACTTCAAATCTGCCCCGTGTATAGCTTTGCATTCCTCTTTTAATTCCCATTGTTCTTTTCTTAGTAGTGAAAGCATGTATCTGGTCTTTATCTTTGTTAAATTTATTCAGTAAATGCAATTCTCCAACATGGTGATCACTTTTGTGGCACTTCTCTGTAGTTCTTAGAGTTGATGAAGTTCATGGAGAACTTCCACCTGAAGCTAAAATGTGTTTGACCATTGCATTGTGCTATGCATGTAACAAACACCAGTTAAGTCATCAATTAAATATAATGTTAAGTTGAAGTCTTTTTAAACAATAATATTAATTGGAACCTTAATATTAGTGAATTTATGTTTATGTAAAATGTGATCAATCTATCTTGCTTCAGTGTATCTAGATATTCTGGCATCTATGGCAGGATTGTATCCTTAGGTGTCTGTCCCCTTCTTCACTTCCACAAGAAACAGACTATAAAATAATCCTCATTTACCACCCTATCTTCACAGCCCTTCCTGTCCATCTGGATGTCAGATGGAAGCAAAGAGATCCATGGCACTTTGAAATAACTGAGGTGGCCCAGGTAGCATTTCATAATGCAATTTGCAAAGCCAAGGTCTAATATCCACATCTCTGTTTGAACTATCACTAAGTGGATAATGGAGGCCACATTTTCCTCCAGAGTCACACTATTTCCACATCTTCTAATTCATTATTCTTGAAGCACTTTGAGTTACCTAGACTCAAATTAGAGTTTAGGCAATGCTATTCATAGGCCAACAGAGTACATTGCAGAATCGTCTTCTTTAAGCCCTTGACCTTTTCCCAACAAACATTTCCTTTACCTATACTGAGCCAGCCTATGTTTTCACACACAATTTGTTATTCTTGGAATGCCCACTCAAGACAAAGGAGAAAAGGGGAAATGGAGAAAAAGGAAAAATATGGAAAATCAAGCAAGGCAGCATAGGTCCAATAAAATCCTTAGAAGAATATAAGAGAAATGAATTGGCCAGTCTTCAGAATTCGAAAGCTATCTGTTATATACCTTCCCAGAATAGTATTAATGCCTTAAGAAAAGTTTGACAGAATTCTTGAACAGACACTTTGGTAGTCAGCAGCACTGTTCCAGTCCTCCTTGCCCCAGGTTTATTGTAGGATTGCACTTCCTAACTGTTTATGGTTGTCTGGGGCTATGTAACTAGTCTGGCAAATGAAGAGTGAGCAGAAGTGAAGTATTACTTCTGGGCTACAGTGAGACTCTTCAGAGTGGTTTTTTCCCTCTGACACAACAGGCGAGATTCAAAATGTTGACTGTTAGACTGTCTACCTTAGTATCCGTGATAAGCACCTGGCCACGTACCACTGTCAAGTAGCATGGGCAAGAAATAAACCTTTATTATTTTAAGACACTGAGATACAATGTTGTGTTTTATGGTAGCACAACCAACACTATTCTATTACAGATACCAACTTTGTTAAGAATGAAAGGATAGTCCTCAGCAAGAATTTCCAATGCTTCAAGCAACTTTTAACCTGTATTTAGGCCTTGGTTTGATAATAAAGTAATGGCATAGATGCATGTAATATGATATGAATTATTCTCATGTAGTAATTTATTGAATGCTTTTTAGTTTTCAATAGATCTATTTAGTAGTTCCAGCCATTTGCATAATATGAGTCAGTTCCAGGATGAAAAAAGTCTACCCTTTATATAATGAACAGGTTCACCTGCCCCCGGGTGGCTGGTTGGTTCCCTTCAATATACTGCTATATCAGGGGCTCACCACTGTTCTCTCTTAATGCTATACTTAGTACAGCACAATCTCAGTAGTCAGATAAAAATTTCAGTGGGAGGAAATATTGAGTCCCTAATATTATGTCCACTGTGTTCATGAGTCCAGTGGGCATGAACTGGAATGGTTGAAGAAAGACAGTGACACCACAGTGTGGATCATATGGTCAACCTGAATGACAGTGCTTAGAAGAGGGGGCCATTAATGATAATTTATATGGAAAACAAATAATCTTCCATTCTGGTCCCATTTCAATAGATCCATTCACATATCTCCTCCCCATAGCGCCTTGTCACCAAACTTATAACCTTCTCTCTATGTCCCTGCCCATCTGACCAAAGAAATTCTTCTCTGTTCATACACCACCATAAACCTGTATTTCTGACAATCTCTCCAGTTGCAAAGCTTTCCACTTTGACCTTCCTAACATAGATAAATTTTGCTCCCCTCTGGTAAAGCAGATCAAGTGGGGAATGAATGGACTACTCTGTTTCAGTTCTAGAAATGCCATGTACAATTAGTTACCACCAAAGATAACTTCAGATCAAAGCACTTTTATTACCACCTTGGCTCTGCTGTCAATTACCTTGGCTCTGCTGCCTAACAGAATAACTATTACAATCTTATCCCTTTTCATTAGGTGCTGCTTCTTTGCCTCTGTCACCCAGGGATTTCATAACCCCACTGATATCAGAGAGTCTGTTTCAGTGTCACCATTTCCCATTTTCATACATGGCCTACAGAGAACAGACACTACAGGTCTTTGGCTAATGTACTTTTCTACACTGACATAATTCTCAATTCTGTGGTGAAGACAGAATTAAGGGGTGATTGAGCCAGTTGCCTATAAAAAAAAGTAATCCATTTCAGCAGTCTTATTTCCCTAAGACTTTGGATTTTTTTCCTACATTATACTAAGGAAATTCTGACATCCCAAATTCATTAATGATAGACCAATATTGAATCCAGGTTTTAATCAACTCACTGAGAAACCATTTAAAAGCACTCCCAGGTGCTCAGACTGGAACTCTAAATCAAGAAATAGTTTAAAAATCTCTAGTCATATAAACCCATATTAACAATGTAAAGCCTATCTTAAAATGATATCTTTGCCATCCTTGTCTAGAATCTGAGAGTCCATTCCTCAGATTTTTCTTTTACACGTTAACACAATATTGCAATTATTTTGATGTGAAAACCTTATTTTTCCTGGTTTACGTTTTAATTGGCTCCCAGGGGAATTTTGCAACCTGACTCCATTTATAGGCCTTGAGGCAAAGAATGGAAGTAGACATATTTTTTAAAAATAGATCTTTATTAGAGTATAATTGCTTCACAATACTGTTTTAGTTTTCTGTTGTACACCAAAGTGAGTCAGCCATATGCATAGCTTTGTCCCCATATCCCCTCCCTCTTAAGTCTCCCTCCCACCCTCCCTATCCCACTCCTCTAGGTCATCGCAAAACACCGAGCTGATCTCCCTGTGCTTCGCTGCTGCTTCCCACAAGCTAACTATTTTACATTTGATATTGTATATATGCCGATGCTGCTCTCACTTCGCCCCAGCTTTTCCCTCCCAACCCATGTCCTCAAGTCCCTTCTCTATGTCTGCATCTTTATTCCTGCCCTGCAACTACGTTCATCAGTACCATTTTTTTTTTTTTTAGATTCCATATATATGCGTTAGCATACAGTATTTGTTTTTCTCTTTCTGACTTACTACACTCTGTATGACAGACTCTAGGTCCATCTACCTCACTACAACTGGACAGCTACATGTAAAAGAATGAAATTAGATCACTACCTAACACCATACACAAAAATAAACTCCAAATTGATTAAAGACCTAGATGTAAGACCAGACACTATAAAACTCTTAGAGGAAAAACACTCTTTGACATAAACCACAGCAAGATCTTTTTTGACCCACCTCCTAGAGTAATGGAAATAAAACCAAAAATAAACAAATGGGACTTAATTAAACTTAAAAGCTTTTGCACAGCAAAGGAAACCATAAACAAGACAAAAAGGCAACCCTCAGAATGGGAGAAAATATTTGCAAATGAAACAACAGACAAAGGATTAATCTCTAAAATATACAAACAGCTCATGGAACTCAATATCAAAAAAACAAACAATCCAATTAAAAAATGGGGCAGAAGACCTAAATAGACATTTCACCAAGGAAGACATACAAATGGCCAAGAGGCACATGAAAAGCTGCTCAAAATCACTAGTTATTAGAGAAATGAAAATCAAAACTACAAAACACTCCCACCAACAGTGCAGGAGGGTTCCCTTTTCACCACACCTTTTCAAGCATTTATTGTTTTTAGATTTTTTGATAATGGCCAGATGTGAATGTAGGAGTCCCTCACTGCATTAAATCATACAAAGGCTATGACCCAGGGACCACTACTCAGAAGTAGGAGGGTAATTATTATGCTGTTGATGGGAATGTAAAATACAGCCACTATGGAGAATAGTATGGAGGGTCCTTAAAAAACTAAAAATAGAAATACCATATGATCCAGCAATCCCACTACTGGGCATATACCCTGAGAAAACCATAATTCAAAAAGAGACATGTACCACAATGTTCACTGCAGCTCTATTTACAATAGCCAGGACATGGAAGCAACCTAACTGTCCATCAACAGATGAATGGATAAAGAAGATGTAGCACATATATACAATGGAATATTACTCAGCCATAAAAAGAAACAAAATTGAGTTATTTGTAGTGAGGTGGATGGACCTAGAGTCTGTCACACAGAGTGAAGTAAGTTAGAAAGAGAAAAACAAATACTGTATGCTAACACATATATATGGAATCTAAAAAAAAAAAAATGGTTCTGACGAACCTAGGGGCAGGACAGGAATAAAGATGCAGACTTAGAGAATGGACTTGAGGACATGTAGAGGGGGAAGGGTAAGTTGGGACAAAGTGAGAGAGTAGCATTGACATATATATACTACCAAATGTAAAATAGATAGCTAGTGGGAAGCAGCTGCATAGTACAGGGAGGCAGCTCAGTGCTTTGCGACTGCCTAGAGGGGTGGGATAGGGAAGGTGGGAGGGAGATGCAAGAGGGAGGTGATATGAAGATATATGTATGCATATAGCTGATTTACTTTGTTATACAGCAGAAACTAACACAACATTGTAAAGCAATTATACTCCAATAAAGGTGTTTAAAAAGAAAAAAAAAAGATACATTCATCACAGTGTTCACTGCAGCACTATTTACAATAGCCAGGACATGGAAGCAACCTAAATGTCCATCAACAGAGGAATAAAGAAGATGTGGTACATATATACAATGGAATATTACTCAGCCATAAAAAGGAATGAAATTGTGTCATTTGCAGAGACGTGAATGGACCTAGAGACTGTTATACAGAGTTAAGTCAGAAAGAGAAAAACAAATATCGTATATTAACGCATATATGTGGAATCTAGAAAAATGATATGTATGATCTTATTTGCAAAGCAGAAATAGAGACACAGAGGTAGAGAACAAACGTATGGATACCAAGGGGGAAAGGGGGGCAGTGGGATGAACTGGGAGATTGAGATTGACATACACATACACTACGGATACTATGTATAAAATAGATAACTAATGAGAACCTACTGTACAGTACAGGGAACTCAGTGCTCCGCGCTCTGACTAATTCACTTTGCTGTACAGCAGAAACTGACACAGCAGTGTAAACCAACTATACTCCAATAAAAAAAAGTAGAGTTACAAGATAGAAGTGGAGGCCCTTGATGTCTTCAAGCAGAACTACCAGCTTGGACATTATAAATAAATTTGTCTAATCTAAACCATCATCATTTTGGGATTACTAATGCAGCAGCTGGACTGATATCCTAACACATAATTTGTACCTAAATGTGAGGTGCTACTGAAATAAAACCAGTAATGGAAGGCATTGGCAGTCAGGCAACAGTTGTGAGGATACTGCAGACTGGAACACTGGTGACTCATGCTATGGCAAAACATTTGATAAAACTATCACCAATGATACTTAAATTGCAGACCACATGCTTATAGAGCCTATAGCTCTATGGCAGTGTTTCTCAACATATGTCCTATTGGCATTTGGGATAGAATAACTTTTTTGTTGTTCAAGAATACCCTATATGGGAAAAGAATCTAAAAAAAGAGTGGATATATGTATATGTATAACTGATTCACTTTGCTGTATACCTGAAACTAACACAACATTATAAACAACTATGTTCCAGTAAAAATTTTTAAAAAATAAAAATAAAAGCAATAGGAGAGTAAGAGAACTCCAAGGGGAGAGAGAGATCAGATGGGGGGGCTTGTGTGTTTAGGTAATGCCATTCAACAGCCCAACACGGAGTCTGGGTCAGAGAGTTTTGAAAGGCTGCAGTAGCTTGGCATCTTTTATACTGACGGATCTTATCTATGGTTAGCCGATGTGGGTGTAGTTTCGTGCGTGTGGAAAGCAGGGAGGCTCTCAGTAGCTTAAAATATGCTTATTTGGGCTATGATTAAAACAAATGGATATCTAAAAATTTTATATTAGTGCTGATTGCCTTTTGAGCTAATAGGAGTCAGTCTGCTATAAACAAATAAACAACATACAGCTAATATACAGAGGCCATCTTTGGCTCATTTATAAAACACTGGGAAATCAGAAGACTTTTGACTTTTTTATTACCTCAACTCTGCTGATATAAGAGAGAAGATATTATCTTAGATCAATCATAGGAATTCCTTGGTTCTCTAATGATATTTTGAGACATTCAAAGCTCTACAGCATAGTTAAAATTAGCCATTCCACCCACACAGTACTTTTATGTTTGAACCAGTATTAACAGACTGTCCAGTCATTCAATCTGGATAGCTTGTCTTCAGTAGGACTTCATTCTAGGATCAACACAAGAGGTAATTTAAATAACTGTTATACCACTGGCTGACATAGGAACATATCTGATTTTCTACTGATAACTGGACCCTGGCCACAGAGCCAACTAAAGATTTGCATTTCTTTAAACATTGATTACCTGTAACCACTTCATGAAGCAGTTACTGTAACACTCAAACTTCACCTACAAATAGACAACAGAATTCATTCTAGTTAGTTCAGGCAGAAGGGGTTTAATAGAGGAAATTATGTGAATGCAAAATTGTAGATTAGCAGGCTCTAAACTAAATTGTGATTAACAACTCTCACTCTCTAGAATCCTCTATCACAAGGACACTGATACAAAAGATCAAAGACTCTGAATGCTGTTGCTGCTCCTGAGTATAAAACCACATCACCTCTGCCATGATCCAGGTCAGAAAAAAAGAAAAAGTGGGGGGGGGGGGAATGCTTCAATCCCTCCTTCTCTTAACATGGCACATTTCCTAATTAAAGATTTTGGAAATTGAATTGCATTCATTCTATTATTCATTCATGCATTTATTCCTAAAACGTCTACCATATACTTAGTTACTGTTCAAGGTGCTAAGGATGCGGCAGTGAACAATACAAGCAAATCTCTTTCTTATAGAGGCAAGGTAATAAACAAATAGAAATTTCTTTATATACTATGCCATATGGTAATAAATGATTTTGAGAAAATTAAAGTAGGATAAAAGGAAAGGATAATGTTTTTTTTTTTTTTTAAAAAGGAGGGATTACTATTCTATGTTTCTCAATCAAGGAAAGCTTTAATTATGTATGGCAATGATAGTAACATTTGAGCAGAGACCTGAAAGAATTGAGGGAATAAGCCATAAAGATATCTGGGAAAAGAGGAGAATGTGTTCAAAGGCTCTGAGGCAAGAGCCTGGTATGTTTAAGAAATAGCAAAGAAGTTCAGTTAGGGAGGGTCAGGGTGAGAAAAAGAGTGAGTGGAAGAGCATGAGGTTAGAGTTGGTGTGAGTCCTCTGATTAGGTAGTGCCTTTTAAATTGTGCTAAGAACTTTAGCTATTCTTCTGCATGAAATAGTAGGATATTGGAAGGCTCTATGTAAAAGAGTGACATGATTTGACAGAGTCTTGAATAATTTCATTGTGGCCACTCTGTGGAGAATAGAGTAGTAGTCTAATTCTAACTGCACTAGAGCTTTGGATCCCTCTACTGCTCAAGTGAAAAGTCTAGAGTAGTCCACTTAAGAAGTTATAATGCATTGGACCAGTATAGTGGTGATGAAAGCAGTAAGGTACCAGTTTCTGGATGTATTTTGAAGGTAGAATCTATAGGATTTGCTGTCAAATGTAAGAGAAAGAGATGAGTCAAGGATGGCACCAACATTTTTAACCTGATAAACTAAAATTGCCATTAATTGAGATGATGTTGAGTTAGTGGTTGGATGTACATTTGGAGTTCAAGAGAGAAAGCAAGATATAAAAAGTATATCAACATATAGAAAGTATTTAAAGCTGTGAACTAGATACTGTTACCTAAGTGTACATGTACATAGAGAAGAGACCCAAGGTTTGAACTCTAAGATACCGTGAGGTTTAGTAATACAGAAATGGAGGATAATCTAGCCAATGAGACCAAGAATGAGACCAAGAGTGAGTAATTTCCTGAACATTAAGTAAAGAACATGTTTCAAAAAGAAACAGCATGCTGTATCAAATACTGTTGACAAGTCAAACAAGAACAGGGAGTTGACCATTAGATACAGCTATGTTGAAACATTGGTGATCTTGACAGCTGTTCAGGAGAATTACAAAAATGAAAGCTTGATTAGAGTAGGTTCAAGGGAGAATGGAGGAAAGGAAATAGGGACAATAAATATAGACAACTCTTTCAAGGGACTATAGCTGAAAATCATATGGGTCAAATGAGTTTTAAAAATAGGAGATATTATAGCAGGTTTATATTCTGATGTAATGATTCAGTAGAGAGTGAAAATTTGATGATGCCAGAGATAAAGGAGGACAAAAATAAAAGGATATCGTTGAGAAGTCAAAGGTCATAGAATGCAATGAAATTCATTCAAACTAATAGGAGACAAGAAGAGTGTATGGTGGTGGTGTTTGAAAATCTTATTTGATTGCTTATATTTTCTCAGTGAACTAAGTAAGAGTGAGGATGGGAGGGGGCAGAAGCAGAGTTATTTTGAGACCTGAGAAAAAAAGTTACATAATATCCCATCTAGGATAAGAGGAGAGTGCATAAGTTGGTGAAATGTAGAATTGCAAAGCAACACAATGAGTACAGTTGAGGTTAATGGTCATAAGTTAAAATAAGACTAATCAGCATGGTTGTATGATTTTCTGCACCCATTTTTACTGCTCAGGTGCTGGCAGAGTATGAAGAGAGTTGAATTTAACCAGCTCTAGTACTTTTCCAAGTGAGTGTGAAAGAGAAAGAGAGAAGCAAGACAGTTGAAGTCATAAGCAAGGATGTGCTCACAAAGATGAACCATGTAATAGTAATAGTAAATTAATAGAATCATTGAATTGTATGTCCTAGTCATATAACATTCTTGCAATTGGGATAATAGAAGCAGCATGCTAGAAATATAGGAGGTAGTGGACATAGTGAAGGGTTTGAAACTAAGAACACAGTTAGTGCAGTTTTGGATAGTGAAACAATCTGGCATGTGACCTTAAAAATAGGGGACTGAGGTAAGGCCAAGGAGATCACTGGAGGACAGAAGGCCAAGAAACAGCGAAACCAAGCACATGAAAAGAGTATCTTACACAGATATTGAAATCACTATGAGTTATGAAATGTGTGGTGTTAGAAGGAATGACAAGAAAGCCAGAAGCTCAAACCTTTAAGCAATGCCAGTAGCGTATGAGGACAGCTAATAAGGAAGAAGAGTGGGTATTATATTTTGAAAAAAAATGGAATCCTGAAACTGGAGGTGAAAATCTTCAAAGGATCCTGCAAAATTAATTTTAAGTTTTCCATCCTCTGTAGACTGGAATGGGGTTGGAACAAATGTTGAGTGTGCCAGTCCAAATGTTCACCATAAATCTCATTAAATTATATGCAAAATTTTGTGTATGTGTCTATGTATCTCTTTTAGAGAATATAAATTTATAGCCTTACTGAGAATTTCAGTGGGTCCATGATCCAAGAAAGTTTTACAGGCATTTATAAACATTAAATTTAATTAAATATTTATTGGGCATCTATTTGACAAGTACTGTTCTTGGAATTGAGACCTAAAGATGTGTAAGACAGAATCTTTGTCATAAAATTTCTTAGACTCTGGTTCTCGTGGGGTAGGAATGAGGATATTTGTGAGGGGAAAATCTGTATTACAAGGTTTATTTGAATGAGTGCTACGGGAAGCAAAAGGGACATTCTATAGGATTGTAAGTGAAGAAGTTATTCTTTGTGACTGGATGGTTCAGAGAAGCCATAAAGGAAAGAGTAAACTTGAATTAGACTTTAAAGAGTAAAGGTGTTTCTATAAATAAAGGGAAGAACCAGGCTCAAGAAATGATGTTTAAAAAGTCATAGTCTTAGAATTTCAGTATCTCCTCTGGGATGACAATAAATATTATTGAATTCTAGAGTTCAGGAAAGGACAGGATGCAATAGAAGATGTTTCCTTTGGGGCCATTTCAGGAAAAGTTTGGAACATGACATGAGAGTGTGCAGACAGCAGGAAGCTAATGAATATTACTTGAGACTACAAGTGACATGTGACATGATCCAACTTGTGATTAAGGAAAAAAATATTTCAACAGCAATGCAAAGAATGAATTAGAAAGTCAGGAGATTAGAAGAAGGGAGAGATTTTTAGATGACTAATACCATGATCTAGACAAAAAATTGTGAAGTTTAAATTAGGATGATAGCTGTGAGGAATGGACAAAAGGACATACTCATTAAAAAAAATAAAATAGAGTAGAATCTCTAGCACTTGGCTACTGATACATTTGCTTGGGTGAGAAAGGGTATAGAAGGTTGAAAAAAAGGGAAGAATGAAAAAATTATTAGTATTTATAGCTTTTGAAACTGGGTCCCTGGTAGTGCCATTACCAGAGAAGAGACCCAACATGGAGAGATTTTCAGTGGACGCTAAGAGGGGAGAGTAGAAAGAGATGAAATCAGTATGGCGTGTGCAGGAGGTTTCAACTCTATCTGTAATATTGATTCCTTTTTGAAAAATTTGAAGCAAGTATGGCATTCATACAGCTGACTGTGGGAACAGGTGTCCTTTCTATTTTTCTCCTTGTATGTTTGCAACATTTCATTAAATTGTTTTTAAACTTAGTGCAATGCTTTAAAAAAAAAAAAAAGAGTTACTGTGTTCAATCTCAGTCTTTGTGTTCATAGGAAATTCAGGTTTGGAGTTCAGGAGGAACCGGGGTTCAAAATACAGATTTAGAAGTCCTTAGCTTTGAAGTGACATTAAAATCACTTATTTTATTGGATAATTTATATGAGGAAGAGAATGTGAATCACAGAGGACTAATAGAGTAACTTGAAGATTAATACTAATAGCGATAATAAAAATATCAATAGCTCCCACCCAATCTGATAGCCAGACAGCAATACCCAGTAACGTCATTCCCATTGTTTACCGGCCAGTAGCTGTTCTTGCTGGTTGGTGCATCTGCTCCGTTTCACAGTTGGTTAGGTACTTATCTTCAGCTACCCTGGACTAAAAATCATTATATTTAAGAAGGATCCAGTGATGTAGTCTGAGGATGAACAATCAGTGAAATAATAGGAGGAGAGCATTTTAAGAAGGTGTCAAACATATGTGTGATTGGGGGATTCTTGGTAACAAATAAAAGCAGTTTCAGTAGAGAGGTGAGGGGATCGATGCCAGATGGCTCAGTCGCGTGCAAGAGTATGTTTGTAGTGAAATGGGGGTAGCAAATACATATTACTTTTTTCCCAAGCTGGTTAGGGGAAGCAAAGAAAGAGATGATATATCAGTCAGGATTCTCTTGGTTACAAGTGAAAGAAAACATGAATTCAAAACACCTTAAATGACCACAATAAAAGAAAAAAATTGGAGGTTGGGGTAAGGAGTGATAATTAACCATATCTGGCTGGTAAACACACTTCAGGCAAGGCTAGATCCAGAGACTTTTAATGATGTGGTCAGGTTCTAGCTTTTCTTTTTCCATACAGTTCTTGGGGCTCTATCTTACCTGGATTTGACGCAGAACAAAAAATAGAATCAGTTTCTCAGAATTTCCAGCAATCAGGTGCCTAAGGTTGAGTGCATTGCTTTTTTCAGTTCATAACACATCAACTTGAAACTGGCCCTTACAAAACATTATGCTTTAAATATATGTTTATGTATTTATCTATGTATTTCTATCACTATGTGCTGATCCCACTCTGCTTTCCCTATGAAAACAATTTAATTTGTTTATTGTTTGTCTTTTTATTTATTGTGGTTTTGTAAAATGTGTACTATTTTGTGTAATTGTGTTTGAACTTAATGAGATGGATGTTATATATACTACTGTTTCACTAAGCACTGTTTTTAGGTTCCAGTTATGTTACTACTGTACATGGAATCCATTGATTCTATTTGCTATGTAAAACACCCCACAGTGTGCAACTACCATATTTCCCTTGTTTTTCTCAGTGATAGACATTCAGGCTGCCCCCAACTCCCTATTCTACAAACAGTGTATTTATTCACAAATATGATGGGCCTCTACAATGTGCCAGGCACTGTTTCAGGCACATGAGACACATCAGTGAATAAAACAGACACTGCTGCAGTGAACATCCTTATCCATGGCCCCTTGTGGATCTGTGAGAAAACTTCCCTAGTATATATTTAGGAGCACAATCCAGCAAAATTCTTTATGCATTGGATTTTCTTTGGCCATGTGCCCCATCCATGAACCAATCACTGTGTTAGGGGAATATGATGGACTAATTAGCTTAGGCTAGATAAAGGCTTACCCCTAAACCAGGGGGCAGGGGCAGTTGTGGAATGTAGCTCACTCAAAGCAAATGAGGAGAGGAGTATCACACAGAAAGAAATTGAGGAAAGTAGATGATGAATGAATGCTGAGTAGAAAATACAACAGACGTCCTCTTACGTGAGAAGGCAACTTGGTGGGGAGACTGCCACCCCTGTGCCCAAGAGATCTGAATGCCTCATGATGAGAAAAAGTATTTTAAAATCAAAACACACAAACCGGGGGCTTCCCTGGTGGCGCAGTGGTTGAGAGTCCGCCTGCCGATACAGGGGACACGGGTTCGTGCCCCGGTCCGGGAAGATCCCACAGGCCGCGGAATCGCTGGGCCTGTGAGCCATGGCCGCTGAGCCTGCGCGTTCGGAGCCTGTGCTCCGCAACGGGAGAGGCCGCAACAGTGAGAGGCCCGCGTACCGCAAAAAAAAAAACCCAAAAAACAAAAAAACCCACAAAAACCAAAACAGTTTCTCATTCAGCCCATCTGGATGGCAACAAAGGTCTGCATTTCTGTCAAGCTCCCAAATGATGATGCTGCTCAAACAGGCTCCACATTCTAAGAACCGCTGCTCTCGTCTAAAGGGTAAAGGTACTTATCTTCAGCTACCCTGGACTAAAAATCATTATATTTAAGAAGGATCCAGTGATGTAATTAAATGTGGTCATCTACCAGTGCTGTGAGGATTAAAGCAAATCCTGTATATTAAAGTGCTTGATAATCTTAAACATGCAACTTCTTAAATGTTGGTTGTTATTATTTCATTTGTTATGTGACTCTTAAGGTGAATAATTATATTGATCTTTGATGAGATTTCAAGAAAAAACATAAAGGACGGAATGTAAGTCTGATTAGTCTAAATATTAACTTCACTGACTTCCCAAATTTTCTAATGATCATCTAGGTTTTTGCTAATGACTGTTGTTGATTCTTACTAGAGTTTGCAGAAAGACTGTTTAACCATATATTTAACTCAGTGACAAGGTCAGGTCAGAAAGCTCACTCTTTGAAATATAACCTAATAAAATCAATATAAAATGGATAGGTTCAGCCATCTATAAGATGGTATCTGAGAGGGATATTAATGAGACACTCAGCAAGCCTTTTGCAAAACCAGCAAGTCATCTCTTGTGTCTAATAAAAACTGGAGTGCCTCAGTCTAATTAAGGTGATCAGAATGTATTCTCAGGGCTACAATTTAACCATGGGAGAAGGAAGCTGTGTTGTTACCTGCTTAATATGATGATGAGTTAAAGTAGGGAGGTGACCTGCCTAAATAACACAAAAAATAAATAATTGAACAGTAATAATGTTTTGATGTATACCCAGCACTGTCCAGAGAAGGGGGTTAATAGATCTGGTAGACATAAGACAATAGAGGGGAACAGTTTAATAAATAACAGGGAGAATTCACTGGGCTTAACTTTTCTTTTTAGCAAATAGCTGGTAAAACCATGAAAAAAATTTTTGTTTGAATTAAGTTATATTCCGGTTATTTTTTGGGCCCCTGGGTGCCCTCCGAGAGAAAGGCAGTACCCTGGACCCTAGCCATTGAGGTTTTCTAACATTGCAAAAATCTAAATATATTTTCCTCTCTCCCTTTCTGCCATTCAGCTAGAAGCTGGATCTTTATTACATTGACTCAGAGGAGGTACTTGGTGACATTTAGGTCCTTAAAAAATGCTTTAAATGTTGAGAAGTAAAGAGGAAAAAGGAGGTTCTTGGGAATAGAAAATGTATCTTGGGGAAGCAAGGGGTGAAGGGGGGCTTAACCTCTCCCGTCATCCCTAGAAAGCAATTCTCCTGGCCTGTAGTCTCTGATATCATCACACATATTGAGTTTGGTGAATGAAAGTCCCTATCCAAGAGCTATTCAATTTTGAATTAACTCACAAGTTTGTGTTTCTGGGATAGCAAAGTTAAGGGCCACATCCCACACCCTGTGCCCTGATGACCACACCAGGTGTATCAAAACCTTAAGAGTCCCTGACTTAGCAGTTCAGTCACCCCTTCTTTTGACATTTTTTTTTTTTTTGCATCAGGAGCACTTTAGTACATTTTCTCTTTAAAAAAAAATTTTTTTTTGTTAAAACTTTTTTATTAAGATCAAATCATGTCATGAAATATTTATTCTAATTATAGTCATTCCTCATTTTATTTTCTCCTGTTTCATATTTTCTTCTATTTACAAAGCAAGTTGTTTCTATTTTTTTTTTAACTTTTAATATATTAAAGTCTCTGTATCTCCCAGTTTGGTGACCAAAATATGCTTGGGTTTTAAAGAACATAAATATTACAAATATGATGGTGAATCTCTGGCTACAAATAAAGCTGTTTCATGAAATGTAAATATGTTAATGATATTAATTCAGAACATCCTTCATAATGCATTTTATATTGATGTAGTAATATGCAAAAAAGAATAATAAACCACATTCAACTTCCTAAATATTAATTATGAGGCATTACTAGGCAAATCATCATGATAAATCTCTGCATTTGGGGATTATCTAGTTAAGCACCTAATTTTTGAGAAATATATTAGTGTCAAACATAACTCCATAATTAATTATAAGACTTCTACAGTGTCAGAGTGATTAGACTTATTTTGTTTGACTCCAAAGGGCAGAGTAAGGGCCAGTGAGTAGAATTATAAGGAGCATAGTTTTTTTTTTTTTAATTAGAATGACATTTCTAAGAAATAGATCTGTTGAAAAAATGGAATGGACTTACCCCAAACTGAAAATCTTCATGCAATGATTATGATCACTTACGGGTGATATTGAGGGCATTTGGATACCACATAAGGAGTAGACCAAGTGATCTCTGAGATCCAATCCCCTTTGGAATTATGGTCTGAGGGGTTTCTAATAGTTTGACTGCATTTAGTCCTAAAATTCTAAAATCTAAATGAGACTACAAACACTATACTCTGAATATAAATTCATTCCCTGGTAATGGTCCTTTTTCTTCTTTATATTCTCCCACAAGACTATGAGAAACCCCAGGGCATGACAGATGCCTTGCTTATCTCTGAATTCACAGTACAGTACATGGCACATTGTTAGAATTCAATTATTGCTGTTAAATGGGGACTGGACAATATTTGGAGGTATTGGCATACTCTTTTTAAATCAATATATTTCTTCCTTTCCTTTCCTGCCATTCAACTAGAATGGATCTCCATTTTATTGATTCTGAGAAGGTATATGATACATCTAAACGCTTAGAAAAATATTTGAATGATTGTGAAGGAAGTAAGTGTAAATGCAGGATTCTTGGGAATACAAAATATGTCTTGGAGAAGCAAGGGGTAGATAGGGCTTAACATCTCCCATCACTCCTAGAAACAAATTGTTTTGTGCTGTGATTCTTTGAAACTCTGAACCAAGTTCTGTCCCCTAGCTGGGTAACCTGCAGACAGAATCAGCAAGGTGGGTAAAGCAGACAGGCCCAGGGGTAGATCGATCAGTTATTCTGTCCCTTCCTCCTTCATCTCTGAGCTCTAGCCACCTTGACCTTCTTTCAGTTTCTCAGCAGGGCTGTCATCTTCCTATCTCAGGGACTTCACACTTGGATTGGGATCCTCGCTCTCTCTCTTTGCTTTCTCTCTCCTCTCAGAGGTGGAAGTAGCCAAGAATCTCTTGACTCCAAAGAGTCAGGCAGACAGGAACACCAAGAGTCAGGCAGACAGGAACAACAACACATGCAGACAGAACAACTGACACTGAGTAACCCTCAGTGTGAACTGATGACCAAGAAGCAGAAGCAGTGCTTATAGCCTCAAACACTGGGTTGTGGCTCAATCCTGGGGAAGAGAAAGAGCCCCAAGAGGAATTGAGGTCAACATTTTCCAATAGCCCATCGAAATTTAAAATCAGAACTTAAGTGGTTAGGGAAAATAAAGGAATCCCTCTTTTATATCCAAGTTACATACTGAGACTCATGCCAACCACTAAGGAATGAAAAGAACCTATCACATTATATGAGCAGTTATTGAAAACTGTAAGACTTAATATTCATTCAGTTTTTAATGTTTCCACTGAGCATTTGTGCTATTTTTTTTGTTACTCACTAAAGCTCCACAGTATCACAGTCTCTGCTTCTGAATTCTATTTTAATTAGTGACAGCACAATCTAAATCATATCGTGAGAAAGCTCCTAAGAATGTGGTTTATATAGTATGTGGCCCCCACCATCCCATTGATCATAAAATATAGTCAAAGAAGTGTTTTTCTGTTTTTTGTTTTGCTTTGTTTTGTTTTGTTATTTAAAGACACTCAGAATCCGCTTAGCATGGAATGGATTATTTAAGCTTTCTTAAAGAAGGAATGCCAAGTTCCTGTCTTGAAAATCCAGTATAACAATGGCCTCTCAATCCTCCAACGAAATCTTGTTTAAATGTTCTTTAAGTTGAAATTTTCTCTGTGTTTCACCTAAATATTCCTTACTTCAGCTCATGACCATTATATCCTATTCCTTTCCCCTTGTTGGGAAGAAATAATGGCTCCCTGGCCTCCTTTAATATCCCTTTATGTCATTATACACCATAGTTTTATCTTCCCTCTCTCACTGTGAGTAGGTCGACAGACAATGCTCACATCCCTCAACCTTGACTTCTTGCTCTCACTTCCCAGCCTTTTCTACTGTGTAACCTGTGAGTTCTCTCACCGTCATTCATTTTCACCTCAAGTGTACATCTATTTCAGCATGCAGAGGCTGCTGGGATCATACTAGAGATTAAAACTGAAGGAGCGCTGTTAATCCCAAGGCACTTCTGAATTTTAAAATCAATTTGAAATGATCAGCCAGATTCTCAGGGCCTTTCAGGAGGTTTCCAGAGCCATTTGAATTAAAAGCATCTTGCTTCACAGCATGATGTAATAGAAAGTCACTGTTGAACTCGAGGGCTGTGGAATACTTGACTGCTTTGATCATGTTACTCCCTTGCCCAAAGTACTCTCCCTTCCCTAAGGATTAAAGCCAAAATCCATACCCTGGGGCTGAAGGCCCGGCTCCAATACTTCTCTTCAGTTTTACAACAAACTGCTTCTTGTAAAGCCTTCGCTTCAGTCTTGCTGGGCTTCTCAGTATATACTCCTTCGAAGTTATATTTATACATTCATATTTAGTACATAACCTACTCAACACATTATTTAATCTTATTTAGTGTCATATAGTTTCACATGCTAAATTGGTATATTTGTTACCCCCTTAGTAAAATCGCAGTCCTTGGGATAGGTGCACCTACCTCCCTTGTTGAACTCTTTAAAAGTGGTCATTCTGGGGGCTTCCCTGGTGGCGCAGTGGTTGAGAGTCCACCTGCCGATGCAGGGGACGCGGGTTCGTGCCCCGGTCTGGGAAGATCCCACATGCCGCGGAGCGGCTGGGCCCGTGAGCCATGGACGCTGAGCCTGCGTGTCCAGAGCCTGTGCTCCGCAACGGGAGAGGCCACAGCAGTGAGAGGCCCGCGTACTGCAAAAACAAAAGGTGATCATTCTGAAGGTATTTTAGATAATTTTAAAATTGGTACAAAGAAAGGTTAAAACACCTGATGTGAATATGCGTCTTCTCAGCCTAAATGAATAACTCTATTCCACAAAATTCTCTCTTACTCTTCTGATTATAGCCTTAATGGTCAGTATATTGCAGGTGGATTTCCAGAAGGTACTCCATCTCTGGGCCTACTGGGTACATCCACATAAGGAAAATAAAAGATGAAAGTGAGGGCAACCAAAAGGAGAGAAAGGAACACGCTGTTCTCATCCTACCTAACCATTTACATTTCTAGTCTTGTGAGGTCTTCCTTAAGGATCACCCGAGACCTATAAGTGAGGTGGACTCTACATTAAAATGCCATTACTAATATCAAGTAGCTAGGCCCACTTATTCTCAGCTCCCCTAGCAAATAAAAAAGGGAATATATTTCAATGAACCAATATATTTCACAATAATTTGGGCCAATTGCGCTCATTCAGGAGATATTCCAAATGTTCAGAGGCCAGAAAATTCAGCTTTATGAAATAACAGCATGGACCATCTGGGACATGCAGTCAATTTGGATTTTTGTATGAGGTAGGAAACAAGAGAGGAGTGACCTCTGTACTTGGGGGATTTTATTTTTCAGTTGGATAAGATCAGAGCCCTCAATGGAAAATCCCTGATAATGCCTAGAAAGGTTCCAAACAATTTATATTGGTGCCAAATGGGATCATATTTGGTTTTTAGTTGTGGAGAGAGTTGACAGAGTTTTTTAATGTTTAGTGTTTTTAATGTTTTCATTTTTTAACATTTAAAATATTTTTAAGTACTTTTATATACAAACTCTCAGTAGATTTAAAATTTCTCATTTAAGAAATAAGCTATACTTCACGTTTTAAATGAATTGTCGTTCTTTAAATATTAAAAACGTATTAAATGTGATTATAGCTGAATGACTAATTATAAAACTATAAAACAGCAGTTTTAGATAATGACCCTACTGAAATCTATCAATCTCAGTGGTTTATAATTTTAAAAGCAATTAATTTTCATGTTTGCTATAGAGTTACATGTCTGGTCGAACATCTAAGGACTTGAAGTTGTATTATCAACAACTTTTATTTTTCTTTTCTTTTTTTTTGAATATTATTTATTTATCTTTTACACACCAGGTTCTTATTAGTTATCCATTTTGTACATATTACTGTATACATGTCAATCCCAATCTCTCAATTCATCCCACCACCACCACCACCACCACCACCACTCCCGCTTTCCCCCCTTAGTGTCCATACGTTTGTTCTCTACATCTGTGTCTCTATTTCTGCCTTGCAAACCAGTTCATCGTACCATTTTTCTAGATTCCACGTATATGCGTTAATATGCGATATTTGATTTTCTCTTTCTGACTTACTTCACTCTGTATGACAGTCTCTGGGTCCATCCACGTCTCTGCAAATGGCACAATTTCGTTCCTTTTTATGGCTGAGTAATATTCCATTGTATATATGTACCACATCTTCGATATCCATTCCACTGTTAATGGGCATTTAGGTTGCTTCCATGACCTGGCTATTGTAAACAGTGCTGCAATGAACATTGGGGTGCATGTGTCTTTTTGAATTATGGTTTTATCTGGATATATGCCCAGTAGTGGGATTGCTGGGTCATATGGTGATTCTATTTTTACTTTTTTAAGGAACCTTCATACTCTTCTCCATAGTGGCTGTATCATTTTACATTCCCACCAGCAATGCAAGAGGGGGGTTCCCTTTTCTCCCTTTTCACCCTCTCTAGCATTTGTTGTTTGTAGATTTTCTGATGATGCCCATTCTAAGTGGTATGAGGTGATACCTCATTGTAGTTTTGATGTGCATTTCTCTAATAATTAGTGATGTTGAGCAGCTTTTCATGTGCCTCTTGTCCATCTATATGTCTTCTTTGGAGAAATGTCTATTTAGGTCTTCTGCCCATTTTTGGATTGGGTTGTTTCTTTTTTTAATATTGAGCTGCATGAGCTGTTTATATATTTTGGAGATTAATCCTTTGTCCGTTGATTCATTTGCAAATATTTTCTCCCATTCTGAGGGTTGTCTTTTCATCTTGTTTATAGTTTCCTTTCTTTGAAGTTTCATTAGGTCCCATTTATTTTTGTTTTTATTTCCATTTCTCTAGGAGGTGGGTCAAAAAACTCTTACTGTGATTTATGTCAAAGTATTCTTCCTATGTTTTCCTCTAAGAGTTTTACAGTGTCCAGTCTTACATTTAGGTCTTTAATCCATTTTGAGTTTATTTTTGTGTATGGTGTTAGAGAGTATTCTAATTTCATTCTTTTACATGCAGCTGTACAGTTTTCCCAGCACCACTTATTGAAGAGACTGTCTTTTCTCCATTGTATATCCTTGCCTCCTTTGTCATAGATTACATGACCATAGGTGCATGGGTTTATCTCTGGGCTTTCTCTCCTGTTCCATTGATCTATATTTCTCTTTTTGTGCCAGTACCATATTGTCTTGATTACTGTAGCTTTGTAGTATAGTCTCAAGTCATGGACTCTGATTCCTCAAGCTCCGTTTTTGCCCTCAATATTGCTTTGGCCATTCAGGGTCTTTTGTGTCTCCATACAAACTTTAAGATTTATTTGTTCTAGTTCTGTAAAAAATTCCATTGGTAGTGATAGGGATTGCATTAAATCTGTACATTGCTTTTGGTAGTATAGTCATTTTCACAATATTGATTCTTCCAATCCAGGAACATGGTATATCTCTCCATCTGTCTGTGTCAGTTTTGATTTCTTTCATCAGTGTCTTATAGTTTTCTGAGTTCAGGTCTTTTACCTCCTTAGGTAGGTTTATTCCTAGGTATTTTATTCTTTTTGTTGCAATGGTGAATGAGATTGTTTCCTTAATTTCTCTTTCTGATCTTTCGTTGTTAGTGTATAGGAATGCAAGAGAGTTCTATGTATTAATTTTGGACCCTGTGACTTTACCAAATACATTGATTAGCTCTAGCAGTTTTCTGGTGGCATCTTTAGGATTCTCTGTGTATAGTATCATGTCATCTGCAAACAGTGACAGTTTTACTTCTTCTTTTCCAATTTGGATTCCTTTTATTTCTTTTCCTTCTCTGATTGCTATGGTTAGGACTTCCAAAACTATGTTGAATAATAGTGGTGAGAGTGGACATCCTTGTCTCATTCCTGATCTTAGAGGAAATGTTTTCAGTTTTTCACAATTGAGAATGATGTTTGCTGTGAGTTTGTTGTATATGGGCTTTATTATGTTGAGGTAGGTTCCCTCTATGCCCACATTCTGGAGAGTTTTTATCATAAATGGGTGTTGAATTTTGTCCAAAGCCTTTTCTGCATCTATTGAGATGATCATATGGTTTTTATTCTTCAATTTGTTCATATGGTATATCACAATGATTGATTTGCATATATTGAAGAACCTTGCATCCCTGGGATAAATCCCACTTGATCATGGTGTATGAGCCTTTTAATGTGTTGTTGGATTCTGTTTGCTAGTATTTTGTTGAGTTTTTTTTGTTTTGTTTTGTTTTTTTGTGGTATGCAGGCCTCTCACTGTTGTGGCCTCTCCCATTGTGGAGCACAGGCTCCAGATGCGCAGGCTTAGTGGCCGTGGCTCACGGACCCAGCCGCTCCACGGCATGTGGGATCCTCCCAGACCAGGGCACGAACCTGTGTCCCCTGCATCGGCAGGCGGACTCTCAACCACTGAGCCACCAGGGAAGCCCTGTTGAGGATTTTTGCATCTATATTCATCAGTGATATTGGTCTGTAATTTTCTGTTTTTGTAGTATCTTTTTCTGGTTTTGGTATCAGGGTGATGGTGGCCTCATAGAATGAGTTTGGGAGTGTTCCTTCCTCTGCAGTTTTTTGGAAGAGTTTGCGAAGGATGGGTGTTAGCTCTTCTCTAAATGTTTGATAGAATTCACCTGTGAACCCATCTGGTCCTGGATTTTGTTTGTTGGAAGATTTTAAATCACAGTTTCAATTTCATTACTTGTGATTGGTCTGTTCATATTTTCTATTTCTTCCTGGTTCAGTCTTGGAAAGTTATACCTTTCTAAGAATTTGTCTATTTCTTCCAGGTTGTCCATTTTATTGGCATAGAGCTGCTTGTAGTAGTCTTGTAGGATGCTTTGTATTTCTGTGGTGTCCACTGTAACTTCTCCTTTTTCATTTCTAGTTTTATTAATTTGAGTCCTCTCCCTCTTTTTCTTGATGAGTCTGGTTAAAGGTTTATCAATTTTGTTTATCTTCTCAAAGAACCAGCTTTTATTTTTTTGCAATTGTTTTCTTTGTTTCTATTTCATTTATTTCTGCTCTGATATTTATGATTTCTTTCCTTCTACTAACTTTGGGTTTTGTTGGTTCTTCTTTCTCTAGTTCCTTAGGTGTAAGGTTAGATTGTTTATTTGAGATTTTTCTGGTTTCTTAAAGTAGGATTGTACTGCCATAAACTTCCCTCTTAGAACTGCTTTTGCTGCATCCCATAGGTTTTGGATCATCGTGTTTTTGTTGTCATTTGTCTCTAGGTATTTTTTGATTTCATCTTAGATTTCTTCAGTGATCTCTTGGTTATTTAGTAACGTATTGTTTAGCCTCCATGTGTTTGTGTTTTTTACGTTTTTTCCCTATAATTTATTTGTAGTCTCATAACATTGTGGTGGGAAAAGTTGCTTGATATGATTTTAATTTTCTTAAATTTACTGAGGCTTGATATGTGACCCAAGATGTGATCTATCCTGGAGAATGTTCCATGTGCACCTGAGAAAAAAATGTAACCTGCTGTTCTCAGATGGAATATCCTATAAATATCAGTTAAGTCTATCTGGTCCATTGTGTCATTTAAAGCTTGTGTTTCCTTATTAATTTTCTGTTTGAATGATCTGTCCATTGGTGTAAATGAGGTGTTAAAGTCCCTCACTATTACTGTGTTACTGTCAGTTTCCACTTTTATAGCTGTTAGTATTTGCTTTATGTAGTAAGATGCTCCTATGTTGGGTGCATATATATTTATAATTGTTATATCTTCTTCTTGCCTTGATCCCTTGATCATTAGGTAGTGTCCTTCTTTGTCTCTTGTAATAGTCTTTATTTAAAGTCTATTTTGTCTGATATGGGTGTTGCTACTCCAGCTTTCTTTTGATTTCCATTGGCATGGAATATCTTTTTCCATCCCCTCACTTTCAGTCTGTATGTGCCCCTAGGTCTGAAGTGGGTCTCTTGTAGACAGCATATATATGGGTCTTGTTTTTGTATCCATGCAGCAAGCCTGTTTCTTTTGATTGGAGCACTTAATCCATTCACATTTAAGGTAATTATCGATATACATGTTCCTATTACCATTTTCCTAATTGTTTTGGGTTTGTTTTTGTAGATCCTTTTCTTCTCCTGTGTTTCCCACTTAGAGAAGTTCCTTTAGCATTTGTTGTAGAGAAGCTGGTTTGGTGGTGCTGGATTCTCTTAGCTTTTGCTTGTCTGTAAAGCTTTTGATTTCTCTGTTGAATCTGAATGAGATTCTTGCTGGGTAGAATAATCTTGGTTGTAGGTTTTTACCTTTCATTACTTTAAATATATCAAGCCACTCCCTTCTGGCTTGGAGGGTTTCTGCTGAGAAATCAGCTTCTAACCTATGGGAGTTCCTTTGTATGTTATTTGTCGTTTTTCCCTGTTGATTTTAATAATTTTTCTTTGTCTTTAATTTTTGTCAATTTGATTACTATGTGTCTCAGCCTTTTTCTCCTTGGGTTTATCCTGCCTGGGACTCTCTGCACTTCCTAGACTTGGGTGGCTGTTTCCTTTTCCATGTTATGGAAGTTTTCTACTATAATCTCTTCAAATATTTTCTTGGGTTCTTTCTCTCTTTCTCCTTCTGGGACCCCTATAATGTGAATGTTGGTACATTTAATGTTGTCCCAGAGGTCTCTTAGGCTGTCTTCATTTCTTTCATTCTTTTTTCTCTATTGTGTTCCATGGCAGTGAATTCCACCATTCTGTCTTCCAGGTCACTTATCTGTTCTTCTGCCTCAGTTATTCTGCTATTGACTCCTTGTAGTGTATTTTTCATTTAAGTTATTGTATCGTTCATCTCTGTTTGTTTGTTCTTTAATTCTTCTATGTTTGTTATACATTTCTTGCATCTTTTCCATCTTTGCCTCCATTCTTTTTCTGAGACCCTGGATCATCTTCACTGTCATTATTCTGAAATCTTTTTCTGGAAGGTTGCCTATCTTCACTTCATTTAGTTGTTTTTCTGGGGTTTTATCTTGTTCCTTCATCTGGTACATAGTCCTCTGCCTTTTCATTTTGTCTGTTTTTCTGTGAATGTGCTTTTTGTTCCACAGGCTGCAGGATTGTAGTTCTTCTTGCTTCTGCTGCCTGCCCTCTGGTGGATGAGGCAATCTAAGAGGCTTGTGCAAACTTCCTGATGGGAGGGACTGGTGGTGGGTAGAGCTGGGTGTTGCTCTGATGGTCAGAACTCAGTAAAATTTAAATCTGCTTGTCTGTTGATGGGTGGGGCTGAATTCCCTCCCTGTTGGTTTTTTGGCCTGAGGCGACCCAGCACTGGTGCCCACAGGCTCCTTGATGGGGCTAACGGCAGACTCTGGGAGGGCTCACCCCAAGGAGTGCTTCCCAGAACTTCTGCTCTCAGTGTCCTTGTCCCCACGGTGAGCCACAGCCACCCACTGCCTCTGTAGGAGACCCTCCAACACTAGCAGGTAGGTCTGGTTCAGTCTCCTATGGGATCACTGCTACTCTCCCCTAGTCCTGATGCTCACACTAATTTGTGTGTGCCCTCCAAGAGTGGAGTCTCTGTTTCACCGAGTCCTGTCAAAGTCCTGCAATCAAATCCCTCTAGCCTTCAAAGTCTGATTGTCTGGGAATTCCTCCTCCCGTTCCCAGACCCCCAGGTTGGGAAGCCTGACGTGGGGCTCAGAACCTTCACTCCAGTGGGTGGACTTCTGTGGTATAATTGTTCTGCAGTTTGTGAATCCCCCACCCAGTGGTTATGAGATTTGATTTTATTGTGATTGTACCCCTCCTACCATCTCATTGCACCTTCTCCTTTGGCTTCGGATGTGGGGTATCTTTTTTGCTGAGTTCCAGTGTCTTCGTGTCGATGATTGCTCAGCAGTTATTTGTGACTCTGGTGCTCTGGGGAGAGGGAGTGAGCACACATCCTTTTACTCTACGATCCTGAACCAATCTCAACAAGTTTGATTTTAAACAGTGAATGCCAGATCTCCCTAGTCATCATGGATGGTCACTAAAGTTACACAAATTACTAGAGGCAAGCACAGAAGAGAGTATTAGGCCATTTTTCAGAAGATTTTTGGAACTTTTTAAAACCTTATTGGTAAAATTAAAGAAGATAATATATATATGGAGATATATTCAAAAACTAACCTAAACAATATGTAGTAGTACTATATCACAAGAGAAGAAATATTGGTTTACAAATATGTGTTTTTTCAAAATCTATTTTCTACAGATCTCAAATATTCTATCAAAAAGATCTATAACATATAGTATCTGGAGTTTCAAGTGACTTTTAAAATTTATAAATGTATATAAGTCACATATACATAATTGATATAGTTAAAATGCAAGCAGTAAATTTAAGATGGAACCTCACAACCCAGGTGTATTATTATTATTTTTCAAATGGAAAGGGAGAAAAAAATGGAGACTAATATAGAGAACAAAGATTTTCCATGAAAATTCATATGGACATGAATATAATATACATTTCTAGCAGTTTGTATTTAAATTACTGACTTGTATGAAACATTTATCAGATAAAAATGGTACATTTTCAGGTAGAATGAGGTGTATAAATGCACCTTAAATGTCTGCCTTGCTTTAATATTTCATTGAGTCTTTTTAAAGAGAAAAATTGTTAAGGACATAAATCTCTAGAACACTAGTACTTCCATTTTTTTATTCTTGGCACTTCTC
Source organism: Globicephala melas (assembly GCF_963455315.2). Classification (NCBI taxonomy): domain Eukaryota; kingdom Metazoa; phylum Chordata; class Mammalia; order Artiodactyla; family Delphinidae; genus Globicephala; species Globicephala melas. The sequence goes on along the minus strand of NC_083317.1, from coordinate 52,764,988 downwards.
TTCCTGCAAAATCTTTTTCTTGCATAAAGAGCTCTATAATGTATAGGGACAATACAAAAGAGAAAGGTACAGAGAATAAGGAATAGAATGAGAAGCTGTTCACAGGTATTAAATGAAATAAATGGATAATTAGCCATCTAGTATTAACTGAATATCTCTTATTTATAACTGCACCAAACCCTGTGGTAGATGTTAAAGATGTCAAATACATTGTCCCAGCTATCAAGGAGTTGTTTATTCAAAAAACAGTGATTATTATAATTATGGACTGGTCATTGTCTAAGTGCCAGGCACAGTGTTAGCCTCTGAAGAGTCATGTCTAAAAGGCACTTATCCAAACTCTAGAAGTTTAAAGCTCAGGAGAGAAATAAAGCACAGGTAACCAGAAACAAAAGAGTGAAAGTGTCTAGAGCAGAAGTTAGCATTGTGGTGCTCTGGTGGCAGAGTCATATCAGAATGTGAATGCTGTGGGGTGAAGGGAGTGCAGGACCCAGTAGGTGAACAGTCATTGAAAGCCTCCTGATGGGATGGAGACTTAGGCTAGTGCTGAATCAGCCAATGAAGGTAGCAGGAGCAGGTAGGCACAGAGAATAGTGTGTACAAAGGTGCCAAAATTTCAGGAAACATGATATAGTTTAGAACTGGCAAATTTATATGTATGGCTGGCTTGAAAGTGAGAGATGAGATTTATGCATCAATGTATTTATTTCATTCAAGAAGTGTATATTGAGAAGTGACTACAGGCCAGCTCCCTCACTAATGCTGAGGATACAGTGGTGAACTAGACAATCTCTGACTATGAAATTTAAAATACATCAGGTCAAATAAGATTACCATAAGTAATTACAGAAATCGGTAATTGTTTATAATAATAACAAATGCAACAAAGGAGAAATAAAAGATATTTTAAATGTATCTAATTAGGAGAGGTGGCTAAACCAGTCTGGAATTTCAGAGGGTGATTGATTAACTTAGAATGAGCAGGGGTTAGCTAAGAGGAGAGGAAGCAAGGAGGAGGGACTCAACATTCCATGCAAAGTATTATAGGCTATATTAAGGGTTTGACATAATTCTGAGAGCAACTTGGAAGTCACAGAAGGATTTTTAACTAAATAAGTGACATGATGCAATTTGCAGTTTCTGAAAGATCCCTTGGCCAGAGTGTAGTGAATAGATTGTAGCTGAGCAAAAGTGGACATGGGATGCCACAGAAGGCTATGTCAGTAAGGCAGGCAATACCTCATACTAGGAAGGTGGCCATAGAGTTGGAAATAAGTAGGCAGATTTTAAAAAATATTTAGAAGGATGCATCAATAATTCTTAGTGGTTGATTAGATCTGAAGAATGAGAAAGACAGAAGTGTGTAATATTTATTCTCAGGTTTGCCTTCATTAAACAGGTTCATCATTTACTGCAATGGGGAACACAGAGATAGAGAGGACTGGGAGGAAAAGCAATGATTTAATGTTGGACATATGAAGTTGGGCTGCCTGTAAGATGTTCATGTAAGGTGTTTTTTGTTTGTTTTTAATAAATTTATTTATTTATTTTTGGCTGTGTCAGGTCTTCATTGCTGCACGTGGGCTGTCTCTAGTTGTGGCAAGCGAGGGCTACTCTTCATTGCAGTGCGTGACCTTCTCACTGCGGTGGCTTCTCTTAGCTGCAGAGCATGGGCTCTAGGCAGACGGGCTTCAGTAGTTGCGGCAGGCAGGCTCAGTAGTTGTGGCACACGGGCTTAGTTGCTCCGTGGCATGTGGGATTTTCCCGGACCAGGGCTTGAACCTGTATCCCCTGCATTGTTAGGTGGATTCTTAACCACTGTGCCACCAGGGAAGTCCCTCAAGTAAAATGTTGAGTAGGCTGTTTGGTTGTGTGTGTCAGGAACTCAAGATTATATCTTGAAGAAATAAATCTTGGTGTCATTAAAGGATAATGATAGTAAGGTTATAAAAAGGAATGAATTAAATCACCTAAGAGGAAAAAAAAATGTTGGATGAAAAGAGGAGCGAGCCTTGAAAAGGGCCTTGAGAATCTTCACCACATCAAGTAAGAGAAGGTGAGTTGAAAGAAGATGTAGACAAGGAACAAGTAGCGAGGTATAAGGAAATCCAGGGTAAAGTATTCTCATGGAGGTCAGTCAGATAATGTTTCAGAAAGGGTGCAGTGATTTATTGAATCTGGTAAGAGAGCAAATAAGATTAGAAATAAAAAGTATCTGCTAGACTTACTAAGATGGCAATTATATTTTGTCAATTATATCCAGTTGTGTCTTGGATATGGAAATCAGTTTGCAATATAAAGATGTGTGAGAGATGAGAAAGTGAAGATGAGGAGAAAGAAGAATATTTTGAGAAGTTTGATCCTCAAGAGCTGAACGGTGGCACAGTAGTACAATAGGCAGAGAAAATATGGAGTCAAGAAAAATTTGTGGAGAGAAACAGAGGTCATATCGTAAAGAGTTTTGCATGCCATGCTAAAAAATATCGACTTTTATCCTGAAATGGAGAGGTAAAATTCATGGTGATATTAAGCATTTTTCTGAGGTTTCTTGGCCTGCAAAACTAGCTGGACATGTGTACTAGTCACTGATGGAATAAAGAAGAAAAATAGATTTGGGGACTTTATATGCTCTTATTGAGTTTAAGGTGTCTACAGGACTTCCGAGTGGTGTTTTCCAGTAGCTAATACATTTGTAAGCTTCTCAGAAGGATCGTCTGATTAACCTAGTTGGGGAGAGAAAAAAATAAGTAAATAAATACTATGTGCAAAACTGAGTTTGCATGGAGGCTAAGCCTATAAGGAGTTCAAAGAAGGGAAAGCTTTACATTAACCAGAAATATAAAAACCATCTTCACTAAAGAGGCAGGATTTCAATCAGTTTTGTAGAATAGGTAGAATGGGTATAAGGGGAGAAGAAAAGTAGGAAGAGTAGAGAGTGTTACAAAAAGTGAAAACAACATGTATAAAGGCATGGAGAAAGAAATATGCATGACTAACAGGAAAGAAAGGAGGTCGAGTTGAAAAGATTTTTTTCCAGAGTCAACTTGAATTAAAGTCTACCATCAATCCATCAATACATCCTTTGATTTATATAAAAACACGCATACACACACACACACACACACACACACTAAATTAGGGCTGAAGAATGGAAAATTTGTTTGCGGAGGTGAATGGGACACCTGGTAGTGAGTCATATTTTTACCATATAATTGCTATAACTGAAGTGAGAAAAAAGGTGATTTCTAACAAAACGCCTTTCCCTTCTGTCATGATTAATGGTTTTCAAAGTGCCGTCATATCTGTTACTTTTCATTTTATCCTCTTATCAACCTTGAGGTTCAAAGATGCTTAGTGATTGCCTAGGATTATAAACCGGTAAGTGACCAACAACTCTCAGTATGAACCATTTTCACAACATAACTATATTTTGACCAGTGTGGGCCCTTTACATGGCACAAGCGTGCAGTTTGTTCAGTATGAGTATTTGCTCGTTTTGTTGTGTTTTTGTTCTCTGTTTTTCCTAAGACTAAATGCTTCGATTAGTCTAATGGAGAGAAAGACACATATTTTTCCAGGTCCTTAGTAACTTCCACAAAGGAATCAATGATGGCCGTAATATCCAGCTTATCTGTAGTCTCCTCATTGCCTTAAATAAGAGTGATGTCCTTGGAGAGGTAATGCTAATTTTAAATGCTTTCCACCTCTATGAACATGTACAAATCCACATGTGACTGCGGATGGTAGCCTGCGCCCAGATGTACTTGTTGTTGGGGGTTTCTATGGAAATAGAGAAGCTTACTGTGTTTTTTTTAAAATGCAGCTACAGAGGTATATAGAAATAAAAGAATGAGAGAATTTTTAATATGTGTGTGTTTTCCCCTTGGTAAAGCAGAAGTTGTGTTCACACTTCGGTGAATAGCAACAGTGGTAAGGACCTTTTGAAATAAATTCTCAAGTCTGTCAGATAAAAATTATATCTGAATTTAAGAAATATTCTTAATATTTACATAACAAACTGATTTGTTACCGCTATTTTTGCAGCCAGTGTGTATTTGATAGCTCATCATTTTTAATGAATTTCTCACATACTAGTCTTCTTCAGGAAAAGTTTTGGATAGTTTGTTCCATTTTATAAGAACTTATATAAAATCTTTCTAGTATTTATGTGTATTCATCAGACCCTTAAGAGAGTCATAAAATGACACGAACTCCCAGCAAACACCTATCACTTTTTTATTAATCATATTCAACCTTTAATCAAGGCTGGTCTTAAAATGAGAAGATTGGGAGGAAGAATACAGTATGTTGACATATATATTTACACAGAGGACAATAATAAACTCCAATAGCCAATTTTTGGGAGGGATCAAAACCACAGAAAGGTGACCTGAGAAACATTAGTGGAACTCTAAGCCCCTTTGCTCTGGTGGTGGTTGTCAGTATAATGTAGTGGATATGAGAGACTTAGCTTCCAGTCTCAATCTGCTATTTAAAATCTATATATCAGATACACATTAGAAGTTTCCAGCCAAGACAGAGTAACAGGGACTGTTCCTGTTACTATCCTACCTGAAACAACCTTTAAACCTGACAAAACATTTGAAATAAATGGTTTTCATGACACTGGACATCAGGTGACCCTGGTATAGATAATAAGACAGTAAGGGGATAAAATTAAATCATAAAATATACTAAACTATTCTAAAAGAAGTCAGAAAAAGAAGGGGAAGCAATAAAGTTCAGATGAGACAAATATAAAACAAATAGCAAGTTCATAGACTTAAACCTGACCATATCAATAATCACATTAAGTATAAATGGCCTAAACACTCCAATTAAACACAGAAATGGTCAGATCAGTTAAAAAAGTAAGACCCAACTATAAAATGCCTACCTTATGACCCAGTCATTCCACTTCTAGGTGTTTTCTCTAGAGAAGTGAAACCATATGTCCATACAAAGACTTGCATTAAAAAATGTTTATACCAGCTTTATTTATAACAACCAAAAACTGGAAACAACACAAATGTCCATTAACAAGTAAGTGGATAAACAAACCATGGTGTATCCATAAAATGGAATGCTATGGTGCAATAAAAAGGAATAAATCATTCATATACAGTACAATATAATATGAATGAATTTCAAAATATTCCATTGAGTGTAAGAAGCCAAATAATATACAAAATAGTACACGCTGTATGATTCCACTTGAAAGAAATTCTAGGAAATGTGTACTAAGGTATGGTGACAGCATAGATCAGTGGTTGCCTCGGGATATGCTGAGGGGTTTCTGGTTCCAGGAAAATAAAGGAGGGAGGGATTAGAAAGGAACGTGAGGGAACTGTCAGGGTAATAGGTATGTTCAGCAGCTTGATTATGATAGTGGTTTATTCAGATGTATACACATGTCAAAGTATATTAGATTGTACGTTTTGGATACATATAGTTTATTGTATGTCATTATACTTTAATGAACCTTAACACATTACCTAGCACATGAGAAAGCCTCAGTGAGTCTTCGGGCTTCTTTGGAGAGGACCCAATGGTATATATACTCTTTCCTTCCCCCACTGACAGTGGGTAGGCTGGAGTACATGACCATGAACTTTGATCATGCCCCATAAGACAAGTCATCATGATAGCATCTCTCTGAGTTTATTGGCAAGAAATTAATCTTCTAGCATCGCTGGGCTGTCTAGTGCTTGGCTGCAGTAAGTTAACTCTTGTATGCTATCCCGGCCCTGAAATCTGTCTGTGGGAGCCAGACTGCCTTTATACTAAGATTTCTGATGGACAAAATGACAGGAGCAGGATGCAGTGGGAGAAAACTGCAACCGGAATAATTTTGATAGGTATTTTGATTTTCAAAACTGAAGTGTCAGAATTCATCAGAGACCCTAGTTTCATGACTAGTTTTACATAAGTAGAGCATACTTTGATGATTCTAAAAGACACGCCTTTGTGACAGACTGTTGTGGTCTGAATTGTGTCCCTTCCAAAATTCATATGTTGAAATCCTAACATCTGTATCTCAGAATGCAACCAGATTTGGAGACATGGTCTTCAAAGAAATAATTATATTAAAATGAGATCATTAGGGTATCCTTATAAGAAGAGGAGATTGGGACACAGACACACCGAGAGTCAACACTCTGAAGACACAGGAGAAGATGGTCATCTATAAGCCAGAGAGAGAAGACTCAGGCAAAACTAACTCTGCTCACACCTTGATCATGGACTTCTAGCTCCAGAACTAGAGCAAATAAATATCTGTTGTTTAAGCCACTCCATTTGTGATATGTCATTACAGCAGCCCTAGCAAACTAATACACAGACCATTTTTACTGCTCTTACAAACTAACACTTTCTCTCTCCTATTAGTACCCACCATATAGTAAAGTAATAATTTTGCTTGGGAGTACTCATCATACCTATATATTTTTTTATATAGGCATGCAAACCGTCCTCAAAATTCCTCAGTCTGCTGTATGTGTCTCTATTTGTGATTTTTCCTTTTCTAATGCCTTTCTGACTTTGCCTGCTGCTAATTGTTTTTCTTGGAAGTGTTATTCATTCTTTGGCCTTGTACCACACTCATATTAGGAGCACAGAGTTTTCAGGAATCTTCCTCCTCTTTTCCGACGTGATCATTCTGGCTTACACGCTGGAATATTTTCCTCCCACTCATTAAGCTTAAGAATGTTAAATTTGTGCCATAGTGATCTACAAACCTCCCTTGCAAACCATCAAGCAAGTTGAAAATGAAACGTATGAGATGCTGGGTTTTTTTTTTAATTGGGAATTTTACCTGTCCCTTTACTTAATTAATAATTCAAAGATATGTTTTGGTGTCAACTTTGGTTAAATATTCATTGGCACCAAAACGAATAATTGAACTGAAAATTGAAAATAATTGAAACTGTGGCATCTTCTTCGACCACTGAATTAAGGCTTCCCAAACAGCTGTAACTTTGGGAGGTTCAGAAAGAGAAAAGAGAGGAGGAGAGTCTTAGAAGAGGCCGGAAGAAGCCAAAAGAGTGAATTTAGTGGTTAAAATCAATTGTTTTCCCCTTTGCAGTCATTTTCTGTATTTACTTGTTTATACCAGAGCCTTTAATGTTTTTTTGGCTACCTCACTTTATTAGTATTTTAGAAACTGGGACTATTGGTTATGTTAGAGACTCAAAGCATGATTCACCATCCTCCTATATTAGAATTACTTGGTGTGATTGGTGAAAATGCAAAATCCCTGGGCCCATACCAGACCTACTGAATCAAAATCTTGGAGAGGATATGGCTCAGGAATCTATTTTTATCATGCTTCCATTTCTCTTTTTCAGTCTGGGAACCACTCTCTTAAGTTCTGTGGTGGCAGAGGAAGAGTGATGGTGATAACATGTCCTATTTGAGAGGAAGGTGACAAAATAGGTGGAGCCCAAGGAAATGAGCAGCAAATAGAACAGGTGAGTCTGCTGGTATTCTGTTGATGTTACTGTGAACCCAGAAAGCATTGTGAGGCTGGAAATAACCTCTTGTTACAAATAAAAGGACTACTTCAGAACATGTTAATAGTTCAGAGTTCTCAAGAGATCAATATCTTTATGACTCGAGTTCAATATACCTATTTATAATTGAGTTTTATGATATTTAACAGTGATCCATGCGAATATTTTAGGCTACCGTACAGAGGCTGATCTTTTCCTTTAAAATCAAGAATTAGAATACATTAACTGCATAAAGTACTTTGAGCAAATAAAAATTTGGGTTTTCTGGTGTTTTCCAAAAAAAGGGGAGCTTTATCGGCAGAGATTTTAGAAATTACAAAGACATTTTCAGTGAAGAACAACGGGAAGTTAGCCACTAATTATTGTCTCATCTGAAAAACAATGTTACGACTCCCACTGATAAATCATCATATACTAGGTCAGCATTTGTTAATTCAGCTCTGTGATTCTCTGACTCCTGTGTCCACTCTGTAAGTCACTGTTAGGATTATTGCTTAGCAATTGTTATAAAAGTTATGACATACCTAGTATTATATAATTTTAAAAATTTCTTTCACTCAGTACCTAAGTTGTTCTTCATAGACCCAAGCCTCAATCTAGCATGCATTTCCTGATCCAAGTTACTACCTTGACAAGTCTTTAGGACCATAGCTTATTTGCCATCTTTACCCATGAAAGAGGGTTGGGGGTATTCCTACCTGCCGAAAGACTACTCTGATATCAATTAACTGCCTGGATTTCTAAAAGCCTCCTGTTTCTGAAATCCTTATGAATGTATCCCACCAGCTTCTCAATAGAACTTCATCCTTCAGTCAGTATTAGGCCCTTTGATACTTTCTGCCAGCTTTAATTACCAACTTTTTTTAGATGCCTGTATTAGGGCTCTCCAGAGAAGCAGAACCAATAGGATACACACAGACAGACAGACAGACTCACACACACTCACACACACACATTCAGAGACAGAGATTTATTGTAATCACTCATGCAGTGATGGAGGCTAGTGAGTCCAAAATCTGCAGTGGGGGCTGGTAGGCTGGAGACCCAGGAGAGCAAATGGTGCAGATGAAGTCCAAAGGCCAACAGCCTAGAGCTCCAGGACAGCTGATAGTGCAGTTCCATTCTGAAGGCAGTTTGCTGGAAAATTCCCTCCTACTTGAGGTGGCCAGTCTTTTTGTTCTATTTGGACCTTCAACTGGTTGGAAAAGACCCACCCACATTATGGAGGGCAATCTGTTTACTCAAACTTCACCAATTTAAAGGTTAATCATCCAAAAACACATAAGTTTTATGACCAAGTTAACACATAAAATTAACCATGACAGGGGCTTCCCTGGTGGCGCAGTGGTTGAGAGTCTGCCTGCCGATGCAGGGGACACGGGTTCGTGCCCCGGTCTGGGAGGATCCCACATGCCGCGGAGTGGCTGGGCCCATGAGCCATGGCCACTGAGCCTGCACGTCCGGAGCCTGTGCTCCACAACGGGAGAGGCCACAACAGTGAGAGGCCCGCGTACTGCAAAAATAAAAATAAAAATAAAAAATTAACCATGACAATGCCCCATACCCCAGCCACAATACTCTGCCCACTTGACTGGATTTCATCTCTCAAGTATATGATGGGTTCATTCCCACTCCCAGCAGCATCAGTCTCATACTAAAAGAAGGCTGAGTAACAGTTCCTAACTACTTCCAGTCTATCCAGTCTGCTCTAGGGAACCTAATTATGCCACATTATGTGGCAGCGTGTAAGTGTGCAGTATTTTAATGAATGAATTAATGACATAAAGTAACATCACAAAAGATCATGTCCATTTCTTACATATTCATGCCATTTTACAGTTTATAGAAGACTCATGTATACAATCTCATTTTTAATTCATATATATATAGATAAAACTTTCTGATTCTGATTTAGCAAAACATAAGAGCCTAATTTCTCTAGGAGCACAAAGAGAATGGAGAGACTTAGTCTGGCTTTGGGATGTGGGGTAAATAATAGAATGACAGGGTATACCACCGGTTCTCGACATTTTTCCCCTGGTCCACATTTGACAACGTCTGGATGCATTTCTGATTGTCACAACTGGGGATACTACTGGCATCCAGTGTGTAGAGACCATGGATGCTACAAACACCCTAGAATGCACAGGATAACCCCCACAGCAATGAATTATCTCCAGCCCCAGATGTCAACAGTACAGAAGTTGAAAACTCATGGGGAAAGACTATAGCATTTGAACCGGAACTGAGAGAATTAATAACGTCCAAATAGCACAGATGGAAAAATTTTATTCCAGTCAAAGGGACTGCCATAAACAGACAAAGGGATAACAAAATTTGGAGGTCATTTAAAGAACGTGAATAGTCAAATTTGTAAGTGGAGAAGTGAGATACGGTAAGTTCAGAAAGGTGGGTTGTTAGGGTTTAGAGCAGTGCTTCTGAAATTTTAGCACATTGGAATCACCTGGAACTTTACAGCATTCACTGGAACCCATCCCCAGAGTTTCTGATTCTGTATCATTGAAATGAGGTCTGGAATTTGAATTTCTGGCTAGGTGATGCAGATGCTCCTTATCTTTTAAGATCACTTTTAAGAACCAGTCTTTAGAGAGTCGGAGATGCCTGAAAAGATGTCAGGAATTCAATTTCTAGGCAAGAAGAAGGCCATGAATTGGAACAATTCTTTAGGAAGATTACTCAAATAGCAACATATAGGACACATGGGATTAGGGAGAGAGTCAGTACAGAGAAACAAACCAATTGAAAGTCACTGAAAGGCTTGAATCCCCCTGCATCAGTGACTTGGGAAGCCTGGGAGACCTGGGGCAACGTGCCTCTCTATACATACTTCTCTCTTGACCCCAGCTGTGTAATTATGGTTTGCCTGGAGTTTAGTCTTAGCCCATTATGCACGATCCTTGGTTCTTTGAAATGAATCTCCTGGGATAAACCATAAGCTGATAGTGTTCAGACAGGCTGCCTGGGCTGCACTTTATAAGTGGGATTGAGGTCACAGAAGCTAGGTGACAGGGCAAGTAGAAGCTCACTTAGATAACCAAATCACTTAAAATTGCATTTCTTTCTGGGTCAAAAAAAAAGAGCAGAGATATTTCCTCTGCTCTTGCCTCATCCCATTTTCCAAATTACGCTTAAGAGGTTTGGATAAAATTCATACGTCAAAAAGCCTTTTTGCAATAATGCAAAATTTAAAGGCCCTGTCAAACAGATGATCTGTTTCTAAATCACACATGATACCTCGGAATTCCAGCAATCAGAGGAGCTCAGTGTGCACTGATTAGAATGCTTTTCCAAACCCAGTTTTCTCTTGTTGGCTGGAAAGTGTTACTTGCTTTATCTATGATGCTTGGTACTATCAGCCCTAGGGGAAAGGAAAAAAAATGTTCCTTCTAAGCAACTGATCTGACCCTCCTGAGGCTAAGGAGCACTTATCAAGAAGCAGAAATCCTGCACACAAGCCAGCTGGAGGCTCTTCCCTCTCCTGAGGGTCCCTGCTGCCTAAGGGCTTCTAAACACAAACAGAAACTGGAAAATAACTGGACAAATGGGACACACATCAGACATATGTGTTCCATCATTCATTTCCAAGCTTTTTACCCTCATTCCAATAAAGGAACTACCTATTTTTTAACTAGTGGTGAGACTAGCATCTTCTAACCAGAAATCCCGCCCCACTCTTGATCACCTTTTTTTTCCCCTTCAGAGATTTTATGATCTGTAACCCCTCTTTTTTTTTTTTTTTTGCGGTACGCGGGCCTCTCACTCTTGTGGCCTCTCCCGTTGCGGAGCACAGGCTCTGGACGCGCAGGCTCAGCGGCCATGGCGCATGGGCCTAGCCGCTCCGCGGCATGTGGGATCTTCCCGGACCGGGCCATGAACCCGTGTCCCCTGCATCGGCAGGCGGACCCTCAACCACTGCGCCACCAGGGGAGCCCTGTAACCCCTCTTTTAAAGTATGTTTTTCCTTCCTTTTGCCAGCTGCTCAGCATCACCCCACACTGCTGCAGGATATTCACTTTCTTATACTCGACAGTTACTGTGGATATGTTAATAAACGGAATACTAACTTGTTTTTTAGTAAAATATAAAGTCTTGGCCTGGAGCTTCAAGTGGGAAAAAAACAAAAGAAGGAACAAAGGAAGCAATGTGGGCAGGAAGAAAGAAAGAAAGGGAGGCAAGGAGAAAGACAATTAAAACTGCAATGTACAAATATCACAATTTGTCCAAAACTCTTCATTGACACTAGGGGTACTTATTGCTAACTGTACGGCCCCAGCCCTAGGAATTCAGATGCAGTAGGTCTGAACTGCGTCTCTGGGATGCACATTTGTAATGTTTTCCCCAGGCAGCTCTGATGTTGCTAGCCTGGGGAACCGTCACCTTGAGCAGCTTTGCAGGTTTAGATTGTCCCTAACAAACACTGTAAACAGCCTGTGCTTGTTGTCAGGATTTGCCAGCTGAAGGGAGGGAGGGATGATAAACAGCAGCTGTTTAGATTTGAAATGTCTGGGGGAATCAGCACAGGTGGTGGGATATTTACCAGACTTCTGCTGACGCTCCGAACACAAGATGCCCGTCTGCTGCAGGCACCCAGGCAGGCCATTTCCCTGTCCCCTGCTTTCTCAGACCCCTCCCCACTTTCTTGTGCAAAAGCCTTTTGTTATAGACTGAATGGTATCCCCCCCCACCAAAATTCATAAATTGAAGCCCTAATCCCCTGTATTTGAAAATAGGATGTATAAGGAAGTAATAAAAGGTTCAGTGAGGTCATAAGAGTGGAGACTCGTTCCTATAGGATTGGTGTCCTTACCAGAAACGGAAGAGACACCAGAGATCTTTCTCTCTCTGCAAGAGCACAGAGGAAAAGGCATGTGAGGACGCAGTGACACGGTGGCCATCTGCAACTCAAGGAGAGAGGCATCACCAGATACCAGCCCTTGCTGGCATCTTCATCTTGGACCTCCAGCCTCCAGAACTATAAGAAAATTAATTTTTGTTGTGTAAGCCCCTCAGTCTATGGTATTTTGTTGTGGCAGCCCAACTAGCCTAATATACCTTTCTTCATGGTTCATTTAGGTATTCCTCAGTCAAGAGACCCTCCTTCTAGGCCGTAAAGCCCTAACACTACTTCACTGCTCAAGTTTCAAGGGAATTCAGGTCCCAGAAAAACTGCGGGATATGACTCAAGAACGCTATGGAACTTGGGGCTGGGGATAGAGAGGTGATCCGAACTACCACACTCTTTCAGTTATAACACGAGTTATAAACAGGAACTTGCTGTCTTGGCTTCTAACCTGATTGCCTTTTTACATTGTTTATACAAGAAAATACATTCCTTAATCCAGGAAGCTAAGTTTTAGCTAACTTTTCTAAGTCTTAGATTGGTTCTTTTCCTGGTGATGGCACTCCCAGGAGTTCTGGGACAGTTCTGATTAAAACATTACATTGCTTTTTCCTTATAAATATATTTATACTTATCAAAGCCAGGATATATAGTCATTGTATCTATGATAGCTCAGTTTACTCAGATAATTGCTGAGTCCCATATATGTGCCAGACAGTGTTCCAGACACAGAAAAGCAAAAGTGAATATGACAAAGTGAAGAGACGAACAAAAACAAGGAAATACGTATCAATCAGATATTGATAAATGCTACAAAGAGCATGGGAAGGAGAATGAGGGGAAGGGCCCTAGTTTATGCAGGGTGATCCAAGAAAGCCTCTCTGATACAGGACATTGCAACAGAGACAGGAAGGAAGTGAGGTGTCCAGCCATTTGTGCCTCTGAGCAAAGGTCACTTCACAGAGAGGGAGCAGCCCAAGAAAAGCTGCCTCAGCAGGACCATACATGGTATTTTTTAATAACAAGGAAGGCTATGCAATTAGAATGGAGTGAGGAGAAGATAGATCTATCTGAAGTCCTGGAAATGGCTAAGAGTTCATGCAAGCTCTTCTAGGACATTGTAATGTTGTCTTTACTCTGAGTTAGGTGAAAAGTCATTGGAGGGAGGAAAGCAGAAGAGCCATGTGTGTTTCAATGATTTATTTCTTGTTATGTGGAGAACAGTCTGCAAGGGTGAAGAATGAGAGAGATTAGCTAGAAGGCTATTGTATTATTGATAGATGACAGTGATTTAGACTAGGATAGTGGGAATTGGTCAGGTATTAGATATGTTTAACAGGTAGAAGCAACAATCTTTGCTAACAATTAGATATATTATGTCAGATAAAGGGGAAGAATAAAAAAGTGGGAATTTGGTAAATCTAGTAGACATCTAGATTCAACCACTTAAATAAGTGGATGCATCTATCTGTCTATAACAATTTACAAAAATTACAAAACATTAACAATAATCATCTTTAATGATGTAATTATAGAAAATATTTATTTGCTGTATCTTGCCTAGTTATAATGAAACTGTACCACCTGTATAATTTTTAAAAGTTGCAGATACATGAAAATTTTTTCCCTGGTCATTTTAATTTTATGGGATTTAAGATAACATTTCTATTGCAAGGGGACCTTTCTAATTTGTGAGATTAAAGAGAGCAACCTAAAGTAATTGAAGCTATTCCTTTATTTTTTTAATTTGGAGATAAAAGACACTAAAAGTGTAGTGTGTGTTCAAAGGCCTTAGTGATATTAGTTTTCAAATGCGGTAGAAAGTTTTGGCTGGTGAATGAAATAAAACCATGAGAAAAGAAAAATAGGAATAGGGTACGTAAAGCTTTTTGAAAAAAGTTTCTTCTTTTCTTATAGAGCATTTCCTCCAGCAAATCTTTAGATCCTAGAGATAAAATCAAAAGCATGACTCAGTTTCAAAAGTGAATGCAGCACCCTTTAAACTTTGAATCTTGTCTTTGTGTTTTTATAAGTAATATATATTCACACACATCTATAGTACTTGTATTCATGCCCACCTGGTTTGTGGTAGTTTTATTAGCATTGATGCAGGAGAAAAGACTCATGAATATCAGATATCAAAGATATGGGACGCTTGATAGACAATGAAGAAGAATAATAGGCTTATCTTAGATGAATATAAAAGCTTTATTTTGAATACTGTGTAATATTTGCAGACTTTTTTTTTTTTTTCCAAATCTTTATGTATATAGCTTCATCAGCAAAAGAACTTCACTTGAATGGCAGGGCTATTCTTGTTTTAAGAACTTCTTAGTAAGTTATATTTTTAGTATTAAAAACTAATACAGGCCAAAAAAAAACCCTATAAAAATATTCCTTAAAATAGTCCTAATATGACATCTAAAAGTCCACTTAATTACATTTCTCTTGAAGAAATAAAATTATATTAATCTTGGGAAATGTATATATCAGTGAAGCAATGGATACATGAAGGTAAAACTTTTAAAAAATAATGGTTGGAAAACAACATCAGGTTGATATTTTTAACTAAATGTGTTTCTTACAGAATTGAAGGGACTATTAACTGAATCAACACCATACCTGAATTACAGATCATGTAGCACTGAGGACGCAACACAAAATTGTATAAAAATAGGTGTGGCGTCAAGCTTCAAACAGAACTCAAATAGCCAAATTTTAAGGGAGAAAAGATACATTAACTCAAAAATATTATCGAGTATCGTGAGGATAGTATAATCCGAAATAAGGTTTTAGAAAGGAAAAAAAAATCATATTACAACAAAGTGACTTTTTAATAAGTAAAATAAATAAATAAATAATAAAAAGCGATCTAAATATTTTCCTTATTTTTTTGTGGGAGCAGAAAAAGAAGAAAACAAAGACAAAACACTAATTGCAGTAATTCACAATATTCTGCTTGCAAAATGAATTTACCAACATACACCATATATTGGGCCATCACACAAATTTCAATAAATTTAAACAGACTTAAGACATATAAATTATGATCTATGATATGATTATAATAGAATTAAATTAGAAATTGACAGCAGAAAGATCTGGGAAATCCCCAAATATTTGAAAATGAAGTAACACATTTCTAAATAAACAATAGGTTTAAGAATAAATGAAAAGGGAAATAAAGTATTTTTAACTAAATAAAAACATGACAAATAAAAATTTGAGGATGCAGACAAGTGAGTGGTTATAGAGAAATACATATCACAAACTCCCCATATTGGAAAAGAGAAAGGTCACAAATAAATGGCCTTAACTTCCACCTTAAGAAATTAGAGAAAGAAGAATAAACTAAACCCAAAGTAAGCAGAAAAGAAGGAAATAATCAACATGAAACTGGAAATCAAAAAACAAAACCCAGAAAAACAATAAAGAAAATGAGATCAATAAAATGTATAAATCTCTGCCCAGAATGATGAAAAATAAAAGGGAGAAAACCAAATTACTGGTATCAGGAATCAGAGAGGTGACATCACAATTGATTCTGTAGGTATTAAAATAATATTTTAAAATATTACAAACTACTTTAGGTTAATAAATTTAAAAATTTAAACTAAAGTGGACGATTTCTTTGAAAGATACAAATTACCAAAGCTCAATCAAGAAGAACAATATAAACAAATAGTTTTGTATCTATTAAAGAAATTTAATTTGTTCTTCAAAACATTTCCACAAATTAAACTTCCAAATTGCTTCATGGAGAAATTCTACCAATCAGTTAAAGAAAAAATAATATCAGTTCTACACATGTCTCCAGACACTTGAAGAGGACAGAGTACTTGCCAAATTATGCATTGAGATCAGCGTTAACTCCAACAACAAACCTAGACAAAGACATTAAAAGGAAAGAAAACTGCAAATTAATACCCCCGATGAACATAGATATAAAAATTAACAAGTTTTAACCAATCAAATTAAACAATATATAAAAATGATAATAAATCATGACCAAGTTTATTCCAAGCATGTAATGTTGGTTTAACACTCAAAGATTAGTCAATATTTTAAGACATCTGTTCTCGCCAACTTGATCTATAGATTCAGTGCCATCCCACCAAGTTATTTTGTGGATATCAACAAACTAATTCTAAAGTTTATATAGAGAGGCAAAAGACCCAGAATAGCCAACACAATACTAAAGGAGAAGAACAAAGTTGGAAGATTGATAGTACCTGACCTCAAGACTTACTGTAAAATTACAGTAATCAAGACAATGTGGTATTGGCAAAATAATATGCAAATAGATAATTGGAAGAGAATAGAGAGTCCAGAAATAGATCCACATAAATATAGTCAGCTGATCTTTGACAAAGGAGCAAAGGTAATGGAGCAAATATAGTCTTTTCAACAAATAATGCTGGAACAACTGGACATCCACATGCAAATAATAATAATAAATCTAGGTTCAGAACTTACAACCTTCACAAAAATTAACTTAAAATGGATCATAGACTTAAATATAAAAAACAAAACTCCTAGGAGAAAACCTAAATGACCTTAGATATGGCAATGAATTTTTAGATACAACACCAAAGGTAAGATCCGTGAAGGAAATTGATAAGTGAGATACTAAAATTTTTAATTTCTGCTGTGTGAAAGACAATGTCAAGAGAATGTAAAGACAAGCCACAGACTGGGAGAAAATATCTGCAAAACATTCATCTAATAAATGTTATCCAAAGAACAGTTAAAACTCAACAATTAGAAAACAAAGAGCCCAAATAAAAACTGGGTCAAGGGCTTCCCTGGCAGCTCAGTGGTTGAGAGTCCGCCTGCCGATGCAGGGGACACGGGTTCGTGCCCCAGTCCGGGAAGATCCCACATGCCGCGGAGCGGCTGGGCCCGTGAGCCATGGCCGCTGAGCCTGTGCATCCGGAGCCTGTGCTCCGCAATAGGAGAGGCCGCAACAGTGAGAGGCCCGTGTACCACAAAAAAAAAAAAAAAAAAAAGTGGGTCAAAAACCTCGACAGACACCTCAACAAATAATATATACAGATGGCAAATAAGCATATGAAAGGATGCTCCATGTAATATTTCACTGGGGAAATGCAAATTAAAACAATGATATACCACTATACGTGTATTAGAATGGCCCAAATCCAGAATGTTGGCAAGGAAATGGAGCATTCATTGCTGATAGAAATGAAAAATGGTACAGCCACTTTGGAAGAAAGTTGGGTGGTTTCTTGCAAAGCTAAACATGCTCTTGCCATTTAATACAGCAATCATGCTCCTTGGTATTTACCCAAAGGAGATGAAAACTTACGTCCACACAAAAATCTGCACTTGGAAATTTTAAGAGGTTGTTCAGAATTGCCAAAGCTTGGAGGCAACCAAGATGTCCTTCAGTAGGTGAATGAATAAATAAACTGTGGTACATCCAGGCAATGGAATATTATTCAGCACTAAAAAGTGAGTTATCAAGCCGTGAAAAGACATGGTGAAATCCTGAATACATATTACTAAATGAAAACAGCCAATCTGAGAAGGTTACATACTATATGATTCTAACTATATGGCGTTCTGAAAACACAAAAATATGGAGACAGCAAAAAGATCAGTGGTTTCCAGGGATCGGGAGCAGTGAGAGATGAATAGGTGGAACACAGAGGATTTCTGAAAATATTTTGAAAATATTTTATATGCGACTACAATGCTGCATACATGTCATTATACATTTGTCCAAAACCATAAAATGTACAACACCAAGAGTGAACCCTAATATGAACTATTGATTTTGGGTGGTTATGATGTGTTGATGTAGATTCATCAAGTGTACCACTCTAGTGGGGGATGTTACTAAGGGGGGAAGGTATGCATGTTTGGGATCAGAGGGTATGTGGAAAATCTTTGTACTTTCACCTCAGTTTTGCTGTGAACTTAAAACTATAGAAAAAATTGTTTTTATGAAAAAAATCACTCTAGTTTTCAATATTAACAGGCAAAAAAAGGAAACATATGACCATCTCAATACATGTGGAAAAAGCTTTGTCAAAGTACAGTATCTATTTGATTAAAAAAAAAACCTGGGCTTCCCTGGTGGTGCAGTGGTTGACAGTCCGTCCGCCTGCAGATGCAGGGGCCACGGGTTCGTGCCCCGGTCCGGGAAGATCCCATATGCTGCGGAGCGGCTGGGCCCGTGAGCCATGGCCGCTGAGACTGCGCATCCAGAGCCTGTGCTCCGCAACGGGAGAGGCCACAACAGTGAGAGGCCCACGTGCCGCAAAAAGAAAAAAAAAAGACCATCAATCCATAACTCTCACCATATTCAAAAATTAACTCCAATGTACCATAGACTTAAATGTAAAACCTAAAATTATAAATGGTCTAGAACAAACATAGAAGAAATATTTTTGAACTTGGGTTCGACAATTTTCATTAGATATGTCACCAAAAACACAATCCGTAAGAGGAAAAAATAAGTTAATGTATATTTATAACTCCTTATAATATTAATAACTCCTTTTAGAAATTTACTGTAGAGAATAAAAAGTCAAGTCATAGACTGGGAGAAAATATTGGTAAATCACGTATCTGGGCTTCCCAGGTGGTGCAGTGGTTAAGAATCCGCCTGCCAGTGCAGGAGACATGGGTTCAAGCCCTGGTCTGGGAAGATCCCGCATGTCGCAGAGCAACTAAGTCCATGCACCGCAACTACTGACCCTGCGCTCTAGAGCCCGCAAGCCTCAACTACTGAAGCCCACACGCCTAGAGCCTGTGCTCCGCAACAAGAGAAGCCACTGCAATGAGAAGCCCACGCACCGCAACGAAGAGTAGCCCCCGCCCACCACAACTAGAGAAAACTCATGCACAGCAACAAAGACCCAACTCAGCCAAAACTTAATAAATACATAATTAATTAATTAAAAAAATTTAAAATCACATATCTGATAATAAGAATGATGTCCAAAACTTAGCAATAAAAACAAACAATCCAATAAAATGAATGGGCAAACTATTTGAACAGACCCTTCACCAAAGATGAAGGCAAGTAAGCACATGAAAAATGTTCAACATCATTAGTCATTAGGGAAACAAAAATTTAAACCAAAATGAGATAACACGTTAGAATGTCTATCATTAAAAATAGTGGCCATCTCAGGTTTTGGTAGGGAAGTGCAGAACTCTGTACACTGCCAGTGGGAGTGTAAAATGGTAAAACCGCTTTGGAAAGCAGTTTAGCATTATTTTTTAAAGTTAAGCAGACTTCCAGTTTGAGCTCCAACATGTAATGAGCTTAAAAGTCATCACTCCCATCTTTACAGCAAAGAAAAGCTGACTAAACAGAAAAATAAATGACTTTTCTTGGACCCATTCGAGAACTGAGGTTGGAGGTTAAACTTAAAATCTAAAGAGACAGGTGAATACAGAAAATCACAGCTTAGATCTACATACCTGAACCAGAAGGCACTAAAGCCATAAACTTGTAGGAACACATAAATTGTTAATTGTGAGGAATTGCTAGAGGCTAAGTGTGGTAGACTAACATGAAAGGGAGAAACTTCTGGAGGCCTCAGTCCTTAGGGGGTCCCAGCACTTTCATGGACTTTTCCCCCAGAATCCCACCAGGTTTTTTTTTAACATCTTTATTGGAGTATAATTGCTTTACAATGGTGTGTTAGTTTCTGCTTTATAACAAAGTGAATCAGTTACACATATACATATGTTCCCATATCTCTTCCCTCTTGTGTCTCCCTCCCTCCCACTCTCCCTATCCCACCCCTCTAGGTGGTCACAAAGCACCGAGCTGATCTCCCTGTCCTATGCGGCTGCTTCCCACTAGCTATCTATTTTACGTTTGGTAGTGTATATATGTCCATGCCACTCTCTCACTTTATCTTACCCTTCCCCCTCCCCATATCCTCAAGTCCATTCTCTAGTAGGTCTGTGTCTTTATTCCCGTCTTGCCCCTAGGTTCTTCATGACTTTTTTTTTTTCTTAGATTCCATATATATGCATTAGCATACGGTATTTGTTTTTCTTGTCTGACTTACTTCACTCTGTATGACAGACTCTAGGTTCATCCACCTCACTACAAATAACTCAATTTCATTTCTTTTTATGGCTGAGTAATATTCCACTGTATATATGTGCCACATCTTCTTTATCCATTCATCTGATGATGGACACTTAGGTTGCTTCCATGTCCTGGCTATTGTAAATAGAGCTGCAATGAACATTTTGGTATATGACTCTTTTTTTTTTTTTGCAGTATGCGGGTCTCTCACTGTTGTGGCCTCTCCCATTGCGGAGCACAGGCTCCGGACGCACAGGCTCAGCAGCCATGGCTCACGGGCCCAGCCGCTCCGCGGCATGTGGGATCTTCCCAGACTAGGGCACGAACCCGCGTCCCCTGCATCGGCAGGCGGACTCTCAACCACTGCACCACCAGGGAAGCCCTATGACTCTTTTTGAATTATGGTTTTCTCAGGGTATATGCCCAGTAGTGGGATTGCTGGGTCGTATGGTAGTTCTATTTTTAGTCCCACCAGGTTTTCATGGTGAAGATATGAGAAAGATCCCTTCTTGTCACTGGTCAGGGGAAGGACAGAGTGATCACTGAGAAACACTTCCAGAGTCTTCTCTGCAGTAAAGGCCCACTCTTCAGGGAAGATCATGCTACTATACCAGATACAATTCTGAAAATTTATCTGGCTAGGGAAAGGGAATTCCTCTCCACTCCAGCCCCCATCAGCCTTTTGATCTCACCTAAAAGGAGGAAAAAATGTCAGCAGGAGACAGGGCTTCAAAGAAATAGCTCAGGAATAGAAATTGATATATCAAGAAAGTGCCTATCTTTTAGAAATATTAACTGAAACTGAGGTTCTGACACAATTACATTTTAATGGAACTGCTCAAGATTTAACATCAAACTCCATGCAAAGTCAGAGAGAAAGATGAGAGCTCTCTGTTAAACAGAAATGTAATATGTTAAGGCTATTTTTTTTTTCTACATTAGTTTTATGTAGCCCTGGCACAATCCTGAATGGAGAATGAAGACATTACATTAAGGAGAAGTAGAGGACTTTTTTATGACAAAAAATAAAAGAGGACTTATCCAGTATGTGATAAGAGAAAACAGAGAGAAAAGATAATTACAATTAAAACTTATGGTCCCAGTCAGCTGAATGGTGAAGCAAAGGAAGGGAGTAATAAACAAATAAAAGTCCAGTTTCTAACTCTAGGACACTAAGTATCCAGACACTACCTCTCTCTAGAACTTGAAGAGATGACACTCATGACAAGAACACAGCAATGAGAGAGGTTTTTTTGCTCAACAGGAACAGAGCTGCTGCAGATAGAGGTAAGGGACTTCATCTTCTGGAAAAACATCGCTCTAATGTGGCTAAAATCCACATCTGATAGACTCATGAAGTGTCTTGTAGGAAGTTTTGTTCTTTACAAGATCGATGTTTTGAGTGACAAAATATACTCTAGACTTAATTCAGACAAACCATTAGAAATTGTTTTATATCCTGGAGGAGATAGAAACATTGGGCAAATAGGAAGATGTTAACTTAGAAATAAGGGAGATACGGGGCATGTAATCAGGGCCTAATTAGGAAAGCACGTTTCCCAAAGTTAGAGGATGATATCATGACCTGATTCAAGAAGAAATGTTGCATTAAATAAAATTATGACTATTAACTGCAAATGTTCCTTTATGAGAGAAGAGATATATATAAAGAGAACAACATGATAAACTGCAATGTCTATAAATACACACGAGATGGATAGAGGGTCCCATCTGAATAAGCAAGACAGTGTAAGAAAGATAGTGCTGAGAATGAGCTGCAGCTAGTGAAAAATATTTGCTTAGTGCAAGAAGAATAAGAAAACACAGAGCTATTACTTAAAGCAGTTATCTTAGTTATAACAGCTAGAATGTATTAGCCCATATCCCTTCCTTTGTCTTCTCTGTAATAATTACACTTTACTGAGTTGATGTCCAGGAACTAGGTATCAGAAGAGGGGCTTTAGGCAGGTTATCTCATTTAAATCTAAACACAACACCATGATGTGGATATTATCATACCTTTTCTCACAAATAGAGAAATTGAAATTTAAAGAGGTTCTGTAAATTGCCTACAGGCACACAGTTAGCAGGTGGCAGAACCAGGTTTTGAACTCAGGCAGCCTGACGCCAGATCTCATGTTTTGAATCACTGTACTCTATCATCTGCTGCATCAAAAGAGATCATTCCAAATAGAAGTGATAGAACAAGCATGAGTATGAAGGCATTGAAGTTCAAGATACATGAGAGGCATCTAGATCCTCTAAATGAGTTTTAGCCCCCTAGCCAACATCAGTTACCCTTCAGGGAACTAATACTATATACCAACGAGATCACTGTACCTCTTGCAATGATCTATGATGAATACTGACATAGTCATCTGGTATCTAGAGTCAAATAAATAATTTCTCAAGCTTTTAGAATAATGAGAAATTTGAATTTGCATTAAAAATAGACTATATTTTGTCCATCTTAGAAAAAAATATAGCTGGTCTATCAAAAACGGTTAAGAATAATTATTTGGTCAGTAAAGATCAGCCTGTATTCGTTAAGAATGAACCATGGCAGGTGAAAATATTTATATTTTAAATTTTTAAATGTACTAAAATAAAATCGAATGCTTAAAAATTTTTTTTGATCAAAGGAAAGCAATAGATAGTGTTTTGGGGATGTAGGAAAGACCATGGACTGAATAGTATACTCAAGATTTTTAAGTGGCTATGCAAGTTTATGAAAAGAGTTTACTGGTAAAGCAATGTCAATCAGAAGAAAGTTGTTTAATGGCTTGATCATAAATTTCCTGTCAACCCTTTTTAGAGTAAAGTTTTTATCAACAAAGATACAGAGGACCTCTTTCACATATTTAAGAATGATTAAAAGGGGAAGAGATAGCAAATGCATAGTTTTCCAGGAAGGATTTCCATAGTATCTCAACAGAATAGGATGATGGACATAATTTAACCACATATAATTTAATAAAGATAAATTTTTTACATTTAAAAAAATTTTTATTTATTTTCGGCTGCATTGGGTCTTTGTTGCTGTGCGTGGGCTTTCTCTGGTTGGGACGAGTGGGAGCTACTCTTCATTGCAGTGCACAGGCTTCTCATTGCGGTGGCTTCTCTTGTTGCAGGGCACGGGCTCTAGGCACACGGGCTTCAGTAGTTGTGGTGCACAGGCTCAGTAGTTGTGGCTCGCAGACTCTTGAGCGCAGGCTCAGTAGTTGTGGTGCACGGGCTTAGTTGTTCCGTGGTGTGTGGGGTCTTCCCGGATCAGGGATCAAATCCACATCCCCTGCATTGGCAGGCAGATTCTTAACCACTGCACCACCAGGGAAGTCTAATAAAGATAATTTTTAAAACGTGTGCACAAACAATTGCACTGTTACAGCGTGAAGGAAATGCAGTGTCCCAAAAGCAAGCACAAAAATGTCTTGAGACTTTGTGTCGACATAAGTTCCACATGAGTCAGCAGAGTGCTCTGAACTGGACATCCCATAGGAAACTATTGCATTTAAACTTGGGCTCCAACAAGTTAAAAAGCATTCATAAGAGAGTGACCAGAATAATCTGAGCTCGGGAAAAAAGCATATGAAGAAAGTCTTAAAAAAAAAAAAACACTGAGGCTACTTCATCTGTATAATGCCCTTGGGTGCAAGCAACAGCTCCGACTCAAATTGGTGTTAAAAATAAGAAATTGTATTTTCTCTTGTAACAAGAGGTCCAGAATTAAAGTCGCTTTCACATGGTAATGACAGGTTGAGGCATCAAACTCAGAGAATACATCTAACAGGAATACCTCTTCTTATGGCTCACTACAAAGAGGAAAGAGACAAAAGTTTTTCAGAAGACTTCTCTTATGACTGCATTCGTTAGAATTGTGTCTCATTACCATTCCTTTACACATCACTTTCAAAGAAATGGGATTAGTCCCACACTAACCAGGACTCCCCAGAACTAGGAAAGGTCATGTTCTTCTGAGACCTGATGATGTATGAGGAAGTGAGTAGGGATTTGAGCAAAATTAAGAGTTCTGTTAGAAATAAAAAGGACACCAAACAGGTCTACCACAAAATGTCCTAGGGAAAATTTAATAGTAGCTTTCAATTATTTAAGACTTACCATATGGAAATGTATCCTATGGCTCAAGAGAAGGGAATCTAAGATTAATGTTTGGAAGTTAAGGGTGGATCTACAGCAAGCCAGTAATAAATGGAATTTGCTGCATAAGGAATGATTCCCTTACTCTACATGTATCCTCCAGAGGGAGAGCGCTAGACTAGCTCCCCTCCAGGAAGTCTTCCAACCAAAGCCCAGCTTACAATTCTGCAAGTTTTGTCTTGCACAAAAGCATAACCAATGAGGTAGGTAGAGACTGAAATTTGGGCCATTGTCAACCTGCAAAATAATGCAAAGCTCTGTTGGACTGAGGCACCTAGTTCAGACAAATATGCCGTATATTTGCGAGCTACTCCTCCACAGTGTTAACACCTACTGAGTGGAGAATTGTACAAGGATGCCATGTGTACTCGTTAGCATGACAGTGATTCTAGGTTTCTCTGATTGAATTTAGTAGCTTACTAAAGAAAGTTGGAAAGAATAGAAGAGCAGTTTCAAAATAATAACTGTTTTAATACTATTTATAGTTTGCAAAGCAGTTTTTCATCTTTAAAACAGACATTATGATTATTCTCATTTTTTAGATGAAGATACTGAGGACCAAGTTTAAATATCATCAATGAGTAAATGCCGGATTTGGGTTTTCTAACCCAGGCAGGTCTGACTGATTCCAGTGAAAATAGAAATTCTTCTTCCTCCTCTTTCTCCTTTCCTGCCTATCTGTCCTTTTTCTTCTTCTACTGAGTATGCAAATCTTTCTCTGGTAGAGATAATAAAATGTTTTTATAATAATCTTGCTTATTTCTTAAACCCATATACCCTTTAAGAGCAAAATTTTGTCCTTCCCATATTATTTTGTTCACTGAGTATTTTTATTCTTTTCCATGTACCCAGACCTTATTTAAATATCACAATAATGGTCTCTTTCCATCATTTGATTCACATATATGTTCTAATTATGGTTGTGCTTCGAGGAAAAGAATGGATAGATATCAGCTCTAGTTTTAGTTGGATTGAATGGATTTTGGTATCAGCTTTGCTTTTACTCTTAGACAGTCCCTTCTATGATGACCCAATGTTGAAATAACATATAAAGAATAACTTTTTATATTAAAATTCTTGTCAAGTATTCAGTATAATTTAAATTTATTACTAATATATCTGCTGTCACATACACAATGAATCCTTCCAATTTCCTTTTCTTTATGGAAATATTACAATATATCCTAGTAAATCTTAGTGCCACTTTACTAAAAATAATGTTGAAAGGCAGAGAAGTAAAGTCTTTTCATATGCCAAATTTGGTAGTCAGGTTTATATTAAGAAATAAAGGGGAAAATAATAAAAAGTGCAGAATGACAGCAGGGGCTGGGGACTATTGGATGGGGAACAGAAGTGTAAGGGAGACTTTTCACTGCACCCCTTTTTATCTTTTAAAATTTATTTAAACATTAAAATTTATATATTTAAAAGGATAAGTAAATGAATAGATGTTTGGTTAAAATTTACACCAAATAATAGCTAGATAAATAAGAAGAAAAAAAAAAAGAAGGAAGGAAAGGAAGGGACGGAGGAAAGATGTTTGTTGATACATATTTTACTTAAGTACTAAGTGATGTTCACAAAATTATCCAGGAATCTTGAAAAGCTATCATAAGCTTCTTGAGAATTCTTAGAACATATTTGTAGATGATCCAGGTCTTTATGGGTTTAAAAGGAAAGTAGAGAAAGGAAGTCATTTTTGGAGAGAGGAGGGGAAATAAAGTTGGGATTTGTAAGGACTGCTAATCCCTTTTTAGTGCCTTAGGCAGAAGACTCCACATTTTCATACTTTTGAGGGACAAGAAAAGAAAATGGGGAAATAATTGGCTGGATGTGAATCAACTGATGCTTAGAAAAGAGTGAAACCCTCAATTTGCAAATTCAAAGATGTATAATAGATTTACTGGGGCTCAGTGGCAAGCTCCCCAGACTGAAAAGAAGCATGACTCTGGGCTGAGTGTAGATGGTACCACCACAAAGTGACTCGTCTGAAAATGGGACACAGATGCATAGCTTCTGTGCTTGTTACAAGGACATACACTAAAGTGCTTTGTCAGCATCCACCTTCAATTCACCTACAGTGTTAGGACACCTCAACAAGACTTCATATAGGATTTTCAGTCCCTTCCAGGCTAAAGTTTGCAGTAAAATTGGTTATAAAGGGAATTTCTGTAAAATTTCTTCTATGACAAAATTAGAACTAGGCTTCCAAGTAAAAATTCAGAATAATAGGGTCACTACAAGTATTCTTCTAGGTCACTTCTATATTTTGCATTTCCCCACCATAATTCTAGACTTTGAGATATCCTCTTTGTTAGCATTCTTCAATCTGGAAATTCTATTTTCTTCCTTTCTTCCATTTTAAGGATTTATTTATGTAGTTATTATGTTTACTTAAGATATTTAAGGTGCTTAATAGAGAGGATAGAAATACTATATTCCCCATTAGGTGTGTCAACATAGGATAATAAAATCTGAAATTTCTTTAATATTGAGGATCCAAATTCTATAAATAATTTTGCAAGCTAAAAATTCTGTAATATTGCATTAAAAATGAGGAAATCTTATGAACAAGAACCTATTTCATGCCCGTCAGAGGCCATATGACATTTAAGATATACCTACAGAATCAGTTCAGTTTAGTTTACAAAGGCCTACTTGAGATGCCAGATTCCAAAAATACACAGATTAATAAAGATAACACTCCTGGCTTCTGTGGAATTTTCAGTCCAGTGGAAGAGACAGATTTGTAAGCACCTAATGTCAATGCAGAGAGCAGCAGCAATCTCTGCACACATACCCTCTCCCATTAAACCAGTCAAGGCAGGAAGGGATCCAAATTCAAATGGGCCTTATTCAGTGACTATTCCAGACTCCCGAAACATCTGTTCCCAGGACACTGCATTGTAGTTGGGCCCCAAATGAGAAATATCTTAGCAGACCACAAGCATTTGGAGCCCGTGCTCTGGATCTTCTCACTGCAGACTAATGTCTACTCCTCCTTATTTTAGCCTTCTGTTGACCCTCCCCTTTGGTCTGATACATTGATTTATCACTACCTCAGTTTCCAAACCCACTCTGGTTACGGATATTTTCTCTCCACCTCAGATGGAGGGTTCTCCAGGCTTTGAACGAGCATGCTGATTCCACCAATGGCAGAGACTTTTTTCTCTTCCTCGGGTGCATGCAGCTACACTAGTTTTACCACCTTTTTTTCAGTTATGTATGGTCATCCAATTGAGTTCTAGTCAACGAATGTGACCGCAAATGATGTGGAACACCTCCAGGCCTGACCCATTAAAAAAGTCTCATGTACAGTCCTCCGTGCTCCTTCCTCTTCTGCAGATTGATGTAAAATAAGGGGGAGAAATGGTAGGCAGACTGGAGGGGAGTAAATTAGTTTTGAATCTAATAAACTTTACCTTATTAGACAAAAGAACAATTTTAAGTTATTGCAACAAATGTTAACAGGTAAAGAAAGTGTTTGTTGTTTGTTTGAGAGGGTTAGGAAAGTTTGCATTTGCATCATGGAGCTGCCATCAGGTTTTAAAGCTAAATTATAAACTCTTATTTAAAATGACTAGTAAATGGTCAGAAAATTAATTTAAGTGCAGTATTTCTCGTTTCTTTTCTTAGTTCCTTGAGGAATGAAAAATACAAATTTAACTGCCTTCAGAATTTTTATCACCTTGTAATTTAATTTAAATTTTTGTGGCCACAAGGCATTCTTTGTAATAAAACTAAAATGATATGAAGGGGAGCAGCTTCTGGTAATTGATGATTTTTGTCAGGAATTTTAGGTTGCATTTCTAATTCTGCAACTGACTCATTAGATTACATTATGTTCAGTAAGTTACCATTTCTTTGTCAGACAGTTCTGTGGGTGGTGTATTAATATTCTTCTAAAATCTTTTTTTTACCATGACAGGGGCACTCCTCTCGGTACTTATAGGATCCGGAATATATTCATATATCCTTTATTATATCTTTATAGTTGTTTTCTTTCACTCTTTCTGATTCTTCTAGCTGATCCTTTGTCCCAGATTTTTTCTCTCTATAAAAGAATGATAATGCTACCCATCTGGCAGTTGCTTGCCATGAATTGAAGAGGTTTGGGAAAATTCCCTGGCAGAGTGGCACTTACATTTGTATCATCTACGACAGAAATATGATTCCTATGTTAACATAAATATATCCCTTCTGAAATGTCAAAATGTTTTCAGCCTTCACCAATTATTTTAGTTATTATAAATGGTGGTGATTCTTCTCTCAAGGAAGCTATCATTTTCCAGCTTCCATAAGAGTTAGATACAGTCCATATTAGCATTTAAATATTTCAAATAATATGTGTAGAGGAACTAGCTTTATAAGTTTTTAACATAAATCTAAAGGAGTTAACAAAAAATAAGCTTGTGCCAGAATAGTGTCAGACCCTGCCTTTGTCAAAGACAGTGATACGAAGCTTCCTCTTCTCAACTGTTCCTTTTCTCAACCACAGCTTCCATTGACTTGTTAATTAGTTGAGACTTAAATATTTAATTTTAATGATTTACTACATTTTTCTCAATTACATTTTACTTTATCATTACTCACATACTACAGCACAATTTCCTTTGAAAAGATCTATAAAAGTAATTAAAGACAAAATACTCAGAGTACATATTTTTCATAACTGTACTAAATGATGGGCGAGATCATAAGTAGAGGAAATTGATGAATTGAAGAAGCAAAACAGATGGTAAAGCTGTGTACACGTGCCAACACACTCCAGCTTGCAGGCTGTTCCAGATTCTGCTAAGGCCAGAAACATAGTGAAAGAAATAGCAAGAGCTTGATCCAGCAGGAACAGCCCATAGTCCCCTTGAGTCCATAAAAGCAGGCTTCCTGGCTCTAACACAAGTAGCCCTATGCAAAGCAGTACTCCA
The DNA here is from genome assembly GCF_963455315.2 of Globicephala melas. Classification (NCBI taxonomy): domain Eukaryota; kingdom Metazoa; phylum Chordata; class Mammalia; order Artiodactyla; family Delphinidae; genus Globicephala; species Globicephala melas. The sequence goes on along the minus strand of NC_083317.1, from coordinate 52,735,456 downwards.
TGGAAATGCTGTGTTTTCTGACCTTCTGGAAGTTTCTGTGTTAAAGCATATGGTTTTTCTCAAGGGAAGAAGAGTCCTCTCTAAATATCTGTCAAGGCAATAGATGATGTAGATAAATGCATATACAGAGACAAAATGATTCTCTCTTTTCTTATGTATGGCCATCCATTTTTTTTTCTATTTGCAGTTCATCTTTCCTTTGTTTTGTGCTCATAGGTAGCAGATACTCTACTAATCTCTAGGAGTTACACAGATGATTAAAACGATAGTTCTGCTCATAGGTTGGTTCATCACTACTTCAATTCACTAAGAAAAGCTTTGAAAGCACCCTATTAGGACAATAAAAATACTGGTAAAGTGAACTGAAAATATTAAATAAATCAAGACAATTTTCTTTTGGCTTCAGAATGTCTTCTCAGTTTCCAAAATGGTGACAAATCCATAATTGAACAAGTGTATCCCCAGCTCCTACCCAAGGTCAATTAGTGTACCAACTAGTACCTTGCAAGTAAACTACATTTAAGTCATCAATAAAAAAGCATGGAAAAAGTCAGGTAATAGAGGGTTTTAATATTTAAATTTTTGCTGAACATTTGTTGTAACAGTGAACATTTAGAAAGAAACTAAATATCCAACACTATGAGATTGGTAAAATAAAGCATACTATTTTATACTATGGAATATTAGGCAGCCAAGGGAGTCATTTTACAGGACTATAAAATAAGATAGGAAAATACATGTGATATAATGTTAGGTGGAAGAGACCCAAGTCAATTCAGTATAAATTGTTCTGATATTTGTCTGTCTTCCTCAGAACAAATAGTAGATTCCAGTAATGATTTTGGACAACCATTTCTTAAAATGGATCTTAGGAGGAAATGGAGCAACAATCCCTGGGGCAGTGGATTAAGGGGGAAAAATTTACTTTTGATGGAGAAGTTTTTGAGGATGGCTGAAGCACAGCGGGCATTATAGGGGCACTCACGGAGGAGGAGGGGACGCCACTGTAGGGCTGAGAGGCAAGCTGGTTTGGTCAGATAGTATGACAGTCATCCCAGGCTTCATGACTTCATGGAACAGTAACCAACTATTTGGAGATCCAGCAGCCGTAAGTTATGACAATCGCACAGGGATGATTGAACCAATGACTTTCACAGTGCAGAGGATAACCAGTTCATGGGTGTATCCCTGCATTGAAACCTAAGACCAAAATTCAAATATGGGTGATGTATGACTTTTCTATCTTTTTACTTGTCTATCTACAACACCTTAATAAAACACCTATTTGTTTTCCCTTTTCTACGTTCCTGGGGGAAAGTATACTTCATGAATTGGCCAAAATAAACAAGAGACTAGGGAGGTAAATTAGTCTTTAAAATTCTCAACTTAATCCAGAAGATACTTTGTAACCCATGCAGACTACTCTAGTGAAACTTATAAATTATTTATGAAACAAGATTATTCAAAAAATAAATAGAGGTTATTAGGATATGTAAACATACCAAGGATGTGAGATAGAATATAAACAGTGCCAAATACAGGCAACACTAATCTTTAAATTAGTCATCTCTGGTCCCCTTGTCTAGCCAAATCCCAGAGAGCATTTTCTTCCCCCTTCAGGAAATTGAATGTAAAAGAGATGAGAGTCTCATCTAAGGGGTTTATTACCCTATCCTGGAAACAAAAATAGAAGATTTAGGTAGATAGGCTTTTGTTTAGTAGTTCACGGTCAAATTGAACAGTATCTCCCTGTAAGCCCACACATTCTCTTATTTGAAGGTCTTCTACTGATACCCCATAAGGCATCAATAATTTATACCTCACTGTGTAATATACATTACTTTGTTTAGATAATCAGAACAATACCCAGCATAAACATTTACTGTACAATAGGAAGTCTTCACTGGGAAGAGTTGGAATTAGAAGAAAAGAAAGAAAATGGAGGGACATGAGGCTTTTCTGGGAAGGGCAGACCTAGTCTAGGTATCTCATGTGAAGACTCTGAATCCCTAAAGTGAACATAAAGATTCTGGGAATCTGAGGAGTGCAAGAAAGATATAGAACGGGAAGCAGAGGGAAACAAAATCCATTTCACGTCTTAATTTTTTCCTAGACTCCAAAGCTGGTTTTCCACTGAGAATAATCTTTCATCTTTGGCAAGCTATTAATACCAGGTATCAAGAACGACATTTATTAGGGGTCTGATCATACTGGAAACTCCCAAGCAGGGTAAATGCTTTATTCATCTTCTTTAGCTCTGGTTTATAGTAGTGAGATAAGTCAAAGGTAAACAGAGGAACAGGATGGTGACTTCTTTCCTGAGACTTACTGCCAAAAAAGGAATCAATTAAACCTAGTCGTTAAAGTTTATAACAGGCGTGTGTGCTGGGTCCAGAGGCAATGGAGACAAAAGGGTAGGTGAAAGTGGTCAATTTGCTTGGGAGAGGCAAAGTCAAGAGACGCTTTATAGAGCAGGTGATGTTCATGCTGATGTCTGATATTCATGCTTGGAAGAAAAAGCACAGAGCGTATTCCAGACAAAAGGAGAAGCAGTGTAAACCAAAGTCATGGGTTCCACCAGGGTCCAATTGTACCTCCAGTGCTATTTCATTCAATTTCAACCCATAACTAGTATAGTAATTTATGAAACTGCCTCACTCCAAATCTAATCATTAGACACCCATTAACATATCCATAATGCTTTCTTTAGCTCTGTATTCACAAAGGATCTATCTATCAGATCAGGGCTTATCCCACTAATTCACAAATATAATGACTATTTTGAAGTCCAAGACATGTGTCTGATATTATTATTTCTCTTTCTTAAGATAGAAAACACTAGAAATAAAACTTCCTTCTCCTAGATTGTAAAATGAGTCTGTGACGCCTTGTAGTTCTCAGTTTAAGTCATGTTTCAACTCAGAAAATTGCTTTACATAAATCACAGGTGAGCTCAGTAACAGATTTTTCTATCAGACTTGCACCTGTGAACCTTAGTTGAAGGCCTATTATTTCCTGGCTATGAACTGAACTTTATCAACAGTGGTTACATAAACATGCCAAACCACCTGGTAGGTACTCTACAACACTGATACTTTGAGAAAGGGTGGCCCAGTCCTTCAGCAGAATAGTACTTTGAGAGTCAAAAGAGTTCATTTTAGCAGTAACAAACACATTGGGTAAGCATGCATTCATATATTGCAGATTTTTTCCTCTTACAGTATGTGAGCACAGGCTAAAAAAAGAAAGAAGTCCAAAATAGCCTATAAAATACTTCCTTAAGGTAGCGACATATGAAATTAGAGCAGCTGAATGTTTGACTTTCTGAAATTGCTTCTTGTAAAGCAGAAATGTCTTATTCAGTATGCACACGTGATAGTGAAGGCAGCCGCCGTGTAGAGTTCTGTGATTCTGTGCCAAACCTAGATGCTGAAGTGCTAAGGGTGCCTAGAAAGTCAGATGGTTGCTTTCTTTGAGGGCTTGCCCATACATGTTTCTAATCTCTGCATGGAGAGATAAGATATGCTCTTTAGGTGAAATGAATGGCGGAAAAGTGAGTACGTAGACCTGGGTCCTTAACTTTCAGACACCATGCCAGCAACTTGACACAGCAAGAGGCTGTTAAGCATTAAAATCCTTAGTCCCTCATTGGAATTTTTTCTAAAAGTCATGCATGAAGATGTGATTTTCTTTTATACAGAAACACAAAGGTCATCCAGTTCAACCACTCATTTAACACTTTGGGAAACTGAGGCCCAAAGAAGTAAAGGGACAGGACCACAAAGCCAAGACTGGACCCAGCTTTTCTGGACTCCTAAAGTGCCAAATGTGGCTAGGACAGTTGGAGGTCATCCAGCTCAGGCATTTACCACCATGGACTGTACTTATTAAATTTCTCTCTAGAGACCTTAAGTTCAAAATAATGTTTTGACTCTAAAATCCTGCCTGTATTATGTAATAATTAATTACCCATATTCTTCAAGGTCATTCATCATTAGCCTTTATTCACTCTTTTAACAAACATTTATCTAGTATTTCTTGTAAATCATGAATTATATTGTAAATGAAAAACAACATGGCCCCTGTTTTTATGGAGCTTTTGGTACTCTAGGTAATTTATAATATAATTGCGTTATATACTGTCATACAATTCCAATTTGAACAAGTGCTATAAGGAAAAACGAAGGACAGTGTTCAATGATAGAAAATAATGAGGGACTGACTGTTTTAGAGTTGATGGTTAGAAGAACCATCAAGGGAGGGACATTTGAAATCAAATTGCAAAGATGAATGAAGTTAGTCAGATGGAGGGTGGTGGGTGTGGGAGTGGGAAATCCTGGCAAAGGGAAGAGCACAAGCAGAAGCCTTGGCCTCTGTGTTTGAGGCACTAAAGGGAGGTGAATGCACATGGAGAATGGAGAGTCAGGGGTGAGTGACTGAGAGTGAAATTGGGGAAGTAGTCAGGGACCAGATCACATAAGGCCTAATAGGTGATGCTAAGGAGGATGAATTTTATTCCAGGTGCAATGGGAAGCTTTAAAAGCATTTTTTAGCTGGGATGTTAATATGATTCAGTTTACATTGTTAAAATGACCAACATTTCTGACTAGCATTTAGTAATTACTAGGGTTAACATACAAAGTAGATACGTGACAGCTAGAATCACAGAAACTTTCACTTAAACTGTCTTGGTGCAGGATATTGTACAACTTCCACAAGTATGGAAGCCCAGCAACTACAGTAGGCAAGACATCAAAAGTGCAAACAGACAGGTGATGATTTTTTTATGGAGGAAGGTCCAGTACTCACCATTCCACCTGTTTGTTCTTTGGGTTTCAACCTTGTACCCCTGACACTCAGTTTCTTCCCTTCTCTTTATTTACTTACTTACTTACTTATTTATGGCTGCGTTGGGTCTTCGTTGCTGCGCGCAGGCTTTCTTTAGTTGCGGCGAGCGGTGGCTACTGTTGTTGTGGTGCAGGGGCTTCTCACTGCAGTGGCTTCTCTTTGTTGCGGAGTGCGGGCTCTAGGCACTCGGGCTTCAGTAGTTGTGGCGCACGGGTTTAGTTGCTCCGTGGCATGTGAGATCTTCCCGGACCAGGGCTCGAACCCGTGTCCCCCACATTGACAGGCGTCTTCCCATCTCCTGACCTACACATTGCCTCCTTCTCCAGGTACTAAACTTTCCATTTCTTTTCTGGCTTTCCATCTCATCTCTCCTATCTTCTGGTATTTTTTAAATTTTAATATTTATTTATGTATTTGACTGCTCAGCTCTTACTTGTGGCATGCAACATCTTTTAGTTGCAGCACGTGGGCCCTGACCAGGAATTGAACCCAGGCCCCCTACCTTGGGAGCGCAGAGTCTTAGCCACTGGACCACCAGGGAAGTTCCTCTTCTGGTATTTTTTCACTCTAGTGATTTTCACAGTCCTTAGCTTATAGTAGAGCTAAGTTTTTTATGCTCATGGAAGGAATAAGTGGATGAATGAATTATAAATAGGAACTCGGATTTTTCGGTCAACAGAGAAAACCAATGACTATATTGCTAGTGGTAAGAAAATAAAAATAAAAACCAGGGCTTCCCTGGTGGCGCAGTGGTTGAGGGTCCGCCTGCCAATGCAGGGGACACGGGTTCGTGCCCCAGCCCGGGAAGATCCCACATGCCGCGGAGCGGCTGGGTCCGTGAGCCATGGCCGCTGAGCCTGCGCGTCCGGAGCCTGTGCTCCGCAACGGGAGAGGCCACAACAGTGAGAGGCCCGCGTACCGCAAAAAGAAAAAATAAAAATAATAAAAAAATAAATAAAAACCATAATTTAATTGTTCTTCTTTGTTTTGCTGCCCCCCAATTAACTAATTGCTTGGAGCAAATCTTTCTAGTTTTGTCTTTGTTTTTGAAAAATCTTCATTGTCCTCACTGAATTGAAATTATTGATGCTTAGTAGCTGATTGTATAATACTTTAAAATCAAATATGAGTCACTGTAACATGTCTACACATTGGATACAGTGTCCATCTTTTTAAAGAGTACTTCTGGGGGTTGATTTCTCCTTTGAGATTTTGATTTCGCTTATGACCTCCCTGACTCTTGTGCAACTTTATTTTTCCCCAGAATGAAAGAGCTGTCAAGTAGTCATGCCATTAGAAGAAGTGTCATGCAACCTAGCCAAAAGAGTCTCCTGCTGTCTTGGAGTGCTTACAATTGATTAATATTCACTTTTCTGTTCTCCAGAGGTCATTTATAATGCTGTGTATTCGTGGTCTCCCTGCTGGGATTCGTTTGACCTTGAGATAACACACGTTACCAGAAGAGAACACATCTGACACATCTGAAGCAGGTATGCTTTATTTGGAAAAAAAAAAAAAAAAAAAGCAAATTAAGACATCGTAGGGTACTACGTTTACTTTCTTAAATGATTTTTATACCAAATTGAAAATATCATATCAAAACCTAATATTTTTCTAAAGGTCAGAACTGATGCCTTTTCATGTACTGAGCAGAGAAAACTTAAGAAAACTGTAAATAAGTGCAGCTTATTATTTGCTGCCTCACGTCTGTTCTATGGCCTTCTCAGAATTACCTGTTGCTTCCCTTCCCGGGGAAAACCTATATGTTGTTCTTTGTCTTAATTCTTGGGGACTGTGTTCTCTGTTATCTGTCACCACTGGAAATGGTTTGGATCAGCAAATTCCCTGAAGTTTTATTGATATTGACTCTTAAATTGAAGCCTTTCAGATGGGGATTTGTATAGAGATAGTCTGGGTCTGAGTAAGCCTTCCTTCCCAGAACCCCTCAAATCACACTGGCTAAGGCTACCTAGCCATGCCAGCCCTGGGGAAGAGAATCAAGGCAGGTTGTCTCTTTCTTATAACACGATCATTATTAAAATGGGGAAAGTATGAGATCTGGAATCAGATACGTTCATTTCCAAGTTCTGAACAGTTGGTTTAGTCTTCAAAGTGTGTGTGTGTGTGTGTAGGCTTTATTGAATATCATTATTTAATTATAATTCTTCCACATACTATCTATGTAATCTCCACCAGCTTACTTACTTCTGTGATATTAATTATCCTCAGATCTAAAATAGAAATACTAACCCATCCTTAATTTAACTTGAATTAATTTCAATAGAATATGTACAGCAACATGTACAGTGCCTGACACGTAGTAGGTAGTCAGTAAACATTAGAGCCTGTCACAGAATAGAAAGCAACTTCGTTAATAATCCTGTCTCTCTGAAACTAGCATGAAAAAAATTTTATTTTTATAAATAAAATGCATGAATAGGATTCAGTTACCAACTGAGAACAAATACATTTGGTAGGTTTGTATGATATTGTTAAATTGATTTATTGACTTTCTTACTTTAAACAATGCTCACCAAAAAAAGAAAGACATTAACTTCAAAGTATCAGAAATATCTTGTATATATTAACAAAAAAATGTCAATTCAAGCTGTAGTAGTAACAAAAATCATTGAAATCCAACTTAAAATTAGTATATAAAAATCTCCATAGGTATATACAATTTTCCTATAGGTATATACAATTTTCCTATAGGTATATACAATTTTCCTATAGGTATATACAATTCTTTGTCTTGAGCTTGTCTTGCCTTGGACTTTCACAAACCAGATCTTGAACCAGATTAAGAAAAGACAAAGAGCTTTCAATGGATAACACCCTGTTTCTGGTCATTCAGGACTGAGGCCAGGGACTACATTGCTAGATGCACAAAGTAAATTGTCAGAGAACTCTGTCAAGTGTGTTCTTTCTACCCCCTTTAGGGAAGAGATCTATCATTTAATGCAGGTTCTACAACCTCCTTATCAGTGACCTTCTCACCTCAAACACTTACAAGGCAGATTTCCTCTCATCTAGAGATAGTGAGAGGCTCTGATAATAAGAAATTTCTCGCTTACTGTGGTCAGCATGGACTGGCCTGCTGTGGGTCTAGTATCACATTGGAAATAGAACAGAAAGGTAAGTGATTGGGGCATAGTGAGGAACCACCCATCCCCCCCCCCCCCCCCGCCCAAGCCTGATGGTTCAAAGTATGGCCTGGATCCTCTGACCTGGTGTATTCCTCATTCTATATTGCCTGTAGTGACCACCAAACTTAGGATTTGGCTCCACAAAGAAATAGGGAGATATTAGGGAGAAGTTCCCACACTTATCCATAGTCTGAGTATATTATTTCCACTGCTTTTTGCTGACTTTGCAGTAAACTTAGTAAAATCAACCTGGAACTAAATCTAAACCTACAATTCTCCAAATTGATTAAGGAATCTAATAGATGTTAAGACCTAAGTGTATTTTCAACCTATTTTTAAGCATCAGGTGAAAATTATAAAAGTCAATAAGAGCAGTCATACATTTTTTCGAACCAGTTACAAAAACCACTTAATGATGCGGAAGAGTGATGGTGTTTGGCCACTGCATATTCCCAACTATTGATATCCTCTATGAGTCATGAGGATGGAAATAGGAAGATAATTTTATTCTTTTTGTTTGTTTTTTGTTTATTTCTGTATTCCCAGAAACTAGAACAGTGTTCCTAGCACCTAGTAGTAGCTCAATAAATATTTGTTGACTGGCTGAATGGCTGAAGGAATGAATGAATGGTAAAAGCAGAATGTATATACTACTTCAAAAGAAGAGATATGTGTGAGGGTGTAGGGGATTCTGGTTTTAGAAGCAGTGATAGAACAGGGAGTACTATGAGAGAGTATAGAAGAGTGAAAAACAACAGGGCTCTAATGGAAATATGGGAATGATACTTACTGATGGAGATGGCATCTCATAAATGAGGACAAAGTGCATAATTTGAGTAAAGGTAAAAGAACGGGTGTTCACATAGAAAACAGTAGAAGGGCCTAATGGAGAAAAAGGGCTGAATTATATACAAATGTGGAAATGGAAAGGAATCCTAGAGTCACTTTTTGTCCTTCAAGAAAAAGTTGCTAATAACCAAGGAGAAGATACTGGTAGTTAGAAGTTAAACTGGAGACTTAGTGATGGGAACAAGGGAGGGGAGAAGGGAAGGAAAATATAAGAGTTTAACAGGCCACAGTGTCCCATGAGCCATGTTCATGTTTCTTAGCTTCTAGAAGCTGCAAATTGAAATGCTTACAGGGAACAGCTAATGAGTGACTAGTGTCTAACAGAAAAATAGAAAGTACACGCTCCTTCTTAAGGCAGCAGTCAATAAAGGTCCTGTGATTGTTTGCCATGCAGAAATAGACTCAAAGAGAAACCAACAATCTGCATTTGTATGTAAAAATCTTCTAATTTGTAAATGTTGGGAACTGATTCAACTTTTATAAAAATGGTTTATGGCGCATAGCACATGGATTTATAAAATACAGCACTGAGAAAAAAAGAAATTGAATGAGATTTCCAGCATAATATCATTTATATAAATTTAAAATGTTTACATAAAAAACAACCCAAAATATTTTATAAGATTTCAGGTACATTGAATGACATAAATCAAACACATTAGAATCCTGCCTTGGTTATGCAAGACAAGACTGATACGAGAAATGAGAGAGGAATACCAAATTTAAAAAAAAAAAAAAAAGTATTACGTGGACATATGATAATAACATGCTATGGACTAAGGAGTGCAATTATCCAGCTTTCTATACCTAAGATCCAAAAGTAAATGAATAAATATAAATAAAACACACAGTAAATATCCAAACAAACATACCACAAAAATCATGCTACTAGTCGGTCTGTGAGCTACTGGTTTGAAAATCCTTATTTACATCTTGTCCTCCAAAAGCTCCCATGAATATGGTCAGAAAATTGGCTGGAGAAGAGTCAGAGGCCATGACGTATGAGCATAACGTTGCTTTGGCTGCTGCCAGTGTGTCGTCCTCTAATGCTCCTTCTGAGGGTTTTGTGCAAGGGGTAACCAAGAAAATGAGGAGCAAAAGGCAAGAAAGTATATCAGAATAGATGAAATCTGCCTCTAATGACTGTCATCCAGTCATAAATACCCTGGTTTCATGCAAAGTATTTTTATGAGTTCTCTGATTTATCTCTTTAGACAGTTATCGTAAACTCTTCCTCAAGCACATACCTGGAGGTTATGGGTGATAGTATTTGGGCCAACACTTATTTCTAACTACTGATACCTTCTTCCATGCGAAGGTATATCAGTTAACATGACACTCTTGGCTTCTCTCCACCCTCTCATTCACTCCTCCCCAGCGGATAAGAAGTGCTATATCTTTGGGAGGAGAAATAGGCTGACCCTTCCTTCCTCCGTTCTCTTTAAAGGGAAGCCCTGCAGATTCCCAGTACTTTCTATATCTTGTTTGACTAATTCTGAAGAGCTGTATGCACAAAATCTACTTGCCTAACAGTAACAGACCTAAAAACTACATTATCTGAAGTTATTAGTGGTATTATTATTAGTTATTATTCATCTGCTTTACTCTTTAACTCAATTAGTTCAGAACACAAGCGCAGAAGAGATGTCCTATATTTAAGGGAAACTGTCAAAAGCAACAATAAATGTAAGTATTTATAAAAGTGCTTTGTTTCAGGGAGATCAGCTCCGTGCTTTGTAACAACCTAGAGGGGTGAGATGGGAGGATGGGAGGGAGGCTCAAGAGGGAGGGGATAGGTATACATATAGCTGATTCACTTTGTTGTACAGTAGAAACTAACACAACATTGTAAAGCAATTATAATCCAATAAAGGGGCTTCCCTGGTGGCGCAGTGGTTGAGAGTCTGCCTGCCGATGCAGGGGACACGGGTTCGTGCCCCGGTCCGGGAGGATCCCACATGCCGCGGAGCGGCTGGGCCCGTGGGCCATGGCCGCCGGGCCTGCGCGTCCGGGGCCTGTACTCCACAGCGGGAGAGGCCACAGCAGTGAGAGGCCCGCGTACTGCAAAAAAAAAAAAATCCAATAAAGATGTAAGAAAAAAGGACAACTGTGACCAAAAAAAAGTGATTTGTTTGAGATCAAGTGTCTTAACATTTAATATTATGCCTTATCAACTCATATCAATCAAAATTTACATAAGAATGAGATAAATAAAACAGAATTTATCTTATTTCATGACATGACTTTAAAGCGAATATATACAAACTCAGTAAATTTTCAAGAAATTTCATGTAGAATCATTATGCTAAATATTTGAAGCTTTGTATTTATTTTTTTAAAGTTTTAAGATTCTGAAACTGTGTAAATCCTTATTATATGCTTTTTAAGTTTTCATTCACAAATAATTCTTCCAGGAAACTCCTTGGTCATTATTGAGATAATTAATTTCTGTATTTATTTTGTTGTTCATTGGGTCCAAAAATCATCTACATTTAAAGAAGCAACTGAGTCCTTATTTTGTAGATGATTTAGTTATTGTTCAGGAACACTTCATGTCTATAGAAAGGCCAAGGAGAGAGCTAGTGGGAGAGCCAAGACAAGAATCTATGATTCCTGATCCTGACCGAGGTTTTTCTCCTTTATGACATTTCCTCTGAGAATGACTTGAAGGTGATGGCTAGGATTGTTTAATTATTTTTATGCCAAAGGAAATATCTCTAATAATTCATTCAACAAGGATAAATTGAGATACTGCTTTGTCTCAGGATAAATTGAGATACTGCTTTGTCTCATATGTTCTGCTTGGGACTTATTGACAAAGATAACATAGTTTTGACATCAGAGAATTCACAATGAACTAGATGAGATGTGTATGTGTGTGTGTGTGTGTGTGTGTGTGTGTGTGTACACACACATATATATATGAAAAAAATAATAATAATGACATAGACTGCTTATAAAACTGGCTCAAGAGATAAAAAGACCCACTCTGCTTAAACAACTTAAGGCAAATTTTAAGAAAAGGAGCCTCTTAAACCAGATCTTGAACCAGGATTTTACCAGCAGTTTATGAAAGTAATAATCAAAGTAATAATGATTAACATTTATTGAGGACTTACTGTATATTACCAACATTATCTCCTTTAATCCTCATAATAACTCGGTGAGTTCCATGAAACACATTATAGGTACCAGGAATACTTACTGGAGTTTATCATTCCTGCATAGGGGAAGTAGCTGTGGAGCAGACGGGTAAGGTTTGTAGAAAAGGCCCAGCTTCAGGTATAGTAGGAAGTTAAGAGTTTATCCTGTAGACATTGAGGAACCAGCTTCTTCATTAAAATACTGAACCTGTAAGATTGCTTCCTCTCTTTTTGTATTCTCTACCTCTTTAATAGCCTACAATCAGTTTTAAAACATTTAGCAACTAATATAAGTATGCTACTGTGCCTATTCATGAAATAAAGTCAAAGATAGTATACACAAATCCTACTTCATATGAAAGAATTTGTATATGTAGTATAATTTTCCAAGCCCAGCTTTACATATTCAACACATGCTACTCATCAGGGTTCCTCTGTAAATTTAAGCCCTCTAAAAGATTGTGGTTTAGAAAAGAAAAAAAAAGAAAAAGAAAAACTTGCACGTACGGTTTTATTATATTATGTATTAAATAGACCAATATATTTCCATAAATCAGTTTGTTCCCTGGCTCATGATGAAACCAATTTCTCAAAACTTTTAGCCAAATTAATAATCATGAACAACGGTCATTTTATTTTTCCCTTAAAGCCTAATTTAACCTTTTAAGTTAAGAGTGTGTTGTGATTAGTGTTCAAGGCTAGTACTGTTTGAAACAGTAAATTTCTGTTTTTATATAACAGTAAATTATATTCTACTTTTTTCAAAGTTAGGTTTTTAAGTGGCAAATTTTCTCTAAGAGTGCTTCTGAAAATTAACTTCTATTGAATGGTAAATGCAAATGATAAAAATCCTGGATTGCAAATATAATTACATTAAGTACACAGAAACACCAACTATGAATTTTAAAAAAATTTTTGAGTTAAATTATTAAAAGTTTATTCTAGTCCTTGGTAAAGTAAGATTTAATTCATGTGTTATTTAAAAAAATCTAGATAATGGACTATGTTGAGTATTTTGGGGAGGTAATATAGAGTTGGTTGGGTTTCAGTACACTATTTACTGTATATATGATTTTACTCAACCCTCCATCAATTTCTTTATCCGTAAAGTGATAAAAATAGAGCCCACCTCTCTGGTTGTTGTGAGTATGAAGTTAATTACTACATGAAAAGATCTTAGAATATTTCCATAAAATAAATATCAGCTACTATTTTTAGTCACATCTAAAAATCAACTTATCATTTGAAAGGGTGCAGTACATTTGTTACAAGTATTCTAAAGATATTACATATATTTGCAGTTATGTTCATAATCATCTGCTAACAAATCTTAATCACTCATATCATTTTAGTTTATAACTAGCAACTTTACAGTGTAAAAGTATTATCTTCACAATTATCATTAATCCTTCTATATTATGAACCCTATAGTCTACTATGTCATCGAATAAAATGGAAGTTCTCTCTGTGATAACCGATGCCCCTTCCTGGAGAAATATGCACATATTTCATGTATGCTTTTTAAAAAATTTTCATTTTATATTGGACTATCATTGATTTACAATGTTGTGTTAGTTTCAGGTGTACAGCAAAGTGATTCACTTATGCATGTATCTATTCTTTTTCAAATTCTTTTCCCATTTAGATTATTACAGAATATTAAGCAGAGTTCCCTGTGCTATACAGTAGGCCCTTGTTGGTTAACTATATTATATAGTAGTGTGTATATGTTAATTCCAAACTCCTAATTTATCCCTCCCCCCCACCTTTCCCCTTTGGTAACCATAGTTTGTTTTCTATGTCTGTGAGTCTGTTTCTGTTTTGTAAATAAGTTCATTTGTATCAATATGTTTTTAGATTCTGCATATGAGCAATATCATATGATATTTGTCTTTCTAATTCACTTCACTCGGAATTCAATTGTGTAATTAAATCTTACTTGGGACCACTAAACAGCCGTCTTATATCCGAAGAACCTACTGTCAAAAACACTTGAAGGTTTGCTGGTTTCCTAGCTTTGAGCACTTCAATGTAAAGAAAAATTCTAATAACTTTCTATTTCACAGACTATTTCTAGAGTAAACTGACACATTTAGGTTCTCTTCTCTCTGACCTCCTTTTTCTTCTTTTCTCTGTATTAGCAGTCAAAGTAATAATGATTAACATTTATTGAGGACTTACTGTATATTACCAACATTATCTCCTTTAATCCTCATAATAACTCGGTGAGTTCAATGCTATTATCATCACCCTTGTGTTATAGATGAGGAAATTCAGGTATATTTAATTTCCCTAAATAACTTGCCTAGAGGCACAGAGCTCATAAGTGGAAGAGCCAGGATTTAAACCCAAGCAGCCCAACTCCAGAGCCCATATGATAGCTCACTGTCATATGATACCACAGACATGAAAGACAATGACAGACAGAGAAACTTTATGGGAACATATGTATATGTATAACTGATTCATTTTGTTATAAAGCAGAAACTAACACACCATTGTAAAGCAATTATACCCCAATAAAGATGTTAAAAAAAAAAAGACTCTAACAGCATTTCTCTTCATCTCCTTCTTTATTCCCTACATGAATATGCAAACATAGAATAACAACATGTGGATATCTTAGCCCTGTTCCTGGTAATAACTTAGCAACAGTTTAGCAAACAGAAAAATACATATCATTGTATTATTAGATTTTCAGTTCCCTTATTTTCCCCTTCACTTTTCCGCAGTCCAATAAGATGAATTTTAGTGAAGGGGAAGGCTGAGATTTGCCTGTAGAGAAGAGCATGGAAGATGAGTGGGGAAGGAAGAGAAAGGTATTAGCCATTGTAGTCTGAGTTTCAGGGAAAGTTGGGGGTTTTTTTGTTTGTTTGTTTAGGTAGAGAAGAGAGACAGAAGAGGATTTGTAAAATATTAAGATACAGAGGCAGAGATTTCTAGGATGTTTTGGTGTGTGATATAAAAGAAATCCTGCAGCATAACTCAACTTTCTATTTTGTTATATTTTGATAGGCTTCATTAGACATGTAAATTGCCTTTCTTTCTTATTCCTCTTTCTTGCTCTCTTTCTCTAATTCTTTCTTTCTTTCTAACATTGGGCAAGTGCTGGTAATTCTTCTGAATGCCTCACCAAACAGAATGTGGGCATCTTTGTGCTACTCTTTCAAACATCCTTAGTTAAGTATAGAGTTCTACAGCTATGTTCTGTGATAAAACCTATATCTCTCTCTTTTTAAAAAATATTTATTTATTTACTTATTTATATTCAGCTGCACCAGGTCTTAGTTGTGGTATGCGGGATCTTTAGTTGCAGCATGCGGGATTCAGTTCGCTGACCAGGAAACAAACCCGGGCCCCCCTCACTGTGAGCACAGAGTCCCAACAACCGGACAACCAGGGAAGTCCCCCTATATCTCCAAAGAAGAAAAAATTATAAGACTTTATTCAAGTGTTTCAGTGACACTTCTAACCTAATTTCCCAACAAACACCCTGACTTATATTTTTGCCTCTTCACTAACTCCCTATTATCTTTGGTAAGCCTCTTAACAGCACACACTACCTTGTCTCCATATTCGTGAAGTAATACTTTTTAAAATTTTTTTTAGTAGAACAGAAGTTGAGAAGTAACTGATGAGAACACCCTAGAGCCATAGAGATTAAGATCGATGCTAGACAGTACTGTGGTCTTGGCCAAATCACATCTTAGTCCCAGTCTGTTCAATAATTTGTCTTTAGGGCTTCCTTGGTGGCGCAGTGGTTGAGAGTCTGCCTGCCGATGCAGGGGACACGGGTTCGTGCCCCGGTCCGGGAAAATCCCACATGCCGCGGAGCGGCTAGGCCCGTGAGCCATGGCCGCTGAGCCTGCGCGTCTAGAGCCTGTGCTCCGCAACGGGAGAGGCCCCAACACTGAGAGGGCCGCGTACTGCAAAAAAAAACAAAACAAAAAAAACCAAATAATTTCCCTTTAATTCTAATCCCTGGCCACAACCTCCTGTTTTTTTAGGCTCTTCTGTCCTTAACAATTTAGATTCCCATTTTTTTTTAATTAATTAATTAATTTATTTTTGGCTGTGTTGGGTCTTCATTTACTGTGCGAGAGCTTTCTGTAGTTGCGGCGAGCGGGGGCCACTCTTCATCGCGGTGCGCGGGCCTCTCACTGTCGCGGCCTCTTTTGTGGCGGAGTACAGGATCCAGACGCGCAGGCTCAGTAGTTGTGGCTCACGGGCCCAGTTGCTCCGCGGCATGTGGGATCTTCCCAGACCCGGGCTCGAACCCGTGTCCCCTGCATTGGCAGGCAGATTCTCAACCACTAGCGCCACCAGGGAAGCCCCCTCCCATATTTTTTTATTTCCCTCTATTTTCTCTCTACACTTAGGCCTCTCTACAGTCTCTGACTTCTTTACTCTCCAGCTCCCTATCCGATTACCTGAATGACTCTTAGATCACGCTCAATTTCCTTACATTCTTCTGCTGCTTTCTTCACGCAAAAAACCTAAACTTACATTAATGCTAAAATATGCCTTCTGTGCTCCTATCCCCTAGGCACTGAGAACCTGTGCAGAAGACTACCAAACCAAGCAGACTGTGATCATCTCTGGTACACAGTTTTAAATCTCAAACGGCTCCTCTGCATCAATAGTTAATGTGTTTATTGTCCTTGGTCAACTCCTCCTTCCATTTCTGTCAATGAGTCTTCCAGATTCCAATCTCTCTTCTTAAGTTCCTTGATCAACTCCCACCACCCTCTTTCCCACCACATTATCTCCAATTGCACTGATACCATTGAAGCCTTCAGATACAATCTAGCTCCATGTCCAGGCTCCAAATCTACAAATCTGTCTATAGACAAACCTAAGCTCACTTTTTTTTTCCCTCTCATATCTAAGAATTCATTGACTTCCCACCTACCACCTATTGTCATCCAATAAGCCTGTGCCATCCTGATTCCTCTGGAGTCTTGCTCTGTTAGTTAAGGACCATCTTACCTCTTAACTCTGTATTTTCAACCTCTCCCTCTCAAATGGCTCTTATCTCTGAGCATTTAAATATGCTCAGGTCTTCCCCATTATAAAGAAATAAACTTCCCTTTAACGGCAATATTTCCTTCTAAGAACGATCTAATCTTTCCCAGTACTTCCTCATTCAAACTTCTCCAAGATTGGTTTATATTTTTGTCACGGCTTTGTCATTCATGTGGTCATCCTTAATGCATGGTAATAAAGATTCTTTCCTATCACAGCCCTGGACAGTCTCTCACTAAGATACTAATGACTTCCTCATCACAGTGTCTATAGGTAAATATTATTCCTTATTGTCCTGGACTTTCTGTAGCAGGCAAAATTGATAATTGTTCCGTCCATCTTTCTAGAAACATATAGGAACACATAAAACTTTCTACCTACCAGACTTTGTTGGCACTTATCCTCTAGCTTGAATTTCCTAATACATTGTAGCCGATTCTATTGTCCCCTTATTGGACATTTTCTTCTCTGACCACATAAAACTTTCTAAATACTGTGTTGATCCACTAGTCTTATTCCAAATCTTTCACTAGGAGATCTCAGCCCACACTTACCATTTTAACTACCAGCTATATAAAAATGATGTCTGAATTGATATTCCCAGTTAAAAATATCTATTGAGTTTTGACCTTATACATTTCAATGTCTGCCAGATACTGCCATTTGAATGGCCAAAAGCCCTCTTTAAAATTAAAATATCATGAGCCCCTCCTCTTCCTCTCTAAACCTACTTTTCTAGGATCTTTTATACGAGTTAGGGGCTTCACTGTCTACCTAGTCACCCACACTGTAAATATGTATTCTTAATTATTTCTTCACCCTCCTTTTTTACCATTCAGTAAATATCCTCTGATTTTACCCCCACATATTTCTCAAATGTATCTATAGTACTCTTCTTTCCACTATTACTTTATTATCTTTAAAGTGGATTATTTTAGCAGCATCTCAGTTAGCTCCAGGCTAAGCATTTCAAATTCATTCTCCATATGTCTACACCTGCTTACAATCCTTCTGCATCTCTCCCTTGCTCATAAGAAAAAGGACCAAGTTACCAAACATGACATAGAAGGTCCTCACAATCTGTCTTCCATCCCTCCCTCTACCCATCCATTGCCATTTTTTATCTTTCACTTTGTGCTTTAGCAACATTAGTGGAGTTCCCTAGAAAACCATCTGTTTTAAGCCTCTCTGCATTTGTTGTTGACTCTATTCCTGGTCTTACATGCCTACCCATTTTTATTCTACCAATTCCTCCTCATCAACTAAGAATCCCCCTCTAGGAAGTTTCCCCTCCTCTATTCTCTATCATCCTGAATCCAGGTTAGAGTCTCCTCACAAGTATTCAATCACTGCATTTATTTTGCTGTGTTTACCTCCTCAGTGGATCATGCCCTCTTTGAGAGCAAGAGCCATAGCTTTCCATTACCTACCATGATGCATAATAAATCCTTAATAAATAATTTTTAAAATAAATGAATGAGTAAATATATTCTGCCAAGAATAATGTTGATGTATCAATCTAACCTAAAAACTCCTCTATATTCATACTCTAAACCCAGCTACCACTATGTTTTTTTGAGAGAGCTATTATTATTTGACTTTTTCCTACCAGTAGTCCTAAAGGTTAATTTTAATAAATTAATATTGAGCCTTTATGCTTTTCTTCCAGGAAAGCTCCTTGTCTTAATGTCTGGAAATATAAAATGATGCTATGAAATTGTAAAAAATTATAAAATTTTTAGGATAATGAACAAAATTTTTATTGATAAAATCGTTTCAAATGAAAGAGTACGTGAAAAAAATAGATAATCTAAAATTTTATTATTAACCTATTGTAGAGTCTGTACCTAGCTTCTTATCCAAGATAAAATTTCTGATTTTTATTTTTAATTTAACTTCCTTACATTTTCCTGCCTTAAAGTCTTGATGGCATATATAGGCATGCCTCATGTTATTGCACTTTGATTTATTGTGCTTTGCAAATGATGTGTTTTTTACAAATTGAAGATTTGTGGCAACCCTGCATTGAGTAAGTCTATTGGCACTATTTTTCCAAGAGCATTTGCTCACTTCATCTCTCTGTGTCACATTTTGGTAATTCTCATAATATCTCAAACTTTTTCATCATTATATTTTGTATGGTGATTTGTGATCAGTGGTCTTTGAAGTTACTATTGTAATTGTTTGGGGAGGCCACAAACTGTGCCCATACAAGGTGGGCGAATTTAATCGGTAAATATTGTATGTGTTCTGACTACTCCAGTGACCAGCTGTTCCCCCATCTCTCACCTTCTCCTCAGTCTTCCTATTCCCTGAGACACAACACTGACATTAGGCCAATGAATAACCCTGCACTGGCTTCTAAGTGTTCAAGTGAAAGGAAGAGTTGCACATCTCTCACTTTCAATCAAACGCTAGAAATGATAAGGTTAGTGAGGAAGGCATGTTTAAAGCTGAGATAGGCCCAAAGCTAGGCTCTTGCACCAAACAGTTAGCCAAGTTGTGAATGCACAAGAAAATTAAAGTGAAGGAAATTAAAAGTGTTATTCCAGTGAACACATGAATGATAAGAAAGTGAAACAGCCTTACTGCTGATACGGAGAAAGTTGTAGTGGTCTGGACAGAAGATCAAACCAGCCATAACATTCCCTTAAGCCAAAGCCTGATCCCGAGCAAGGCCTCAGCTCTCTCTGATTCTAAAGGCTGAGAGAGGTGAGGAAGCTGCAGAAGAGAAGAATGAAGCCAACAGAAATTGGTTCATGACGTTTAAGGAAAGAAGCCATCTCCATAACATCAAAGTGCAAGATGAAGCAGCAAGTGCTGATGTAGAAGCTGCAGCAGGTTATCAGAAGATTTAGCTAAGATAATTCATGAAGGTAACTACGCTAAACAGGCTTTCAATATTAGATGAAACAGCCTTATTGGAAGAAGATGCCATCTAGGACTTTCATAGCTAGAGAGGAGAAGTCAAAGCCTGGCTTCAAAACTTCAAAAGACAGGCTGACTCTCCTGTTAGGGACTAGTGCAGCCAATGAATTTAAGTTGAAGCCAATGCTCATTTACCATTCTGAAAATCCTAGGGCCATTAAGAGGCAGAACACTCTGCCTGTGCTCTATAAATGGAACAACAAAGCCTGGATGACAGCACATCTGTTCACAACATGGTTTACTGAACATTTTAAGCCCACTATTGCATCCTACTGATCAGAAAAAAAGATTTCTTTCAAAATACGCTCATTGACAATGCATCTGGTCATGCAAGAGCTCTGATGAAGGTGTACAATGAGATTAATGTTGTTTTCATGCCTGCTAATACAACATCCATTCTGCACCCCATGGATCAAGGAGTCATTTTGACTTTAAAGTTTTATTATTTAAGACACTAATTTCATAGGGCTATAGCTGCCATAGATAGTGATTCCTCTGATGGATCTGGGCAAAGTAAATTGAAAACCTTTCTGGAACGATTCACCGTTCTAAATGTCATTAAGAACATTTGTGATTCATTGGAAGAAGTTAAAATATCAATATTATCAGGAGTTTGAAAGAAGTTGATTCCAATCCTCATGAATGTTTTTGATGGGATTAAGACTTCAGTAGAAGTGGTGACTACAGATGTGGCAAAAATAGCAAAAGAACTAGAATTAGAAGCGGAGCCCGAAAATGTGACTGAATTGCTGAAATCTCATGATAAAACTTGAATCGATAAGTTGCTTCTTCTGGATGAGCAAAGAAAATGGTTTCTTGAGATGGAATCTACTCTTGGTGAAGAAACTGTGAAGAGTGTTGAAATGACAACAAAGGACTTAGAATATTACATAAACTTAGTTGATAAAGCAGCTGCAGGGTTTGAGAGGATTGACTCCAATTCTGAAAGAAGATCTGCTGTGGGTAAGATGCTATGAAACAGCATTGCATGCTGTAGAGCAATCATCTGTGAAAGGAAGAGTCAAGTGATACAGCAGACTTCATTATCTTCTTTTAAGAAATGGCCACAGCCACCCTAAACTTCAGCAACCATCACCCTGATCCGTCGGCAGCCATCAACATCGAGGCAAGACCCTCCACCAGCAAAAGGCCTCAGATGATAATTAGCATTTTTTAGCAATAAAGTATTTTTTTAACTAAGATAGGTACATTGTTTTTTTAAGCATAATTCTATTGCACACTTGACAGACTACAGAATAGTATAAATGTAACTTTTATATGCACTGGGAAAGCAAAAAATTTGTGACTCACTTTATTGTGATATTCGCTTTATTGCTGCAAACCCGCAACATCTTCGAGGTATGCCTGTAGACTGTTACAGAAAGAATAAGGAGCAGCACAGAATCAAAAACATTGAGAACAATTTATGAATATTTGCACCAAGATTATATATATACAATATATAGTAGATGTACAGTAAGGGAATATCCTGCTACTGACATAATATGGGTAAAAACTGGGCAGTTCATTTCAATGACAAAATATTGGGTATCTCTTATCCCATGGAACAAAGGCCTTATTAGCCAAGAAAGGACATTTATGAATCAAATAATGATTGGTAGGAGCAGGACCTGAATTTAAAGATGAATTATATATTTTGAGTGCTGTCAAGAGATGCCAGGTCTTCCCTGGTGGCGCACTGGTTGAGAGTCCGCCTGCAGATGCGGGGGACACGGGTTCGTGCCCCAGGCTACATGCCATGGAGCAGCTGGGCCCATGAGCCATGGCCACTGGGCCTGCGCGTCCGGAGCCTGTGCTCGGCAACGGGAGAGGCCACAGCAGTGAGAGGCCCGCGTACCGGAAAAAAAAAAAAAAAAAAAAAGAGATGCCAAACCAACAAAATTCTACTACTTGAATTTAGCAGCTGAAATGAGGTCACCCAAACTTTCAGTTCTAGCTCCACACATCATAAGACTGTCTCTAGCAGCACCAGCAATATAACGCCATTCAATAACCACAGATTCATATTATTTTAAACTATTAAAATATTGTATTATCTAAAGAAATAGAAATTACCTTTTGCATTAACATATCTCCAAAAAAGACCTCTGAGATTCCTTTTGAGTTTCTTGTTTTAAAGTGGAAAATCACTCATAAATTCATTAATATATGCCAAATATAATACAATAACAAAAAAAAGAAGGGTGAATTAAATTTTATCAAAGCTTCAGTCATTAAGCTTAACTGTCCTTATTTGTCAGAATGCAATCAGTTTCTATGCTGTTTTATAATAACACTTTCTGTAACTTGACAGAGTGTGAGAAATAAGTTTAAGATCAAGAGCATTCTAAGACTGAAGGATTATTTTTGTCAGTCTAACCAGGTAACAGTTAAAACATCCTAGATCCTTATTTCAGGAGTGGAGATCTTTAAGAGATCAAGGCATTTGAGTACCTTGAACTTTCAGTGGCATTAGAATCTCTCTCAGAAGGAAGTGGTGTGGTGACTTTTTTTTTTTTTTTTTGGGACAGACAAGTTTATTGTTAGTTTCCTCGGGCTGCCATAACAAAGTACCACAAACTGGGATCACTTAAAACAACAGAAATGTATTGTCCCACAGTTCTGGAGGCTAGATATCCGAAGGGTGGAGACTTTTATGTTTTAATGTTTCCAAAGACTTTCATGATGTCACAGGGTAAGAGCTCAACAAATCCTTCTAGTGACTGGCCTTCGGGCAGCTCGCCTCTGCTTTGTAGCATTTAAATACATGAGACTTTAGTTATTAAAGACCTCTCAATATTTATCCCACTAATTTGCTTTCTATATTTGTCTTTCCAAGTAAATTCCATGCCTTTGGGATGCATATTTTCCTTTTCTGCCCAGAGTGACTTTCTTCTGCTACCAAGAGTTATTAGTGAGGATTTGGCTTTTGTTATGAAAGAACTAGGCAGGCAGAGTTACTAGGAGGGATCCTAAAGGTACAATCAACTCATATTAATGGACAGGGTTTCCTGGTCTATTTCTTAAAGAATGTAAGCAAATAGTTTACCGATAAGATGAATTTGACATTTTATTCTATAAGTTTACTCTCAGTATTGACTATGTCTTAAAATTTGGCAATTTTCTTCTCCATTTTTGCCAGTTAAGCTAAAAAACAACCATGCCTTTGATTAACTTTAATATTTTTAGGATGAAACAGTATAAAAAGGATTTAAAAGATGATTTTTAAAAAACACACACAAATATAAGAACCAATTCTCATGATAATTATTTTAAATTGGAGCAAATTACAATAAACTGATTTTAATAAACATACACACACAAATAAAAAGCCATACTCTCATGATAATATTTTAAGTTGAAGCAAATTACAGTGAACTGATTTTAGTAGTTTTTAATGTGATAAATTTTAGATCCAAAGTCTCTTTACTAGAATTACTTTGTAGAATCGAAACCTCTCTGAAAAAAAAAATTGTGATGCCTTTAAATTGAGAAGAGGAAAATAAATGTTTCTCAGCAAACACTCCTGACCTTATAAGGCTTTAGTAAGTGTGTGGAGGTAAGCTCTTTCCTGAAGTGTCATCGTCTCTGAGGATAGAAAAGGGATCCGGTTGCCAAGTGACGTTCTAATTCTCATGGTTGGGCCTGCTGTCTGGAAAAAAAGTCATGCTCCATTTAGTAATTCCAATGTTTCTTCCTCTTCCTGTAAATGAAGGGTGCAGGAGTAGGGAACACATTCATTCACAAAAAAGGAATAGAAATATGTATCCCGGGGGAAGGAGCCATTTTTAGAACTGTCTAAGAATATGTATTTGGGCAGGTCAGATGGTATTTTGCAATGTTATTGTAGTGACCACTAGGTTTGTATACTGGCTTTGGACATGTGTTCATTTCTGAAGCAGGAGTCATTTTGAAGAACTAAGAAAATGGCTTTGCCAAAGAGATAAATCATATGGCTAATTTCTTTGTATCTAGTTCAAACCAGCTCCCCTAAGCAGAACTTATAGATATCTATGAAATTAAAAAAGTAATAGTCTACATAGGATTCCTTACCAATGACATTATTCTCATAATGTAGTCTTACAAGTTATTGTCTTTTTAATTTAGAACATAATTTATGACTTATTAAATAGGTCATAAAAACAACTGGGCAAGGGGAAATCGAGACATTGCAGGAGAAATCCAGGTCATAGAGCTCATCAGGTACAGTCAGCTAGAGAACTGATCGTTCTTGGACTCTGCTGATTTGAGGCATGGATTGGTTTTCATCACAGCTAATAGGGGCCATTTAGGAATAGGCATGGGGCTGTATATAAGGGACACAGATTATAGACAGAAGTCTTGGTTTCTAGGCTACACCACATCCCTACTCCCCATCACACACTATGTGATCTTAGGACAAGATTTTAACATCTTTAAACCTTAGATTCAAAACCAGAAGTGAAGACTAAATAATTTCTAAAGCTTTTTCTGGCTCTAAGTTCTGTGATTCCATGTTGTATTAGATTTAGCTCTTTCTCAACTGTGTTTTCATGTTCATTCAAGTCAGTATTTCACCTGAAAATTAACCATAGTTTTGTTCTCTAAAATTCATCATTAGATTTTCTGACTTGCATATCCTTTTATCCATGAGACAAACAGGATGCATCATGCCCTGTCCTTCAGAGAAAAGCTGCATCCTAGCTTAAGGATTACAATGGAAAGGAGTGAGGTCACACTCTTCCTGAGGTGATGGCCACTGTCTGCATGGAAGGTTGCTTTCTCTCAAGAGAGTAAAACAGGTTATCCTACCTCTTTACCACCTCATGCCTTTAGCCTCTCCAAGACCATCAAGCTATATATGTATCTGTATATGATTTTCTTTACTGAAGTGTTAATACAATTTAAGATGATAACCAAAAAAAGAGAAAAACTAAAGCTTTATGGTAAATAGTATATTTTCAGTTTCTAATGTAAAGATACAAGAGTTGAGTTCTTCACAAGGGAGTCCACTCATAGGAACGTCCCCATACATCCTAACTTACCTCCTACCAACCCCCATATTAAAATGAACAGCAATCTAAGTGCTTCCTTTTCCAAAACTTCTCTTGGCTAATTTTCACCCATTTTTTTTTTTCAGAAAACTTTAGCAAAACCTATTCCTGGATATTTTCTTCCACAGTGTATTTTCCCGTATTTATGCTATACAATTTGAATTCTTCTAGGGAAAGGATTTTTACCATAAAATAAAGAGACAGAGACCAACTAACTGCCCAAATCCTTCCTTAGGATGGAGGAGAAAAACAAATGACCCCCATCTCTAAGTCCTTATCTTAGTCCTAAATCAGAAAAGTGAAAGAAAGACCATGTTCAGATAAAGAGATATTATCCTGCCTTTTTCCACTATCTTTGTCATTTGGAGGTGTCTGGCCTGCGTGAAGGAAGAAGATGCTACATGAGAGTAGATCAGAGCTTAGTAAAATCCAGCTTTAGCAGTAAAATGCAGGGGCCAAGTGAACCATCATAAGAGCAAAGGCCAAGTCTTGATTGCAATGTGAACCACAGAGAGTAACTTTGCTGGAATGTCTAAGGGATTTCCAAGGGTCTGATGGTGAGGGAGAAGAGTTGAGCTCTAATTTCTGTTTTATGAATAGGTGTTTTGGGAATAGAATCTAATTATCCTGTTTTCATGGAATAACTCCCACCGTTTCATTAAAGTAACCCCTAGTTACACTCTGATTCCAATACTGGTGGAACCACCAGCATGGTAACTCTGACATCTGGAAAGCCAAAAGATTGCTTTACTGCATGTAGATATGCGCATTTATGAGGTCTAATAAGTGTGTCTGGTTTTGAGAGTGCTATTCTCACCCCACACAGATAGATTCTATAGTAACTGAGAAATAGAAGGTTCAGATACAGATGAAAATATCTTCTGAATTATATCTGATAGAGGTAGACTAGAAAACCTCTCTTGCCTCTGAAACCAAAATGGGTGACTTCACATGTCTAGGCATTGGGACTTACATTTGGAGAGATCCAGGTCTGCAAAGCAGCACATGCTCTATTAGCTGCCTCACATTGAGCTGCACACAGAAAGCTCCAGAGGAAAGGTCACACATGCTTAGCAACCTTAAGCATATTGACATTGAACATTAGAAAAAAGAGATGTAGATCACTGTAAGTCAGACTCCTACCGTCATGCCCATCATATAAATTACTCCTCCTTCCAAGGAAAGGAACAAGTGAGAGGTCAGAGAAAAGTAGATGGTCTCACTGTAATATTTTTGAGAGAGTGGAAGTTCCTTCTTTGTGAACAAAGTAGGACATGGGAAGAAGGACTGGATGATTTGCCTCATGATGGTAATAAGGCTGGTAACTTGTAGTGGATTAGCCTGAACTTATACTGTGGACTGAATGTTAATTTTTTCAAGTTAATGATTGTAAACCTGGACCCTATCTAATAATTTTAATGGTGCTGCTATCTGTTTCTTTCTTCAGAACTTGTAGTAGAGACCTTCCTTTATTTACTCAGCAAATGTAGAGTTCTTACTTCACAACAGATACTAGGAATACAGTAGTGCCCTTGAAGAAAGCATGAAATATTTGAGGAAATAACCAAGTGAGTAAACAGCTTCAATACACATTGGAGAGTGTTACAGCAGAGGAGAGTAATGGGGAAAGAGTCACAGAGGTGTTGACACTGAAATAGAAACTTGAAAGATGAATGAGAGTTAAACTGTCAGGCAAAGAGAGGGGAAGCTATTCTAGGCAGAAAGAGAGCAGCATGCCTAAAGGTGTGGGAAAGCTGCACTACTTCAGGGATATCAGGTAATGAGTGCGGTTTGCCTGGAATTTCAGGGACACGGGAAAGGTGGATTTCTTCATCTGCCTGAATTACCATATTGCCACTTCCTTCCTAGGACATCATTTCATACTTTCATGTAAATGACTTATGATACCCTCTTATAGGTCAAGACAATAACAAAAATAAAGCAATATTATTCTTCAATGCCTTTTCCCACTTTCACGAAAAGAAAAGTACAATCTATCATGGTCATGCTTCATTTCTTGTCAGTCTTTTCCTTCTTATCTGTCTTTGGGGAAAAAAAGTTTTCTTATATCTATACTTTGTTTTGTTTAGAGAGTAAGCCCAACTTTTCCCATATTTTTTTTTTCAATTATTCACTGCTGAGTCTGTTCCTGGGGATATATGCAGAAGTTCTTTCTTAGGACTCTTCTTTGCCCAACTACACTTTAAACTCCACAAATTCATAAGAAAAATTGTCTTGTTGAGAAAAGCAGAGGTCATGAGTGTGTACTATGCCTGAGAATTCTGAATACATAGAGAAAACAGGACAAAATTTGATCGTGGAAAATTAGACAAGTGTCAGCTGATTAAGAGCCTTGACCTTTTCATAAAGAAGTCATTTGAAGGAAGCAACATGATCGTATCTGTGTCTTCAAAAAAGTTTGTGGAGAATGGACTTTAAGTGGAAGGACTGAAGAGGTGAAGGGAGACTAATTATTAAACTGCTGCAAAATTCTTGGGACTCAGCTATTATTAAACTATAACTAGGATGAGGTTAATAGGAGAGAAGAAAGCAGTGGCTCTAAGAGATATTTAGGAGGTCAGTTTGACAGGATGCGGCGGAGGAGATGGAATAATTAAGGGTAGAGCCTTTTGCTTAGATTAGAAACACAACAGGAAAGGGAGCTGATGGGACAGTGAGTGGAGAAAAATACCGAATTTAATTCTGGACCTATTTAGCTTGAGGCCCCTATGAGACAATCAGATCACAATTCTTTTGGAATATTTCAGAGCTAGTTAAAAGGTGCTATAGGAGCGGACTGGATTTTTCAAAAACTGAAAAAGTAACTTTCGAAGTGGAACTGTTATGTAAAGTATATTTGGTGTGAAATGCTCTTTTGCTTTTATTTTCAAGGAGTTTGATTATAAAAATCGTAATTTATAGGTTCAATGTTAAATAATTATTTGGATATGATATAACAATCATAGGCTAAAGGAGTAAGTTTTAGATTAAAATCTATACCATTCGCTAAGGTATATGGAGTGATATGTTTATTTAACTAGTTTTTAATAAAAATAGCAATATATTTATGTAGTAAAAATATCCAACAGAAGAAAGGCAGTGAAATAAGAATTAAATCTTCCTCCCTCCCCAGCCACCAGTACCCATGTTCTGCATCCTCTCCAGCCTTCCTCTCTCCCAACCCACCCTTAAGGAACTACTGTCATCAGCTATTAGTTCTTTTGTATATTCTACTGGAAAAAAGACCTACCTTTCTAACACAAATATAAACACATCGTAACCTATTATGAAGTTTAATTCTGTTTTTAATTAATACATCTTTAATATTGTTTCATATTTGTGAATAAAGAACTAATTTATTTTTATCATAATGCAAGCATGATGATCCGTTGTGTGAATGAGCCATAATATTAGAAATAGCCTTTTCCTAATCATTATATAGGTTTGGTGAGAAACTATACTGGCCCTTGAAAGCTCAAGAGTAGAAAATCCACTTGCTGTTCAGGTCAGTAGCAATTCTATTTCATTTCTCTGAATAATTTTATAACTAAAAGAAGACCCCCACCCCTCCCCCCACCAAATATAGGAGTCTCAGATACTCTACTCTGCCTTGGGCAGTTTTAATCTTACAAATACTGACTCTCAAAAAACTTAGGTCCCTGACATGTTAAATTGAAAAAGTCAATGTAGTTACGGTTAGATATTTCCTCCCTCTTTGCATTTAATCTGAACCTTCAAAATGTTTTATATTGAACATATATTAATTGGACAACTCGTTTTTATAAACAATAATAAAATAAAGAACTTTAAGAGGATTGCAAGGTCAGGGGAAATTCTTGATCAGAGGAAGTTCGTGCATGTGACTGCTCACAAGAGTCGTAGATACCGTTCGTCAGCTTCTGCCTATTGCTTAATAGACTGGGATTCTTGAGTCAGGAAGTGAATTCCTGAGATAAATAATCTGTGGGAATTTCTCATGTCCTTCTCAGATTCTTTTTCGAAGACCATCAGCAAAAATGATTTACCATAATGGAACTTAGGGAGAGAATTGTTCTCAAAAGTTTACTCGGTTCCTAAGCTTGTATGTCATGAATCCACAAAATCAACACCTACTATCAGAGCTCACAGACCAGTGTAAATAGCAGTATAGAGACCTGCTCTTCCCCAGACACTTCTCAGAAGCCCCACAAGCTGCTTTCCAAAGATCCTGGCTCCTCTAATTTAATAAAACTGGGAATCTTGTGGGATAGTGTGCCTCTCTGACAATACTTTTTAACTTAAGTTTTCCTCTTTACTGTCAGAGAATTAATATTTAACAGCATTTTACTGAAAATAATATTGATACTAAAATTTGATAGTGTGGGACTCTATTTTGAACGACTATAGATGGAGAAAAAGAACTTAGTGTGTCTGCAAGCATACTTTATTTGGGAAGGAAAGAATATTCCTAACCACATCACCAATTCAGTATAGCTCATGCTTGAAATGTGTTCCATTCTGGATAATATAGCATTCCATGTGCTTCAAGTTGAGCCAGGCTATTAGAATTCAGCCTGGGTTTCCTCCCCTAAGATTCAGTTATATATTAATTCCTCTAGACACCAATGTTTTTCTGGCAGTGAAGACTACTGAATTCAAAGCTGAGGGATATAGACCTTTCCCAGGTCTATGTCCCATCTCCATACTTCCTGTCTGCTGTTCTCCTATGTATAGAAACTTCTCCTAATGTCCAGCATTTATCCAGAATTCTGCTGCCTTACTGTAGCCACTACGCTAAACCACCTGATATCAATGAACACATATGTTCGTGGGAGCTTGCTATGTCCATCAGGCACTACGCATTGGGCAGCCTATGCCTGGGGCAGTTTTCTGAGGCAGTATCTGTGGCTAAATGAATTTGCCCAGCTCCTTTCCTGCCTTAATCTTTGACTGAATATTCATTAGACTTTTCTTAACACGATGCATTATCCCAGGTATAGAATGTAAATTCCTGAATTTAACTGAGTTACCAAATTTATGCTTGAGGAAGTTCTTTTATTTATTTTATTTTATTTAATTTTTACATCTTTATTGGAGTATAATTGCTTTACAATGGTGTGTTAGTGTCTGCTTTATAACAAAGTGAATCAGTTATACATATACATATGTTCCCATATCTCTTCCCTCTTGCGTCTCCCTCCCTCCCACCCTCCCTATCCCACCCCTCTAGGCGGTCACAAAGCACGGAGCTGATCTCCCTGTGCTATGCGGCTGCTTCCCACTAGCTATCTACCTTACGTTTGGTAGTGTATATATGTCCATGCCTCTATCTCGCTTTGTCACAGCTTACCCTTCCCCCTCCTCATATCCTCAAGTCTATTCTCTAGTAGGTCTGTGTCTTTATTCCTGTATTACCTCTAGGTTCTTCATGACATTTTTTTTTTCTTAAATTCCATATATATGTGTTAGCATACGGTATTTGTCTTTCTCTTTCTGACTTACTTCACTCTGTATGACAGACTCTAGGTCTATCCACCTCATTACAAATAGCTCAGTTTCGTTTCTTTTTATGGCTGAGTAATATTCCATTCTATATATGTGCTACATCTTCTCTATCCATTCATCTGTCGATGGACAGTTAGGTTGCTTCCATGTCCTGGCTATTGTAAATAGAGCTGCAATGAACGTTTTGGTACATGACACTTTTTGAATTATGGTTTTCTCAGGGTATATGCCCAGTAGTGGGATTGCTGGGTCGTATGGTAGTTCTATCTGTAGTTTTTTAAGGAACCTCCATACTGTTCTCCACAGGGGCTGTATCAATTTACATTCCCACCAACAGTGCAAGAGGGTTCCCTTTTCTCCACACCCTCTCCAGCATTTATTGTTTCTACATTTTTTATGATGGCCATTCTGACTTGTGTGAGATGATATCTCATTGTAGTTTTGATTTGCATTTCTCTAATGATTAGTGATGTTGAGCATTCTTTCATGTGTTTGCTGGCAGTCTGTATATCTTCTTTGGAGAAATGTCTATTAGGTCTTCTGCCCATTTTTGGATTGGGTTGTTTGTTTATTGTAATTGAGCTGCATGAGCTGCTTATAAATTTTGGAGATTAATCCTTCATCAGTTGCTTCATTTGCAAATATTTTCTCCCATTCTGAGGGTTGTCTTTTGGTCTTGTTTATGGTTCCCTTTGCTGTGCAAAAGCTTTGAAGTTTCATTAGGTCCCATTTGTTTATTTTTGTTTTTATTTCCATTTCTCTAGGAGGTGGGTCAAAAAGGAACTTGCTGTGATTTATGTCATAGAGTGTTCTGCCTATGTTTTCCTCTAAGAGTTTGATACTATCTGGCCTTATATTTAGGTCTTTAATCCATTTTGAGCTTATTTTAGTGTATGGTGTTAGGGAGTGTTCTAATCTCATGCTTTTACATGTATCTGTCCAGTTTTCCCAGCACCACTTATTGAAGAGGCTGTCCTTTCTCCACTGTACATTCCTGCCTCCTTTATCAAAGATAAGGTGACCATATGTGAGTGGCTTTATCTCTGGGCTTTCTATCCGGTTCCATTGATCTATATTTCTGTTTTTGTGCCAGTACCATACTGCCTTGATTACTGTAGCTTTGTAGTATAGTCTGAAGTCAGGGAGCCTGATTCCTACAGCTCCGTTTTTCATTCTCAAGATTGCTTTGGCTATTCGGGGTCTTTTGTGTTTCTCTACAAATTGTGAAATTTTTTGTTCTAGTTCTGTGAAAAATGCCAGTGGTAGTTTGATAGGGATTGCATTGAATCGGTAGATTGCTTTGGGTAGTAGAGTCATTTTCACAATGTTGATTCTTCCAATCCAAGAACATGGTATATCTCTCCGTCTGTTGGTATCATCTTTAATTTCTTTCATCAGTGTCTTATAATTTTCTGCATACAGGTCTTTCATCTCCTTAGGTAGGTTTATTCCTAGATATTTTATTCTTTTTGGTGCAGTGGTGAATGGGAGTGTTTTCTTGATTTCACTTTCAGATTTTTCATCATTAGTGTATAAGAATGCCAGAGATTTCTGTGCATTAATTTTGTATCCTGCAACTTTACCAAATTCATTGATTAGCTCTAGTAGTTTTCTGTTACCATCTTTAGGATTCCCTATGTATAGTATCATGTCATCTGCAAACAGTGAGAATTTTACTTCTTCTTTTCCAATTTGGATTCCTTTTATTTCCTTTTCTTCTCTGATTGCTGTGGCTAAAACTTCCAAAACTATGTTGAATAAAAGTGGTGAGAGTGGGCAACCTAGTCTTTTTCCTGATCTTAGTGGAAATGCTTTCACTTTTTCACCATTGAGGATGATGCTGGCTGTGGGTTTGTCATATATTGCCTTTATTATGTTGAGGAAAGTTCCCTCTATGCCTACTTTCTGCAGGGTTTATATCATAAATGGGTGTTGAATTTTGTCAAAAGCTTTCTCTGCATCTATTGAGATGATCATATGGGTTTTCTCCTTCAATTTGTTAATATGGTTTATCACATTGATTGATTTGTGTATATTGAAGAATCCTTGCATTCCTGGAATAAACCCCACTTGATCGTGGTGTATGATCCTTTTAATGTGCTGTTGGATTCTGTTTGCTAGTATTTTGTTGAGGATTTTCCCCTCTATGTTCATCAGTGATATTGGCCTGTAGTTTTCTTTCTTTGTGACATCCTTGTCTGGTTTTGGTATCAATGTGATGGTGGCCTCGTAGAATGAGTTTGGGAGTGTTCCTCCCTCTGCTATATTTTGAAAGAGTTTGAGAAGGGTAGGTATTAGCTCTTCTCTAAATGTTTGATAGAATTCGCCTGTGAAGCCATCTGGTCCTGGGCTTCTGTTTGTTGGAAGATTTTTAATCACAGTTTCAATTTCAGTGCTTGTGTTTGGTCTGTTCATATTTTCTATTTCTTCCTGATTCAGTCTTGGCAGGTTGTGCATTTCTAAGAATTTGTCCATTTCTTCCAGGTTGTCCATTTTATTGGCATAGAGTTGCTTGTAGTAATCTTCATGATCTTTTTTATTTTTGCAGTGTCAGTTGTTACTTCTCCTTTTTCATTTCTAATTCTATTGATTTGAGTCTTCTCCCTTTTTTTCTTGATGACTCTGGCTAATGGTTTATCAATTTTGTTTATCTTCTCAAAGAAGCACCTTTTAGTTTTATTGATCTTTGCTATCATTTCTTTTTCATTTATTTCTGATGTGATTTTTATGATTTCTTTCCTTCTGCTAACTTTGGGGTTTTTTTGTTCTTCTTTCTCTAATTGCTTTAGGTGCAAGTTTAGGTTGTTTATTCGAGATATTTCCTGTTTCTTAAGGTAGGATTGTATTGCTATAAACTTCCCTCTTAGAACTGCTTTTGCTGCATCCCATAGATTTTGGGTCATCGTGTCTCCATTGTCATTTGTTTCTAGGTATTTTTTTATTTACTCTTAGATTTCTTCAGTGATCACCTCGTTATTAAGTAATGTATTGCTTAGCCTCCAGGTGTTTGTATTTTTTACAGATCTTTTCCTGTAATTGATATCTGGTCTCATAGCATTGTGGTCGGAAAAGATACTTGATACAATTTCAATTTTCTTAAATTTACCAAGGCTTGATTTGTGACCCAAGATATGATCTATCCTGGAGAATGTTCCATGAGCACTTGAGAAAAATGTGTATTCTGTTGTTTTTGGATAGAATGTCCTATAAATATCAATTAACTCCATCTTGTTGAATGTATCATTTAAAGCTTGTGTTTCCTTATTTATTTTCATTTTGGATGATCTGTCCATGGGTGAAAGTGGGGTGTTAAAGTCCCCTACTATGAAAGTGTTACTGTCGATTTCCCCTTTTATGGCTGTTAGTATTTGCCTTATGTATTGAGGTGCTCCTATTTTGGGTGCATAAATATTTACAATTGTTATATCTTCTTCTTGGATCAATCCCTTGATCATTATGTAGTGTCCTTCTTTGTCTCTTCCTATAGTCTTTATTTTAAAGTCTATTTTGTTGGATATGAGAATTGCTACTCCAGCTTTCTTTTGGTTTCCATTTGCATGGAATATCTTTTTCCATCCCCTTACTTTCAGTCTGTATGTGTCTCTAGGTCTGAAGTGGGTCTCTTGTTGAGAGCAAATATATGGGTCTTGTTTTTGTATGCATTCAGCCAATCTGTGTCTTTTGGTGGGAGCATTTAGTCCATTTACATTTAAGGTAATTATCGATATGTATGTTCCTATTCCCATTTTCTTAATTGTTTTGTGTTTGTTATTGTAGGTCTTTTCCTTCTCTTGTGTTTCTTGCCTATAGAAGTTCCTTTATTATTTGTTGTAAAGCTGGTTTGGTGATGCTGAACTCTCTCAGCTTTTGCTTGTCTGTAAAGGTTTTAATTTCTCCATCAAATCTGAATGAGATCCTTGCTGGGTGGAGTAATCTTGGTTGCAGGTTTTTCTCCATCACTTTCAATATGTCCTGCCACTCCCTTCTGGCTTGCAGAGTTTCTGCTGAGAGATCAGCTGTTAACCTTATGGGGATTCCCTTGTGTGTTATTTGTTGTTTTTCCCTTGCTGCTTTTAATATGTTTTCTTTGTATTTAATTTTTGACAGTTTGATTATTATGTGTCCTGGCGTTTCTCCTTGGATTTATCCTGTATGGGACTCTCTGTGCTTCCTGGACTTGATTGACTATTTCCTTTCCCACATTAAGGAAGTTTTCAACTATAATCTCTTCAAGTGTTTTCTCAGTTCCTTTCTTTTTCTCTTCTTCTTCTGGAGCCCCTATAATTCGAATGTTGGTGCGTTTAATTTTGTCCCAGAGGTCTCTGAGACTGTCCTCAGTTCTTTTCATTCTTTTTTCTTTATTCTGCTCTGCAGTAGTTATTTCCACTATTTTATCTTCCAGGTCACTTATCCGTTCTTCTGCCTCAGTTATTCTGCTATTGATCCCATCTAGAGTGTTTTTCATTTCATTTATTGTGTTCTTCATCATTGTTTGTTTCGTCTTTAGTTCTTCTAGGTCCTTGTTAAACGTTTCTTGCATTTTGTCTATTCTCTTTCCAAGATTTTGGATCATCTTTACTGTCATTATTTTGAATTCTTTTTCAGGTAGACTGCCTATTTCCTCTTCATTTGTTAGGTCTGGTGGGTTTTTATCTTGCTCCTTCATCTGCTGTGTGTATTTCTGTCTTCTCATTTTGCTTATTTTACTGTGTTTGGGGTCTCCTTTTTGCAGGCCGCAGGTTCGTAGTTCCCATTGTTTTTGGTGTCTGTCCCCAGAGGCTAAGGTTGGTTCAGCGGGTTGTGTAGGCTTCCTGGTGGAGGGGACTAGTTCCTGTGTTCCGGTGGATGAGGCTGGATCTTGTCTCTCTGGTGGGCAGGTCCACGTCTGATGGTGTGTTTTGGGGTGTCTGTGGACTTATTATGATTTTAGGCAGCCTCTCTGCTAATGGGTGGGTTTGTGTTCCTGTCTTGCTAGTTGTTTGGCATAGGATGTCCAGCACTGTAGCTTGCTGGTTGTTGAGTGAAGCTGGGTGCTGGTGTCGAGATGGAGATCTCTGGGAGATTTTTGCCATTTGATATTATGTGGAACTGGGAGGTGTCTTGTGGACCAGTGTCCTGAAGTTGGCTCTCCCACCTCAGAGGCACAGCACTGACTCTTGGCTGCAGCACCAAGAGCCTTTTATCCACATGGCTCAGAATAAAAGGGAGTAAAAGTAGAAAGAAAGAATTAGTAGAAGTAGAAAGAAAGAACTAAAGAAAGAAAAGAGGGAGGGAGGGAGGGAGGAAAGAGGGAAGGAAGGAAAAAGGAAAGAAAGAAGATAAAGTAAAATAAAATAAAGTAAGATAAAATATAATAAAGTTATTAAAATAAAAAATAATTATTAAGAAAAAATATTTTAAAAAACAAACAAAACGGACGGATAGAACCCTAGGACAAATGGTGGAAGCAAAGCTATACAGACAAAATCTCACACACATACACACTCACAAAAAGAGGAAAAGGGGAAAAAATCATAAATCTTGCTCTCAAAGTCCACCTCCTCAATTTGGGATGATTCGTTGTCTATTCATGTATTCCACAGATGCAGGGTACATCAAGTTGATTGTGGAGCTTTAATCCGCTGCTTCTGAGGCTGCTGGGAGAGATTTCCCTTTCTCTTCTTTGTTCTCACAGCTCCCAGGGGCTCAGCTTTGGATTTGGCCCCGCCTGTGCGTGTAGGTCGCTGGAGGGCGTCTGTTCTTCGCTCATATAGGACGGGGTTAAAGGAGCCTCTGATTCGGGGGCTCTGGCTCACTCAGGCCGGGGGGAGGGAGGGGCACGGAGTGCGGGGCGAGCCTGCAGCGGCAGAGGCCGGCGTGACGTTGCTCCAGCCTGAGGCGTGCCGTGCGTTCTCCCGGGGGAGTTGTCCCTGGATCCCGGGACCCTGGCAGTGGCGGGCTGCACAGGCTCCCCGGAAGCGGGGTGTGGATAGTGACCTGTGCTCGCACACAGGCTTCTTGGTGGCAGCAGCAGCAGCCTTAGCGTCTCATGCCCGTCTCTGGGGTCCGCGCTTTTAGCCGCGGCTCGCGCCCGTCTCTGGAGCTCCTTTAAGCAGCGCTCTTAATCCCCTCTCCTCACGCACCAGGAAACAAAGAGGGAAGAAAAAGTCTCTTGCCTCTTCGGCAGGTCCAGACTTTTCCCCGAACTCCCTCCGTGGCGCACTAACACCCTGAAGGCTGTGTTCGAGGAAGTTCTTTATAATAGCTAGATCTTCCTTTTCTGACCATCAGTCATACCCTAACCTGGCAGTATTCCATCTGATAAAGCCATGTTCTCAAGAAAGCTATTCTTGATCCTCTAAGACAGACCTTTAGTACTTCTGCCAAAATACCTTCTACTTCTGCCAGTCAGCACTTATCACATTATATAGTAATTGATTGTCAAAACTGTGCCCTACTCATCATTATAGCCCAGTGTCTAGCACAACGCCTGGCTTGTTAAATGCTCCATAAATATTCACCAAATGAGTAAGTGAATGAAAGTTGGAGCCAAAGGAGAAAGAACACTCATAGAGAGGGATATATGAACAGAGAGGAATAGATATGTGGCATAATCACCACAGATAATTTCTCCAAAATTACGTTTGTGTTAGAAGTTAGTCTGACACATAACCATGAGTAAACCTTGTAAAAAGCCTGCCCATATACGGCAATATGTTAAGTGATGATGAAGTAAAATGGATTCTGAACTACAGAATGGGGTAATTTTTGAGAGCAAATGTGTTATAAAGAACAGTTGGAGAAGGAATATAAATGCACTTTATCACAGATTGTTTTAAAGGCATTAACATGCAAGACGGCAAAATGATATTTAAAGAACATATAATCTTATGTACTTTGTGTGTGTGTCTCTTTTTGAAATATAACTTTAGTGAAAAAAGTATGCTATAATGTTAACTGGAAAACAGTGATGCAAAAATGTACAAATGATTCAAATACCACTACCACAACAAAAAATGTGTGCAGTGAAATAAAAGGGAAGCATCTCAAAATATTAACAGAGTATGTTTGGTGAAATAATTATGGGTGGCATTTTAAAAATACTATTTAGTATTTTCCAAATTTTATTTAATAAGTATATATTGCCTTAACCATTTACAAAGTTTCTTTTCTTGCGTAGGTTAATTTAGTGAACAAAAGAATGCAGTTCCCATAGCAACTAGACAAGTTGCAAGTCTTTTTCCTTGAGTAAACATAATTTAACGATTGACTCTTTTCAACACAAAAAGCAGTAAAATTCTACATTAAAATCATTGTTAATGCTAAAAGCAAATATATCATTATACCCTTAAGATAAGCACTAATTATTATTACCAAAAAATGTTTGTTAGTGCTGTAAGATGCTTGCAGGCAGAGACCTGTAGTTTTTCACTTTTCTATAACAAGTGTCTCCAAGAAGGTGGGACACCCAAACATGTTGAGTAAGAGTTCTCATCTATCCTTTTCCATATATAAATGCACAATTTATACAGACATAAACACATAACACAGACATACTGCTAGTGTTATGTATGAATCTGGTGCTCATTTCAAGAAAAGAGACAGTGTATACGTGGGGTTTTGTTGAGCAAACAGACTGTAGAAATACCATACCCATACCCATACTCTGAGTAGGGGTCAGATGGAAGACCAAACATTGTATCTGTGGGCATATTTATATGTATATGTGAATAGATAGATAAAATAGATCCCTGCCTCCAAGGATCTAAATATATCATAAGATATATCAGAATAAATATTTCTCTACTTTTATCAAAAAGTAGTAAGGCCACTGGGATTTTTGGTACTAACACAACTTTTACATTGCACCCATTTTATTTTTAAGAATTGAGTTACAGAAGCTTTAAAATAAAATTCTAATTATTTATATAAAAGAAATAGCTATTGGGTTCTGGTCATAATATCATAATTGTAATCACAGATAATATAATTTCAGGCAAATGTCAAATGAAATATGGTCTGACATATATTAACAGAATTTTGCTCACCAGCAAAATTACTAGAACATCGATTACTAGAACATACTTCCATTTAATTAGTTTTTAAATTGTAAATTTCCATTATGACCATTCATTTGCAAAAAAAAAATTCTTGAATTATAATAGCTTCTGTAATGTATTCTCTGGCTTCAATAGTTAAATTTCAAACTGACAAAAATTAATTGGGTTTTATAAGGGAATATCATAGAAGTTAAAGTTTTTAAAACATATAGAAGAAATAATGTAATGATGTTAAACTTTATCTTTGAGATTTAATTAGAAAATGCATGAATATCAGAATTCATAACTAATCCACAGAAAAATCAGAATTTTACTTTAACTTATTTGCTAAATATGAATTTTATTAAATCACTTTTATGAAACATTTTGACAATTGACTAACAAATAACAAACTTCCAAATTTTAGTCTCTTAACATCATAGAAGTTTCTTATTCATGTAATATTCTGATTCTAATGTTTATCATTCCCACATCAGTGACTTTCCTCTATCTGGCGATTCAAGGACCTGCATTCTTCCACTTTATGTCTCTTCACCTCTAATATTTTTCACAGGAAATAGTAAATTTCATTTACTTACAGTATCAAAATGGGAACTGCATAAATATAAACCAAAGAATAAAGATTTTATTTAAAAAATCAAAATAATATTGATGTATCATGAAGCAACACCTCATGCTTCTTTCACAATCTCATTTTTGAAATTATCATACGTGAAATTATTTCTTCATTAGTGTTTGCAAATGCTTTTAATTTACAAATACTAGAAATTCGATTGCCATATCATATGTTTATCTATCATGTAAAGAGATAATTACCAGAGAATGAAAAGTCAATTTTGTCTATAGGCCAGTAGCTCCAATTTGATAATTTTAACCTAAGGACTTTTATAATTTCTGTCAATCTGCTTTGGATTTGAGGAAATTGGGAAAGGGTTTACTGCCTACTTGTAAATTGAGTAGCCTGCATTAGGTCATTAAAACACATTTTGGAATGACTGAAAATTTGCAAAAATGCTAAAGTTATATTTTATAACAGACTGGTTACAAAACACAACACACACAAATTAAAAATATGGAATCATTATTTCTCTTTTCCATTTTTCCACATTGTCATCTTTTATTCTGTAATTGATCTTGGTCAAATAATTAAATGTTGCTGTTTATAATGTTTGTCATTTTCTACTGTTTGTAATCCATTGTTTGCATTTGTCTGCTTTCCACAGAGAGCACAACCTATAGGGGCTTAATCGGTTAGGATGTCCATTTTTCTCTCATAACAAGTTGTCTGAGGGTAGCAGTCCAGACTGATGAGGTAGCTTCATGATGTCATCAACTCCTCAGGCTCCTTTTTCCTGTCTCCACCATGTGAAAGATATACGTTTCTATCCTCATGTTTGTAAGTTGATCTTATACCTCTAGCCATCATGTTCCAGGCAGAAAGCAATGGAAAATGCATGTGGCAAAAGTGCTTTATCCTAGCAAGATTTGCCATTTTATTTAGGAAGGAATCCTTCCCTTAGGGTCTTCTCCTACATCTAGTCTAGTACTGGGTTGCAAAGCCACTTCCAACTGCCAGGGAGTCTGTCTTTAGCTGGACACATTATTACCTTAAACAAAAATCAGAGTTCTCTGAAAGAGAAGGGTTCAAGTGGTGTATTGTGTTTCTTAAGAGCCATATTTAACATTTTGACAATTTCATATTAAATTTTGTATTTAAAGTTAAGACAAAAGCATGCAGTGAAGGGTTTCCCTGGTGGCGCAGTGGTTGAGAGTTAGCCTGCCGAGGCAGGGGACATGGGTTCGTGCCCCGGTTCGCGAAGATCCCACATGCCGCGGAGCGGCTGGGCCCGTGAGCCATGGCCGCTGAGCCTGCGTGTCCGGAGCCTGTGCTCTGCAACGGGAGAGGCCACAACAGTGAGAGGCCCGCATACCGCAAAAAAAAAAAAAAAGCATGCAGCGAAATCTTTCCAAATGAGAATAATTTACCTTGACTTCTCCTAGATATTTGCAAGTGTATTGCAAAGTTGTCTTTTAATACGTTATATGGTTTTCAGAAATAATTTATTGCCATTTTTTAAACTCTTCTGAAAAAGCTAATATAATGAAGATGGAACTTAGATTCTATGAAAACTTATTTTTGGTTTCCAGATAGGTTATTAAGTCAGTCCTGAAATGGATTTTATTGCTTTGAATAGTATTTTCAATTTTTATCAAAATCCTTTGTATTTATATATCTTAGACTGTATATTTTGAAGAACCTGCCATATTCAGATTGCTTACAATTCAATATGTGCCGAAATGTTCACAGTATGGTAAATTAGTATGTAAATAGAAAAGATAATAGCTGATTCACTTTGTTGTAAAGCAGAAACTAACACACCATTGTAAAGCAATTATACGCCAATAAAGATGTTTTAAAAAAAAAGATACACATTATTATTTTATAATTCCATTTTCTTTGCCTTTTTTAACCTGCCTTTTTCCTGTTTTATTCTAGAAAATAAGAGTGAACAAGTTAGGTTTATATATAGTATCATCATGACTGTATTTTCACAAAGATAAAAGTAAGGATTGTCCTGTGAAATTCTGGAAAACAGAATTGGATGAAGATGTTGCAGGACTGTATGCTGAAATTTATAAAGAAGATGCAGCTTTGAGATGAGCTCTGAGTTTAGGGTGTATGTCAAAATAGGCCTTATCATTATTGTTGATTGTGACCTAATTACACACACAAGTCCGGTCTAATTACCCCTTACATCTGGTCAAGAGGTTTGTGTTTCACCTCATCTTGACTCTGGAGTCTTGGTTTAGACTTTAAGAAGACTTCTTTTTTTTTTTTTTTTTTTTTGTGCCGTACACGGGCCTCTCACCGCTGCGGCCTCTCCC
Source organism: Globicephala melas (assembly GCF_963455315.2). Taxonomy (NCBI): domain Eukaryota; kingdom Metazoa; phylum Chordata; class Mammalia; order Artiodactyla; family Delphinidae; genus Globicephala; species Globicephala melas. Next base: position 52,694,075 of record NC_083317.1, on the reverse strand, counting down.
GCTGCGGAGCACAGGCTCCGGACGCGCAGGCCCACCACGGCTCACGGGCCCAGCCGCTCCGCGGCATGCGGGATCCTCCCGGACCGGGGCACGAACCCGTGTCCCCTGCATCGGCAGGCAGACTCTCAACCACTGCACCACCAGGGAAGCCCAAGAAGACTTCTTTGAATACATATAAAAAATAAAACCAGAGAGGAGAATTTTCTGATCAATAAGAAGTAGTGCTTCATTTCTGCTTTATTCACTGAGGATTATTTCTTTCTTGAAAATATACAAATTGGCATTAACTAGCTCCAGGTAAAGGCTCAAAAAAATTGTAATTATTTTTGATTCATGTTTGATTATTCTTAAGTAGTAGGAAAAGTATATTTTCAGCGATTAGCTGCCTGTTTTTAGGTTCAGTTCCTTTATTGATGCTCACAAAGATTTTTTTCTCATAACTAATACTTAAATATTCTTTTTTAGCTTGGGTAAGAACTTAATCTTAGAACTATGAGAAAGTAAAAGTAAAGTTAAAGTAACAAGTAAAATTTCAAACTTGGTCATTTTACTCAACTTAAATTCTCCCTTGTTTCCACTGAATATTATTACCGTGTATTGCTCTACATTTAAGTAGACTAAAATGTGTTCTTATTAGTGATCCTTAGTTTTCCTACATGTTTTTACATGTGTAACAGTAGAAAGATAATAATACCATTTATTAAGTATTTTCAGTATGTCAAGTCTTATATTAAGTACTTCACATAAACTATCTCATTTAATTCTCACAGCAGCTCCATGTAGTAAGTACCATTATTAAACCCATTTTCCAGAAAAAGAAAACCAAGGCTGAGAGGACTAAAACAACTTGACCAAGGCCACAGTTTACAAGAATTAGAGTCAGGATTTTAACACAAGTGAAAAACCTATAAAGTTTACCTCTAATCAATCTAATTTAATAATAAAATCTACATGAGGTCAGGAGAGGTGAGTGATGAGAAATGTGGCTAATAATTTTGAAATTATCTCCATCTGTTGATATGTGAACTATATTATGAAAGTTTTGCTTAATCCTAATCTTAAAAAAAAAAAAAAAAGAACCTAAAGGAAATGATTATGACAGGAAGAAGGGTGCTTGGTTTTTGAATCATGTAGATAGATGATGCTATCTCCATTGATATCAGATTTTAATCAAAGTTTCCACTAAGGTACTTGAATTCTAAGAAAAATCAGGGAAATGTGCGTAATAGAAGCTCTTCATCAGGTATGAATGTGTATTCCTATAGACTAATACATTTTAATGATCAGGTGACTTTTGGAGTACTCTGAATTCTGGAAGCAGAGTAAGACAGAAGGAAAGGAAGTAGCATAGAGATGATCTGTAGGAACTCTACAGGCTTAAAGAGAAGTTGTTTTATTTGCTGATTCTCAGAAGTGCGGATATCGTCCCATCAGATTCTAAGACTAGTTCTAAGACATAACATCTTGGTGTAACCTTGTGTTCTGTGATGTTTGCAAGGGCAGCTGCTTCAGCATCCTTCATTTTAGGTAGGCAGCTTAAGCTGGTACTGAGGCAGCTCTAATATATTTTTTTGTGTGTGTGTGGTACGCGGGCCTCTCACTGTTGTGGCCTCTCCCGTTGTGGAGCACAGGCTCCGGACGCGCAGGCTCAGCGGCCATGGCTCGCGGGCCCAGCCGCTCCACGGCATGTGGGATCTTCCCGGACCGGGGCACGAACCTGTGTCCCCTGCATCGGCAGGCGGACTCTCAGCCACTGCGCCACCAGGGAAGCCCACCAGTAACTTTTGTTGTAGACCTTACCCTGGGGAAACATTTAATTTTGTAGGTGTTTGGATTCTTTTCTCATGTTACTGAAAGAGTAGAAAACTGGAAACTTCATTCCTTGGGTTGTTTGCCCAGACTAGGAACCAGGACATTAAATTCAGTCCCCTTTTGACTGAAATGCCTTATCTCTGACTTCTGTTCTTCTAAATTGGGATTTGCTGATCTGTGAATGTCACAGCATGAAATATGAAACAGATTTACTGCAGAAAGATTGGAGACTGATTTCACATTTTCTAGGTGTTGAAAAATAAAGGGGGAGACTAGCAAGGATGCATGGTAAAAAAAAGTATTTTTCAACGTGATTTAAAGTTTGCATATATATAATTTTTTTACTTTTAAGTAATTTGAAAGGAAGTTAAAGTAAATAGAACTTGAAGTAAAGGAAGTTAAAGTAAAGCAACTAGGGGAAAAAAGGCACCTTAGAGCAAGAACTGAGAAGAAAAAATTTTTGAGTTCTACATTGGATATGGCTGGGTTACTTTACTGGGAAATACCAGTTTATGTTGAGTTAAAGAATTAACTAGTGAGAAATAACTGAATTTATTTAAATTTGAGTTTATTTAAAAATTAAGTTCATTTAACTTTTTTCCATAAGTGTCTATATATTGCTTAGGAGGTCAGTATAATTGAGTGTAGTCATGATTGTGCTCTGCAATAAAGTAGCCATTAGCCACATAGGGCATTTGTTTGAATTTTAATGTAATTAATTTGAAAATGTAATGAAAATATGCTCAACATCATTAATCATCAGGGGAAATGCAAATCAATACCACAATGAGCTATCACCTCACACCTGTCAGAATAGATATCATTAAAAAGACAAGAAATAACAAGTGTTGATAAGGATGTGGAGAAAATGGAACCCTCGTGCACTGTTGGTGGGAATGTAAATTGGTGCAGATAGAAATATCGTATGATCCAGCAATTCCACTTTTGAGTATTTATCCAAAATAAATAAAAACACTAACTTGAAAAGATATCTGCACTCCCATGTTCATTGCAGCATTCTTTACAGCAGCCAAGACATGGAAGCAATCTAAGTGTCCACTGGTGGGTGAATGAATAAAAAAGATGTGATACATATATACAATGGACTGTTATACAGCCTATAAAGAATGGCACCTTGCCATTTGCAACAACATGGATGGACCCTGGGAGCATTATGCTAAATGAAATAAGTCATGGGAGTTCCCTGGTGGCCTAGTAGCTAGGATTCTGGGCTTTCACTGCCGTGGCCCCAGGTTCAGTCCCTGGGCAGGGAACTGAGATCCTGCAAGCTGCTTGTTGTGGCCAAATAAATAAATAAATAAATCTTGACATGCCCAACTTTCAAAAAAAAGTAAGTTAGACAAAGACAGGCAAATACTGTATGATCCCTTTTTTTGTTGTTGTTGTTTTTTGATTGAGGTATAGTTGATTCACAATGTTGTGTTAGTTTTAGGTGTACAGGAAAGTGATTCAGTTTTATATTCTTTTTCAGCTTCTTTTCCATTATAGATTATTACAAGATACTGAATATAGTTCCCTGTTCTATATTATTATCCTTATTGTTATCTAGTTTATATATAAAGTGATCTCTTTTATATGTGGAATCTTAAAAAATGAAAACAAGCTCAAATCAAAAATACAGAACAGATTGTTGGTTGCCAGAGGCAAGGGGCTGGGGGGTGGGAGAAATGGGCGATGGGAGTCAAAAAAATAAATTAAATAAAGTAAAATTTAAAATGTAGTTTTTCACTAGCATTAGCCAACTTTTAAGTGTTCACCAGCCACATGTGCTAGTGACTACTTTATTGGACAACCAAGGGAGACCATTTCCATGCTAGCTGAAAGTCCAGTTGGACTAGTATAGTGAAAACAGCATGGTTCTAAATTTGGACAAAACTTGATTTGTATCTTCAACACTTAGTTGGAAGCTGATTTGTTTGAGGCACAATTTCAATTTTTAATATAGAAATAATATTTTCTGCTTGTCATTGTTGTTAGGATTAAATGTTGTGTCTTAGGTCAGGAAAGCCTAGTTTAGGGAGGCAATATCGTAAGAGAGTTTGAAGCATGGGCTCTGGACTCCAAAGAGCCTGAGTTTGAATCCAAGTTTTTCTACTTTCTAGCTGTGTGATTTGGGCAAACTACTTAATTTCTATACATCAGTTTCTTTAAAGCAGGTTCATAGCACCTACCTCACAGGGATGTTGTAAGAATTAGGGGATTATCTGAGAAAATACAAGCACAATACTTTGCATAGTACATGGTAAATATTCAAGAATGCAAGCTAATAAGTGTCAAGATGTGAGTTACTTATACCCAAGGCAAATCTGTATGCTACAAAAAACTTCCATAAATTCCATAAACTAAAATATAAAAACTATAAAATGCTGCTGAGTGCATAAGTAATAATAATAGTTGTCACTGCTGTTATCGAGTGAGATATTCTATTAATTCAATTCAGCTGTTACAAAAATAAGGTCTTCTCAACATTTTCCTAATCATCAATGTTTTAAATAATGTTTTTTATTTCATAAATTACCTTTACCTAAGTGAGAAGAAATTAATAAATAACCATTAAATTGATGTTAAAATAAACTCAATAATGTAGGATTTCTTTGCTGTAGTTTCACTTTTAAGTAAATAAACTTTCCTCTTGCCATATACTAAGGCATCTTAATGGATAATGGGCAGTTTCCATACCACATCTCAATTTTGAAAGATGACTTGCACTGTAGGTTTCGTGACTACAAGAGTTAAATTTGAAATGGTGCAAAAATGGGATTATTTTATTTTTAGATACTTCCACACATGCACATTAAGTTTACTCCACAGAAAGGTCTTCAGTGGCTTTAAATTCTGTTTGGAAAAGGCTTGAAACTTAAAAAGAAAGATTTCCATGTATTGGTTAGTTTGTGGTTTTACCACCATGATATTTATATGTGATGGTGCTTTAAAAATGGTATTTAAACTTCATACTATGTACGTTTATATTCTTCTTTTAATCTATAAATCTTTTATACTATACATACTGTGTGTGTGTGCCTATGGCTTGGAGCAATAAACTATATAAGAAATTTAAGATAAAGAAGTGAATATCTGCTTAGTAAAAATTGTAATATATACTTATATGGTTTATTTAGAAAGAATATTTAAATGGAAGACAAAATCTGCTTTAAAGTGTAAAACTAGAAAATATGGGCAAAACATTTGGTAGAGTATAATTATTAAAAACACTGTTTTGAAAACTTCAGTTGTTTTTCAGAAAAGAAAAAAAATCTATGGTGTTAGCAATTCAGAATCATAGTTTCTAGGCTGACTACCACAGAAATAAATACAGTCAATACTGTGGTAAACTGTCTTAGCTTAAAGTGTCTAGAACACTCGTGTTTAACGTCCTCAAAAACAGTTAAGGTATTTCCTGAAATGAAAGATTAATATTGCAGTAAAAGCCAATGTAAAGTTTTCTAGGGCTACTATTTTACTACTGACAGTATATATTGTTAAGTTAGATAAACTTCATCCCTATCCAGTCTTTGACCAGTTTATGAATTGCATGTCATCTTTGAGTAGAGAAAAGCACAAATCTTTAACAAGTGTTTGTGCTCATTGTTCCTAGATCATAATTTTAAAATCCTGCTCTTATTACTTTCTCAGCTTTTTCTTAAATGAAGCATTCTTAAAAGGCAAGGGAGAAAGACTTCATAAAATCTTATTTTGGGGCTGCCTTTTCAAAAAAAAAAGGCATGGAAAATCTCTGAAAGAACAAAATAAAATACATAAGAAAATATTTCCCCTTTATAGACTAAATCTGCATAGAAAAAAAGAGAAAAGAATGAAATAATTCATTAAATATATCTGTTGAACATTATTTATGTCCAAAGCCCTGATGTTAATCACTGTAGTCTATGCAATGATAAATAAGAAAGAGTCCCTGGATGTAAAAAGGTAGTCTAGAAAAGGAACGTAGAATTTGTACTTGAAGGACAAGAAGTAATAGGAAAGTATAAGAGATAAAGTCCTGGAAGTGGTAAACGTGAGGGATGTGCTGGGTACACAAAATATTTCAGTTTGATTGGAATATAGGATGTTAGAAAGAGAATGTTTCAAGTTAATGTTTCAAGTTCATTGAGTCAAGATCGTAGAGAACCTGCATGCTGGTTGCTATATTGAACAGAAAGTTAAGAATCCTAAAGTCATTTTGATCACAGGAGCAACATGAACAGTGTTTTTGGAAGGCTGGAAGAAAAATTGAGGTAAGAAGAGATTAGATCTGAAACCCAATAGGGTGATTTTGCAATAGCCCAGAGATAGGATGGGGTGGACCTGCACCAGGAAGTAGTGGTAATGGCATTGAGAGGGTTTGTGGGGAATGTGCTCTGGAGGTAGAATCAATGATACCTGGCAAACAATTAGATGTGGGTAGCAAGAGAGAAAGAGAGAAGCCAAAGATGTCTGAAAATTTGGGCCTCGGGTTTAGGAGATGATGGGAACACCAACAGAATGAGAGAATTTAGAAATGTAAGTGTTTTGGGGTGAACTGATGTGTTGAAAAGATGAGCTTAATTTTTATTCATACTTTTAACAAATATTTGATATCCTGTTACGTGCCAGAAACCAAGCTAAGTGCTGGGGATAAAATACTGAACAGGAACAGATAGATTATAGTCTATTGAGGAAGGCTGCTGGGCTATTTGATAATACAAACAAATATAAATTTAAAAGTGTAACAAATGTGACAAGCACTGTGAAGGGGAGATACCTAGTTCCATTTGAGGCTACAGTAAAAGGAGTGATTTCAGTGTTTCTAGGGAAGTGCTTCTCCCACTAGAATGACTCTCAGTCTGAAATCTGTAGACTAGGTGATAGGAGCCAAATAGAAAAAGAGGGCAGCAAAGGGCCTTCTAAAGCTTAGTGTGTGTGTGTGTGTGTGTGTGTGTGTGCGCGCGCGTGTGTGTGTGTGTGTGTGTGTGTGTGTGTGTGTAGTGGGGAAAGGGTGGCTAGAAGACAAGCCAAGGCAATGTTTGTACATTTTGTACACACACACACACACACTCCCCTGATGTTAGGTAACTGTGAGTCAATGGTTATGAAATAGGGTTATATTCCTCAATAATATGTCTGTATTCAGACCAACAGATTCTTACTATGTTCTGTTGAGATCTAAAAAAATTAGAAGATAGTTAAAAATTACCTCTAGCGTTAAGTATCAAGAGACTATAGCTATTGTTTGTCTGAGCTTAACTTGAGATATTGTGGCATAGGGCCAGCTTAACTCAACAATGGACGGTATCAGCACATAACAACAAAGTCACCGGCTCACATGGAAACTATAAAAGGATACTTGCTGTATTGTTCGTGCCCTTGGAATGCTCCTTCCTTCCTTTCCTGTTTTGTTGCTGCCATAGGATGTCAACTCAAATTTACTGTCATTGTTGTCATTTAGTCAATGAATATCATTAAATGTAGTAGGCACTTAACCTTGTGTGAGTCCATGAGCAGGCAGTCTGAAATCTGAACCCTCTAAGGAGGTTATCAGGTTGGCTGAATATTCTTGGAATACAAATGTGACAGTGAGGTTTGTCTTTTTTTTTTTTTTCCCCAAGTGAAATGTACCCTTCAGAACTGCTTTCCATCTCATACAAAAGTTATGGCTTTAAAGAAATACCACCTGCCTTCTCACAAATTTTCAAAATTGATCTACAGATTTAGGTAGCATTCTTAAATTCCATAAAAATTTCCCTAAAAACAAAGACCTATTTCCATGCGAAATAAACCTAAGGCAGGGTTTCTTAATCTCAGCACTGTTGCATTTTGGACCAGATCATTCTTTGCTGTGGGTGTTTGTCCTGTGCATTGTAGCATAATTAGCAACATCCTGGTTACTGTCATCTAGATGTTAGTGGTACCCCCAAGTTGTGATAATCAAAAACATCTCCAGACGTTGTCATAGGTCCCTGGAGGGGGGTGGGGGAGGTACAGAATCACCTTAGGTTGAGAACCATTGGCCTAAGAGAAGTGCCTTAATGTAAAGTAAAAAAAAAAAAAAAGAATCTGTAAGATACGTATTGTGGAAACAATTTAAACTTCCCTTTGTCTTTCTGTCGTTACAAGGTATAATTGTACCTAAAGGATAAATACAAACTTTTAAATAGTAAAATCGTCTATTGATAGTAATAATTTCCTAATCTTTCCTGCCCTAACGAACAATTAGGTAAACACTCTGAGGTGGTGTTTGGTTTTTCTGTAGTGTTTTAAATTTAACATACCAGTTTCATGCATTCATTCGATAAGTATTTTCTATCTCCCTCTCTGCTCCAGTTCTTAGGTGTTAGTAAAGTAACAAGGAGTGAGATAAATGATGGTGCTGCTGTTCTCAGAGTTTAAATTTGAATGAGGCAAAACACAGTGCACAAATAAAAAGCAGAGAATCAAAACAGTTTGATGTAATTGAGCAGGCATTGGTAAACTATGTTGACCTCTTTTTGCAGATAAAGTTTTATGGGAACAGAGCCACACGCATTTATTTACATATTATCTATGGCTGCTTTCCTGCTACAACACCAGTCAATTAGTTGTAACTGAGAACATATGGCCAGCAAAGCCTAAAATATTTGCTACCTGGTCCTTTACAGAAAAAAAAAATTGCAGACTCCTGTAGTAGTGTGAGATTGGGTGGCCATTTTTGATTAAATAATTGGAGAACAGCTGTGATATTGAGATTTATAATAAATACATATTTGGTCTTTGCCCTGTCTTGGCAACCAGCTCCCCAAAGTCTTGGAATTTCTTAAGTAATTAGAGCTGTAAAGGTGTCTTTTGTTATTCAGAACAAGCCCCTTTCAACCACACCATATTTATGCTAATGAGGAGAGTTTTGGAAAGTCCGGAAGGATGGGGGCTGATTGCCAGGGGAACAAGCCAAGTGATTGGAGGTGATTAGAAGTGATTAGATCAGCTTCACCCCACACCCCTTCTCACCTCCAAGATGGGGAGAGGGGATAGAGAGTAACTTAATCACCAGTGGCCAATGATTCAATCAACCATGCCTACTTAATGAAGCCTCCATTAAAAACACAAAAGGGATGAAGTTTCAAAGGGCTCTGGGTTGGTGGACAAGTTTGGTGCACCTAAAACTCCACAGGGACAGGAGCTCCTGTGCTCTGGACCCTTCTGGACCTCACGCTGTGTATTTGTTCATCTGAGTGTTCATTCCTATCCTTTAATATCCTTTGTAATAATAAATGGGAAATCTAATCAGTAAACAGTTTTCTTGAGTTTTGTGAGCTGCTCAAGCAAATTAATCAAACCTGAGGAGGGGAGGTCATGGGAACATCTGATACCTAGCCAGTCAGGAGTACAGGTATCAACCTAGATTTATGATCAGCGTCTGAGGTGGGGGAGAGGTGGGGCCGTCTAACAAGACTGAGCCTCTAACCTGTGGGATCTGATGCTATCTCCAGGTATATGGTGTCAGAACTGAATTGTAGGACAGCCAATTGGTGTCCATCACAGTTGGAGAATTGCCTGTTGTGGAAAAACTCCCACACACTTAGAGTACAGAAGTATTGAGTGAATAGTAGAGAAATAACAGGTAAGTTTTTCCTAGACAGCAATATTTTGCACAGATGACATTTAAACTGATAGCTGACTAGAAGGGATCAGTTCTGAGAAGATGAAGGGAAAGAAGAGGCAAAAGGAGAAACTGGAATGAAACCCCTAAGGCAAGAATGAGCTAGTGTGGGTGAGGGATAGGAATGGTCTAAGATGAAATCTGAAATAATGGGGGCCCAATTAAGTAGGCCTTGTAGGTAATACTAGAGGTGAGGGCTTTTACTCCAAGTGAGAAGGGAAGTTAAATGAGATATGAGAGTTTCGTGTGATGTAAACTAAGTTACATTTTTACAAGATACTCCGGTTGTTCTCCTGAGAACAAGATATAGGAGAGCAAAGAAGATCAATTAGGATGCTCGTAGTGGAGCCAAAAGACAATAGTTTCTTGGGCTGAGCTATTAATAGCAGAGATGGAGAGAGAGGATGAATTTGGAATAAGTTTTGAAAGTAGATTTTACATGACTTTCCAATAATGTGGATTTGAAGGATGAAGAAAGAAACAGTGTCAAGAATAATTTCTAGATTTTTGTCTTAAGTATTTGCATGAGTTGCAATGCTGTTGATTAATGGCGGGGGTGGGGGACTCAAGGGAGGAAATGTAACCAAGCAGGACCCTATGGGGCCTTCGGGGACAGACCCCTCGCCCATATCCTCTGCTTTAGCTCCTCCCTGAAGTACCTAGATAATAGCATCTGACGCATATTTCCTGAGTTTTTCAGATGCTAAAACCACCACCAAATGAAAGAAATTAACTACTTGATGGTCATGAGCACATAGCCCCCAGACCTTCTGGCACCTAAGGATTGATTACCACCAACCAATCAGAGAATTGTGCAGGAGCTGATCACACACTCTGGGACACCCCTCCCTCACCTTGCCTTTAAAAATGCTTTACTGAAACCCTTGGGGAGTTCGGGGTTTTTTGAGCACGAGCCACTGGTTCTCCTTGCTTGACCCTGCAATAAACCTTTCTCTGCTTCAAACTCCGACGTTTCAGTTTGTTTGGCCTCACTGTGTATGGGGCACACGAACTTGCGTTTGTTAACAGAAGTGGGTTTGAGAGTCAATGATTATCAAAAGTTCTGTTTTAGGTTTATTAAACATTCATGTGGAAATATTAAACATATTTGGATATATGAGTCTGATGCTGCAGGGAGAGGTCAGAGTTGGAGATAGGTATTTAGAAAGGATATATGGATGGTATTTAAGTCCATGAGAACAGGTGAGGTCATTTAAAGAGATGTTGTGAGTGGGAAAGGGCAGGAGGTGAATAAAGGGTAGAACACTAGTTAGTTCCACATTAGAAATCACCTCAAGAGGAGGAGGCAGCAGAAGACAAGGAGTAGCTGGGCAAGTAGAAGAAAGCAGTGGTCAGTAGAATGGGGGCTAAAATGAGATCTTATTCATCTTACGTATAGACTTCTTGTAACCATGAGATATCTGAGGGAACACTTAGTTTTTGTCTAGTTAGCATCTAGACCTCCACACTACATTCCCACTCCATGCTGGCCCCCTATTTAGCCCTTCTACTTCCTGGTTGAGATGGATTACTGATAAAAGCCAACCTAATCAGAGCCTTCTCTGGGAGCTTCCTCAAACTAACTGGGCAAGGGAGACTCTTTTCACAGGGATAATCTGTGAGAATGAGGAAAGGTTAGAACTGCCAGTGGCTAACTTGCTACCACCTGGGGAGAGCTTGCTTACAAACAGGACCAACACAATGGATGTTTGAGCTCCTGGAAACCAGTTAGGCCCGAGTCAAAAGCACCATTCCCTGTACTCCCTTCCCTCCTAATTTTACTTAAACTGATTTGAGTTTGATTTTTTACTACTTGATAGCAAAAAATTTTGAATACAATACTTTTTCTTGTTTCCTTTGTATACCAGCATACCTCCATTTGTACATAAAAGATGTTCAATAAATATTCATTAAATAAAATTGAAATGTCAATGTTTAATGATAACATTTTGATTTAAAATTAAGCAATCATTTGATAGTGGAACGGACTTGGAATCTTTGATCACATAAGACAGTTCCTTGAATTTTGTAGGTGTCTAAAATAATATTCAATAATTCTTTGCCAACTGTTGATCTTAATGAACTAAATAAGGCTTTTGTCTTAGCTTTCTTAATAACTTATAACACAGAGGAAAGTGCATAAGTCATTAAGTTTAATTATAAACTTAATGACTTATGTGAGTTATCTGAACTCCCACTAGTATAACCAGTACTCAGATCAAGAAACAGAACTTTCCCAGCACCTCGGAAGCCTTCCTTGTACCATTTCCTGGTCATGACCCCTGCTTTCTGCCCCCAAAGTAACCATTATCTTCACCATAAATTTTTTTTGCCCAGTTTTGAATTTTTTAAAAAGAAACCATACAATGTATATCATTTTATGTCTGCCATTTCTGTTGTCGCTTGTAGCAATGCTCACTTATTTTTATTGTCTTCTATATTTTATTATCTAAATGCAAAATATATTATAATGTTAAAATAAATAAAATTAAGCAATCAATTCAGCTATTTAACATAGACAAATTAAAGAATTTTAAAAGCTTTTTTTTTCCCCATTACTACTCAAAGACATTCTGTTATGGGAGAAAAATAGCTTTAGCCAAAATTGTTGGTCTATTAAAAATATCAAAAAAAAAATATATCAACACTTTGAGAAAGGAATACTTTAGTTTTTTTTTTTTTTTAACTTAAGACCACTCTCTTTTTTTCTCCTCCACTTTGATTTTATAGTTTGATGGACAGACAAATAAATATTTGGGGGCAACGTTCTCCCGATGGTTTCATTTGCCTTTCTATCTAGTCTTTAACAGTTTACTGTCAAATTAACCCTCTTTCTTACCCTTGCTGCCCCTTGAGGTCCAACTTGATAAATTGGTCCTCACCATAAGTGTTTGGTATAATGCTTTTTGTCTCCCTAAATTGCAAATAAACTTCAAAACTTATAAAAAAAAAAGTTAATATTATTATGACTATTGACATAGTCAGCGCTTGCATTATTATTATACCCAGTTGTCACCTGAAAATTCTGCTTCTGTAAGCCTGTAACGATATATTTTGTGAGTGAAGATAATTAGAAGTACAGGTCCTCCACTGTTTGGGGAATGGAACAGGATTTTTAATTATTCATCATTTCATTGGGATCAGAAAGAAAAATCTGACTTCTATATCCTAGGGTAAATATGGTGGCCATTGTTTTGGTGCCATTTTTTTTCCCTTCTGAAATTATAGACACTGTTGCTTTTTTACTAACAGGGGGAAAGTAATCCACTATTTTCTAGGACTACTTTTAGGACAAAGGTAATGAAATTTTAGCACCCTATGGAAACTTTACTTGTAAGTGCCCATTTCCAGGGCCTGTTATCAATATTCTTATTCTGCCCACCACAGCGTCTATACTTCTAATGTCTTTACATCAGAAACTATAAATGAATCTGGTTTCTGGCTATGAACAGGGTGGATTACACTGAAGTCCAAGAACCACCAACCTCTACAATTAACTTTATTTATTTATTTTTATTTATTTATTTTTGGCTGCATTGGGTCTTCGTTGCTGCACACGGGCTTTCTCTAGTTGCAGCAAGTGGGGGCTACTCTTTGTTGCAGTGCACTGGCTTCTCATTGCGGTGGCTTCTTTTGTTGCGGAGCACGGGCTCTAGGTATGTAGACTTCAGTAGTTGTGGCACACGGGCTCAGTAGTTGTGGCTCATGGGCTCTAGAGTGCAGGTTCAGTAGTTGTGGCACACGGGCTTAGTTGGTATGTGGGATCTTCCCGTACCAGGGCTCGAACCCATTGTCCCCTGCAGATTCTTAACCACTGTGCCACCAGGGAAATCCCTACAATTAACTTTAGTCACTACATAGCTCAATCCTCCACAGCTATGTCTTTTTTTTCTTCCATCAAAAGTGATTAATTCAAGCTCATTCACACTTTTTCTGGCCTAACCTGATTCAGTTTTGTCTTTTAACATGTTAGGTTATTAATTAAAATTACACTGATATAAAGAAGTTTCCTTCAATCTCAGCACCCCTCCCCAATTTTTTCACTAGTTGGAAAAGCTAGCATGTATTAAATACTTATTTTCACACATTGTGCTTTAATGGCTGTGCTTAACTCCTTTTCTATTTTTAACATGGATTTTATGATACGAACATCATTAAGGCCTCTTTGGAATGAATCCATGCATTCCATTTCAGATTTCAAGTAAACGTTTTTGTTTCCACAGTGATAGGCTTCCCTAACTAGTTAAGTATTACATATTAGAAGCCGCTATGTATGAAAAAACAAAAACCTAATAAACACATACAGTATAAGAATATTCTCCTCAAATCCCGATTCAGCACACCTCTTTATGTGTTATATATGAAGTTATACATGACAGACCACAGTAATGGCATAGAGGCTGCCTTAATAATCTCATAGTCTGTAAAATGGCTAAGTCCAACTATGCTCTGTAATGGGACCGTATTTGCAACAGTATTCATGTCTGAATATCATTTTTTCAGATTTCATTTTCTTAGAGCAGTTTTAAGTTCATAACAAGATTGAGAAGAAGGTACAGATATTTTCCATATGGCCACCTTGCCCCACACGTGGATAGCTTCCCCCATTATCAACATGCCCTACCAGAGCGGTAAATTTTTTGCAATTGATGTACCCACATTGACACACCATAATCACCCAAAGTCCATAGTTTACCACGATATTTTACCAATTTACATATATTTATTATTTTAAGAGATAAAAAATAAAGTGGAGGATGGCCTGAGAAGAAACACCAAAAATTGAAAGGATAAAAATCAGATAACTTGAGGACCAGTTTAAGGTCATTTATCCTAAAGAATAGAAGGTTCAGGGGACTCTATGTTGTCAAATTAATATACTGTGATGAGCTTTCAACCAAAAGGAAACTTGCATTTTTCTCTATGGTCCCAAATTGCAGGACTGAGGTCACTGAGGTATCTCAGGGTACACAGATTTGGGCCCTGTGTAAGGAAGAGCTTTCTTCTTCACATTCCGAAGTGTCTGCATGGGAATGGAATTCTGCCTTAGTATGTTTAACTAAAGGCTATTTATTATATCACTAAGTGGGGTTGTGTATATGGAGTTGAAGCATTGTATCTTCTTAATCCAGAGATTTCTTCTGTCATAAGATGTTTCCTCATCTATCAAACTGGTGACTATTTAGGCAGATATTGGTAGATATTATGATTTATCAATAGAAGAAGACAGTGAACCTCTACGAAAAAGACCCTTTTTAAAATTTTTTAAATTAAAAAAAAATTTTTAAATTGAAATATAGTTGATTTACAATGTGTCAATCTCTGTTGTACAGCAAAGTGACTCAGCTATACACATATAGACATTCTTTTTTTAATATTCTTATCCATTATGGTTTATCACAGGATATTGAATATAGTTTCCTGTGCTATAGAGTAGGACCTTATTGTTTATTCATCCTATATATAATAGATTACATCTGCTAATTCCACATTCCCAGTCCTTCCCTCCCCCACCCCCCTCCCCCTTGGCAACCACAAGTCTGTTCTCTATGTCTGTGAGTCTGTTCATGTTTTGTGGATAGGTTCACTTGTGCCATATTTTAGATTCCACATATAAGTGATATCATATTGTATTTGTATTCCTCTTTCTGACTTATTTTACTTAGTATGATAATCTCTAGTTGCATTCATGTTGCTTCAAATGGCATTATTTCATTCTTTTTATGGCTGAGTAGTATTCCATTGTATATATGTACCACATCTTCTTTATTCATTCATCTGTCGGTAGACATTTAGGTTGTTTCCATGACTTGGCTATCGTGAATAGTGATGCTATGAACATAGGGGTGCATGTATGAAAAAGACCTCTTTTATCACCTACCATAGCCTCAAGCCTAGATGTATAAAAATTGACTCATTCTAATCCCAAGTCCGTTCCCTTTCCTGACTTCTCTATTTTTATCAAATACATGTATGTGCAGATATGTTATTTTAACTTCCCTTTAAAATCATATTCAATTAGAGTCAAAGGTCATGATCCTTCTTCTTCTTTAAATTATGTCTAACCTTCTTCCTCCTAATTTCTTCCTTTTGCTAGAGCTACCACACCATACCAGATTCTAAACTGGACACATCCAAACCAGGTCAACAGCCTCCTAACAAGAGCCTTGCTACTAGTCTCCTCATTTCACAATAATGTCAGATACTGATTTTGTTTTCTCTTTACCCTCTTCAGTAACCTTTCAAATTACCTTCGACTGCAGAATTAGTACAAACTCCCAATTATATCATTTAAAACTTCCATAATTTAGTTTTTGATATCTGTTGAATTTTGTCATTTTTGGCATAGGGGCTGATACTTTTCTTTCCCTTGGACACAGAAATCTGATTATTGCTATGCTTCCTGTGTATGCTCCATTTCCCACCCTTTAATCTTTACCTCCCAACTTGTATGTTCTTCCTTCCATAACATGACCTTCAAAGGAAGATCTAGCTTACTTTCTCTGCAAGGCATTCCCTTCCCTTTCTTACCCAAGTTAAACACCCATTTTTTCTTACTTTTGTAGTAGGCACTGTAGTCATATATTTATATAAAGTACTTGTTGATCAGACTAGTAGCAGCCAATTTATAGTGTGTATGAGGGAAACTCCAGATACATAATATAGTCCTGTTCATTTTCTACCAATAAAATGGCTTAATTGTGCATATTGTAATCTGAATTCCACAATAACATTGATTTCCTACATTAGACTAAAAATATATGTGATAATTCTCTGTTAATATCCATAGGTAGGAGAAAATGTTTCCATCAGGTGCATTATGGCTAAGAGGCACAGGATAAGCTATCTACATCAGAATTTAGATAAGAAGCTTGCTTGAAAGCTGAATGAGCCATCTCAACTTGTTATTTTTAAATCTGCCAAGGAATAGCTCATTTCATGCAAGAATAACCTTGCACCTGACCCAGAGCAAAGACTCTCTAGCTATTTTTTACATACACTGATGTAACAGTAGAATTGTTTAATGCTTTAAAAACCAAGTAAGGAAGAACATGAGAAAAAGAAAATAGACTTACAGCTTTGCTTTTCTTCATTCCTCTCTCTCTCTTTTTTTGTAACTGCAAAAAAGACGGTCAGTATTTAGCCATTGAGAAGAAATGAAGTGGTTATTTTCCCTAAGAATTTTTATAAACATTTTTTTCTAATGCTTCTTTAGGAAATACACTAATTTTGGCAGGTGGTAGTTACGTCTTCTCTCTCTCTCTCTCTCTCTCTCTCTCTCTCTCTCTGCTGTTGACATTCAATTCAAACAATCCTATCATTTATCCTTTTATGTACATTTAAAAAAATCAATGTTCACAATTTTGATTGCCTTCTTAGCAATCTTCTGGTGACCTGTGAGAGTAAGATGGAAAATTGGAAAGAGGTCGTTGGGAGAGCAGGCACAGGGGGAAGAAAAGTAGGAAATCAATTGTATTCATTGCCTTAGTCACTTCTCAGAGGACGCCTTCCAAAATTCTGCCTTTTATTTTTGAATTCATTTTTCCTCATTATTTAGATGCACCTGCAACTGGTAAGAGAGCTTTTGATCTATATTTCATAGGTAAGTATTATTCATGTGAATATTCCTTTTCATTAGTATAGAAAATATAAGCTGCACATATCTCCTGGCTGAAGTCTCTGCCTCTCGTCCTTGCTTGCTGGTCACGAAGCCATATTTTAAAAATACGTCTGGTTTTTCATTAACAACAAAGATTAAATAGCAATGTGAAGCCTTCATGATCTTCCCTTTTAATATCAGAAATAGACGCTTTCTTCTAGTCACAAGCAAAACCAAAACAAGATGTGACAGGGAAAACAAAGTGTGTGTAAGTGGTCTAAGTGACTTCCTGCTAGGGAGGTGTCTGATGTGGTGGTGGTGAGGGGCATATAACCAAAATCATCAACCCTACCCAATCCTGACACTTAATAAAACACTACCCAATGAAGACATCCTATTTTCCTGAAATAAATGTAATTATTTGGAAAAAGATAACACATTGCGCTACTATGTGAGAAAATTTCTCATAGCTTTTCACCAGGCAATTAGGGCATAGAAGGGGGAAGAGAGAGAGAAGGAAAAAGATAGAGAGAGAGAGAAATGGAGCTTTCCTGAAAAAAAAAACTGAACACAATCTGAATACAATGTGTACAATGGAGGTAAACTGACATTAAAGAGCACAGATAGCTGAGTCCTAGAAACTTGAGATTGGTTAAGTAAAGCAGGCTCATTCAGCTGGGCCACCTAAAGATGTGTGCGTGTGCATGCGTGTGTGTGTGTGTGTTTATGTGTGATGCAGGCAAATGTGAAGGGGGTAACACTGTGAAGTTAGGATGAAGTGCTCAATGGGAAACCATTGAAAGTGATCAATGATTTCCATCATACCGAGTTCCAGTTCTGATTGAAAACACTGGAAATCTTGTTCATAAGTGGTGTAGTCTGATATAGTCTGATAACATGCCTGTTGAGAAATGCAGACAGCTGATGGAAAGAAGAGTTTTGATGATGGACTTAATACTGTTGATGTTTTTAGATGATGGTTTGAGAAAGCTGGGGCTTGATTAGTACCCCTTCTGATTCTTCAACATGCAGCACCCAGTTAATGGAAATGAATCCTGCTAATGAATATACGCCCTTTACTCATTGGTCAAGGAATTAAAATGTCATGTAGTAGGGCATGCAGTAGTCTAGAAAGTTGTCCTTGGTGTGTCCTCTGTTTCTGTATGTCATCTTCTGAAGCCACTTTCTTTTTTAGATGATTACTGTTTCACATAGCGTGAAAGGGCACATACAAAGTTAGGTAGCAGTTAGAATGTACAAATGGATAAAAAGTGAATAACCCTCCTGGGTTTTTAAAATTTCTTTTGTAATCTGGGGCAACCCATACATTTACAAATAGTAAAGTGAATTTAATAGTTTTTGTTTTAATGTTTCATTATTTTGTGAAAAATATATTACCTCAGACATTTAAAATCAATATTTTATTAATGTGAGAAAGTATCTTATTTCCTGTTTCACTTTGATTACTGGAAAATAAAATTTTCTATAAAAGAAATGTAGTATTAGATACATCTAACTATACATAAAAGTATATCAAATAATATAAAATGCCATACATAGCTATGTAAAAATTTTACACAAGCACATGAACACATGCATGACAAGTGGAATAATTTCTTTGGGATTGGATTATTATGACATGGCTTTCCTGGTAGGCTGAGGCACGTTAATGCACCATATTAAAAAGATAACTTTCTTTTCTTTTCTTTTCTATGTGCTGTTGCTTCCTTCCTGACCCATCTTGAGTCCCATAGTTGATCATCTGAACTATTCTTTCACCAAAAGCCTTGACTTCTTTCATTGTATTTCTGCAGCACCTGCTCAATCAAAACACAAACGTGTTTTGAAGCGGCAACCTTACTACCCCAGTGCCCTGCTAGAGAAACTTCCAGATCCTGCCAGGTTGGCACCACTACCCAATGCATCGTCTCCAACCTCCACTGTGTATTCAGAATAGATTCTCAGTCTTTCCTTTTCTTGTCCATTTCCTTTTCTTCAACTCAAAATCATCATTCTCCTCAAGTTCCCTTCCATTTGAGATGACAATTTTGTCTACTATTTCATCCAGAAGAGTTGGAAGCCATGAAGCATGATCGACCTCAACCTCTAATCATCTCTAGAAATGTATTCATAATAAAACTATGTGTATATAGTTTTATAGATATTATTATTTATATATTTCCCTATCTCCACCTTTTTTGTTCTCAGAGGTCTTTTTTTTGTTCATCCTCATAGGATAATGTGTCCTTTAATGTCTTTCTTTCTAATTTATCTCTCAACCTATTCACTCATGCTGAAATTTCTGTCATTTCTCTTCTCCATCCTTATACAGATTTCTTAATAGACTAATCTCTACTTTTCAGTTCCTCATCTCCCATTCCTGTCAGTCCATTCTTTAATTGACGTCGTTCCCACCAAGGTCCCAAATGATCTCTCAACTGCTAACTCCAAAGGATGTTTTGTAATCTTTTTTTTTTTTTTTAATTGGACCTCTGTCCTACATTTTTGTTTGCTCCAGGGAAATACTGTACTCCCCTGGTTTCCAGCATACCACACTCAACTAGTTTCCTTTGTGATCCTCTGTTTTTTTGTGATTTTTTTTTTCCTCTGCTTTTCTCTGAATGTTGATCCTCAGGGTTCAACTCTCAACTCTTCTTATTCCATATAATCTCTCTTTATGACTTTGTAACTCTCAGGTATTTCTCACTTGTCAGTGTTGCCAAACATATGATCACATATGTCCCATTATCTAACTAAAATATCCTTCTGCTTACTCAGTGGATGCCTTACATTTTCGAATTTTAAAACGCAAATTAAATCTTCCTTTTCCCTAAATAGACTGTCTCTTGATATTCTTTATGCTAGTTGTTGAGCCTTTTACCAAGTCATTAAAGCTAGAATTTTGACCATCATTCTTGACTCCTCCATTTTCTGCACTTTTCATATTTCTGTAAATATCAGTTACTACAAAGATAACTAATCTGGTTAATTAACTAATCTGCCTCAGTTGCTAATTAGGATCACCTGGGAAGTTTCAATGCTATACTAGCACAATCAGAGCAGAATCTCTGATAGTGGGGCCGTGAAATTTGGGAAGATGGGAACTACTTTTCTCAATATTTCTCAAATATATCACTTGTTTTTTATCTCCAGTACCACTGCCTCATTTTAGGTCCTCATCATTACTTATTGCATACGTCCTAACTGGCCACCCTGCCTCAGTCTCATCCCTCTGCAATCTATTATCAATCTGACCATCAGGGTGATCATTCGGAAATATGTTACAACGTCATCTCCCTTACTTTTCTAATCCAGAACACTCTCCCCTGGTTTCAAACACTTTAATGGCTTCCCATCAAAAAAAGGATCACATCCAAGTTCTTCATTTGGGCACCTGAGGCCTTATTTTAATTTACTCATCACTTGCCACTTTTTGCCTTTTATTTACCTTTCTCTGCTTCCCACAAAATGGACCCACTTATTCCCTGTACATACATATTTGTTTTCTTTCTTTTGTGCCCCTGCTCATGAGGTCACCTCTGACTAGAATGACCCTTTCGTGTTTAACTGTTAATCCTATTCATTTCATAAGTCTTGGCTTTGTAATCACTTTTTCCAAGCTGGGTTAAGTGCCTTTCCTCAGTTTCTCATAATGATTTCTGCCTAAAGAAATTACTGTTTTTACCACTTAAGTTTATAATGATCTTTTATATGCCTGCTCTCTTTTTGGAAACAATGACTGGTGCTTGGTCATCTTTGTACTCTCTGGTGTCTAGCATAATGCTTGGCATATATTAGATGCTCAGAAAAGGTTTGTTGAATAAATGAGTGAATGAGCAGTTAGACGTCATAGCTGGTAAAATAAAAATGGATACTAATAAATGTTGTGTCCTGAAACAATCAAGAGATTTAAAATAAAAAAGGATAATTACTGTACCTTGAGAATGGGAAACTGTGAAACCAGTAGAGAAGACCTTCTGTAGGTCTAGAATATATTAGATCTTTATTGACATTATTAGACTTACTCCTGCAGGTAATTTGCTTCTGATTTATACATTCATTTTGGAACTTTCTGGTCTTAATTTGGCTTCTTGAGAAGAAAAATGAATATATAACTGGTCTATATTAATACTGGTCTGATTAGCAGTTATATTTCTCACATAATTACATGGTTTTTATACTACACATTAATCTCCTGTGAATTTGAGTTTATTGTCTATATTTTTTTAGGGTCCAATCACCTTGAATAAATTTTCAGTTTCCAGATCTGCCAAACTGAGTGATGTGATCAGTGATGAGATGCCCTTCAGCCTTGAAATTCTGAATTTACATTTTGCTTAACTGAAAAATAAAAATTCAATGTTGTATTAATGTGGCATAAATCAAAATATGTAGGGACTATAGATAAATTATTGTGACAAATTCTATCACATTTTACATTCTTCACACAAACTCTTGAGGGAAAAGAAAATTATCAATATATTTCTGAATCAAGGCATGTTAGGGAACATGGAAAATGTACTGTGAAATAAAAAGAATGCAACGGGGGTTCAAAAGAATACAGAACTGAGACAAAGTAGTAGGTTTATTCCAGGTTTTAAAGTAGCTATATTTAACACTTTGGTATAAACCCATTTTATTACAAAGAATAACTGCCAAATAAATCACAGTCTGGAAAATAATTAATCTGAGAATCAATAGCCTGGGAAAGAAAATCACAAGGAAGTGATTTTGCAGATGTTATTTTTTCCAAATATGCAACTATTTAATCTGATATAAACTTTAGGATAGAAATGTATTAAGGAAGCTGCTTACTTAATTTTGCTCATTGCACCCTGTGATATTGAAATCGTTCAGGATTACTGGACTCACATGTTGTAATGAGAATTTACTATGTTTATTTACATATAATAAACTTTAATGATATTTGTGTCCAGTAATAGCAAATAGCAGATGCTGGTTTCTTCTAAGGAATATATATATATAAGGAATATATATATACATATACATACATATATGTAACTCATATATATAAATATCTCATATATAAATAAATAAATTAAAACATATATATATTATCTGGTATCTGGTATTTCAAATTTTTGTTATCTCATACTACCTGCAATCTCTAGTTTTTGTTTCAAGGACTGATTTTTTTTTTTTATTTATTTTTTTTTCAAGGACTGATTTATTAATCATAAGTTTAATTCTTGAACAAGACCTTTGTGATAGTATTGGCTGGTTTCTTGCCAAAGATCTATTCACCTCTTTCTCTTTAGAAACAAAACTCAAATTTTTAGCTGGTTATATTGCTTCCTATAATAAAAAGCACATTGCTTTCCAGATATTTTAGCAACTAAGTTTGACCATGAGACTGAGTCCTGGCCTTGAGCTATTAAGAGAAATATTTGTGGGAGTTCTTTGAAAATTACTTAAAAGAAATTGATTCAGGGAGAAGTTTGTAATACCTTTCTACCTTTCCTCTTAGCTTTTAACCTGAAAATAAGTGATGATAGCTGCAGCACCAATAGCTGTCTTGGAACATAAGGTGATCTGAGGGTGAGAAAAAAGGAGCTGGGATGATACAGAGGAAAGATAGGAACTCTTTGAAAAAAGTTTTTGAAAAAGGACTTAAAAAATTGTGGAGCCACCATTCTTACCTGTAATTTCTACTTTCAGACTTTTTCTACGTGTAAGAGAAATAAGATTCTATCTTGTTTAAGGCATTGTTATTTATTGTTGCTTTTGTTGTTAAGCAAGAATTCCAGTTGATCCCAAACTAGTACTTAGATTCTGGTTCTATCTGGTGAATCCACAGATCAGCATACCTCACTGCTAGCTATTGGTATGTGTTGTTAAGGAAAGATGGAAATCTATTACCCTTAATAAGGGATGACTTGTTATATCCCAATATGACTAGGTAATAATCCACTTATTTATCTCTAACCTGTGAATTTGTGTCCACAGTCTCCCTGGGAGATTAGTGTTTTGCGTTGTGTCATTCTGATTTTGAGTTAGAGGGGCATTGTAAATCTACCTGGTGGGAAAAGTAACATCTTGCTTGAAATTGTGAATAAAGTGGACACTCCATTGCACAGAAACAGGGACAACCTTATACTTCCTATACAATATCCTCAAACAGTCAATTCATTCATTCAACAAATATTTTTTGAGTGGCTATTTATAGATCAAATAAGTTACAGGAAGGTTTTGTTATTTAGTCAACTAGTCTAATATCACATGGGTCACCTGTGAATTTGGAGAAAGTAGAAAAAAGAAAAGAAGAAAAATTGAACTGAATGAAAAAAGTATAAATATTTGCCCAAATAGGTGTCTTCTTTTCAAAAAAATTTTCCTGTGTTTAAAGACAGGACTCTAATCTGCATTTTCTCAAATGGCACCAGCCTGTGACTACATATATTAAGGTCTAATATTAATGCTCAGATGACAAGCGTTCATATCTGCCATTACAGAATTTCTCAGTACCCCTGCCACAATGTCTCCCAGTTTTTTCTGGGAGTCCTAAGGGAGGGGTCTCACATAAACTTATAATCAGTTTGTTTATATTATTCACTTACTGGCTGTTATGGTGGTTGGAAAGCTCTTTGTTAGGAATCTCACCATTCTCCCTCATGCCAGGATCTTCCAGGAGAACACTCCTCTCCTATAAAGGTGTCGTACCCAAGTTCCCTCTAGGTTACAAATCACCATGCTGCTGATCACCTTAAACTGCACCATGTTGGAGATTGACTTGTTCTATGCAGAAATGAGGAGAGTATTTCTCTAGCCAACTCTGTCACCTTGAAGTACTACTACTTATGCTCTGAGTATCACAAAGTCTCCTATGAAAACACTTCTTTGTGCTTTTATTTATAGCCCTCAGCATGCAGTCCTTTATTATGTTTTATATCTTGTGTCTTCATTGGAAGCATCTGGGATATGAAGGTTCATCCCAACAGGTATTTATTCTCCCACACACATCAACTCATGCTAATAGTTTGCAGGGAGGGCTACTACTCCCTCAGTTCATCAGACATAAGCAAATCCTGAATCCTAGTAGGGTTCAAATGGGAACTCTACTACACCAGAACTTGACTTGGATTCAAGATGGCTTTGATAAAATAGCTACTGGAGAATGAAGCTGTAAATTCTTGGTATTATATATATACATATGTGTGTTGTGTGTGTATGTGTTTAATATATATATGTATATATATATACACACACATACATATAAAACTCTATCCCACAAAACTTGTAATTTGTTTCAATATGATATGCTTGATACCATAGGCAGTGCTATTTTTTCATTAAGTCATCTCTTTCAGTTGCAAAACTAACATCAAAGGAATGCCACATGCTATAACATGTATTTTACTTATTCTGCATTTATCTAGATATAAATATGAGTAATGTACTTAGTTGTAATGTTTCCTTAAGCTACTCTTTTCCTACATGCTGAAAAACCTTCTATACATATATTCTTTTTGGATTTATTTAAAAGGTGAACCAATAAGTTTTTTCCTTTTGCAGTCTTCCTTTAGTAAATTTAGCTACTGTTACTATGAGTAAAAGAGATAGGCATGGGTGGAGGAGATATGGAGAGGCCAGTACTTATGTAGATAAATGCAATGTGAAAACAAGGACCTACTCTTTAATTACTGGCATAGAAAAAATGGCAAAGAAACAAAATTACTTCCTGAACCACATTTTATCACCTGACTAGTTGCAAAGAGCACGTTTTGCCTGTTTTAATCAAATGAAAATCTTAACCACCTGAATTTAGGGCTGTAAAGAATGTTTATAACAGCTCATGATCCTTGACAGTAATTACCACAGTACTAAAATGGTTATTTAGGTAGAAAGTGGTTAGAATCATTAAGAAACATTTTATCGAGTTAACTGGTTAGAGAAAGAATTAAAAAAAATATTTTTTGAATACAAACTATTACAACACCTGAGAAGCCCAAGGTGTAAAGTGTATTCAACACTACCAACTGAGGTGGAAAGAAAATTCCAAAGCATGACAATCTAGAGCAATTGTTAGTAGCACCTGTGGTGGGGCTGAAGTTAAATAGAAAGAAATAGAAGGCATTTGTTTAATATATGATCTTGCTGAAAGAAGGATCCCAGCACAGTAGCTTTTTCCTTTTAAGATTAGCCAGATGTGGACGTTTCTAAAGACATAAGGATGGAGCCACAGAGAGATTACAAATGCTGGGAGAGAATGGCAGACACAAGAGTAAAGGTGACTGACAAAATACAAAAGCTGTTTCCTTTTCAGTCATTTATACACAACTTGCACTAAATAAAAAGGTACATTGTATACATTAGCAACCCACATAGTCTGGTTCTTTCACTGCCCCGGCACGATTAGTAGAGACAATTTGGCCAGCGGTGTCAACTATTTACTTTTTCATCAACCTGCTGTTTGATCAGCAATTCTTTAAAACTAACAGTAAAAGGGAAACACACTCAGAAATTTAGGAAGTTTTGATTGGCAATCAGGTGTCAACCCTAGTCTAGTCTGTTCTATGAAAGGCTTATACTTCATCTTAGAAGCTGAGTGACTGTCTGCTCTGTTTTCGACAGTCAACAAGAAGCCATGCCTTAGACCTGTTTGGCTGCTGTCCTGGGTAGAAGAGTTTGGCAGCCCTAGGGAGATGAATTCTTCAGCCTCGGATCCGCCCAGAGTAAAGAAGCAACACCCTCTCAACCACTACTCTGTTGCTATGAAACAAAAGACTAGGAAAGTGAGCGAAGCAGGAAGTCCCGCCTTTTAGCCGGAGTCCGCTTTGGCTCCGGTTCCCAACGCTCACGCCCACCCGCCCACTCCTTATTGGTCAATTCCCTAGTGCCTTGCATCCTTTCTTTCATTTCCTTTCCCTTTTCCACTTTCGTTCTCGGGTGAGTCCAGTCCCGCCATTTCCCTCCGAATCCCTTTCCATTTGGGACGTGCGGCGAACCGACCTTCCTCTGGGGCCATTGTGTACTGTGGGAGACGTGGACCGGGTGGTAGTGCGAGGAGGACGGGCGCCTCTCGCCCATTGGCACCGCCCGCTGTCGGGCAGGGCACGGGTGCTCGGGATTGGTCCCGTCGCGCGCGGCCCCGCCCCCGGCCCCGCCCCGTCCCTGGCTCTCTGTGTGTGTATCCTACAGGGGTGGGGTGGCCAGCGAGTGGTCTCTTCCCTCCGGCTAGTGCTGCTGCAGCGTCCCGCGGCCTCCCCGAGAGTCGGGCGGGAGGGGAAAGCGGGCGTGGACTGGTCTTGACGGTAATTGTTGCGTTTCCCTGTCTCGATGGCCGGTGCTCTGGGTCACTCCTTCCTCTGGAGCGGGGTTTTCACGGCAATTACACACTCCCTGCCCGGGCTGCCCACGCACCCTGGGCTCGTGCGCGTAGAGTCAGACCCGCGCACACGCGTGTCTCTGGGCAGCTACTGCGCCGAGAGGCCTGGAGGGAAGGGGGCGCGGGGGAGGCTCGACGCTGCTTTCCGCCTTGGGGGCCCAGGGGCAGCCAGGCGCGGGCCACAGAGGAAGAGGGGACAGCCCCGGCTTCCAGCTGCTGTCGCCGCCGCCGTCACAGTTTGAAGAGGGGTATTTAAAGCCCGGACCTGGGCAGGGCCAGGGAGGGAGGAAGAGGGAGTAAAGGGAGACGGGCGGCTGGGATTGCAGGCAACCCGGGGAGACGAGCGCAGAGCGCCCGAGACGGACCGGGCTGTGGGCGCTGTAGGCACGAGGCGATACTTTGTCGTTTCTCTGTCCACCTTCCTCCTCCAGCTGTGATCCGAGAGTGGCAAGGTAGGGGCCTGAGCCGGGAGGAGGCACAGATGTCCCGAAACAAAGCTTTGGACCCCTTACCCCCACCCCACTTGGATGAGACCAGAGGCGAGGAGCGAAAGAAGTGAACTCTCTCCTCCTTTCTGTGCCCGCTCTTGTCAGTTTCTCACTCTCTTTTAAAATGCGTTATTTGTGTGTTGGTTTATATGGCTCTTAACTTGGGCGCAACTCCTCAACCGCGTTGGCTGAAGAACTGTGTGTTCGTGTGTCCATGTTCATGAGTCCGTAGTTGGTGGTTTTAGCGGGTAAAATCCAAGTCCTAAGCCTTTGTTGACAGCAGACGTGCCCCTTAAGCTTCTGTAGAAGTATCTTTACGTTTATATAACTTGACGAATTCTAACAGAGTGAAAGTGCGGTTTTTGAGGGAGGCTCCCAAAATATTTTCTGGGGGCTTCAGTTTTAGTCTTTTGAATTGGGATTAAGGCAGGGAGGGGAAAAACAGAACAGTGTGTTCTTATCTAGTTGGAGGAAATCTATGTAAGTTTTTATTGTTATGAGTTTGGTATTAATCAAGCCTTCATTACTTGCATCTTTAACTCTTAGTGTTCCAAAAACAAATCTAAGGTCATTGCTACTAAACCTGTTTGTTGTGTGTAAAGATTGAGAGTGTAAATTCACACACTATTGAAAAGTTGAATCTGGGGCCCTGGATTTTGTTCTCACTGGTGGAGCAGTATGTAGTGTGTACAAGTTAACCTGTTTTCTGTTGGGTAAATATTTTCATGACCAACTAACTTTTTTTTTTTTTTTTAAATTTCCCTTTCAGAGAACTAAGATTCCAGATGGCAAATTCTATGAATGGCAGAAACCCTGGTGGTCGAGGAGGAAACCCCCGAAAAGGACGAATTTTGGGTATTATTGATGCTATTCAAGATGCAGTTGGACCCCCTAAGCAAGCAGCAGCAGATCGCAGGACTGTGGAGAAAACTTGGAAACTCATGGACAAAGTGGTAAGTTTTGTCTGACCGTGTCTGTACACAGCAGGGTTGACCCTGGATGTGGCTGGTTTCTCCAGTTTTATTTGTACTGTTACTTAATAATAATTATTGTTGTAGCAACAATCTTTGCTTTGGATTGACCATCTTTCTTATATCTGCTCTGGGTGTTTAGAAAAGTTGGGTTCAGAGCTAAGATTTGTTTTTTTACCTTTTGTCCTACTCCTCAAGGTTCAAAGTTCCTCTACATGACTCAGACATGCAAAGTTTTTACTGTTGGCTGCTCTTTGTTGGTGCATGGCATAGAATAGTTTGGATGTGTTTGTTACATTTTATGTAAGGTTGTCTTGCTGTTAGATAACAAAAGAGTGTATACACTCTGCTGAGAATGATAACTGGGGAAAGAACCAGATCAGTCCTTAAGTGAGGAAGCAGTGTTTGAGAGTTTCCATTTTCATCTTTGAGAATTCATTTTCATTGAGGAACTTTTTTGCTGTTGTTAATGATAGAGTTACAGTTTCTTTCATCTATTCCATTTTGAAACAGGAAACCTTTTTGATTGCACATTGTTTATTGTGAAAGGAAAATTTATGATGGAGGTGGTGGGACTGAGAGTATCAGAAACTTCTGTGGTTTCTGCATGTTGCTTTCAGATGAACTACAGTGTTACAAGAAGAAATAATGCTGGCTGTCAGTGCCCAGAGAAGTCTAGGCAACCTGAATACTTCACAAGGGTCTATGGAGAAAACTGTAGCTGTGTCCTATTTTACCAAGTAGGATTATGAAATAAATGTAATTAAGATGTAGCTTGCTGCTGTGCAAAATTAATAGTTTTGCTCTTGAAGCAGTAGTACTGTACCCTATATATTGGTAAATGTTTGTAGCGCCTTATGGTTTTATTTCATACATGTTTGGGGCTAATTATAAAGTTAGTTGATCCAGGGCTCTTGATGTCTTTATAACTGCAGAAATGGAGGTTTAAAAAAATATTGCTTTGTAGGTGTGTGCTAAAGCCTTCACAAAGTCATATGGTAGCAGTCAACTTTACTTTGGTTCGTAACAGTGTTCAAATATTTGCCGCAAAAAGCCACTGTCAGTGGTATTAGCAATACAGGAAGGGGATAAGATTTACTTTATTTTCATTTCTCCTTATGAGAAGCACAGATGGGTAGATGAACAATAGATCTGGCATTATATGGCTGGTGATGCTAAAGGCAGAGCCAGAATATTTTTGTTAGATAAATATCCTTAGTTTTAGGATTCAGTGTGACCTATTTAAGCTTCTGCCAATTTATTCAAATTGTGATATTAAAGTGCTCCAGACAGAATGATGTCATAGTGTCAGAACATTGCAACTTGCTGCTTGAGGTCAGGTTTTGATTTTAACATTGGATACTTAAGAATGAGGGGCATGCAGTTGGAAAAATTGTATATATTTGACAGGCACAATACTAGCTGTCTTTGCTTTTCTAAGGAGTAAGCAATTTAAGGTCAGTCTCATGCCTGAACCATTAGTTGGGCATAAGAGAAGGAGATTCAAGGTTTTTCTTTAACTTATCTGTTAAACGAGTGGGCAGAAATGGGTCAGATTCTACCAGGGAGCTGCTCCTCTCTCCCCACCCCTTTGAGTTGTCAGAATTTGTACAATTGTGAGTAAATGTTAGAACATCAAATGAAAAAGATTTATATAAGAAGTGGTAAACTGTAGGTAATATAGAGTCATTATTTTTGAAACATTAAAAAATGTGTGTGTAATTTTGGTCTGTAACCGATTGTTAACCTAAGTTTTCTCCTCTTTTAATTATTTCACCATGGGTTATGGTAAAATAGATGGTTGTTTGATAGTTAAGCTTCTCCCATTGTTTGTTTTTTTAACCCTTTTGTGGGTTTGTGTTTAGCCTCTCCAATTGAGAAACTTGACTCACGAGGAAATCTACTACCTAAAGTCTCTACTTAGTGGAATGCGGGTATCGGTGTTGGCCAGAGGTGCACTGTGTGGCTTTCCCTATTTGTCTTCATTATTTGTCAAGGCTGAAAATTGTTGTGTTCATTTATGAATGCATTCGTGGGCTTTGTGGAGGGAAACCATATAAATCATTTTAAAAGAGTTCAGTATGTTTATCGCTACTCTATCTCACAGTAATAAAAAAGCATTGATAATTACTATTTGGAAAGTCTATTTTATTTAATTGTGTAATGCAGAAGGATCACCCACATGTGTTTGTCTTTCCTTCCTTGTCAGTGGTGAAGGAAGTGGTTCATGATATCAACACTGTCCTGGTGATTACATCAGGAACTTTATTATTAGTCGAAAAGTGAATCCCTTGACACATTACCTGTTTTGTAAAATAACTGCAATAGTGGGAGTTTAGCTTCTGAATAACGGAAAATAGTAACTTTCAAATCTAACTGGTAGTTATGTAAAAGGCAAGGTTAAGCATTTGGCATTTTTTCTTTATGAAGCCTCTGCAACAAGGTCAAATCTTAGAAGTGTAAAATTGTAAACAAACAAACAAAAAAGTACGGTATGTTGTCTCAGCCACTT
The DNA here is from genome assembly GCF_963455315.2 of Globicephala melas. Lineage (NCBI taxonomy): Eukaryota > Metazoa > Chordata > Mammalia > Artiodactyla > Delphinidae > Globicephala > Globicephala melas. The sequence goes on along the minus strand of NC_083317.1, from coordinate 52,663,716 downwards.
ATAAAGCAAAATAACATCTCACAGGGCAGTGAAACAGTCTTAGACTGTAGGGAAATGTGTAGTTACACCATTCCCTGGCCTCTAGAATTTAAAACAGTCAACTGAAATTCCAGTTCCAACTAATTGTTATGTTTTCAGAGGGCAGGCTTTCTATACAAGGTCACTGAGAGTGGGAGGGAGTAATTGCTCAGCTGTGTTCCTTGTAAGATGTAAAGTGTTTTGTAAGAAAACATCAGTGGCACAGACTTAGCAGAGTGCATTTATTGAGAAAAAGAATAGTAGCATATCCCAAAGCATCTCATTTAGACATATTTTCTGGTTTTAGTTCTACATGTCAGTGTAAGTCAATAGCTGACCCCAAACTCTTCAGGTCAGTAGATGCCTGTTTGATATAGTGACAGAACTATTACTCATGAATACACAGCAAGGTTCAGATACACCTGAAATGTGGAGTCTGTTACAAAGCTCTTACAGAGATGGAGGTTCTTAAACACTTAAACATTTCTTGAGGACCTACTGTGTTTCTATGAAGTGCTTATTACCTGGGGATGCAAAGCTATACAAGATATAACTCTGCCCCTGACCTGTCATGGAGCTCAGAGACCAGCATCAGAGCCAGGCATGTAAGTGGATAATTGCCATGTAGTATGGAAGGGGCTGTAATACAGACCTATACAAAGTACAGTGGGAGCAGTCGAGAACATCTGTCTTGTTTTTCTGGCCACTGCTCAGACCGTTGTCTGTCTGGATTCTGCTGGCCACTGCCTTCAGGAATAGCAGTACTGTACTCTTGTTGGAAATGCTGTGGTGAGGGTAAGGAAATGATTGCTAATCAGTATGGTAGGAATGATGATTTATTAATGTGAGGTTCCTGCGCATGGTTTTCACAAGCATCTTAGCCAGGTGATGGAAAGTGGAAGAAACAGTTTTCCATCTAATAGATACTAAATGTACTGAGCGTACATAGATGTTCAGGAAACTAAAGAGTAATTAATTGATGCTAAAGAGCAAAGCAAGTTGAGTACCTGCCTACGTTTTTGTCTTGCTGTCCTTGTCATTCATTTGAAATTACATTACCGAAAGAGTTTTAAAAGCATTTAAAAAGTGATGATACCAAACAGCCTTTTCCTGCTTTTAACCCTCAGTACATTTAGTACACTTGCCAAGCTTGGAATATAATTTATTCTCTATCTTTATAATTTCGCTTCAACCATAATATATTTTAAAGTTTGTCAATCAAAAATGCTTAAATTATATGCAGCTATTAAAAAATAAGAGTAAGTATTCTCTTCTGAGTTGAATTACTCACACCTCTGAAAAATATTGCATGTGGAATAACATTTAGGTTTAGGATGCCTATTGTTTATGTTTGTTCGGTTTGAGAATATCACTGTCCTTGGGCCCTTGGAACAGGGAATATCATTTATTTGAATTATTCTTCACGTATTTCTTTTTCCTTAGTTAGGTTGTTCTATATTAGCAGAATCATGGGCCCTAGTAGACTTGGATATGGTAACACATTGTGTGTCTGGCTTATTTTGTTTACTACTGAGTTAGATTCTGATTTGTGCTTAGATAAATGGAGTGATCCCAAAGTTTGCCTCTTATCACTTCTAGGTAAAGCTTTTGGATAAAGTAAAAGAGTTAAAGGAATCCTCCTAAGAGTTCCCTGGCTTTTTATCTGTGTGATGTGGAGCACACATTTAGCAGAAGCCTTAATCAGTTATTATCTTTTAAATCCTATAGAATTTTAACCATTCAGATTTTGAATCAACTTCTTACTTTCTTTCAGAGTTGCTTTCTATGCTGTCTATTTATTTCATCATTCATTTATCATGTCCTAAGTCTGGAAAGATAGAGAATCATAGATAACCATGTTATCCTGTAGGGTGTAGTTAAGTGCTGTAATACGGTGTAAATAAAGTGCTGTAACACAGCGTCTGGTAGATGTGAGTGTTGCTTGCTGGGGTGAAAAGTTGGTGTAGAATGCAGCATAGTGGAGGTATTATCCAGCTATTTTTTAGAGGATGCTTTGGATTCCAGTGAAGTGAGGACACATCAGACAGAAGGAATGATGAGTAAAGGGAGATTGCTGAGTGAAAGAAGGTTGGAGAAAGATGAAGAGGCTTTGACTGTTTTTTCAAGGAATTTGGACTTTATTTGGTAGGCCGAGAAACACTGAGATGTTTGAGCAGAGTGAGAGAAAGTCAAGGCTATGCTGTGATAAATTACTGTCTTGACTCTAGAAAGGATGAATTAAGAGACAAAAAGAAACCCTTAAAAGTAGGAATAATGATCAAGAGGAATTAAAACAGACTGGGCAAGAAATAATGAAGGGCTGAGCTAGAGAATTGACAGTAGATTAAGCAAGTGTTGGTTCAAACGTGGGAGGCATTTTGGAGTAAAAATCTAAGGTCCTGGTGACCCTTCAGAGATAGAGGATGAACAAGAAGTTGAAGTGAAAGTGATTCTTGAGGTTTTCAGCTTAGTTGACTATAAAGGCAGTGATGCCCTTAATGAGATAAGGTACATAGGAAGAAAAAGAGGAAGCTTGGGGGCTGGTGCATGAGAAGTTTGTTTTTTGGCCATGTCGAGTTTGACTTGCCAGAGTGAAATCCATTTTGAAGTCAGAAAATTGAATGTGCAGTTAAAGAGAGAAGTTGAAACTAGAGACATATGTTTGGTAGATATGCCCATAGAAGCAGCATTTCAAGCTATAGAACAACAAGAGAGTTGGAGGGCAGAGTAGAAGGTGAGAGGTGGAGAAAAAGTTAGAGATTGGAATTCTCGGCTGTATCGGGTGTGTATCTATAATTAGATGGCAGTGAAGGAAAGGGAATCCTGCAAAGAACAGTGATGAGACAGATAGGAAAAGAATGAGAGCATACTGATTTCCTGAGTAGAGATAGCTTTAATGAGGATCTAGTTTCAAAGTCTGAGAAAACCAAGTTCAAATGGAGAAAACCAAGCCGAATGAAAGTTCAAGAAGTCATTGAATGTCTTGAGTCGAGTCCATTGTTGATCTTTCAGTGTAGTTTTGCTTATGTGACAGCTAGATGAAAACGAGTATGTGGATTATTTAAAAATTGTTCTAGAACTGGGACAACTAGTGTAAAGAAAGAAAGTTCTGATAGATACCTTGAGGGTTTGAGCAGAGCATAACTTTGTGTGTAGGTGCTGTTGGAGAAGTTCACGGATTTAGGGGAAGGAATGTAGGTAGGGAGTGATTTAAGATGTAAGGGAAGAAGAAATAATTGATGAAGTGGCATCCTGGATTACAATGTGAGAAGGAGAGGCTAAGAACAAGTAGAAGGGTAATCCTTGGTAGATAACTGAAACTTCCACTTAGATAAGAGGGAAGTGAGGAAATATACAGAGAAGTTTTGGGGAATTTTTAAATTTTATGTTGGGTTGTCAAGAAGTGATTTAACTTGTAACATTTGTAATGTCTAAATCATGTTTTAAAATTATATATTATAGAATAAACAATATATATTTAAACTAGTTTTATAGCAATGAAGTGCATAAATAAGTAAAAAATTGAAATGGAAATCAGTCCTGAGCCTTTATATTAAGATCACCTTAAAAACATGCTGTGACTTAGATGATGCCACGATGCTGTTTTTATCTACTCTGCTTGGGCATATATTTAAGATATTTTAAAATGTATTTGTAAGTGCTGATTTTCTCCTAGTAATTAAAGAAGCATTTTGAAAATATCCGACTAAATCTTTAGCTTTTTAACATATTAACATTTAAATAATTGTTAAGCTCACACTGTTTTCTAATAGGAATTACAAAAAATAGTTCTTAGTATTCTACCTTTCAAATGATTCCAGATCAGCTGAGTACCTATGTACTGATTCCAAATCAGTAGAGACCTGGGCTTATTAGCCTTATCTGCTCCTATTCTGTACAAAACAGGAGACTTTTTAAGGATTTCAGGTAGTATAACAAACTTTAGGAACTAAATAAAAGAACTCTTAATGATCCCCAACAAGGCGGCCAGTGCCCTTGGTCTAATTCTCACATCTTTGCAAAACCTGCAGGGATTTTGCCATGTTGTGGTACAATACGGAAGGCGAAGAAATCCTAAAAAGTTGCCAGTGCCCAGTATGTGTCAGGTATTGTGCAGAGCACTTTACATTTCCTCTTCTGAGAATTTGTAACATCTTTAGAAGTTTTCATGGTTTCCAGAAGAAGAAACTGGCCCACGGTTGTAAAGCTAATAACTGGCAGGGCTAGATCCCAGGTTGGTTTGGTTCTGATGCCTGTGTTTATAGTATGAAGATTCAAGCACGCTGCTTGAATCTTCCTCTTTCCAAGAGAAGTAAATCAAAAGGATCTTTACCCCCTATATTTGAAATGATCAAGTTCTTTCCCAAGCTTTGTATTCATTTGTAGACAGGTTTATTCAATATAGGTATGGACATCCTGTTTGTAATATTACTTTACTTCTGAGAGGTTCCTCCTTAACTTGTTCCTTTCCTCCTTTCCTCCATCAAATATTTATTGCGCATCTACTATATGCAAGATCCTACATTAGGTGATGGAGATAGACCAGTAAGATAGATATGTGAACAAATGAATACACAATTGACATCTTAATTACAACTAGTCAGTTATTTAATGGTGCTTCTTATAACAATAAAAAGGTTATAAAGAGGTTATAAAGGTTATAAAGGTTATAAAAGGTTATAAAGGTTAAAGGTGTCTTTCTAAAGAAACCTTCTTTGAAAACCATAAAAGAATTGGTAGTTTCCCCCAAATCCTGCTATGATTAATTTCTAGACTCATAACCAGTTATATGCTAAGCTTCTTGTTTTGCCCGATTAATATTCTATGTAGAAAGAGTTCTGTTTTATTTTTATATTTTTAAAATTTTATGCTGTATAAGTTTTTATGCTTTTATATACTTAGTGGTGTGATTTGCTGAACTAAACTGTAAAGAACCCAAAGAACTCACAGATCCTTTTTGTCATAATGACATATTTTTAAGTAACTGCAATAAGGAATCTCTTACAGCAGTTACCTGAGGAGCACAAACAAGGGATTCTTTCAGGCTTCCCATACTATCTTTAAAAAATGGGATATTTCATTTCGCAGGTACAATACATGATTTAATATAACTGAATGCTCCATGAGGTGAGGTGTGTTTTATAATGAAAGTCTTCTATGGTATGCGCACAATTCCTTACTGTTGAAGTTTCCATTTGCTTCAGTAGAATTTCTTTCATAGGTTTCAGGGCCTGGTTTGAACCTTGTTTGCAGAAAATATGTTAGCTGACCTAATACTTCTTTGTTACCTTTTGGCTGGAAATTTTAATTAAAGCACAGTCAGGAAACTGTTTAAATGCAAGAGTGTTCCAGAATAATTAATGGCTTTGAAGATTCTTGTAGCCCTAGTAAATCCTGTGTTTATATTTGTGCCTTTGCTTTGATATGGTTGAATATATATTTTATGTATGTGAATACATATTCATGTGTTTACTGAAATACACATGTAGTGCCATATTAAATATAAAATATATTTTTTTATGTATGTGAGACAATGCATATATAGACATATACAGAGAGGTCTACTTAAAAATCTTTTTTTTTTTTTTTTTTTTGTGGTACACGGGCCTCCCACCATTGTGGCCTCTCCCCTTGCGGAGCACAGGCTCCGGACGCGCAGGCTCAGCGGCCATGGCTCACGGGCCCAGCCGCTCCGCGGCATGTGGGATCCTCCCAGACCGGGGCACGAACCCGCGTCCCCTGCATTGGCAGGCGGACTCCCAACCACTGCGCCACCAGGGAAGCCCTAAAAATCTTTAAATACATTTTCAAGAAATACATCAGGCAGTTGTCTACTGTTATGGAGAGAGTGCCTGACTTGTAAGTCCAGACAGCAGGGTTCTGAGCAGTAAACTTAACTAGGTTCCATTTCTGTGTTTAAGTATTGTTGTGTAACAAGTAAGGAGTTGGTCTTGGTGACCTCCAAGGTCCTCTTTAACTCTAAAATCCTTTGAGCCAATGACTATAATGGAATTTTTAGCCCAATTCCAATATTAAATGTTTTACCTTTTAGTTCAAAAGCAAAGAGTAATGAACCAATCCTTTAATGTACCAGTTGGTGGCCTAAAAAGTCCATCAGTGTATAATGTGACTGTAGATGTGTTCTTTGTGAAAGCTCTCCTGTGTTGGGACCCGCTTTCATTCTAGGGAGTGACTTCGTTATTTCTAGAAGTCTGACTCATTTGAATCTGAACTTGAACCTTAAATGGTGAGCTTGATTTTTCTCCTTAAAATACTGGTTTTAGAAAAGCAATTTTTCTCACCCTGGCTTTCGCAGTTCCTTGCACATAGCAGGCACTCAATAAATATTTATTGAATTGAATTGAATTAGACCTGCTAGGAAGTCATAGTCCTGGCATAGGGTTATTCATTTTCGGCAATTTTCGGCAAGAGTTGACATAAATCACAGTTTAATACTAATCCAACTGATGAACTGCACAGTCAGCGGCATGCAATAGTAGTTCAGCATTTTATGTTGCACTTGCCCAAGTGCAGATTTAGAAAACTGTGTGGCCTACAAAGGCCTTGATGAACTGACTCTAGCCTATTGAAGATCTCCTCATTCCACTCACCCAGGGGCTCCTATGCCCCCACCTTTTAGAGTGACTGCACTGACTGCTCTTCACACACCCTCCTCTCTGGGGCCTCTCAAGCCTCTGCACATCCCTTTGCCTGGAATATTCCTTTTGCAAATTTAGGTATGCCTTTCATGGCCCTGCCACGTAGATGTGTCTGCTTCATTCCTCCTCTAGCGCTTTGTAGTCTCCTCCATTATAGCACTCTGATTCTCCTGTCATTCTTTTCTAAGCCACCAGTCTTTTTCACTAGAACACTCCTTGAGGACAGGTGTGTGATTTATTCATTGCTGTACTCCATAGGGCCCGAAACAATGCCCGACATACAAACGTTTGTAGAATTAACAAATGGGTCCTCAAGTTCCTGTAAATTTGCAAATGGAGTAAAATAAAAATGTAAATGAGTTTAGCCAGGGATCATTAGTTATATGCCTAATTCTAATTAAATTGTGATATAGTTAGAAGATCAGGCTGAGATTCATAAGATGCAGACTCTTGTGTTGGATTAATGATTTTTCAATAGTCGCCTTAATCTTTGTAGTTCTTAGTTTCTTTATCTGAAAAATGAATGGATTGGACAGGATCTTCACTAAGATCCCTTAGAGCAAGAATTACATTGCTCCTAAGTTAATTATAGAGAACTAGGTCTCTTCTGCCAGAGTCCTTGAGGCATGAAGTATGCTCTAGTCATCTATAATTTCCTGGCACCAAGCTCAGTACCTGGTATATAGTAGTTATTCAAACAATTTTACTGAATAAATCAATACTCAGATAGAATTATAATTTAAATAAAACAAATGAGAAAAAGGCCACGTAGCAAATAGTAAATTAAAAATTTGTAACGTTTAAAAGAATCTATTAAGGAACAGTGATTTGGAATGTCTGAAATATTTTTATTTATCAGTTAAAAAATTCACCAGTTGGAGGAAATGAATTTAAAGTTGCCTAGCCCCCCTAACTACAAGTTAATAATTTATCAGTCTGTGACATGTTGTACCAAGTTTTATGTTGCTGAAATTAAACTGCCTGCTGTAGGATGTTGGTGGTGATATTTTTGAAATTTGTGTGTACTCGTGATATTATCTTTTAGTTTTAAGAACTGAAAAACCATCTTGTTTCAAGCAAGATTTGTTAAATCATTGATATATTTGGAACTTCATCTGTCTTTAGGGGAGAAAATACTATTATATAGTTCAATCATGAAAATAAGGAAGTAATATAATAACATCTGTGTGTAAAAATACATATAAAGAATTTCAGAATCAATCAACCAATCATCTATACATCCATTTATTAGTTCTGTACTGTATGCTAGACAGTTCTGCTTTAGGCACTGTGTACAAAGTGGAGGGAGATAGAACGCCCTTAGTTAATGTGAGAAATGGTTGTCTTAAATTAGGGGCTGATGCTTGATAGTTTGAGCCAGGCTTTTTTCCCCCACAAAAGATATGGTCATTTCTCAAAGGAAGCAAGTGAGAAAGTAAGTTTAAGAGTACTTTTTCATTTGTCATTTCCTTGACTTATTGTGTTTGTGGTTCTTGAAATTATTAACGTTCAACTCTTTTTCATTTGGCCGGGGCACTTTTTTGAGTACCCAAAAGTGTATCCATGTTTTTGTGGAACCTGAAATTTAGAGTGGTCCTTTTAAAGAAAAAAGTACAAATACAAAATTGGGTATGAAAAGAAAGACCATTAAAAGAAATGGTTAAGTCCACAAACATCAGAGAAATAATCTAGACTCTGTACACTTATTATTTTTTAAAATTTTATTTATTTATTTATTTATTTTTGGCTTCATTGGGTCTTCGTTGCTGCGCGTGGGCTTTCTCTAGTTGCCGTGAGCGGGGGCTACTCTTTGTTGCGGAGCACGGGCTGTAGGCGCGCGGGCTTCAGTAGTTGTGGTTCTCGGGCTCTAGAGCCCAGGCTTAGTAGTTGTGACGCACGGGCTTAGTTGCTCCGCGGCATGTGGGATCTTCCTGCACCAGGGCTCGAAACTGTGTCCCCTGCATTGGCAGGCAGATTCTTAACCACTGCGCCACCAGGGAAGCCCTCTGTACACTTTATGCTTTGATTCTCTTCCATTGCCCACGTATGCCTCCAATTCTGGGTACCATTGGACACATTCAAATTACGAAATTTAAACGTGACCTTCCTGCTCCTGTGCTGGGCTGGTCAGCACCATGAGCACTTGAAATATTCCCGAAGCCATTCTTGTATCACAATTGCTGACAGTGATTTAACTAGTTCCAGAAGTGACTGCGTTCCTTACATGTACCTTCCACTAAAGCCAAACTAAGTGTATTTCAACTCAAATTCCCATTAGCCAGACTCCAGAAATGCCCCCAGCTCCTTCAGTGCCACCCAGCAGAAGGTTAAGTTTGACAGAAGGGATGTTGCACTGGGAAAAATACAGAAATCTTAACTAATTGTGTGTAAAATATCTTGCTCTTGAAAACTTTACCAAAAAAATGTATGACGAGACCTTTAGAAGAGGGCCAAGTGTCTGAGGGACCCTCAAGCTTCTGCTTCATGAGCTTCTCAGTAACTCTGCTTTGATGTGTACATTTTGCCTTTTGTAAGAGTGTGTGCCTTTACACTATGTACACACTTGTGCAATTCCCAATGAGTTTATTTAAACAGTCGTTTAATTGGATGGTTCTTTATGCTGTGATTGGAGGGGTAAGAATGAGAGATGGGTAAAATTGCTTATGACTAAATCACATGAACATGTAGAAAGAAGTGAACGTAGTAGTAGAATTACTACCTTTTCATGCTAGCAGAAGGTATGGTTATGCAGGCAGCCCTAAACGCCCCAGTCGTTGGGTGGCACCTGATGGAATGACTGAACCGTTATGTAACATGTGTTTCTAGGCCTGGGATGTAATGTGAAGAGGTGGAAAAGACTTGTTCTGACCTGACACCCATTTACTACTTAATAATTCAGTTATTAAAAGAGCACCTGTTTTTAGTACTTCTCAGGGTTCGGGAACAATACACCAAAACGTAAATTAAAATCTATCAAAGAGCTTTAGCTGGGAAAATAATCTCTGAATGTGAGATGTTAAAATGGGCCAGCAGATGAGGCCCATTCCCTCATTTTTGTTTAAAAAAGATACTGTTAGTGATATATAATAATTAGCCCATAGGTGTTCTGTTAAGCCGTGAACAATGGGATGTTGAAGAGAGAATGAAAACTTTCGGGGTTGAAAGTTAAGGTCTGACATAGAAAAACTGAATGAGAAGAGAAGAGAATAGTATTTAATTGTATGAAAACAGATGGGAATGTAGATTCTTTGTAGATTGCTGATGATAATTTTAAAATCAAAATGTATATTATGCAAGGCAAAGAAATAGTACATAGTTTGATAATTTTCTCAGCTCTTCTGTGAAGGAAAGTGTTGCAGTTCATATGAAAGTGTTTTATTTCTGTCTTTGTTTCTTTTAGGTCAGACTGTGCCAAAATCCCAAACTTCAGCTGAAGAATAGCCCACCATATATACTTGATATTTTACCTGACACATATCAGCATTTGAGACTTATATTGAGTAAATATGACGACAACCAGAAACTTGCCCAACTCAGTGAGAATGAATATTTTAAAATCTACATTGATAGTCTAATGAAAAAGTCAAAAAGAGCAATAAGACTCTTTAAAGAAGGCAAGGAGAGGATGTACGAAGAGCAGTCGCAGGACAGGTAAGAATATTTCAGGTTTTATTTTTTTCAGGGTTAAGGTCATTTATGTTGCTTTTTGTTTCACAGTTAGGATGAATGTTACCATGTGTTTGTTTTGGGGGAAATATCATTGCATTTGTGTATTCGCTTTTCATATTATTTAAACCTTGTAGTTTTACACAAGGTTTACACAAATTTCTCTGTGTCAATAGCTAGTTCATGAGACAGTGTTCTTATTTTGTTTTAATAGCTTTATTTTTTAGAGCAGTTTTAGGGTTGCAGAAAAATGACTCAGAAAGTAGAGCTCCCGTATACTCCCTCCCGCCATTTGCCGTTTCGTCGATTATTAAAAGCTTGCAAAAGGTGGTACTTTTGTTACAGTGATGAACCAGTATTGATACAGTTTTATTAACTAAAGTTCATAGTCTGTATTAGGGTTCACTCTTTGTATTACACGGTTCTCAGAGTTTCCACAGATGTATAATAATGTCATATATCTACCATTATGGTATCATGTAGAATAGTTTCACTGCACTAAAAATGCCCTGTGTCCACCTATTCATTGCTTCCCTCCCCCACTGCCTCCACCATACACCTCTTGAAGCCCTGGCAACCACTCATCTTTTTAAAGTCTCTATAGTTTTTGCTTTCTTCAGAATGTCATATAGTTGAAATCATATAATATGTAACATTTTCAGACTGGCTTCTTTTACTTAACAGTATGCCTTTAAAGTTATCCCATGTCTTTTCATAGCTTGATAGTTGGTTTTTTTTTTTTTTATTACTGAATGATACTCCCATGACATGGATGTAGCACAGTTTGTTTATCCACTCACCTATTGAAGGACATCTTGGTTGCTTCCAATTTTTGGCACTTATGTATAAAGCTGCTATAAATATTGGTGTGTAGGATTTTGTGTGGACATAAGATTTCAGCTCATTTGAGCAAATATTTAGGAGCATGATTTCTTGATATTATGATAAGCCTATGTTTGGTTTTGTAAGAAACTCCCAAACTGTTTTCCAAAGTGGCTGTACTGTTTGCATTCCCACCAGCAGTGAGAGTTCCTGTTGCTCCATTCCACCAGCATTTGGTGTTGGACAGTGTCTTCAGGACGTAGTCTTGATTGGAGGTGTAGGTGTGTAAGATGTGGGTGGAAGATGTAACTTCAGTTCCTATACTTTGACTATTAAGTGAGAAGCAGGGGCAGTGATGACTGAAGTGACATCAACTGAATCCTCATTTTATAGCCAGGATTTTTGACTTAGAGACTCTTCACTGAAGTTTGTTTTTTGGCTCTTTCAACGTTAAATTTCATGATCTATCTTAAACTAAATAGAGCAAATGATAGAGTTTTCCACTTCTGGGACATTTAAGTTCTATCTAGAATGTTCACCGATAGTGATAGTCTATTTAGATTTCCAGACTGGAAAATAAACATTAATTAAAATATATAATATCTTAACGTAGTTGAGGTGAATTTTAGTTTAAAACTCTTAACGTCTCTGGATTTTAGTTTTCTTAGATATAGGAAAGACCTCTAAGAAATCTCTAAGGTTTCAGGTCTGAAACAGTAGTCTCATATAGTCTAATGAAACATAGGATTGTGTAACAGAAAGTTCAGTTATCTAGGTATATAGACTCTGAAGTTGTTTGTAAATAGCAGCCGAAGAAATACCCAGAGTGAGTAAAACCGTCAAATTCAAGCATAGTAAAACCCTCTGCCAAAGGTAAAATGGCATAAATGTTTCCGTATTTATCATTTGCTCTCTAAATTAGTGATGAATCCTAACATAATCATAGGAGTCTAACCAATTATGTAACTATGGGCTCATCACTTAATATTCTTGGACCACAGTTTATATATCTTGAGGGTGGTGACCCTTCTAGTTAGCTGCCTTTTAGCTCCAAGCTCTAAGACCCTCCCCAGGACTGTTAATGGGCATTTTGAATTGCCACAAGGTTCCAGAAGTAAGGAATAGAAATATCATAGTGATTGCTTCTTCTTATAGACTTCCCAAGAATGGCCAAGGTTATGGGAAGCCAGATGTTTATGTTTAAAACTGTATTTTCGCCTTGTAGTTTTAACGTAGATCTAATAAAACTAACTTGTTTTAGAAACATCTTTACACTTCTTTCTCACATTTGGCAGCCCTGAGATTGTTCTTGATATAGCAATGTAATCCATGAAATTTTACTTTTTAGGTTATTAGATCAGTGAGAAGGTGTGTAACTTCTAGGACTAGGAATTTGAGTCGTGTGTTTCAATTGGATGTAGTAATATATGATGGGGTAAACTTGTATCTCACTTTTACATCTTTGTTAGAAACTTGAAACATTTCTAACTCAGGAAATGTCTTATAACTACCATTTCATAAATAAATTCAGATTTTTTTGGCTTTTTATGTGGGAGCATATCATGGTGGAATCTTTATAAATTTTGGTTGTGTGTAGATTTCCATAGATGATGACAGACTGCATAATGCTAACTGATCACAATGAGGCAACTCTGTGTTTTAAGTGTCCAAGTAAATTTTGTCACTGTCCTAAATTCAATTCTAAAATAAAGTTTATTAGCTTCTGTGATGGTATAGCATATTTCTAATTGGATTTTTCTTTCATCCATGTTCAATTTTCTGATAATGTTCAGTGGCCACTGTGTTTATGCAAAACTTACATTCGATAAATGATCATAATTCATAATAATGTACTATTCTTGGTAACTGTAACAAGACATAAAGTTTTGATTTATGTTTCTTTTAGTAGGAATATATATATATATATATATATATTTTTTTTTGCGGTACGCGGGTCTCTCACTGTTGTGACCTCTCCCGTTGCGGAGCACAGGCTTCGGACGTGCAGGCTCAGCGGCCATGGCTCACGGGCCTAGCCGCTCCGCGGTATGTGGGATCTTCCCTGACCGGGGCACGAACCAGTGTCCCCTGCATCAGCAGGCAGACTCTTAACCACTGTGCCACCAGGGAAGCCCTAGGAATATATTTTTAAACGTTCACTTCTGTGTTCCCTTAGATTTCCAAATGTAACTGAGGCTAAAACGTGTCACTGTACACGGAACTCTGGATGTTTTGCTGTATAGAATATAAAAGAAACTCCTTAGAATGTTCTCAGGGTTGGTAAGCAATTGAATATTCTTTTTAGTAGTATGACTCTTATCTAACATGTATTACACACTGCTAATTGGGAATATTATAAATTCTCTGAACAATCTTTTTTTTTTTATTCTGTAAATAATGTCACTAGGGACATTAGTATTTTTTGTTTGTTTTTTTGCGCGGTACGCCGGCCTCTCACTGTTGTGGCCTCTCCTGTTGTGGAGCACAGGCTCCGACACGCAGGCTCAGCGGCCGTGGCTCACGGGCCCAGCCGCTCCGCGGCATGTGGGATCCTCCCGGACCGGGACACGAACCCATGTCCCCTGCATCGGCAGGCAGACTCTCAACCACTGCGCCACCAGGGAAGCCCGGGACGTTAGTATTTTTAAGCTGAAAATGAAGGACAGTAATACTAGAAATAGTAATTTGGAGTTCATTGACTAAACCAGCATTTCCCTGAGAGATTCTGTACTTTATGAGTACATGAATCAAAATGTTTATTTTAATGTTCTTGTTGTATCAAAAATAAACTTCTTTGTGGATTTGTTTTAAATGTAAGGGCAAGTGGGAAAAAAATCAGGCATCAGTTTTGAACTAGCTGTGCTTTGATTGATTGCTAAAATATGAGTAGCCCGAATTTTTAAGGCAATTTCACACAAATGTGATAAATATAAATAGAAAAATAAATAGATATAGCAAATGGCGTGCAGTGTATTCCCTGTGTAGCGGGTGAAAGGTAGAAATTATAGTTAGGTAAGTTTATTTGCTGTGGAAATAGATATTAAGAGTGCGTAATGCAAGCCTTTTGCTTTGAGAATGGGTGGAATAATAATTTCTGGTAGAGGCAGCCTGCATGCCTCGTTTGACGTTTATAGTAAACCTCTTCCTTCTCCAGTATCACTTTTTCCCCAGTTCCCCCTCCCCCGCAAACAGCTGAACCTCACACTGAGTTGGTGCTTCTCCAGCAGTGTCTAAACCATTCTGAGCTGGTATTTCTGGGAAGAGTAATTCAGTGATTTCTGGCACACATAACAACGTTTTCAAGTGAATGTGTGGAGTGGGCTTCAGGAATCATGCAGAGAAGGGACAATTTATAGTTTCAAGCACAGAGAAGAGGAGAAACTTTATAACATATTGCTTAAATTTTTAGTGGCAAAAGTCAAAGTGGGTGTGAAGGTAGTTACAGGTGACAAATATGAAATTGACAGGAGATGCCTTTCCTCAGTGATGTGGCTGGCAGTTTCGTCAGTTGACCATTTTAATAGAACAATATTTACTCTTTCATATAAAAAGTTATGTATTAATCTCCTGTTCTTCAAGCCCTGGTGTTGGACACTGTTTTTTTTAGAGCACCCAGAGGTGATGGCATAACGATAATCAGATTTTCCATATTTTAGAACTGCTTCAGTGAACCAGAGTGCTACAATCCATTTTTCCCTCCCACACTCCGGTTTGCAATCACTGGAACAAAACCAGAAGTCAACTGAGGTAGAAAAATAGCTCTGAGTTTGATAACCTATCTGTGAAAAAAATAAAGGCTTTTAAAAAATTCATGCCAAAGAGTAATACACAGATGTTGTCTTATTATTAATATCATTTGAAAGCCCCTGGACCATTCTTTATGCACATGTGTTGTAGAAAACAAATCATAGTGTGCATAGCTTGTATAATAATACTCATTCTAAATGATATTATTTTAAAAAAAGTATTTTGACATTAAAAAATTAGTTCTAGAAGATGTTAGCCTTTATTTAAAATCCTTCAGGAGCATCAGGCAAAATCTTTTTCTTTATTGACTATTTTGGCTGAACAAAGATAAACGTATAGCCTGCTACATTAATGAAGTGCCTTTCCCTCTAAAGAACTACAAATCACTCTACTTGCTGTTTATGCCTGTGTTGTAATTCATGAGATAGTGTACCAAGAACATTTTGAAACTGATATACTAAAGAGAAATGGTTAAGTTAAAAGTTGAAACAAAACAACATCAGCTACAACAATAATAACAGTAAGGGCAACAACAAAACACAAAGCTGCAAACCAACCTGCTTGCATTCCTCATACCACTGTATGACAACATTGCTTTGGCCAAAGAATAATGCATTAATTGAAATGTTTAAATTGGTATAAACATGAGTACTTGTTGATTACATGGTCATGAAAGCAGTTTTGAAATTCCTTGTGGGTTTTCAGTTTAACCATAGGAAGAGATTGACCTGTGTACACAGTTTGGGTTCTGTGGAATAGTTTTAATTATTATGGGATCTCACAGGTTAATGGCCTTGTTTATAATCCCACATCAAATTCCACATTTTCTCCTGGGCAGCCCTGTACATTGTGAGAAGGACATGAAGAAAGAGTGCAGGAATCTGGTGGTGTGATGCCATTTCTCCTCCAAGGTTTCTTTGTAACCTTGGTTGGTTTCCTGACTCCAGTAGTGTTTTTTCAGTCTTTAACTTATTTTCTGGATATTCACAATATTTGTTGGCTAAGACATTTCAGCATCAACAAATGAAGATGTCGTTTGTTTCAGACTAAATGTTACTGTTACTCCATCAGTCTGTTAAATAGTTTTGCAAATCTAATAGTAGTTTCTAGTAAAAATACTCTTTTTTTTATTATTACAGTAACCATTTGCAGGAGAATTAATCTTAGGGAAGTTATGTTATCTATAAATAATTTGTACAGTATTGAATGCATTGCATTTATTCTATGAAGTATCTATTGTTTAATGATGCAAGAGAAGGAATGGTTTATACTCCTTTAAAAAAACAATTTTGTATTTTAAATATTAACCTAATCTTTCTGTTTCTCTTTTTATTTACTAATGGTGAAAATTGCAGTTCTTTTGCATTTCATGAGGACAAGGGACAAGTTGCAAGTAGAAAAATATGATTCCTAAGTAAGTCAAAATAGGTTACTGATAGGTTTGAACACAACTATTTTAATATAAACATACTCAGTTGCTATTTAATTTTTTCTATATGTATCTGCATTCTAGGCATTTTTTTTTTCTTTTCAGTGGAAGAACAGAGGAAGTGGAAGATTAATTTGTGATATTTTAAAATGATAATATATAATTTGGATTCAGAGGAAAATAATAATCAATCCTTTTAAGTAGAAATATGTCTGCCAAGTAGGAAATGGAATTTTCTCTAGGAAAAGTGAATATCTTCCTGAGATTAATTTATCACGAATGAATAGAAAGTTTATTTAGTCTTGATAAGAATGCTTTCATTCATATTTAAAGCATCTGAGAGATGTGAATATACTTTTCTAAAGTTTGGAAATGAAGGGCCTTATTTCTTTAACACACTATGAGAGTAGAGGCCACAAGAAAGTTTTCTAGACAAATGTTTTCAAAGTTAAACAAAGGGAGTCTGTCAGAGTGGGCAGGTGAGAGCTTGCAGAATCTTTGACTCTTAAGGACTTTGGCCAACTACATCCCTGCTGCTTTGCTAACTGGATACAAAGTAATTTATGTGTTGATTTTCATGTAAGTCAAAAGTGAAGGGTTTCTCTAGTAGTTTCCTCTTTGGGATATATTTTCAAAATATGAAAGAACACAAATTATTCTGCTATTCAGATATTCAAATTTAAGAGTAAATCCACTGTCCCCTGTTTTTAAGTTTTAAATAAAGTGTTTACAATTAATCCATTTATTTGCTGTTTATTTACTTTTTTCCCCCAGCCCTGTGTTAATACCATTCAGTCTCTAACGCCTGGTTTATTAAGTATTAAAACTTTTATTGCAATTCATTTAAATTCCTTCCAGGTCAAAATATATATTATATACACGTGATATTTTGATTTTAAAATTGGAGAATTTTTTTCCTTGCAGTTGAGAGTTGATTAAAGGTTCATAAATTGCTGAGTGGTAACCATTGTATCATAAGACAGTAAGCCAACTCACAAGACTCAAGTGCACTTTATGGTTGAATACCTTTTATGTTTTTCAGTCTTAAGGCAGTTTATTAAAATTGATGTTTTCCTTTCAGTAAATATCTGGTGACATTCAAATTTGATAATTAAAATCCTGAAGCACTCAAGAAAGAATGCCTGTTTTCAGTTTCATAATAACAATACTCCTACAAAGAAGGTTGATGAATGATGTCTTTCAAGTGGCAGATTTGTTATTTAGTTAAAGAGAGCTCCTTTGGCAGATTTTTACGAATCTAAATTGAAGTTTGTTTATAAAACAGACAAGCTGCAGTGATAATTCTATAGCCTGAGGAATGCTTGGAAATCTAGTCCAAGAAGCATCTTTTTTTCCCGGTGATTTAACATAGAAGTGGAGTTTCCTGGAATCCAAACAGATTAGCATCCAGCACTAATTGGGTAGGTCATAAAATAGTACTCATGTCTCACAGTTTTGAAATAAAGTGCTTCAGGAATATTCAGTTTTCTAAACCCATTTTAATATTAATCTTTGTCTCTTTAAGCTCATTATTGTCAGAGCATGAGTTCTTATTGGAGTTTGCATTTATACATGAGTTGTTTATAGATGTGTTAGTTATAGCAGGATACGCATAGGTCATTACAGAAAGTACCCATTTATAGATTTAAATCATAAAGAGAGATCGAGGCTGCCTGTCTTATTTGGTAGAATCACTGAGGAACAGATTAAACTCAGAGACAATTTAGATTTATTTTTGAAATGTGTTACTTTGAACATCTGATCATGTGATGTAATCACATGTAATCATAGATGTGTGACTATGAGTTTCCTAGGACTGCTGTAACAAATTACCACAAACCTGAAGTTTATGTTGTGTTAAGTTGATTCTCTCACACTTCTGGAGCCTAGAAGTCTGAAATCAAGATGTCAGCAGGGCCATGCTGCCTCCAGCTCTCTAGGGCAGGATGCTTTCAGGACTCTTGTAGCTTCTGATAGATAGCTCCAGGCACTCCTTGGCTTGTGGCAGCATAACTTCAATCTCTGCCTCTGTCATCACCTGATGTTCTCCTCTGTGTGTGTGTCCAGATTTACCTCTTAGGAGAGCACCAGTCATAATGACTCAGGGCCTAACCTAATGACCCTATCTTACCTTTATGACATCTAGAGACCCTATTTCTAAATAAGGTTACATTCCTAGGTAGGGTTAAGGTTAGGATTTCAACATATCTTTTTAGGGGGCACAGTTCACCCATAACAGTGACTGAATACAGCACAATTTATACTATGGAAGGGAAAGAAAATTGAAACTCAATAGAGTATATGTCATGAAAGTGTACAAAACTTTGTTCGGTAGAAGATAATGCTAAACAAATTACTTAAAATTATTTTTTGAAGGGTCTGTAGCTCAAATAATTTTGTAGTTTTTTTTCTCAGGTTTATAATAAAAAGCTCGATGAATTAGTTTATTGGTTAATTTTTTTTTTTTTTTTTTTTTTTTTTTGGTGGTACCTGGGCCTCTCACTGTTGTGGCCTCTCCCGTTGCGGAGCACAGGCTCCGGACGCGCAGGCTCAGCAGCCATGGCTCACGCGCCCAGCCGCTCCGCGGCATGTGGGATCTTCCCGGACCGGGGCACGAACCCGTGTCCCCTGCATCGGCAGGCGGACTCTCAACCACTGCGCCACCAGGGAAGCCCCTATTGGTTAATTTTTACGCATATATTGAAAAGCATGGTGAAATTGACTTTCATCAATAATAAAATTTTTATATAAATTGAAATAAATGAATTTATAAGTATCTTGTTATAACATTCTTACTGATTTCAATGTATAAAATTATAAAATGCCATCTCTTTAGAAATTATTAGTACTATGAATATGTATATTTAATTAATTTACAATATTACTAGTAGCCCTGATTACCCTTTGATTAAGAATCCCTGTTTTATTCTTTTATTTTTGTGATAAGCTCTGGATGATTAATTAAAATAGTTAATTACGACTTACATCATCATCATTAAATCTATGTTTACAAAGTTTTCTGTATTGCAAATTAAAAAAAAAATGTGGGAGGTATTTTCCATGTTGGTGGCATAGAGGAGACTACACTTCACATTCACTTTGTGTCTTTACTATTAAGATATAAAGTATTATAAGTATGATTTCAAATTAAGATTTTAGAGAATCAACTCAAGGGTTTTAGAAAACAAGAGTAAATTATTTCTGAACATGGCATGTTGAGTGGCTTAAACCAGGGGTCAGCAAACTGTACAGAGCTAGGCAGTAAATATTTTAGACTTTGCCAGGTCCCTGGTAACTAGTCAGCTCTGCCTTTATAGTAGGAAAGCAGACATAGACAGTATGTAAATAAATTGGAATGGCTGTGTTCTAATAAAACTTTATTTAGAAAAACATTGTGGTAGACTAAATTTGGCCTGGGGGCTGTGGTTTGCCAACTGTTGCCTTAAAGTATTCATCTAAATTTTGGACAGTACAATTTTAAAAGTGTTTTATCAACATGGGCTGAGTATATAAATTGCATGAACTAGGAATGTGTCTGGATAAAAGTAATAATACCTGAGCAACTGTAGTTTACATATATAGGGATATATAATTCTCAGCAGTGCTGTCAGAGACTAAGCTCTTTCTGACTTTGTAATGTCCTTCCTTAGTGTGTTGGGTTTGTCCTCACTCTAGTCACCTAATGTCTGTAGAATTCCTGCTGCAGGTCCATATTTTTTTAAGACTACAAGACTGAGGAGAGAAGGGCAACAGTTATGTATGCCTGTCCTCTTTATATTATTGATCAAAAAGCTGTCCAGGAACCTTTCTACCAACTTGTTCCCTCCAGCAGATTCTCTTAGGTCTTTTTAGGCCTGAAAAGTGTGATATCCAGAACAATAGTGAAAACATTTAGATATAAATTTTTTCTATTCTTGTTGGCTTTCTAGGGAAAAATATTTAAAATTAAAAGAAGGAACAAATTTACTGAGACAGTTTCATCTTGAACTCATTATCTTTTAAAAGAGAAAACAATTCTGTTTCCTTTTTTCATTGAATAATACCTCATTCTCTTTTAAACTTTGATGACTGGAAACTTATGTTCAGACCCAAGTAATTGAAAGCAAATAATTAGTATCAGTAGGTAAGGAAGATTGAAATTATGTTTTATAAGCCTTGTATTATTATCTTTGTTATCAAACATACCTCAGAAATGTGTGGTAGGTATTCCAATTCCATTTTCTATCTGGAGAAGCTAAATTGGAGGTTACATGACTTGACAGGAATTTTATATATCACGTGTGATGTATTTCTAAATGATGTCTTCTTACCAGTCGGCATGTGTGAGCCTGCGGCTGTTGGCAGCTGAAGGGTATTGTCTCAGGAACACTCATTCGAGCAGTTAGCATATTTTATACTTGTGAAAATGAGGTGTTTTCTCATCTTCATTAAACGAGTATTGATATCGTATGTCAGATGGTCAGTAAAAGGAACTTTTGTTTTTTTTGCAAGACAGCTTATATTAGTTAAGTTCAGGACTGTTTATCTGAAACATGCTTTTTTGTTGTATTTACATGTGTGTTTGAGAGAGAGAGTTTTAAAACTTTTAATTTCTCCAGGTGAGCAAAGTCTTTTCCTTTGAGGAAATGGGAGAGGTTACCTAAGTATTTCCTTGCTGAGATATATTAACAAAAATAAAATTTAACTCATCTTGCAGATACTGCGAACATTTCAGTTTTTGTTCTAAAGGTTTTTTATGGGGTATATTGATTTTCTATGGTTGTAACAGCATGTGGAGCTGTCAAGTTTATTCTTTTCGAGAAAAATTTAATTTGACTAAAGATCTCTATTCTTGTCAGCCAGATCTCATTTATCCGATTAACGTAGGTTTGCACGGATTCAAGTCCTAAGAAACAGAGAATTCTCCTTACCAATTTTTTTTTCCCCTGTATAATTCTAATTTTAGTTTATTCTCCACAGAGTTGGATATGTAAAAATTTTGTTTTTATAAAGCAACTGAAGCCGTAAAGTTGGTAATTTATCACAATCTTTCACCCACTTTACCAGTATTTGGTAAACTACAGCCTGTAAGCCAGATCCAGCCTGTGCTTCTTTCTGTAAATAAAATTTCAGTGGTACTTGGACATGTCTTTCTGTGGCCACAGTGACAGACGTCAGTAGTCGCCACAGAGACTATATGGCCCACAAAGCTGGAAATATTTACTATGTGAGCCTTTATTGAAAAAGTTTACTGACCCCTGCATTATTGATATAATCTTCTATGGCAGTCTTAGAAACTTGGCATTTTTAACATAAACATTTTCTTCCTGTTGATTTTCTATTCTGTTCTGCTAGTGATGCTTTATGAATTAGTGATCATTGTGATCTTCTGAGGACAATAAAATGTTAATGGCAGGGAGTCAATGATTGAGAGCTAAATCTTTATTAGACCCCTATTTTCTACCTTGTGTCAGTATGATGTATTTAATTTGTATATAATTTTAATGTGTGATAAATTTAAACTTTTTTTGTAGGGTTTTTTTTTTAAACACAAGGTAAACAAAATATGTCATTAATGTCTTTGACAATCATCTAATCTAAGGGCTTCTGTACATAGCCCATGGACCAAATGATGCGTTCTAACCCTCTAGAATGGTTAAGTATAGGTCCCTGACTTCCTACAAAACCTCTGCCTTTACCAGTTGGGATGTGAGTTTCCACGTTTTTAAAAGTACCCTAGCTGTTTCTGCTGTCCTGCCTGCTCTTAAAATCCCCAAGTCAAATCATCTCATTTTATGTCACCTCGGATCATTGAAATGGCACAGGTGAGGCTAGAAAGCCCAGATCTGTTCAGAACTCTTTTCATTTTTCTAAGCTTCCTTTATCACCACTGTAGGTAGGTGACCACTCCCAGTTGTAAGTCATTTTAAAGGATCCCAAGACAGATAAGTTTCTGAAAGGCTTTTGGAAGAATTTTGTTGGAAAAGAAGGAATGAAATTCTTTTTTATATTCTTTTCAGATTGGCCTAATCACTATCCTTAGAATTTACCTTTGCATGCCAACCTTTTAGCCTGCCATTTCCCCTTCATCTTCCCATGTCCCCTCCTCCCCATTTAGCAGACCCTCTTTCCTATTATTGGTATAGCTGAAGCTCCCACTCTGCTCCATTCATGTTATTTCAGCATTTTCTGATCACTCCAGCCAAAATATCTCTTTTCCCTCTGACATTTATCAAGACCTTTCTTGTGACCCTTAACCAACTGTATATTGTCAGATATTGCCATCTTCTTAAAATGGTGATAAGACAGGTCATTTTTAAATGTCTCATTATACGTTGTTTAAAGGCAAAAATCACTTCTTTGTATCTCCCACAGTATCAAGAACAGTGCTTCAGAGGTGGCCAACACTCACGAGAATATAGGATTGTTCCTCTAGAATTACTGTAGGATTATTTGAAAATTCTGATTTATTCCTCGTTTAGGAGCTACTAAGGCCTAGAAACACGAGAAAATGAAAGCGTTACATGGGAAAGTGTCTGGTGAAGTGTCCAAAGGCTTATTAGCTTTTAGAATTTGTAGATAAACTCTGAATATCAACTTTTTCAGATTTGGGAATAAGTGCCATTGATTTTAGAAGGAAAAAAATGTCCATAAGCACAGTAATACCACTATGATTGATCATAGGATGGTTATATTTTACAGGAATTCTTAATTTTTTTTTTTTGGCTGGCCTGTGGGATCTTAGTTCCCTGACCAGGGATTGAATGCGTGCACCTTGCAGTGGAAGCGTGGAGTCCTAACCACTGGACCGCCAGGGAATTCCCAATTTTCAATTCTTTGTGTATGCAGAATATCCTTAATGTAGTGACATTTCTGGATAAAGTTGGTGAAATTACTCCGATTTGGAATCACTTTAATGGAGTGTCCTTATGGCTACCCTTCGTACCTATGAAATAACCCCCTGAAAAACTCATAGTGCCACCATGCTGCCTGTTCCTACAAACCACACACGGCAGTGAACATATTTTGCAGCTTTCCTATTGACATACTAGCTTTCCATCTGAGCTCTTCTGAATGTTTTCACTTCCTCTTGTTTTAACATTTCTTCAAAGACTGCTTTTGTTTTTATGCTGTGTTGTATTTATGACCCTGAATGCACAGAACTTTTCAGCAACTGGGGAATCCTCCAAAACTCTATGCTTTCGACATGAATAGTCCAGTTTCGTTTGGTATATATTATTGACAGAAGTGCTTCGTCGTCTTCATTACTTTCTGTGCAGCAGATCGTCATTATTATCGTTTCATGACTCTTCAGGGAGTGTATAAATACGTGTGCACAAATGAAAAAACGTCTCATTATGGTGATCATCTTGTGTTGTTACTGATGGAGTTCCCTGTTACAGATAAGGATTTTCAAACTTGAAAATTCGTTTTCAATTTTTAGCTAAGATTTTTTTTTTTTTTTTTTTGGTGTTTGTGTATTTCCTTAACCGCCATCTTTTTTTCTTCCCTTTTAAAAGACAGGGTTGGACAGTTAGATCTGGTATTCTTGCTGTAAAGCTGAAAGCTTTTTTAACTTTTTTTGGGGGGGGCGGGGCACGAGCATACCAGCTCTGAGGGACATCTGAGACATTTTGAATATGTAGACAGGGATTTTAAAGAAAGGAATTGCTGTTCTCTTACATCAACCATACAGACTTAGAAACAGACTTTAAAGGAAAACAGAGACATGTGTGTTCTCACTGTGTATCATTGTTACGCCCCCTCACATAGCTGTGAGGATTTGTCAGCAGTTTGTTTTGACTCACTAAACCAAGGTGGGGGTGGTTTTGTGTGTTTTTGTAAGTTAACTAGTGTGGGATGTCAGTAATCTCAACTTTACCATTTTGATTGGCCATGATCCAGCCATTTCTCAGGCCATATTTTAATGCTGAAACCTGCCCGGAAATCTTTGCCAAATAATTTTCCTCTTCCTATAACTGTGGAGGTCAAAACCCGGTCCTTAAGATTATATCCTCTTTTTTGTTTCGTGTTGCCTCTGTGATGTCTTCATGATATCTCCCCAAACTAATTTGGGAACCTCCCTCCTTGAGTTGTTCTTTTCAATTTATCTTAATAGTTCTTCTTACATAATAAAATTTAATGTTATTTATTTTGGCAAGATTGGGGACACTCCCAAATCTACGTTTCATTTCCAGGGAGGTGGTTTTAGACACAGATAACCACAGTAGATCTTTTTGATCGGGGATGAGGAAGTCTTTGGTAGCATCTGAATGGGTCTTCTGACTTCAGAAACCATTGACAGAGGGAAGGTGGCCTAGGCAGATGTGTCTTGACCCTTTTACTGTCTCCTTAGAGAAATGGCACTCCAGGAAGTTGTGCAACATGGTGGTCCTAGTACATCTTTGGCAGGACTTTATGGTTGGAAGGAAAAGTTTTGTAGATGAGACACAAAAGGCAAACAATATTTTCCTCTAGTCACCCAAAGTACCCATTACATTTAAAGATCAGTGTGGATGTCTTTTGTCCCTGACAACTTTCCATTATGTAACTGCTCTTTATTTACTTCCTCTGCTATACGTGTGGCATCGTTCCCACAGCAAGTTAATGTCTTCTTAGTATGCATTTATTGTAAATTGTCATTTATGTGGGAGTAAAATAAGTAGAATTCTTTCGTATTTTCAGTACTTGACATTTAAGAAAGAGACAGATGGCAAGTAAACAAGGTGAGAACGGGACTTTATTTGCTGTATTACAATCTCAGACTACTGTAAAGAATTTTAACTATATGTTATTTTAGGAAGTTTCCAATTCACTACAGGTCATTGAAGCTTTGACAGAAGCAGAATCTACTGCATGTAGTTGAGAGTTCATGGGGAATTAGTAGGTTATATTTTTAAGAGTGTGAAAAGTTTTCTGGGTCCCAGTGTGCCTTAGAATAAAACTATTTTTCTATGTAATTTTAAATAATATTATTTAAAATTCCTAGTTGGGGTTCAGAATTAAGTTGGTTTAAACATTTTAAAATTCCTACTGATATCTTCTCTCTCCTTTTTTAGTAAGCTCATGTTCATTTTTCTTCATGGTGATTATCATTATTTTTTAAAACAGGTTGTTTTATTTATTTATTTATGTGGACCATTTTTAAAGTCTTTATTGAATTTGTTACAATATTGCTTCTGTTTTATGTTTTGGTGTTTTGGCCCTGAGGCATGTGGGATCTTAGCTCCCTGACCAGGGATCGAACCCACACCTTCTGCATTGGAAGGCGAAGTCTCAACCACTGGACCACCAGGGAGGTCCCCATGGTGATTATTTTTAATTTCCCATAGCTCTACTGGAGATTTTCTTCACTATGAGATAGTAGTTGTTACAGATAATTCAAAATTCAGTTCTTCAGTTTTCACAAAGAATTTCTGTGAAATGTGACTAAAGAGGTTTTTTTTTTTAGATTGAAGCTAGTTTTTAGAGCTATTCATGGTATAGGAAAATAAATTCATATATGATGCCTTTTTAGGTTATTCTTTGTAGAATTACCTATTTCTTTTCATCTGTACAAATAATATGAAGATCTTGGATAAACATTTGCTTCTCACCATTAAAATAAAAATAAAGAGCTGGTGCTGATAGTTCAAAGAGGTTAACAAGTGATATGCAGAAGGCAGACTGTCCTTCAGTTGCAAAATGTTACAAAGTGTACAACTCACCAGCTCTGGGGAGAGCAAGTATTCAGTTTGGTGAGTAAGAAAAGCTTCCAATGAAAGGTCCAGTAGATGACTTCCCCTCAAGAGGACAGCATTTCTGAAGAATGTAGAGCCTCTCTTGATATGGTAGTAGTAAAGTTAAAACTGAAAAGTGACTTTCTTTAATTGGTATACACTTAGAGAAAACATAAGAATTTTGAAAAAGACTGCATACATTATATGTTTTGTTTTGTTTTTTAACATGATTGAGTCCTTTTTGTTTCCTTCTCATTTTGGGTTTGTAATTAATTTATATAGAGAATCTTGTGCTAAAGTTTGTTGTAAATACAGCATGATATCAATATTATGTAGCACCCCCCTCCCATTTAGTTATATTAACCTCCTGGTTTCTCTTCAATTGCTAGGAATATATTTATGCTTCCTTCAGCTCTTTTGTCGATTTAAGTAGCACTTAACATTGCTTATCTGAATAGTGTCACCTACTGTGTACGACTATGTAGGAAATAGTGGCTTGGATTCTGAGTGAAAGCCTTGGAAAATTACCATCAGAAGGTCCGCTGTACCATTGCATACTAAGGAGTTTTAAGAACTATTTCTCCAGATGAAGTCAATACAGTAAAAGAAGTGTGGAGTCCT
The DNA here is from genome assembly GCF_963455315.2 of Globicephala melas. Taxonomy (NCBI): domain Eukaryota; kingdom Metazoa; phylum Chordata; class Mammalia; order Artiodactyla; family Delphinidae; genus Globicephala; species Globicephala melas. The sequence continues at coordinate 52,637,056 of NC_083317.1, read as the reverse complement.
GACATTCTAGGCTTGATGTTCCCTATGTAGTCTGTTCTTTTATCATTAGAGGTTAACCCAGTCCTTAACGTTTTGTTTTCAAATTTTTGAGCTCATTTTAATGTACAATGAGGGTGTTTTGGTTGATATAGTTTATGATGAAGTAGAGTTAAAGACCTCTTTTGTGATAAAAAAGAGAAAAAATCAGTAGTAAACCAGAAAGACTATTTTAATGGGTAATTTGAGGAAGCCAGTTTATTCTGGACCTGGTAATCTTAAGATCTAGAAAAATAGTAACTTTTCAGTTTTTTTTTTAATTAAAGGTTTCACTTAATTATCAAGTTGTAATTCTTTTGGGATACTGGTCTTTAGTGAGTGTTTAACTATTTCAGAGGAAACTTATATAAAGCGTAGAATTTTCATTTTAAAATTTATGCTGCTCCAAGATTTAAAAAGAAAACTTATCTCTGAGTTGTTCATTACTGATGTCAGTAGATTTAAAAGAGAAACATATCAGATTTTTGAAATTTTGATGAATAATAAACTTATTTGAATTGTAAGGAAAATGCTAAGAATGTGTCTTACTTTTTTTAAAAATCAGAATTAAACTCAAACATATATACTTACAATACCGAAAACAGATCTTAACAGCATTTCTTATTTAGGAAACGATATTGGTTATAAGCAGAAAGAAAATATCCTACTGAGTGTTTGAAAGCCAAATTAGATGTAAAAGGAGTAAAAATCACTAATTTTTATCTTGCATTAAAGTTTCCAATTTTGTCTTTAGTTTTAACTGGTCATGGAAGTTAATAAGCCTATTTGTCCCAGAGAAAGGTGTTTGCTCTGCTTTCACTATTCTTCTTGAAGCAAGAGTCTGGAACGTTCTCCAGAACCATCATGCTGAATGAGTTGTCGTTTTTATTAGCTGGCCTCAAAATCTATTCTCATTATACAAGAGTGTCTGGTGGAAATGAATGGAAACTGATGGCTATAACCTTGAGTAATAACACTACGCAAAGCACTGTTTATTCATATGAGTGGTTTATCTTTTATATTTCTTCATCCTTTGCTTTTCTAGCCCCATCTCAAATCAGTCTCCCTCAGGTCTTTTTGCTCTGGCCACTTACCATTTTTCAGTGTTTCAGGCCTGTAGAGGCTCCACATCCACAGCTTCATCTGCCTGAAATGGTTTCCACTATCTGTCTAACTCTTGCTCATCCTTTAGATTGTAACGTAAATGTCATTTCCTCAGAGAGGCCTTCCTTGACTGATCACTCTAAATTATTCTGTACATTATTTTCTGTCATGGTTCTCTATTCTCTTCTTTCCAGATCCTATCATAAACTATGTATAAGGTTCTTTCTTTTCTTCACCACTCTCTCCCTGGTGCCTACTCCAGTTCCTACACATAGTCAGTACTCAATACCTGTGTATTAAAGGAATGAGAGGTGAATGTACACTAATCTCAACCTATATGCTATTTAAGCAGCATTATGAAACTTGCAGGCATCATTAAACCTATACTCAGACAGGAGCTGTCATTGGTTTTTTTTTTTTTTTTTTTAAATACATTTATTTATTTATTTATTTTTGGCTGTGTTGGGTCTTCGTTGCTGCGCGTGGGCTTTCTCTCGTTGCGGTGAGCATGGGCTACTCTTTGTTGCTGTGCGGGGGCTTCTCATTGTCATGGCTTCTCGTTGTAGAGCATGGGCTCTAGGTGCGCAGGCTTCAGTAGTTGTGGCACGTGGGCTCAGTAGTTGTGGCTTGCGGGCTCTAGAGCACAGTCTCAGTAGTTATGGCGCACGGGCTTAGTTGCTCCGTGGCATGTGACATCTTCCCAGGCCAGGGCTCGAACCCATGTCCCCTGCATTGGCAGGCAGATTCTTAGCCACTGCGCCACCAGGGAAGCCCTTGGCATTGGTTTTTATTGTTGTTATTCTATCTAGTTTTATTTTCTTTCTGGTAATGGAAGGAGAAATTTAATAGTTATCAAGCTGGAGAAATTGAATTAAATTGGGCTTGTTAATCTTGTATGGTCCAGAAATATTTCTTTTAATCAGTTGAGGATTATATTTTCATGTGACATTCTAGAAATGATGAAAAGGGCCTTGGAGCCACATGCACCACTCTTTTTGCCTGTTGATCCATAATTAGAACCAGGGTCCAGAATCTGTTTTAGCATAGATCCAAATAGCACAAAAACATCAGATTTACAAGTGAAACCACTTTCCACATATTTAATTATTTGTTGTACTTTACTGCTTAAAATTAGCATATTTAAAAGTTTTACTGAGAAGCATGAAACTGGAACCTGATGCATCCATGTTATGTTTCTTCGTAATGCAAATTAAATAAAATTTCAAAATCCCTGTGACAAAAGAACTATGGGGTAATTTCTTGGTTATAACTCTGAAGTTAATGAACATAATATTATGAATATATACAGGGGTCTTTGGCACACACCTCTCTTCATGAAACACGTGAATAGTATTCAAGTGTTACTTTATACCTTTTTGAAAGAATTGCCATCTTTTAAGAAAATAATTATATCATGCCAGATTATTTTTTTAATATTTTTTTTTTTTTTACTGGTTCCTTGTTTCCAGGTATATCAACCTGAAACACTTTGACTAGCTTTTTGGTTTCCTCCTAGTTTTCTGAACCATATTCTTGTACCTCCAACCATTACTCAGTATCTCATACAGTATTCCCTCTTTATAATTTTGTTTATTTGGTTCTCTTAATTTGAAACAGTTTAAAAAGAAAATCATGTTACTCTCTTGCTTACTCTTGAATAACATTTAAACTTCAGGCTTACTGTCTGATTTCAATTCCTGGATTGTGCCAAGATCTTTCCTACTTTGTTGCCTCTTCAAGTTGCTTCCACTTCCTGAAGAGCTCTTCCTCTGAGTCTTCACATTTTTAGAGGAGGGGCAAAGATCCAAGTGTAAGTATCACCTCCTTAGATGGGTCTTATTTGCCTACCCAATCTAAAATAGGTTTTCCCACCCAATTAGTATTTTGAATGTTTGCTGATGGTTTCTTTCTTTTCCCAAGTGTGTTACCTATCTTTCAAGGTATAATTGAAGTTCTTAATCCTGAAGCATTTTCTGAATAATTGAGTGCTAGAATTTGAGTTTTTTGAAGAAGCTTTTACTGTTTGTCAGAACATGGTAGTTGGTAATGGAGAAGCAGAGTTCTGTCTTGGTTCTTCAATGTACTGTATCTAGTTGAGGGACATTTAGGGTCCTCTGGACTCACAGGAGGGCACCTGAGCTGACTTGGGGGTCAGGGAAGACTAGGGTGGAGAGTTATGTAGGAGTAGCAGTTAGATACAGGCAGGGCGAGTGTGTCATGGAAGACATTTTAAAGGAGTGGGAGGTCACACCTAGCTGAGAGTGTGAGAAAGCATATTGTGTTGGGGTTCTGAGGTATTAGGTATCTCAGCAGGGTGGGAACCTGGTGATTTTGGTTAAGTTTTTATACTTTTCTTTTTCTCTTCTGATTTTTCAACCGTTATCACGGTTATGTTTCTGATGAGGGGGAGAGGGGAGAGTATACATCAATAAGAAAAGAAAGAATGGAAATTAGTAGTGTACCATACAATTTCATATTTAAATGACTACGTTTTGCATTTTGGATATTCACTGTTAGCTGTTCATTTTGAAGTTTGGTGCTACTGATTAGTACGTTTGGTGCTTCACTTGTTTTAGCTTTGTACTAGAGCACATGCCATATGCACAGTGGGCACTCAATGAACACCTAAAAGAATCGACCCAGATTTTGAGAACAGAGTTTGACTTTTAAGTTTGGTGAGTTTTCTTCATTGTTCCCTAATTGAATGTCCAGTAGACGTTGCACTTCCCATTAGGCTGCTCCTGAGATAAGTGTTTGATTATATGCAGGTGTGTGTCTTACTTTGCTACCCTAACATGATTTTGTCTCTGAAATGATATAATCAGGTATTTTACTGTCTTATAACTTCAACTTTAAAATTTAATCTTAGACTGCAGGGTTGTTTTCTTGTTTGTTTTGAAACAAACTTTTAGAGACAGAGATCGTTCCTTAAAAGAAAAAAAATGTAGCTCTTATCTGTGTCCTCTCTCTCTCATCAAGATCTGATTGATCTTTCTTATTATTATGTGATGCTTCATATGATTGATGCTGTATCAAGGTTACCATCACATTCCCTCTCAGAAGAAAAACATCCAGATCCTTGTATTGCTGATTCAGAGGAGGTATTACATACAGAGGAAAAGCCTTTGATAGGAAATTTGCTTCCTCTAGGAAATGAAGTACAAGGATCTAAATGTCTGTCATATAGACAAGGGCCAACCTTATTAGGCAATTTTGGACACGTATTCAATGGCTTTATTTATTTATTTTTAATAAATTTATTCATTTATTTTTGGCTGTGCTGGGTGTTTTTGCTGCGTGTGGGCTTTCTCTAGTTGTGGCGGGCGGGGGCTACTCTTCGTTGCGCTGCACGGGCTTCTCACTGTGGTGGCTTCTCTTGTTGCGGAGCACGGGCTCTAGGTGCGTGGGCTCCAGTAGTTGTGGCACGCGGGCTCAGTAGTTGTGGCTCATGGGCTCTAGAGTGCAGGCTCAGTAGCTGTGGCGCACGGGCTTAGTTGCTCCGCAGCATGTGGGATCTTCCTGGACCAGGGCTCGAACCCATGTCCCCTGCATTGGCAGGCGGATTCTTAAGCACTGCACCACCAGGGAAGCCCTCAATGGCTTTATTAGAAGGCTTTCCCATCATGATTTTTGACGAATTATACAGTGATCATACCACAGACAGTCTTAAAAGTTGTTTTGATATTGACAACAATGCATTATGGCGGAGGCGTAGAAAGTACAGATTATAACTGTAAACTGTTGCTCTCTTATTTGTTTCTTAACATCTAAAGCAGTAGAATTCCTGAGTAAGTGTTCCAGTGAAAATGGAGGCAAGTCAACTACATTTGATTGTTAGGGTTCTTGGGTTTACAGGTGTGCTAACTACATAATTACATATGAAAGGAGATATCCCTTTAAGTCAAAACTGTCAGTATTTGAAGATAGCATTTCAAATACTGTTATTAGGGCTGCATTGATTTAAATTTTCAGCAGTAATAAATAATTTGCCCTTCTTGTAACGGCTTTCAATAGCAGGAATTTCTCCTACAGGGGGACGATCAATAAATGTGAAGAAATATTGCCAAAATCATAATAATGTATCTTAAAAATTTTTATGTACTATGCTAGACTAAGTGACAGGAATTTTTAAACGAAAGTAAATGCTAACTAACTTTGAAAGGATTTTTCTTTTTAGAATTTAGTTTCACCCTAAAGATAGTTGGGAGAATTGTGAAGTGACACAGGGTTAGGAATTACTACTGATATTGGGTCTTATTCCCATAGAAATGGAGAAGAAAGAGATAAAGAATTTTGATTTTAGAAGGATATCTTCCATATCATGAAGACAGCTGCAGTTTTGTGTGTAGGAGTTGATCTTCTGCCTTCACTATGAGAAAACAACGGTGTAGACAAACAGTATTCATTATATCTATTTCACCTGAGTATTTGATGCTAAAGTTTGTCATAAGCTCCAGAACCAGATTGAAAAAGTTACCTCTGTTTCCTGAAGTAGGCATATTTCATGAGCTTTATAAAAATGATGTTTTAAAACATTATTTTATCATTACGTTAGAGGATATTACAATGTCTCTTTAGCAGTTACTATATAGGGGGATAGGAGAAAAAAATTGTTACTTAAATTGTTCTTTGTTTGCAGGAAGACTATAACTTAAAAAGAATTGCAGCACGTTGTTCATGTTAAATTTTCTGGTCTAGAAATTTGGCATAGAAGTTCCCTAGAAGCTTCTGTTCCATTGTGGTTGAAATGTTTTCTCACCTTTTTGAACTACCTCATTACTGCTGATGTAGGTGAGATCTTGAAATGTGCCTGGAGAAAGTGGTGTAAAACTTCCTTTGACCTTTTCTGGACTCAGGGCTAAGATACCTTAGACCTGCTGCTTATTTTTAAAGATCCACGTAGGTTGTGTTCAGATGAGAAAGTTTATTTAAGAAACTTCAATTTATGTATTATGTATAATCATCTTTTGCTTCTAAATTTATCACGGAAAGAAAGGTAGAGGGTATTTCGCCCCCGGGGTCAAGAGTAATGTTATTTAAGCTTATTGATGCATATTTGTGTATTTTCTATCCTATGCTAAAAAGAGCTTGAAAATAAAATGGGAAAATATCCATTTTGGTGGTTTTAAAAGATGTTTAGTTTTAAAAGATGTTTAGTGTTTCATACAATCCTACCTTTAATGTAGTTTGGCATCTCTGTTAATATTTTTTTTCCTTTAAGGAAAGATGTTCTAATTTGGCTTAATTCACTCAGTGAAACTTCAATTAATATCTAATGAAAATCATTTTGTAGTTTCCATTGTCATCTCTATTTAAGACTGTTAAGTGTTCCGAAAATTCATTTTGCTCCTTTCTCTCGTTGTATGTTCCCCCATTTTTATCCACCCATAGTAAAGAGTATTTCCTGGGCTCGCGTGGACCTGATGCGGCCTTGTGAGTAAGTTCTGACTTATTGGATGTGAATAGAAGTGAGGCTTCTAGATCATGTCCTTAAAGGGAGGCCACATGCCCTCCTTTCCCCGCTTTTCCTGCTCCCTGCTGACTGCAGTGGTTATGAGTCATCTTGGGCCACGGGGAGGAGAGCTATGGCATAGGAATGGCCGAACTCCAAGAAAAAAGGAGCCTCAGTCATTCACCACCTCGTAGACTAGAGCTGCTATACTTTTAGGTGAGAGGGAGAGGAACATCAGTGGAAGCTGCTACTATTCTGTATCTCTGTCACACCCAGCCAAAACTGTATGCTAAAAGTCACCTCCGTGCTGAAAGTGTTCACTGTTTCTGCCGCATTACTTTGAGATTTAAGTTCCAAATTTGTTTAATAGTAATAAGTGAAGTCATGGCCATTTGAAATAAAGCTTTATTAACTGTTCTTTGCTTAGTTAAAAGCAAGCGCTGGATTCATGCTAATAAGACTCTTTAATGTTATATTGTTGTGATTTATATTATATATTTACTCTATTGTATGTATGTTAAACAAATTTATGACCATCCTTGTGTTGGGTTTTATGACGCATTGAGGTTTAAACAGGATATTGTCTGTCGATGGTCCAGATTTCCTGTGTTTCTGTCTTTGCGTCTGCTTTACTATACCTTCCTTCCTTTATCTGTGTCCCCAAGTCTTTCTCTTCCCCTTCTCCATTTGGCTGGTGTCCGGGGAGGCTCTGGTGCAGCTCTGCCTGGCCAAGTTCACTAGAGCTGTAGGATCTTAATAGAGACCAGGTGCCTGGCCCTATTTCTGAACACACACACGTTGGTGAAATTCAGTTACTTGCTTGGGGGGTTTGCAGGCTTATACTGTAATGGATGGAAAAGTGCCCCGTGCTTTACAACCTTTTAGACTAAATAATACCACTTACAAGAAATTGTCAATGTTATAGGAACCACCTTCTGTGTGGGAGATGAGTACTAGGAAAAAAAGTTTCAAAATGATGAGTGAGAAATTTTCAGAAAGCATTGTTTGGTTTGTCATTTTCAGTCCAAAAGGCAACTTACATCCTCTTACTGGGGATGTGATATAGCTTCACTGAATGATCTGGTTCAGTCTCAAGCAATTTAGTTATGTTTCATTATGTTATGTTAAAATACTCTGTCCGTGCAGAATCATCATAAATTACGTGTGAAGTTCTAGGTGGGGAAAGCTGAAAGGAGGGCAGTGTTATAAGAACGACCCAAGTCCTTCTGCCAATGTCCTTTCCAGTCTCTATATTTATGGCCGTGCCAGATTCCATCGCATTCTGTATGCATATCTATAACTGCATGCAAATACCAGGCATCTTGCATTTTAAAGAAAACCAGGGAATGGCCACATGTTATCTTACTTGCCTATGATTCATTCACATTTTGGAATTCATTTTATATGTGAATGGAAAAGAAGGAACATTTCCTTCCATATCAATCTATAAAAACCTTCACGCACTATAGTCTATATCCTGATCCTTGGAGCAATATTGAAAACCTCTTGTTTCTCTGGAGCCACTTACAGACCATTGCTCTTTTTACTTTCAAACAGTTTTCCTGTCAAGGCTTCCGCAGTCTTCCATTGAAGGCACAGCCTTGGAGATGTCAATATCCGTCTTCATAGCGTACTCCACACTGTTTAAAGGGAACTTTGCCCCATAATCTTGTTTGCACTTCAGATGTTACCTTCATTCTAGGCAGCTGTAATTCTCACCTGGTTGACTTCATTCTCAGGAGCTCTTATCATTATTCCAGTCAGCCATGTGTACCCCTGGCCAAGTCATGCTACCCTCAGGAATCCTTAATTCCAAAATCTCATTCTGCAAGCACACCCCTAGTCCTTCTACCTTTCTTATTTCCTTGTACCCATGAAATCTGCTCTTAAATTTCACTGGTATTCTCCGTTACTCCTACTGCATTCTCTGGTCTCTTGATTGTCTTCAGGCTTCATTCATTTCCATACCCATTTTGGATTCCACTAATCATTAGCCAGACAGATATGAGTTCAAACTCTAGCTCTCCAAGTTACTAACTGTGTAACTTACATAATTTACCTAACTTATCTGTCTCTCAATATTCTTACTTGTAAGAAGGATATTATAATATCCATCTTGTGGAGTGGTTGAAAGTATAGTGTATAGAAAAATGTTGGTTATTTGCCTAATATAGTTCAAGGCCATTAGTTGTTTTTAATGTGGGCTGCTTTTATCTTTAATATTATTTGAGAGAATGATAAAAGCTGATGAAAAGATGAATGAAGTTGGGAACAAAATAACGGAGAGTGAAGGAATATAGATTTGATTTTACAAACGCTGTGGAGAACTATTGTAGGTTCTTCAGCGGTGACGTGGCACCATTTAAAATTCATGTGAAAGGTCACTCCAGAACAGTCTGTGTGATTGTGATGAAGACTAGAGAACAGAGTAGGAAATTTGTTGGATTGTATACTGGAGCTCTGATGTTTCCAGGTTAGTGTATCTTGTTTCATACTTTATCTTTTTAAAATTTAGATCATGTTTTATACTGTATTGTTACCTTTTGTACCACATGGCTTTATTACTTCTTTATGAATGACTTAGTAGAGACCATTTTACACGTGCAGTAAATGTGAGTCTGTTTCTGTAGTCAAGGAGATAACGGATTTCTTTCGAAGTATCTACTCTCTTGTTGCCCTAATTGAGTTGTACGATGAACTTGAGTCTCCATAAATAAAACTGGGGACAGGTCATGCTGGAGCCATTTAAAAGCCCAAAGTGCTTGGCTTTAAATTTCCAAAGCATTTGGGTTTGTTGTTTAGGTGCTAAATCGAAGCAGTCTCCTCAGGAATTTCAGTCTTATTAAATTGATCTTGTCTAATTTCTATGAATTTATATGTTACCAAAATACTCTCAATGGTGCCATTCCGATTTGAAATGAAATATGAGTGGAAAGATGGGGGTTCCCTTGATGATGTGGTACATGGTTTATTATACTGGAGAGTGAATGCCTCGCATCAGCCTGGGATTAGTGACATACCTTCTTATACTGTTGTCTTCACACATTTTCATCAGGAACAGTCAGTGAGAAACAGATAAGAATTTTAACTAATGGCAAGTACTTTGTACCTTTAAAACACTTTACTAAGGAGTTGTTTTTAATTTGAAAACTGAGTTGATACACGGCAGTAAAATCTGCTGTTGTTAATTTACCTTACTCAAACTTTTATGAATTCATTTATTTACTCATTGGTTCCTTCAATGTCATTTGTTGAGCACCTTCTCTGTCCTGGCCCTGTTTTAGTTACACAGGATAATTATGAATTGTTGAGCCTGATTCCTCTTCCATATGAATTAGACAGTAGACAGAAAAATACCTGGAAAACTAAACAGTATCTGCATTTTGCTTTGAATGTTTTTTTCCTTCTCCTCTTCCTTCTTCCCTTTGCCCTCTTCTTCTCTTTCTCCTTTCCATCTCAATTCCTCCCTTCTTCCCCATCTCAGGGTTCAAGGAGATGAGGAGATGGGAACTTGGAGTGGAAGATTGATTTAAGTAAACTATTTTCCTGCCATGAGTTTGAATCTCGGCATAGTGTCTGATAAGCCATTATCTGCAAAACTGAAATGAAGAGATGACCATGACTAGATTGGTCCCTTCATCCAGCTCTTGCCTGGTGAGGGCTCTCAGGGCACCAGTTATTCCAGGCACTAGGATTCACTGGTGAACAAACCGATTGTGGCTCCCATCCTCGTGGAGTAGACATTCTAGTGGGGGAGGCAGACCACGAAATCAACACACATAACATGCTAGAATCTCAGTTAGGGGTACGTTCTGTGAAGAAGAGTAATCTCTAGGATAAGGGGCTAGATGGTTATACTCTAGGATTGTGGGCATGGCTCTGTCATTTCCTAACATTTTCCCCAGTGTAGGGATAGGTCCTCTTCTTGTGAGTCTGAGAGGGAGAAGGTAGAAGAGTGAAATCTCCCTCTCAGGGGTGGTGTGAAGTGCAAGGACGTTGGAGGCTGCCCCGGCTCTCAGTGCCCTTGCTACCCCATCAGGGTTACTGTATCAGACTGAGCTGTCAGCTTCTCCATTTCCACCACCTGGACGTCCACAGTTGGTATAAAAATCCTCTTTTAAATTGTTATTACCTTAAGCCAGTTGTGAGTAAGAATGGGCTAGGTGATGGGCAGCAGGGAAGGGTACAAAGAAGAAAGGGGCCCAGAGAGTGGAGGGTGGAATTCACTAAAGACAGCCTGAGTCTACTTCACAGTTGCCCTGAGCCAAGGCTGTGTTTGTGCTATTAAACCCTCTTAAGGTGACAGAAATATGTGGCAGTTGGTTTAGTTTCTATTTATTTATTTATTGAAGAATAGTTGATTTACAATATTGTGCCAGTCCCTGCTGTACAGCATGGTTTAGGTTCCAGATACATGTTTGTTAACTACAGTAGCCTTGCTTGGATAGCAGAACACCAGCCTGTTGTCCATTGTACATGCATAGGCAGGGAGGTGTTTGACATTTGAATTCAAGGCTGTGGTTACAGCCTCCACAAATTGTACCCTTTGCAAGGCCCCTTACACATAAACTTGCCTTTTAAAGAGAGAAGATCGGAGCTACTTCACATTCATCCCTGAAGAGTGAGCAGGACTGTAGAGGGAGTTCCAGTGGATTTGACAACCCACAAATCTGGAGTTTGGGGAACACAGGAAGAAAACACCTGTAGGCTTAAGTTTTCAGATTCCCAATTAACTGCATACTCCTCTGAAGACTGATGATGGGGAGGAGAGTTATGAAAGAGGGGCAGTTTCAGGGAACCTCTGAGTTCAAAAGGTAGAATAGGAACAGAGACCGTACGGGGAGAAATGGGGAGAAAGAAGCTTACTTGTTTCTTTTTAAAGAAGAAAGTGAAGCCTGGTGGGGAGATGGAGAGCCAGCTATTTAGAATTAGTAGTAGGGCCAGATTTGGGGTGGGGGAGGCACTGAAGAAGGTGAATAATAGAGAAATGATGAGTGTGGAAGTTCAAGGGCACCCTGCAGGGTGCTTTTCACCCTGAGCTGGGGAGAATTTCTGGACTCAGAGTTTAGGAGACCTTGGCAAGTTATCGAGCTCAGCACAGGAGGAGATTAGTTGCAACTTGAAACAAAGAGGGTAATTGTGACCAAGACAGAAAAGCATCCTCCTTTCAAAGGTCAAGATCACTGAGGTTCATGGCTCACTCCATGTTGGGCAGTGAAAGAGTAACCCAGTAGGAAAGGCAGTAATAACCTGTTTATCAAAGTGTGCAGGCAGCTGAATGGGGGGATTTGGAACAGACTGACTGATTTGGAAGTAGGATACGAGCTAATCACGTAACATGAAACCTTCCATGTGTTTCTTAAACTGATTACTTTGAACTCAAGATTTTCTTGTAACGTAAAAGTAGTTTGTGGATCTGAAAATGTCTGTATTGAACTCCTGTGGCCTGGAAGGGGGCCTGGGGTAGCAAGAGAAATGCAAATCCTAGTGGTTCTGTCTGGAGGGGAAACCGTCCTTCTCGCCCTTTTCCCTTTGTGGTGTGAATGGAAGGTCTCCAAGAGAAGCAGAGATGAGATCAGGCCAGGGAGCCTTCTGTTCTGTGTGGCTTTATTTGTCAGTGACACTGATCATAGCCAGAAACAGCTGTTTCAGTGAAGTTCAAACTCGCCATCTATTTTTGGTAGAAGCAGGAAGAATGTCAGAGGCGATGTTTGAATTTTAGGGCATTTTATAAGGGCCCAAGATAAAGCTGTTTAGACCTTCTGTCCGCTATCATTTCACTTATCAAATTCAAGCACAGCCTTTTAATTTCAACACACTTAGCTTCTGGAGATGAATAGGGCATTGAACGGGTTCTATAAACAAGTACATTTCTGAGCCATAAACAGGAACACAAGCAGCACAAACAGAGCATGTCAGCAAGACAGGGGATGTGAGGAGAGCGACAAGGCAGGAGAGCTTTCCTTGCTCCAGTCTGGGGAAGCAGCTCTGTTGTCTTTGATTTAAGGAGCAGTGAAGTTATAAATCAGAAAATGCCGAGGTACCTAACCACCATTAGTCAGGTCTCCAGACAGTGCTTCGGGGTGATGATATATGAAAAATATTAGAGGTCGATTAAACACATGTTGCTTTTTAAAGAAACCACAAGATGGAGAGGCAAAACAAAATGGATAGAATTGTTTGGGTACTAAGAATAGCAGAGGAGACTCTGAAGAGAATTTTAAATCCTATCGCATGGGAGGTTTATTTTTCCATCCTCCTCTGAAAGCGTCCTACTCTTACCCTCTCCCTCTATTTTAGATTTAATTTGTTTGTTTACTTTGGCTCTGAGTGTGCCTTGAAGAGATACCACCCCCCCCAGCAAATGTAACTGAGTGAGAACGTTATTTTAGTTCACTCTCAAGGGGAGGAGATATTCAGGGTACCCAAAATTGAGAGTCCCAGTTCATTCCAAAATTAACCATGGAAAGACTTAGCATCTTTGCCTGGTCACATGCTCATCCTGAGCGTAGGACCTGAGCTATTGGAGCTGTTAAACAATTAGTAGGCCTGAGAACTCTTAAGGCATTTTATTTCTTTCGTATTTACCAGCTTTTCTTGAGCAGTTTTCCTGTGCCTCTTGCGTTTAGAAATATTTTACGTTATCCCATTCAAAAGTGTAATTTGTTGTTAAATAGGTCAAACACCTGTGACTACGTGCGTGCGCACACACTATCTATTCATATGTAAATGAATGCAAATAAAAACAATTATAAATAAAAGTTGTAATTGTAATTTATAGTAGCACATGACAAAGAAGCAGTTAAAGAAATTATCCGTCAATACGATGGAAATTTATGTTTATAAAAAATAGAGTTGTATCTATATTTGCTGGTATAGAACAATTTTTAAAGGTTTTACAGAAATAAAAAGAAAATGAAACAAGATGCAGACAAATGTGTTTAGTATGGTGATGTGATATGATCAGGAATATGTATACAGACAGACAGGTTCACATCTATGCTTCTTTATATTTGGCCCATGAAAAGAGGTGAGAAGGGATGGAGTCATGACCTTGGAAATGAGCAGCTCTGTTTCTTCCTCTGAGTTAGGAGGGAAGAAGAAGTTGAGTAAAGATAGAGAAATACTGAAATACTGAAAAATTAGTTGAGGAATAAAAGAAGGGAAGTTAGTACAAATCCTGTGTCTCTGTGTGTGTGTGTGTATATATATATATATATTTTTTTAATGCACATTTTAATTCCTGGGAATCTAGAGAAAGCAGTGTCATCGGTTAGATGATTGCAGCACCTTCTCGTATGTTCACGGAGGAGAGTACAAACACATACTAGCATGCTGAAGTGCTACTGACCTTTGTAAATCAGTTTCTTTTTCTACCTGCCTTGCAGAAATTTTCTTTTCTTCCTTTGCAGTAACATTTATATGAATCTGTACTCTGTGAAATTTCAGCATCCTGTCTATAGATTGTTCTTTGGGATAGGATACTGCCTATTGGTAAAACTAGAAAGGACTTATTGGCTAGTCATTTTCTCTGGCATTTGGCTTTTAGGAAGGTGAGTGTGTAAACCTTTGAACTGTTTGGCTCTGAAATATTGACGGATCTCTTAGGCAGATATCTAGTATTTGAATAGTAGGTTATGTGTCACTGATCTTTAAGGGACTAGGATTTTGAATAATGTTAACGAGGCACCTAAATTATTTTGTGTTTGTATGTAAGGGACAGAATGACTACCCAGATCAATTTTCTGAATCCCATAAAATTAAGAAAATAGAAACAATGGAATATTTAGTTTCTTATTTGGCATTTGTATAAAAATTTAAATGCTGGTGATCACTTCATGTCCTACCTTTAAGGAATAGGTAAACTTTAACCCGGATCTTATGAACCTCTATTAAAATAGTTGGATTATTGGTTTTCTGAAGTTAAAATTTCTCTTCCCCTACTAAAGAACAAAATGGAATGGGGAGTAACAAAGATGGAAAACAAACCTTCTGGGACTTTTTAAGCCATATGAATATTCATCTTATCAGTTCTGTTGAGTTTCTTAGTGGGGAAAGTCTGGTTTTTCTGTATGTATTTTCTTGATTTTTATGGTACAAAATTCTTTAAAATTATCCTAAAGAATTTCTTTCTGTACTTGTTGAGGTTTCACATTTTTAAATTTTATGTATGTGTGAGAGTCATATAGCTTAGTTATGATGACAGATTTAGAACAAATGCGTTGATGTTCTCTCTATAAGCTGGAGTAGGTTGTTTTCCTGCATTACTGCAAGACCAAAGAAGGGGGTGAGTCGGGGCATCGGGGAGAGAACTAACTGCTGATTGATGACGATGAACTTTGATATCTTAAGCATGCGTTTATATATGACAGTTTTTTTTCTTAGAGTCAAATTAAATGTCACTTTTCCCACCCCCCCTCACCAATCTTGCTTCTACTACTTTAAACTTTTTCTGCTGGCTGCTTCTTTCTGAACCCTAAGATAGTTAGCATCAGTGGATTTCATGTATAAAGATAACATTTTCATTTTAGGAATATTTTTTCTATGTAATAATAGGAAAATAGTGTATCAACAGAATTTTGGAATTGTTTGCTATTCTATAGGTAGGGTGAGTAAAACTGAAAGGTAACGTGGTATCCATTTAAAGAATTTTGCAGTATAGCCATTTAGTGAAAATGACCTTGTATTTCTAGAAATGAAAGTTGAAACTTTTCAGGAGCAAGGAAACAAAGACACAAGAAACACAACAACAAAAAACTATACTGTTGATTAGTTCTGAAGTTGAGTTGTAAAACCCCTCAGGAGTGTGGAAACCAAGTAGTATTACCTACTTTCACCCCGTTATGTATTTTTGAGTCTATTAATTTGACTTTCTGAGAAACTTCATGCCTCTACTTTAAATATTTAAATTTATACTTTTCAAGTGGTTTTCATAATGGCTGACTGTATTTAGCTGATATATGAGTCTAGACTTAGTCAAGTTATAGCTAACATTTTGCCCAGTATGTTGAAAGCATAATGGAGTTACTGGTTACATGTAAGTAGAAGGATTCCTGTTTTGCAGATTGACAGGTGCAGTTATGAAGTTAAGTCAGAGCTAAGTTGAAACAAACTTTTTCATTTTCCTTTTGCTCACGAACATAACAGGTTTCTCTGAGAATTTTTTTTTACAAGTCAGTAGCACCGGGCTGATCCTCACTTTTCTAAATCTAAATCTCTAGTCTTTAATTTTTCTATACCTTACCCTATACTTCATGAACTACTAAAGCTCTTAAAGGGATAGAGTAGCTTAAAATAGCTGTATACTTCATTGTTTATAATTGTTTAAATAAAACTAACCTTCACAATTATCCATTTTTCTAAACTTCTATAGGCTTTTCATATTTTAATTTATTAGTTAAAGAATTCTTAGTTTCTGTTGTGTTTAGAATTATTTAAACAGTATTTGCATTAAATTCAGTGGTAATGCACGGTTGAATTTATGGTATATTTATTATCAACAGTAATCAAAATCATACATAATTTTTTTTGCTTTTAATTTAAATCTGACTTTTAATTTATTGCCTTAATTTCAAAAATGTCAGTGCTGTTTCTCAGCATTTTTATGATGTACAAAAACTGTGTAATCATTGTGCTTTATTTTTAAATTGCTTTCTTTCAATAAGGAATACTATTATCATGAATGCATTCCATTACCTTTTTAATGTCTTTACAATTTCCCTAACTACATTGTAAATACCTGGAGATTTTATGTCTCAGCCATACTTTTGTCAGTATGGGAATATAATCTTAATAAATGATGATGATGGTGAACTGTTAAAATTAATGGCTTATTTTCTGTATTGAATTATTATGGAATTAAGTGTTTGTTTAAGTCTAGGGTCTGATTTTACAAGATTATACCTGTAAATACATTTTTATTATTACCAATTTATTAGTTGCCATTCTTTGGAATAATTATCGTCTGAAGTTTTTTCAGAACAAGTTTTCGCTAATTCTGACGAAGTTTGTGGTATTTTTTAAAAAGCCACTTTAGTAGTATTGTGACATATTTAAATGAAAGCCCATGGATTTCTGGAAACCAGAATATTTAAACGAGATAATTTAATTAAACCTTTTGAAATAATAATTGTTTATTTTCACAAGTGTATTTTTATTCCTGGAAACAAGTTTCAGCATAATAACTTAAAATGATAAACTGATAGACATAAAACTTTAATAAGGCAAATTAGATTTTTATTGGCTGTGACTGTGTTCCTTGCTTTATGTATATTTATGTAGTACCTCAGACATCCACAATGCTTATTAAATACCACTTTCTTTCTCACATCAACCTGAAAACTTGCATTAGTCACGTTTCTGCCTGCCTTTATTGCCAAACTAGTGGTGCACACAACTCTTTAATTTTTCGTAAACAATGTCTTCTGTTATTTCTTGGATTTGGGCTTCGGTATATTCCCATTTTCAGAACTTGTTCTAAGATTTCCTTTGACCTTATGGTTCAACTCAGTGGCTTGGCCTCTGCAGCACCTCCTACTGCTTTTTGAAATATTCACGTCTCTGGTTTTCAGTAATGTTTATCTGTCTCAGTTCCTTTCTTAACTCTAAACTATTCCATCTGCAATTCCTTTTGTTGGGTTCCTAAATGCTGGTACTCCCCAAGGCTCAGTCTTTGACTCGAATCTACCCTTTTCTTGGTGATTTCATTTAACTCTCAACCACCTTTGTCATGCTTATGGGTCTTTTGTCTCTCACTCTTTCTGTTCAACTTAGCTCTAGTTCCATATTGCCTATGAACATGTATGCTTGGAAATCATAAGATTATCTCAAATGAATGGGCCTGAACTCCTCCTCTTACACCCTGACATCCTTGCTTCTGTTAGTGTTACCAAGCTTCACGTCATCTATGACTACTAATCCTTTTCATCTATTTCCCCTCTTCATGTAGTCCCGAGTTCTATTGAATCCTCTCTTTTAAAAATACTCTTTGAGGCTGCTTCTTGTTCCCTATTCTTGCAGCTATTTCAGCCTTCCTTCACTCATGGCTAGATCACTGTTGATGGCTGGCCTTCCAATATCTTGTTCCTCCATTGCGCTAAAGCTAAAGAAGTCTTTTTTAACACTTCATTCCCCATTGGAGTCATTTGCCTTTGTTGCAGAAGATTAAACATCTTCTTTGTAAGCTGGTTTACTTTACATATCCTATCTCATTTCTCACTACTTCAGACTTGTCTCCATCTCTTTTTCATTTGCTCATGATCCTAGAAACATGTCATGCTAATTTTTGTCTCCATCCCTTTGGTCATGATTTCCCTTCCCACCCATCTGGAATCTCTTCATCATACCCACCCCGTTCCTGTTCCAACTCTTCCTTGAGTCTTTAGACCCTTCTGATTTCTCCTTTTTCTGAAACAGTTTTAGCTCTTAAAAGCTGGATACTGATGTTTGCCAAAGTATACCTTGTTTTACATTGCTTGCAGTTGTGGTAGACTTGTCACTTCAACTGAAATTTGGATCCCTTTGGAGAACATCATTTATTTTTGGTATCCCCTTCAGTAGTACTGGGTCCATATTTTGGTACTCAGTAAACTTGATGGTTGATTGAATTGATTAAGGAGGTGATTATTCAACATTCAAATACAGACTTTGCTTCTTAAAAGCACTTAGCTTGACATTGGGTAACAGCCCATGTGCAAACACATACAAGTAGAATTCAATTTATGCACAATATACTTCTCTACTTCTAAAAGATACTTTCTTCTTCTTTTTTTTTTTTGAAGATCACTTTCTGGAGTGCCTTTATATTTTTTAAATGTGTTTTTTAGCATAGGGAATAATGAATAGTATTTGTAAGAGTTCCGTTAATGCACTTGGAACCTTAGGTGTACTAAGGAGCTTGACATAGCAAATTACATTTTGAAGGAAGAAAAGCTTAAGTGCTAAATATGAAGATCTGGCAAACCTACTTAGTAGTTGTCTCAATGGTTTAGATGAAATTAATTGACAGGTTTGCTTCAAGTAGCTTTGAGACAGTCAGCTTGCTCTTTTTAATTTTATAGTTTAGCAAAGTGGAAACCAAGACTAAGTCAGATGACACCATGCAACCTTTTTATGTTTCAGTGGAACTGATAAAAGTTAGCATTGATATTCCATTTTAATATAAATCCATTAATAGCCTTTCTTCCTGTGGTATTTCTTGTCATCCTTTGAATGAGATGGATGCTTTTATTTATCTCTCTTTTCACTACTACACTCAAAGCGAAAAAGGATATTTTTCTCAATCATTCAATAAAGGCATAGGTGCCTCTGGGTGTGTGAGGCATTCTCCCTAAATTTAAAGCTCAGACTGCCCTGAAGGAGTTATCAAATCAGGGAAATAATGTAGGTATACAAGAGATATTATGATTTTGTGGAGAAGGGTGCTGGAGATGGATTTGAAAGAAATATAAATAAAGAACTCCTGAAGAAGGACAGATTTCTTGTGCTAGGCTGGCCTGATCATGGAGAGTTTTGTGGAGAGCATTTGATTTCATCTTCAGAAACAGATGGGATATTAGTGGGTAGAGAATGGGAGATGGAGGGACTGAACTGTGCAGGGCACAAGTGCAGCAGAAACAAGGTTTGTGGTGGTCCTGTGGGGAGGGGTAAGAAATTTGGCTCTGCAGGTGGCTGATACCAAATCTTGGAGGTCCCTGAATCTTAGACTAAGAAAGACGTCTCATATTCATTAGGACGTGAGGAATAATTGAAGAGCAGGGACATTACCAGAGGTGTGTTTATGAAGATTTGACACCATTGTGCAGAATACATTGAGTTGATGAAATTGGTAATCAGCACATTTATAGACAGTGTTGGTGGTAGTACAAATAAGACATAATTGAAGCCTAAATTTACAATAGTGGCAACGAGAATATTCGGTAAAGAAGGAATGGGCACAAGAGTGATTTCAGACAAATCAGCGAAATTTGCTGCCACATCCCTTTACGCTTCCATAAAAGTATTTAGGCTTTTCAGCACGTATTATACATTTATACTGTTCTCCTCAAATGTGGCCAGTGGTGGAAGATAATTCATTGATTAAAAGATTATACTAATAGCATCAAAGTCTGTTTAGTCTCATGATAAGTAACTTAGATCAGATTTGTTAAAAATTTTAAATCAAATTAAATATGCTACTTTGCATAAAACAAAACTAAATGAAACCAACAGTTTACTTAACCTCCATGATGCTTGTTAATTGATTTAGATATATTGACAAGTCCTCATATCTGTGTTCTATCTAATGTTTTGTTTTTTATCAAATTACATTTTTCTTATTATTTTTATGAACATATAAAGCACATAAAAGCTTTGGTTGAGAGAATTTAATCCTGTCCAAAACCCTATTCTGATTTTGAGTCTCACTCCTTTATTTTTCAAATTCTGGGGTATGACTGTTTGAGTTGAAATCCAGATGATCTTTCTTTTCATTTTCATTAGAGAGAATTAAAAAAAAAATAAAAAGTCCTTCTTTGAACTGCATTTTAAGCCAAACTGCATTTAAGTTTCAATATGCCATCAATCAGCTTTTTCTATTCTAGGATCTTTCTTCATGGGGGAGTCTAATAGGCTTTGCAGTCAGCATATAAGGCAGATTTTCTTTACTGAAATGCTGCCATTGATGAGAAGGAGGAAAAAAGCATATTTCCCAGGAGTGGGGAAGACAAGCAAACAGTTACAGTTTTCTAAAAGTAGTTGAGTAATACCCAACTTGGAGTTCTCGTTATTGAATTTTTTTGATATAGGCTTACCAATTATCCTCCAATAATTGGTTCTGTATGTATAGCAGCTTACTTGTGCCTCAGATGTGAGTCTTTCTTCACAAAATTATGTATTCTCTAATATTTCTATGATAAACTATAAATGCAATATTGCTTTTGGCCCTTGGGGACATAACCTTACAGACCTTGAAAGACAAGTTTGTAATTGTTATTTGGACTAATATTTTCATAGTCAAGATGCTAATGTTTGGGAGGAGGAGAAATGATGGCTTTTTATAATTTTACTCAGGAAATCTCTGCATAAAAATTATGTTGTAAATGTAATAAAGTGGTTAAGGAGAACTTACCTTGTATTTAGTAAAAACTCAGAAAAATCAATAGGTATCGTCTGCAAGTTTTCCTTTGTTCCCATAACTGTCATTACCAATATTTTAAAGTATTTTCCCCCATGAAACAAGCCAACAGAGATAAGCCCCAAGATATCCATGTTGGGGATTTTGTTTGATCTAATTAATTTGACTTTTTCCTGTTTTATGTTTATATCTGTTACTCAGAAAGAATGTGTTATTATATAGTGAAATATTCTCTAGAGTTTTTTCTTAATCATTTTATCATCCTTCTTCCTTCCATAGAAAATGACCTACCATTGTTTCCTTCTTGAATTTGCTGAGTTAGCTGAGTTTTACCCATTTAAAAATATTGTTTTGGTAGGTTAGTTTTTTTTGTTTTTTGGGGTTTTTTTTGCGGTATGCGGGCCTCTCACTGTTGTGGCCTCTCCCGTTGCGGAGCACAGCCTCCGGACGCTCAGGCTTAGCGGCCATGGCTCATGGGCCCAGCCCCTCCGCATGTGGGATCTTCCCGGACCGGGGCACGAACCCGTGTTCCCTGCATCGGCAGGCGGACTCTCAACCACTGTGCCACCAGGGAAGCCCGATAGGTTAGTTTTAATAGTATTTGAAATATTTTTGAATTCGTACGCTACTTTATTCTTTGCTTCATCCTTTAAAGTGCAATTTTCCATTTAATTCTCTCAGTATCTCTGAGACATAAATGGGCTTGGTGACTTTATTTACATTTTATAGATAGGAAAATTGATAGACTGTTTAAGTGACCTGCGTAAGATGACTAAGTTGAGATTAGGACTCTGAAATTAAGATATTGATTTTATTTAAACCAGTTGTCAAGGGGAAGCTTAGCAGTCTTCTACATAAAATTTTTATAGGAATAGGAAGAACAAAGAGGAAGAATCTCAAGGGCTTTGATAGGTCTCAAATCTTAAACATAACCTGTAAGGGCCTCCCAAGTCTGGCCCTTGTTACCCCTCTAGCTTCATCTCGCACCAGCTTTTCCCTTGTTTCTTTGCTGCATCCACACCGACCCTTTTGTCTAGTCCCTTGGAATTGCTCTGTTCCCTTTAACCACAGAGCTTTCATGTCTCCCTGGAGCAGTCATTTTTTCCTTTCAGTATCAGTAACTCCAATTTTTTCCTCAGATCTGATCTTTCTCAGGAAAGATGTTTCAGACTTCACTAGGTCGAATTCCTTTGAATAGTCCTTGGTATGGTTGCAGAGTTAGTTTCATTTGCCTGATAGTTTGACTCCTGCCTTTCTTATACTGATCTGTTAGTTCTTTGAAGACTGTGATATGTCTAGGTCTGTTCCTACACTGCATTGACTAGCACAGACATTGAGACATAAAGGGTGCTCAGTAAGTATTTGTTGGATGAGTGGATGGGTTTATGAAATTATTTCCACCACAGTCTTTTTTTTTTTTTTTTTTGCGTTATGTGGGCCTCTCACTGTCGTGGCCTCTCTCGTTGAGGAGCACAGGCTCCGGACGCGCAGGCTCAGCGGCCATGGCTCACGGGCCCAGCCGCTCTGCGGCATGTGGGATCTTCCCGGACCGGGGCACGAACCTGTGCCCCCTGCATCGGCAGGCGGACTCTCAACCACTGCGCCACCAGGGAAGCCCCACCACAGTCTTTTAACATTTATCATCAACGAGTCATCTTTGTCAGTTTCTGCTTTTACCTACTGTCCTATTTTACTCTGGGTGCCACTAGCAGCAAAGTAGTAGTATAGATATTACTGGTAGGCTTAAGTTAAAACAGCAAACAAACAAACAAACAAGTTTAAGAAAGGGGAATGGAAGAAAGGGAGGGAAACCAAGTAGAAAAAAAAGGAAGTGGTTTTTGCAAGGTTACAGAATTTCAGAGCTAAGTAGAATATTGGAATTTATCTAGGCAAATTTTTTTTTCCAAATTTTTATTTTGAAGCTTCATCCAGTCTTCCCCAATGTTAACATTTTGCATAACTGCAGCACAATATCAATAGCAGGAAATTGGCATCATCCATGGAGCTCATTCAAATTTCTTCACTTATGCACACACTCATTCGAGTGTGTGTGTGCGTGTCTGTGCATGCGTATGCATGCACATGCAGAGGCAAGTCATTTTTAACATGAGAAAATAGGAGTTTATAGACTTGTTTCAGTGACTTGCTCAAGGTCACCAAGCCAGGAGACAAAATAATTCTTAAACTCCATGTTGCTATCCATCCACCAGGTTATGAGTTCTGTCATAGAATTCTGCAAAGTATCAGGATTGTTCATTAGCATTAGTGCCAGAATTGGACTAATCTTCCTATATTGAAAGATATTAACTATGCCTCTTAGCCAACTATATTCACACAGACTCAAAACATTTAGTTTTATCAACTTGGGTCTATGTCAAAAATTGGAATTAAAGTCCTACTCTTATTTTTGCCCAGCAGGAGTCCTCTAATATTCAGGGAAAGGCCTAATGAAGGTTTCCTCAAACTACTTTTTAATCATTTGGATTAGAATAAAAAAATGTTTTTAATCACAGACATATCTGCTAAAGCTTTTCTTCTGGTAACTAATTGCTTTGATAATATAAAGTAGTAATCAAAGTGGAGGCTTAATGGATTTTAAACATGTGGTTTCTGAACTATATATTTTATAGAAAATACATATTTAATGCATTAAGCAGTGTTTTAAACTTATACCTGTGAAGTGCTTAATTTTTAAAATTGATCAGTGGGCAACCTCAGCATTTCCTGGAAGTAGCAGGTCTTTAATCCTAACAGGAAGTATAAAGAAATGAATATGAGTTTGATTTGGTGTTGGAATCTGATATAAAATCAAATTTCTTCCTGTGTTGCAAGCAATTCTATTTAATCCTTTCTACATTTTATGATTATAGAAAAAAAACAACGGCTTATAACTATGAATTATTTTGTCAAACTGGAATATCTTTGATTAGGGTAGTTAAGTTTTCAGCCATTTGGTATGATAGACACAATGTTTAAGCTTCCCCTGATTTTCAATTTTGAGGTTTAGAAATAAAGTTTTACCAGGTTTGGTTATTTCTCCCCTAAGTTCAAGTTACACCTGTACAATAGCTTCTGATTTGTTTTTGTAATTTCACTAGGATAGGTTTCTTCGTGGACTATAGAATACAGCTTGTCTTTTTAAATGTGTGATTCTTATGAATTTAAAATAAAAATATTAAACTGCTTTAAATTGATTCATAAAAAAATAATTCTGGGTGTTTTAACTGAATGTTTTACTTTTTTATAAGAAAAACATTTTAAAGATTTTGGGCTAAGAAACTTTTATTTTAGTAATAAAATAGAGAATGCTATAGTGAATATAATTAGAAATATATACTGTATCATTAATTTCATTGAATAAAAATGAGGGAAAAACATTTCCGAAAAGAAAATGTCTTTGGATTGACACTATTTCCAGGCAATCATTGATTTTAAATGGGCGTAAATCTATAGCAAAACCAGTGTTGCTTAATTTGTAGAGCTCCCAGCAAGACTTAAAGTATATTTCTGGGTGTATGCTTTCTGTACTTGGTGTAGCATTAGCACATATGTCTTCTTCTTGAAGCTAGTGCAAGTTTTAAAAGTTTCTTTTTTCTTCAAATATCTACAAACATGTTTCTTTAGGAATTTTAGACTTGCTATTTTTGATATGCTAGCTTATGCTTTGCTATTAGGGACAGTTGGTTCCGTCTCTAAATGTCCCGTCTTCATTTTTATACTGAATCTCTTCATTTCAGGTGCATAACAATGAGGCATTAAAATCACATGTGTAGTTTACTATTGCTTTATTGTTTTGCTACAAACCATTAAACAGTGTATGTGGCCTTTGCCCCACCTGACCCCTCATCTGTTTGAGAAAGCAGTTAACCACCCAGGATTTGCAAAGAAAACAATAAGAACAGTGTTTGGCAGTTTGCTGGGTCTGCCTGGAATTTGTACACATTCCTATCTCCCAGTCGTTGATTTTATGACTCTAGTAACTGTAAACAACAGTGAGCATAAAACAGACCTTTTAATTAAATGTGTTGGAATTAAAAAATATACAAGACAGTGGTGAGGTTATTATTTTTTTGATTGACTGTACTTTTGTAGGTTCACAGCAGAAAGGAGGGGAAGTTACAGAGATTTCCCCTGTATCCCCTGTCTATCAGATGCACAGCCTCCCCCATTATCAACATCTCCCACCAGAGTGGCACAATTTTTTAACTGATGAACCTACATTGACATGTCATAATCAGCCAAAGATCATAGTTTATATTCTATAGTTCACTCTTGGTGTGTACATTCTCTGGGTTTGGACAAATGTATAGTGACATGTATCCATTATTATGATACCATACAGGGTATTTTCACTGCCCTAAAAATCTGTGCTCTGCCTACTCATCCCCTCTTCCACCGCCACTCCTGGGCCGCCAACCCCTAGATCCCTAGCAACCACTGATCTTTTTATTCTTTTTATTTATATATATATATATATATATTTTGCGGTACACGGGCCTCTCAATGTTGTGGCCTCTCCCGTTGCGGAGCACAGGCTCCGGACGCGCAGGCTCAGCAGCCATGGCTCACGGGCCCAGCCGCTCCGTGGCATGTGGGATCTTCCCGGACCAGGGCACGAACCCGCGTCCCCTGCGTCGGCAGGCGGACTCTCAACCACTTGCGCCACCAGGGAAGCCCGCAACCACTGATCTTTTACTGTTTCCATAGTTTTGCCATAGGTGATTTTTTGGCTTGTTATTCTTGACAGACTACGTGTATGCTTAAAAATAAGAAAAAGTCAGAACGCACTGTACATAGGCTTACGAATGGCTATGCAACAGAAACATGGTACTGAGCTGGTTGTATGGTCTCCTGCTAACGCTGTCAGCCTTTACGCTTTCACAGAGAAGTCAAATGACTATTGACACAAGTAATAGTTTTCAAGTAACAGTACTCTGTTCATGTCATCCAGCTATATTAATAATCTCCTATAATTGAATTCATGTTTTGTATATATTTGTGTCCTGAGCTCTTTGTAGATGGATATGTGTTACTTATATATTTCTTTTTTTAACTACCTCTGATTTTGTTGTAGCAGTATAATAAAACCAAAGTTATGTTTTATTTGTCTGTTTTCATCTGACTCTCCATTCATTCATTTATCCAATTATCTTATGTACTTTCACTGCTATATCACTATTGCCCAGAAGTGTGCTTGGCAGATGGCCAAACTCAGTAAATATTTGATGAGTGAGTCAAAGAATCTACTTAAATGGTGGGTTATTTTGTGTTTTCATTTATCTGCTGGCAGATAGGATTGATTCTGATCTTATAATCTAAAAGCTACTGTTACATTAGCTAATACGTTACTTAGTTTTAGGAATTTTTCTTAGCCTATTTTCAGTGAGCCTAGTATTGGAGTATAGTTTAGTCTTGGATTTGTCCTAAAATGATTTTTTAAATTGTTACATGAAAGCATTTGCATCAATAGTTACTAACTTCTTTAAAGAAAATAAAACGAAATAAATAACCACAAATAATAATAATTTAATATTTGGAAATATTGGCAATGAATAATGTCTACTAATGCTGTTCTTACCTTTAAAGTACTTTAAACTAATGGGTTATTGTTGGTGGCCCAAAGAGTACAATCTAAGTCATAGACTGTTACTTTTCACTAAGAACAGCTAGTGCGCATTTACCCCGTACAAAGCATGTGGGGCAAAACAAAAGAAATGGAGATTATGACTCCTTCATGAAACTTCGGAGTATAGTCGGATAGGGTACACCGTGAAACTGATGCAAAGTTTATATTATGAAAACACAAAGTTTGCCCTAATGTGATCTCTGGTGAATGAATGATTACTTGAACAATTTACCACCAAAATAAACTGCAAGACAAATGCACATACTGATCCTCAGAGAAACAAGTGTTTCTAAAGCGTATGAGACAGGGATTGGGCAGGACATAAAGCTGAGGTGGGGAGAATAAAATTAGTAATTTAGCTTAGTCTTTTATAGTTTTCATGTTAAGGTAAGGTCGTTTAAATAAATTTTCTTTTTTAGGGTTCTTAAGAATTTAACAAAAACACCATTTTAGATGGAAATTTTAATAATTTTTGTAGAAGGGACGGAAAATTAAATTTTTTCTTTTTAAATTTGTATGAAAAATCCTTTTCCTATTGGTTTTAGAAGACTCAGTAGAAGAAAAATGTTAGTACAGAAACCTAAATAGCCAAACTGGTCAAACAGACCAAAGGATCAATAATCTCTTTTGGGAAAAGTTTTATAAACAGAGATTCCTTCCTGGGGACTTGTTTTCTGATTTTACTACATAAAGCAGTGGCATATTTATTATATCCACAGTGAAAGTATAATGAACAAGTACTGACTGAGATGTTTTGAGATTCGCATTCCAGTTCAAGTAGTTGTGTGATGTCAGGCAAGTGTCCTTGGCCCTTTTACTTATCTATAAATTCATGGAGTTGTACCACATGATCTCCAAAATCCTTTCCAGATCGATATTGATTTATTATAGTCTAACTCAGAAGCAGTTATTCCGAATAATCTTTGAATTAACAGCATAATCCTGAGAAAAAAAATCCTGCGAATTTTTTTTAAACAAATACGATTTTTTGTCTTTGTTGTAAATTTTATTATGCTTTGTGCAATCTATTTATCTATCTATACTTTGTTTTCCCTTAATTTTATGTGTTTCTCTGAACACTGTTATTTCATAAATAAAACTATATATTGAACTATTAAAAATGCTTACTGAACATATGTCAGATCCTCAGGATTCTTTATAAGATTATGTTGCAAGTTAGCACAATAATTGAATTACTGATAATGGAAAATATTTTACCCTTCATAATTTTTTAATGAAAAGTAGAATCTTTAGGACAAAAAGTGACTAATCTTTCTGTAAAATTTGATCTGGTGAAATTTATTTCAGTGAAATTTAGATGTATCAATAGAAATTTACTTAGAAAAGGTAAAGCTTCTCTTTGTATAATGGTATTCTATTAGATACATGTATGATGGACTGTTCTAAGTATTAATTAACTTAAATGTTTAGTTCGGTATTTGTTTTAACCAAAGTAATTCATCGTTGTAGTTAGTGAGTAAGCTTAAAAGAATCTAGATTTGTGTCTCTGAGTCGCTCAAAAAGTAGCTTAGTAATTCATATGGTTCCACTTGTAGGTTTGTAATGAACATGAGCTGCTTCAAAATAGGGTTTTAAAAAATTTTTTGGGAAGATGACTGAATGTTTTACACAAATCCATATTTAGTTTCTTTACTTCTGGTAAATTAAGATGTAGTTTCTAAACAATTCTGTATTCTTGATTTATATTTAAACAGTTTTGAGGTTTTTTTTTTTCTGCATCTCTTTTTTGGAAATTTCTACCCATTAATTTTTAACTTAAAAACACCCTGGTATAACATGTGCTATTTCCTGTGGCATATCTTTTTTTTTTTGAGTTGCTTTTTAGCCAGCTATTTGGCAAAACTTAGTGAGGGGTTTAAGGCTTATCACATCTTTATGACCTTTAAAAAGAATATCCGCTTGCTGATAACAGATAGGGATCTCAGACTTTCTATCTCTGCCTTCTGTGAGATGTTTTAATGAGTCAGTTCATTAGACCATATGAATAAAGTATCAAGTTCTACTTTGAAGTGGAGTTGGTGGATATTTGAGAATATAGGTAGCTTCCCTTGGAGGACTGTGTTCATTGTCCTAAAATTTCATTTGTGCAGTAAACATGGTTATGTTTGTTGAAACCTTTCTAGGTACAAGGTGTCTGTCTACCTGAGCGTATAGAGAAGCTAATTTATTTATTCATTGACTCAACACATGCTGTAGAGAATGCCACGTTAAAGTGAGAATTCAAAATCTCTTCGAATTTCTAAGTTTTTAAAATCAGAAATTTCATTCATATTGTTCTTCATTTAGCAAACATTTATCCTATTGTGTCCCTGCTATGTGCAGATCATAGGAATAGGTACTATAGGAACATAGTGGTTGACATGACCTGCTTCCTATCCTTCATAATCGTTTTTTTCTTTCTTTTTTTCCCCTCTCTCTCCCTCCTTTCCTCCCTCTGTTTTATTCTTTTCTTCTTCTTTTTTTTTTTTTTAAAGACTCACAGCAGAGGAGACAGATACGTGAATATAATTCAAGGGAAGAAAAATTATAAATGCTGTACTGTTTATACTAGCAAAGGGGTATGGGGCTTTAGAGTGTAGAGTGATTAAGTACAGCTTTGGGCACTGGAGATAGCTTCACTAAGGGATGAGTGGGATTTTTCAGCACCCATGTGAGGGAAGGGTCTTGCAGACTGAAGTTTGTGTAAAGATAAGGGGTTTTGAATGTACCTGGTACTCCAGGGAATTCTAAGTAATAATATAAAAAATTCAGTCAAATATTTTAAGAAGAGATGTAATGAAAAATGTGGCTAGGATTGTCCATTCAGGCTAGAGAGAATGAATGTCATGCTCAGAAATGTGGACTTTATAAAAATCATAAGGTTGGGGCTTCCCTGGTGGTGCAGTGGTTGAGAGTCCGCCTGCCGATGCAGGGGACGTGGGTTCGTGCCCCGGTCCGGGAAGATCCCACATGCCGCAGAGCGGCTGGGCCCGTGAGCCATGGCCACTGAGCCTGCGCGTCTGGAGCCTGTACTCCTCAACGGGAGAGGCCACAACAGTGAGAGGCCCGCATACCGCAAAAAATAAATAAAAATCATAAGGTTGACATTTATTCCAGGAGGTGAATGAAGTGATCTGACCTGTGCTTTAGAAAGATAATCATGGGGAAAGTATGCAAATGTACCAGAGGGGGTAGATTGGAGGCAGGGGAACCAGTGGGTACATGACTGTCGTTTGGATGAGAGTTGAGATGTCTGACCTCTGAAGAACCATTGTGGTGGTGGATATGGAAGTTACGGTGTGGTGAGGACGCCCAGCTGACGAATATAGTGGTGGTGATTTTTTTAGGTATTGGAAGTGAAAGGGTATTAGAGATGAAACGCTCTCTCACTATGGAGTGAGGATAGAGGAACAGCTGTTCTATAGTAGAGGAATATCTAAGTGGATTCAAAGACTCTTAGATGAAAACTAAAGAAAAATGGAAACAAAGCAATAGATATAACAAAAGGTGGGAGCAGATGAGTTCAAAGGACAGCACTGTCCAATAGAAATATAATGCAAGGCATGTGTAATTTTAAGTTATCTAGTAGCTATATTTAAAAAAGTAAAAGGAAGATAAAGTTAATTTAAAAAATACAGTTGGCTTAACCTAAAATATTATCATTTCAACATGTAATCAATATAACAGATTCTTAATATTTTACATTCTTTTTTTCATACGAATTCTTGGAAATCCAGTGTGTACATATTTGCACTCACAGCAGATCCCAATTTAGACTAACCACACCTGAAGTGCTGAATAGCGTGTGTGCCTAGTTGACTGTCCCCATAGGATAGAGAAAGTTTAGGAAACCCTTTTTTTTTTTTTTAAGTCATCTGCAATTTATACATATTAACAATATTGGAGGCAGGGACTTAAAGTGTGCGACCAGAGTGCTATGTGAGAACTGCTCGTTTCTAATTAATAATTAATATAATGGAGTAAAGTTTAACTTAAGAGAAAAAACAGTGGTTCTTGGATGAAGGGAAGAAACTTCCAGCATTAACCTAAAAAGTGCTCCTGTAATTGAATATCTTGCTAGTTCCAGTAACTATTCCTGGGTTCAAATATTTTAAAGCCAACAATGCTTTTTTTTTGTGGGGGAGGTTGTTTCCAGTTTTTGCTTTTTTTTTTTTCTAACATCTTTATTGGAGTATAATTGCTTTACAATTGTGTGTTAGTTTCTGCTTTATAACAAAGTGAATCAGCTATACATATGTCCCCATATCTCCTCCCTCTTGGGTCTCCCTCCCACCCTCCCTATCCCACCCCTCTAGGTGGTCACAAAGCACCAGCTGATCTCCCTGTGCTATGTGGCTGCTTCCCACTAGCTAGCTATTTTACATGTGGTTGTGTATATATGTCCATGCCACTCTCTCACTTCATCCCAGCTTACCCTTCCCCCTCCCTGTGTCCTCAAGTCCATTCTCTACATCTGCATCTTTGTTCCTCTCCTGCCCCTAGGTTCTTCAGAACCTTTTTTTTTCTTTTTTTAGATTCCATATATATGTGTTAGCATACGGTATTTATTTTTCTCTTTCTGACTTACTTCACTCTGTATGACAGACTCTAGGTCCATCTACCTCATGACAAATAACTCAATTTCGTTTCTTTATATGGCTGAATAATATTCCACCGTATATATGTGCCACATCTTCTTTATCCATTCATCTTTTGATGGACACTTACGTTGCTTCCATGTTCTGGCTATCGTAAATAGTGCTGCAATGAACATTGGGGTGCATGACTCTTTGAATTATGGTTTTCTCAGGGTATATGCCCAGTAGTGGGATCAGCAATATGTTTTTCAGGGGAAAATGTAACTTTAATAAAAAGTATAATGAGAAAATAAGTGGCCACTTCGAGGGGTATAACATCATAAATTTAAGTTTATTCCATTATCTTTAAGAATATATACCCAACTTAATACTAACTTTGTCGTATAAATCAACTTCCGGATTATTTTAATTTTATTTTCCACCGAGAATCCACTGCTCCCCACCCCCAACCCACTGGAATGAGAGAACAAGTAATAAAAAGTAGCACTTGAAAGAATTCTAGGACTCAGCTGAGGAGGGCACAGCTGAGCCACAAGTCCACTGTGGGCCACTTGACCTTCCACTCCAGAAAGATAGAAGGTGTGAACAGAGTGCTTTGAGGTGGGCTCCTTTATTCCGAGCTTTGAGAAGCTTGAGGAGGTGGTTCACTGCATGAAAATAAACTCTGAATGTCTTTATGGTACCTTGGAACTTTGAAAGTAGCTGTATTTAACAACAAATAGCAGTTAGCGGGGAGAGTCAAGAGACATACGTACTGCCATACAGAGGTATCGCAGTGGGGGCTTGAAAAATAAATCTCAGGCCTCAAATTTTCTCTCCTCAAATGCTGAGCCTAAAGGAATAAATAGAGGTTCCATAATTATTCTACAAATTGTGTATTCTAAATCTCTTGGGTAATTATCACAACTAAAACTTACACATTGCAATAATCACAACTAGCAAATTACCTGGAATTGCTTGCTCAGTGAGTATCTTCAGTAACCGAAATTTGTACATCAAATGACTATGCGTGAGTGCTACTTATAATGGAGGGCTTGCTAGCATTGGCTGATGTGAAGACTTGCTGATTTCTCTAATTTAATTTTCATCAGCACTACAGGTTTAAATGTAACCTGCCTGAGTATCTAAGCCAATGAATTGTCTTGTTTTTAGAATAAAGCAGTTAAATTGGTGACATCAAATACTATATTAAAATATATGCATATACATTTATAAATTCCAAGAAAATATTAACTTCTTCATTCATCTGTTAATACTTGCTACCTTCATTAATTTTTTTCCATTATTAAACGCAAACTTTAGTGTCTTCTAAATGTTTTAGGAAGCAAGTGATTTAATAGTAAAATCCACTGATACTATAAAACGTCTGAGCTACTTCAGCTGGGCCAAATGCGTCCTGGAGTGTGATTGAAGGTATGTCTACATGGAGACAGCTAACCATCTCCCTCTTGCCTCTCTCTGACCTTCCCTCCCAAAACAGAAGGACAGGGGAATGATTTTTATTGGTAGACTGTTGGGATTTGAACATTTTTTTCATCTTTTAGTCCTGGCTGTGAGCCTCTTGGAAATTCTGTGGGACCTACACTGGTGACAGACATTAACATTAAAATCTGGGACTTTAATTTGGTATTTTGGCACCTGAACATAATAAAACTTTTTAACTTTTTAGTTGACAGCTCTGAAGAGCACTGGTTCCTAACCTCTTTTGGCTCACAGACACCTTTAAAACTCTAGTAGAGACCTGTGGATTCTTTTTTTTTCCCCCCAAAGCTGGATATAAGCTCATGAACAATTTTGCATAAGGCCAAGGAGGAATTAGTGAGACTAAGAAGCAAACTGAGAACTGTTTCAGCTGGAGAGGACTGGATGTGAGAAGGAAACAGAACCATTTAGATGACTGCAAATCGTGTGCGTGCGTGTGTGTGTGTGTGTCTGTGTGTGTGTGGGTTGTGGTGAAGAATGAGGCTAGAGTCAGGGGCCAAACAATGACAAGCAGGAATCTGACATCCAGTCTGATGTGGGCGTCTGTGGGTGTGGGAGTTTCTCCTTGAGGTGTTGTATCACATTAGTGGCTTGCTTACAGGATTATCTTGAAAATTCTTAATATGATTCAGCTAGTTATTTTTGGCAAATTGCTTTTTTTATCATCTCTGATTCAGATATGTATGTTTCCCTTTATATACTTGAAGAAAACTGTTTCTATTCCCTCTTACAACCCAGGCAACCTCCTCATCTTATTCCAGACATCCCTGGCATCTTTCAGGATTCTGTTCTCGGTTACAGCTTTAAGGTGTCTTGCTGACAGAGGTGGAGTCCTGAGCTTGTTGTCATTCTGAAACATGTTTTTGAGTAAATGCTATTTTTAATTCTTACCTTTAGGAGTTTTAACAAGTTGTTGTTGTCATTAGCACTAGGTTAACTTAGAGTTGTGTCTAGCTATTCCCAAACAACAACACACTGCAAAGGCACCTTCAAGACGAGCAGTGGGCCAGGCCCAGCCTGTCTTAGGAAGTCCCCTGGCTGTTCACCGTACTACATGGGGTAGAGGAAGAAGACCATTTCATGTAAATGAACTAAGTGATGTGGTTAAGCACAACACAGTTCTTTATAAAATGAAAATTAGAATTGTTCAGACCTGTCTTAATGTTTAATAAGTACTTAAAAGGCTAACTGACTAATTTGACTAGCCATTTGTTAAAGGATTACTCATTTTTAACCTTTGAGTTCATTATCCTTTAAGTAGCTAAACATATTTTAAATGTCTGTAATACACTGAAGTATTAAAAATATGATATGCTTTCTCATTAAAAATAACTTTTTCCCCTTTTATAAATATGGTATTTAATACAGTGATTGAATATCATTTAGTCTCCTGTACCTGGGCTTTGCAAGCTATTAAAGTTACAGACTTTTTATGCGTTAATACTGGCTGCTGCTTCTTCTTATGTTATTTGCCTGGGTGTTTTAAAGATTACTTTTATTAATAACCCAATATTTCAGTGCCAAAGAGAGGGTAATCCTCTCTAAAATTTAGCTTTTAACCTGCTCAAGTCATGAGTGATTAAAACAATTTTTTTTTCATGAAAACTCATTAGTCACACATTCAGGAAGTCTAAATGTTTTAAATCTCTTCCCAGGATTTTTTTTAACATGTTGAGGTAGCATTCTCTCTCTCTCTCTCTCGTTGAATAAGCCAAATGGGTCAACGTTATTTTCTCATAAAGTATGCATTTGACTGTCTTTCACAAGTTGTTTTTGTATATATTTACTAAATTTGATTTGTGCAGTAGTTTTCTAAAGCCCAAATTATTTCTAAAGCCAAATTACTTGCTCTTTTTGTTTCTAGGCCAATATGCTATAATTGTAATTTCCCAGTAAGTCAGATCGCATCAGGGATTTCTTTCAGAATGACCAGTAGATGTCCAAAGGATATTACTTGGCTCATAGTTTCAGATTGGGGTTAGTGGTTTTATGTATATTTTCTTTTCCTAGAAGTTTTACGTAATTCGAGGTTTTTATCCACACACCTGTTATCATCAGATGAGAGCTTGCCATTTAAAGAATTCTAGAGCTAATTTTTCTGTAAATTAAAAGTGTGAGTCTTGACAGTGAATCCCAACCACTGTGATCCATCAGAATCATTTGCAGAGCTTTAAAAGCGGCACCAGTGCCTGATATTCTCTGAGGCTCTGATTGGCTTGGCCTGGAGTGGGCCCTGGCAGAGGCAGGCTTTACGAGCTTCTCAGGTGATTCTGATGTGCAGCTCACCTTGGGAACCACTGCGTGTTAGAAGGCACCTCGAGAGCCTCCTACTCAGTGGTTTTCAGCCTTGGCTGCACATCGATGTCACTTGGGGAGCCCTAAGCAACTCTGATATACGGGTCCCACCCCCAGAAGTTTTGATTTGTCCTAGGATATTGCCTGGGGCATGGGCTTTTATAAAACAGCCAGGTGATTGTAACACAAAGGCACAATGCAAACCGTTGGTCACCAACTCCTTTTTTCGTTTTTTTCAGATGAGGAATCTGAGGCTCATACCAAAGTGATTAAGTAACTTGTCCAAGATCCACAGGACAGAACCAGAATTCTGATCTTTGGACTTGGAGTCAAATGTTTTTTCCAGGACATCCCATATTTTTATGGAAGTGTAGTTTTTGGTATGTCAGAAGTACCCACAAAATTATGTTCCTTGGCTAATTAGTCCAGAAAATGACAAATATTTTCTCTATTTTAACACTGGAAATGTGGAAGTTCATAGCCAAGCTTCAGTCATTACCTCAGTTATGCCATAAGAGAAATGAAGAGCTAAGAATTAGACACATTCATGTATCCTAGAACTTGTGCACATTATCTGGAAGGAAATTAGGCAAAGAGATAATCCAACAGAAAATGCTTTAGGCCAGGTTAACCCCATGTCATTATTGCTGTAGCAGGAGGTATAGATAATTGTGTTTATAACATGAGTCATTCTTTAAGAGAAGGTTGTGCAGGCCTGTATGGTTGGAGTTACAACTACAATATACATTACGAAGGGTACTTTGTTAGTAATGTTAATAGCAAAGGTAAAGATTAGAGCAGTGGTTTAGAAATATAATTTTCAGAACGTCACAGAAGGGAAAAAGAAATATTGGCAAAATATAGGCTAACTGTATAGTCTCATATATTTGAGAAACACATGTGTATTTGGTACTCTTAGGGCAGAGGGAGGGTGTTAAGGTGGCTGTTACTCTTTGGCCCACATCTAGTTACCTGCCAAACACACAAACAAGCCTTTCACTGG
Organism: Globicephala melas; assembly: GCF_963455315.2. Taxonomy (NCBI): domain Eukaryota; kingdom Metazoa; phylum Chordata; class Mammalia; order Artiodactyla; family Delphinidae; genus Globicephala; species Globicephala melas. Next base: position 52,601,368 of record NC_083317.1, on the reverse strand, counting down.
GTGCACCTGTAGCCCCCATGACACCTGTACCTTCCTTTACTTATTACACTTGTTGTCTTTCTGTAGTCTGTAGCCTAGCACCTCCATGATCATAGGGTGTGTTTAAGAAGTATTTGTTAAATGAATGTTGGAGACTGTAAATTCTTAGGGTGGTGTTTTGCAAAATGTGATCTGCAGACATGCAGAATTAGCATCAGCTCTTGGGAAGCCTGCTGGAAAGGCAGATTTTCAGTCTCTACCACAGAGTTACTGAATCAGAGACTCTGGAAGTGGAGTTCAGTCATCAGTGATTTAAGAAGCCTCCAGATTTTCTGAAGTTCCCCGTTATGTGGTGAGGATTACCAAACCTTTTTGTATTCTTGGAAGGACCTAGAATAAAGAATAAGATGGTAGCATTTGTAAAGCAATCATAGATGCCAGGTACTATGTTAGATGCTTTATAGATATTATTAGGGTGTTCAGTACTTAGTAGCTCTATCGGTTTGCTTTTTGCTGCGTAGAGAATCTAGTGGCTTAAGAGAATGATTATTATTTCTCATGACTCTTAGGCTTGGCTGGATGACTCCTGTGGTCTGGGCTACTTGGCTGAGGCTAGATGGCCTAGGATGGCCTCCCTTTGTGTGTCTGGGGCCTCAGCTGGATGGCTGGAGCTTCTTTTCATGTGTCTTTCATCCTCAAGGAGGATAGCCTGGGCATGATCACATGATTGCATAATGGTTCCCAGCATCAACAGAAGGGACCCACCAATTCACAGGAGCTTACAGCCCTGTTGCATTTACTAATGTCTCATTGGCCTAAGCAAGTCACATGACCAAGCCTTGTTAAAGGGGTGGAGGAGGGCTTCCCTGGTGGTGCAGTGGTTGAGAGTCCGTCTGCCGATGCAGGGGACACGGGTTTCTGCCCCGGTCCGGGAAGATCCTACATGCCGCGGAGCGGCTGGGCCCGTGAACCATGGCCGCAGAGCCTGCGCGTCCGGAGCCTGTGCTCCGCAACGGGAGAGGCCACGGCAGTGAGAGGCCCGCGTACCGCAAAAAAAAACCCAAAACAACAACAACAAAAAAAGGGGGTGGAGGAAAAGATTTCCCCTCTTGTGGAAGGAGTGGTCGCATCACAAAGGTACATGCATATCGGAATGAGGAATTTGTAGCTGCTTTGTAATTCAGTAAATATTTAGTTAGTAATGTTATTACTAACATTCTTATTTATTACTAATGTTCTTATTTATATTAATGGTCTTATTAATGGTCTTATCTTAATGGATTATTAATGGTCTAAAGGTACAAGATAGATATACTTTGAAAGCAAAAAGGACATTTTAGAAGAATTTGTGATTATTTGTTAGCATCTTGCTCTTTTTATAATGGAGAACTGTTTTATTCCTGCCTTCTACAGAAATAAGGTCTTGTGGACATCATTTTAAAAACTTGTGGATCTGTAAGAACAATGGGTACAATAAATGTCAGGTTCATATTTTGAAATATTTCAATATAGCATACTTCTTTTCTTTTAAAAATATGATTATATGGATGTGCATTTTGGAGTCTTGGTGAGGATCTTCCTTGGAGTAGGTTTATCAGTTATAACAATAGCCTTAAGACTATATGCACCTGATTCCAAGTTGGTTGAGGGGAGGGGTGATTGGTGTAGACACCAATTCAAGGTATGTAGTAAAGTCTCAGTTGCTAAGAGAACGTTTTTTCATGTGGTGCCACCTCAGACGTCAGAACTGAACGTTTGAAAGTATATTTGATTCTTGTTTGGATTATAGGGTGAATACATACTCATTATAGAAAATTTGGTAATGTGAGTATAAACAAAACAAAATAAAATCATGTGTATGTAATCTTACGACCCAGAGATAACAGAACACAAATGTTATTTGTGATCAAACGCTGAAATGCCTTTTATTTTTTTGATTATTCAAGTGTTTTAATTGTGGATGAGACTAGTCTGTATAAGATACTAAAGCTTCATGATGCAACTATTGCCTCATCTATTTAACAAATGGGTACCAATATACCTATTTTACGTAGCTAATAAAAATGGAAAGACCGTCAAGAGTTAGCTTTTTCATGCTTAAATGTTCTCTTTGATAACTTCTACATTAAATCCTTGTTTGTTTTTCCCTACCCTTTATTGTGTTTATTTTGTCAATTCCTTTTTGGTGTTTTTCCTATTTTTTCAATGTCTCAGTTGCAGGGACTGTTTTCTTTCTTTGTTCTTGCTCATTGTCATGTGTTCTCTCTCCCACTGTTGTTCTTCTTTCCTACTTTTCCATCTTTATTACTCTGGTCATTTTTATACATTTCATTTTTCCATCTAGTCATGTTGTTTATTAGACCTTGACAGACTAGCAACAAATAATCACCCTGGAGTTCTCATTTTATCTTTTACTATATATATATATATATATATATATATATATATATAAAAATCTTACACACACACGTATATATATATATATATATTTGTTTTTTAAAGGAAGTGGGTGCTTCCTTGCTGCTTAGCCCTACCACTATGTGGTACTCTTTTGAGGAGTCCAGCTTAATCAATTTTTGGCTTTCTTGTGATGCCCTACCATCCCCCAAACAAAACGAAATCAAACCATAAATGCCTCCTTAAATTCCTGACCTCCGTACATACACACATTCACTAACAGTTAGGAAGTTTTGACATCTAGGCTGCAACTTTTCATTTGAAACCTTGTATGTTTGCATAAACTCATGTCACTCAAAATAAGCAGTACAGGGTGGGGGCGGGGATGGGAGGAAGGGTAGTTCTTGGGTTAAAAGGGGAAGTTTCCTTCCTTAGCCCTAATCTCAATCTCTAACATTTGGTTCTGACTACAGATGGGGGTAAAAAAAAAGAGACTTAAATCCCCATTCAGCCTGCTCTTAACCCCCAAGCAGTTTGACTTGTGATAACATTTCTATTTTTATTGTGATCTGTAGGGTCAGATGTTTTGGTTAATGACTTGTAATGGGAGATCTGAAGGTTTTGCCTAACACCTTATTTCTCTGAGTGTTTATAATGTAACATGCCAACATTTCAGATCTCTGGATAGGGTTAAATTTAATCATCCTTTAGTGAAACTTTGAAGGAAAGAAATTATTGTTGAACTCCATGTGCTTCTGTCTTGTTTTACAGACAACAAAAACCAGACATGTTTAATTCATCTGAAGGCATTTTATTTTTATTTTTTAATGTATCTTAACTTTTGAATAGGTAACACATTCACATGAATAGATTTCAAACAGTGCTATGGAATATCTGTGTATTTTGAAAACTCCACTTTTTAAAAAATTTTAAGTAGCACTTTACATCTCTTTGTTTGATATAACTAGTTTAAATTCGCATTTTTGAGAAGGAAATGTTTTATAATTTCCTGAGATTACTCTGGAGGTTAGCTTGTATCTTACAAAAACTGAATGTGTGCCTGCTTCTGATAATGGTGTCACCTTAAAATTTGGAACGACCAAAATGAGGTGGTCTGGATCTGCTTTTGAGCGGGCACCTGAGCACAGCTCCACAATTAGCCCTTGCTGCACTTTTCCCATTGCAGTGGGTACAACCGGGGAACTGCCTTGCTCGAGCTTCAATAGCTTGATGAAAAGGAAAAGGCTTCCACTCTGCATTATTTTTTCGGCTTCAGTGTACAGCGTTAGGGGATACCTGAGGAAGGATTCATACCAAGAAAATCCAGTTGTCCTGATATCTGAATTTATAAATTAGAAACTTAAATTAGGCCTAAGTTTACCTATAGTGTTTTGCCTATTTATATTAGAAATTCAAAAGCATTTTATGGGAAAACTGAATTTTTATTGAAATCTTGAGTTTATTATGTGAAATTGGTGGTTGGGTTTTCCAATGGAAGGAAGATTTGTCATAAACAAATAGACAAAAGTATTATGATACCCCCAATAGCAGGTTGAAAAAATGGTGAGACAGCTTTCTTTCTGATATTAGCCTCAGTTTATGGACTCTGGCAGTTCCACATTTAGCTTTAGGGGTGTTGAAAGGTAACCTGAGGCATACTAAAATTTTTGAGAGTTGATTTGAGCAAAATCAATCTGAATCTGGCAGCATCCAATCTAGCAGAAAGAAAGGAGCTCCAGGGAGCTGTTCAGAAGGAAGGACTTCTACAGGCAGATGGGAGCAGGAACAAGGAAGTTATACTAGGCAAAAAAAGTGGGTTGGTTATTGCAAGGTTACTTTCCTTTAAGGGATGGCAGGGGTCTACCAGGCAGAGGACCTAACTAATGCTGATCAGGTGATTCCTGATTGACTGGTTTAAGATTCCATTCCTGGGAGAGCCAAAAAGTGTAATTGTCTCAGTTTGATAACCTGGAATTTACGATAAGTGACTCCACTTTGGGCCTGTTGTCTTGTTTTTAACAGGGGGTAAGCTTGGACTGGAAAGTAGCCAGTGGGGAGGTTATAAACTTACATTTCAGGGAGTGAATGTAAAGAAAAGAGCAGAAGTCTCTTTCTCCTTTACCCAGAGAACGGGGGTGGGGGGGATATATAGATATATATATTTTACATACACAACACATATCTATTGACATATTTATGGATAGCTATATCCCTTAGTTGGTAATATATCCCTGTATAATCTAAATAAGTAAATATTAAGAAGTGAAATCTTATGGTAGATACTTTTGGGTCTGGTTGCTTTGGCTCAACATTATGAGTGAGAGTCGTCCTTATTACTACATGTCGCTGCAGTTTGTTCATTTTCATTACTGCTTAGTGTTCCATTTTACGACTGTTTCACACTTTATCCATTCTGCTATTAATGGTCATTTGAGTAGTTTTGGCTTTAGTGTAATGCTGTGAAGGTTCTAGAACATGTCTTTTGGTGTACCATATGCATGTATTTCTGATGGATACACATACCAAAGAGTGAAATTGCAGAATCATAGGGTATGCATGAATTCTGTCTTAGTAGAATATATGTGTATTTTTTTTTTTTTTGCGGTACGTGGGCCTGTCACTGTTGTGGCCTCTCCCATTGCGGAGCACAGGCTCCGGATGCGCAGGCTCAGCGGCCATGGCTCACGGGCCCAGCTGCTCCGCGGCACGTGGGATCTTCCCGGACTGGGGCACGAACCCGTGTCCCCTGCATTGGCAGGCAGACTCTCAACCACTGCGCCACCAGGGAAGCCCTATGTGTATATTTTTAACATATTTTAATATATTTATGTGGTAGCTGTTATTAACTTTTTTGGTCATTTAAAAATGAGTTATGGCTGATTAATTGGTTAGTTCACAAGAAAGTATTGCCTATTTATATTGGGGGAAAATGTATGTGTGGTTTCATTTAGCTAGGAGTTTGAAGATTCAGTTCTAGCCCCTAATTGGTCTGTGACATTGGGCCTGTCACAGACTTTTCAAGTTGCAATTCCATTTCTATAAATCAGAAGGTAGAAATAATTATATAATTTCTAAGGTACCTTCATCTCTACATATCTGTGATTATTTTGAAATGTCCTAAAAGACTGTTATATAGGTGTGCTTTTGTGATAGCTGCTAACTCAGGCAGAAAAAAACAAACTACCCAGTAAGGTTAATGTCTGATTATATCATTTTCACAACACTTAAGTAGTATTGGGATATGCAGAAATCTATTTGGGTTTTTTAGTAAGCAGGGATGACTTTTAGTAATAGTCTTAATTCAGCAGTCCCCAACCTTTTTGGATCAGGGACCGGTTTTGTGGAAGACAGTTTTTCCATGGACCAGGGTGGGGGAGATGGCTTCAGGATGATTCAAGTGCATTACATTTATTGTGCACTTTATTTCTATTATCATTACATTGTAATATGTAATAAACTAATTATACAACTCACCATAATGCTGACAGGAGGCAGAGCTCAGGTGGTAATGCGAACAATGGGGAGTGGCTGTAAATACAGATGAAGCTTTGCTCGCTTGCCCACCACTCACCACCTGCTGTGCGGCCTGGCTCCTAAGAGGCCACAGACTGGTACCAGTCCATGGCCTGGGGGTTGGGGACGCCTGTCTGATTCACATAAGACCCATGTAAAGGAAGAAAAATCATTAGTTTAACATGGTAACAGTTATCACAAAGCTTAACAGAATAATTGAAATTAACTTACAGCACTAAATTTTACTCTAAATAATTTGATAACCTGGAATTTCATGTCCATAGAATCTTTGTATTTTATGTTAAACTTTCATTCAAATCAAATGAATTAAATGGGAATGGTTGTCTTCAGTCTTACTTTTAAGGTTGGCTTTGTGTATTTTAATAGTCCATTCATTTTCCTCATGGCCTTTTCCCATGTGTAATCTGTATTTGCGAGTCATTTCCAGAGTTGGAAAAAAAATCAGCTAATATTTTATAGGTGAATAATAACTACTTATTAGCAGTCCATATTCATTTTTATGAGAAGCTTCTTTTTCACTTTTTGTTTCATTTTTTTTTCAAAGCTTGTAGTGTGTCCCCAGCTCAGTTCTTCAGCTGTGATTAGAGCCATGTGGAGGTACAATGGGGTGAAACCTTTACACTCTTCATGATTGGACCGCTCCTGACAGGGTTCCTCAGACTTACCTGTGGAACTGGAAGGTATAGCAGGCATTTCAGTGAGTCTTTCAGGAAGTTAAATTTATCCAGTTTAAAGGAATACTCTTTTTGTTCTGAAATTATGCCCCTCTCGTTCTTGTGGTGTGAAAATATTTTTTAATGTCAAAAGGATGATAGATTTGGTGGTAATACCCTTTTGGTGAAATAAATAGGAATCCGAGGTTAGTTTCCCCTATTTTTGTTGTTGAGCGTTGTTAAACATTTCAGTTTAAACATTTCAAGAAAATTTATTCTTTTAAATAAAAGCATCTAGGAACCAGCCATTTATAGAACACCTTCCTCCATCAACCCTTTTATATTGAGAAGGCCAGCTTCTCTGTATCAGTTTTTCAGAGCCCCTTCGTTAACTTTATCCTTGATTTATTACTCCTCACTGGCCTCTCAAGGGTGCTGGGCACGCTAACGTGCTCTACTGAGAGTCTCTCTCTGCCTTTCACTTTCCTTTTCTCAGGTGCCAGAATGGAGCAGCATCACCCTTAGGCGTCCGCAGCTGCTCCTTTCAAATTCCGACACTCCTGGCCTTGTTCCAGCCTCTGGTGTTGCGTTCATCACTCCACCACAGGCTGTGCCAAGATATTTCTCTCCCTGATTAGAGGTTCTCATGATAACATTAGTTAGCCGGGCTTGATTGACGTTTTCCAGGGATATTTATGCTGGTGGGTAGGCAGGCAGGCCCTGATTGCTCTTTAATTATTAAGTTACAAGGAGATATATAGCAGTGGGAAAACTCAGTTCTAGGAGGAAATAGCACCTTAGTGGCATTTGGAGAAGATATTTTTTATTTCTCAGCTGGTGGGTCTTACTCCCCCCCACCCCCGCCCCGCTTGCTGTTCTTAAGGAGGTCGAACCAAACATAGCAGGTGAATTCCTTGCACTTAGGGATCTCAAAGTTTACTGGTAATAGAGGGAGATTATTGAAGGGAGAACTCCTCTTTCTCAGAGTAGGCATAGGTGAGCCACACTTAGGCTGAACCAGTGATGTGTGCGGTCGTCTTCTATTTCCTGTAGTAGGAGGAAGCAAGCCCACTCCCTGACCTCTGACAGTGTGTTAACCAATCAGAAGAATTTAGTTCTTCTCCCAGGGTAACGATGAGGGGGGTGAGCTGGGGTATGGTGATGAGGTTATTATCAGTCTGATGTTGATATTTACAAATGTGAAAAGTACAGGCTGTCCCAGGTTGGGGCCATCAAGGACTTAGGGGTGAGTTCTTTAGGGTTATTGAGCAAGAGGGATGAGAAATGAAATGTCCCATCAGCTATTAACCTTGATGTCTGTCCTGGAAGAGAAGCTAAATCACTCTTAAACAATGATGTTCCAGCCCAGTAATGATGACTGTGACTCCTAGCGTGTTGGCAGCATCAGGGGAGGGACTGATGGATAGTATGTGGTGTGGGACAACAGAGTGGAATCTCTTTTGCAGATTCCACTTTAAAAACGTATTTAGATCTTGAGGCTGCCTTAGATGCAGTTGTACCTAGAGGCAGAACAATGAAAAATAAAGTACCTCTTGAGTTTCCTGCTAATAACCCTGTGCTTTTCAGATATTAAACATGCACACGAATCACCTGGGGAGCTTATCAAAGTGCAGATTCTGAGTCAGCAGTTCTGGGGTGGGGCCTGAGGGTCCGCATTTTTGACAAGCTGTGGGGTGACGTTTTTAAGCTGCTGGTCCAAGGACTGGATTTTGAGTATAATTGTTAGATAGCAATATTTATTTTTGCTCTTGCCCTGGGTCTTGACTGCGGAACTGAAATCTAAGGCTCGCTATTATCATTAATTCTTCTTCTTGTTTAGTCTTCCTTTACAGTTGACTATGAAAATGCTATTCACAGTGAAGAAGATAATACTTTATTATTCCCGGTGGTATGTATAATATGTGTATTATGGGAAGAACAGTGATTAATAATAGATATTAATAGGATCCAAATTAAATCCACCAACCAACCTACTGGAAATTCTTTCTGATCAGAAACCAAATGCTAGGCTACACGTTGCTATTTGCAGACATCTCCATGCAGTACCATATTCACATGTGTGTTGTACCAAACAGATGTCTGAGAAACAGATTTTTGTGACAGATTTTGACACAGGAAACACGTCAGGCTCCATAAAACTTAATGGAAAAATGTATTGCTTTTATACATAAAACAGTCCTGTTTTATTTTTTTTTACAGTCCATTTTTAAAGAACGGATTGCAGTGCTTTCAGTGGAATCAAATGGGTCTTATACTTGAGAGCCTTGGCAGTCTCCCTAGCCAGAGAATTCACTCTGAGAATGTCACCTGGTGATGGTCCTTGATGGGTTATTGATAATGTTGTGTTTGGGGTTGGAGTTGGTCAGCTCAGTTTTCTACTTTAGATCATGGAAAAAGGATATATTTCTTTACTACACTAAATATTTATCTGCTGAATCATTTCTGGAAGTGAGGGAATTACCGTGGTATTTTGAAATGGAAGCACATCTTTTCAGATGTACATTCGCACCGTGATCTCTGAGTGAGTTTCAAATGGTAATACACCAGGGGCAGAGAGCTTGCCAAAGGAGAACATCTGCTTCTAAGACATAGGCTTCTAGAGCATTCCTCTCTGAGAGCTTTTCTTTTGCTCGTTTTCTCAATTTGTTAAATCTAGATTATATTCTATTAAGGACACAGGGAAGAAACCCTCAAAATTCAATTACTATCTTACAACAGAGAAGTCTTCAATGAAAGCTTTTAAATTTGGATGAAGATCTAAGAACTCCTAGTTATTCAGCTATAGCTTGTGATGCATTTTACTGAAAGTGGTTTTCTTTTTCAAACTCCCCCTGGAGATCGTGCTCCCTTGTGGAGTCATGGCTGGGTATGTTAAGCTTCTGCATCCTTGAGCAGCCTGAGTAGGTGGTGGGACTGTGCTGGTATAATGGGCAGGCCTGCAGAGCGAGGCGATTTAGTGTCTGCAGTGTGGTCTTGCTGCCCTTGCAGTCTCTTCCGTGAATACAGATCACTTCTGACCCTGCAGTCTGTCATATGGCCAGGCTGATCTACACCCACATACCTGTGTCTACCAGCCTTGCTGCTTTTATCTGGCATGCTCTTTTCCCTTTACCCTGCTTGTCTGAACTCCTTTTAAGAGGCCCAGAGTTGAATACACTCTCCCCCTGGGCTCCTGTGTTGCTGAAGCACCTTGAATGTACTTCATTTGTACAGTTACACTGCATTGTAGCTGTGTGTTTTTATATCTGATTACCCACTTAGATTATAAATGCCTGGAGGGCAGGGACGTAGCTGGTTTTCATCTCATTATCCCCATTGCCTAGTGTAGTGGCAGATCATAACAGAGCCTCAAAAAATATTTACTGAGTGAATAAACTTTATTTTAAAGTCACTGGAACTTCATATATGCAGATCACAATTTCTATGCATATGAAATTATTCCGAAAAACAGGGAGAACTGACTTTTGTGCAAGTAAGCTAGACTTTTAGAAAAGCCGCGAGCTCCATCATAAGTAAGATATGCCAGAAAGTGAAAAGATTAATGGGCGCTGCTTTTACAGTCTGATCTTTGTGGATTATTTGTAGCTTTTCTTTCTCTCTTAGTATTTGATTCCTTAAGAAATACTTCATTAAGCAGGAAATAATTAAGCAGGAAATAAAATTTTCGTAAGTTAATACATGATCCTTCTCTCATCATTCTAAAATTTAACTGAAATATTAAAAATGGTTTATTTTTAAATATTTGGGTTGTCTTATTTCTATTAAGCTTTAAATGATAGTTATCACCAGGAGAGGAATAATGATTGATTCTCATGCTAAGTGTATAAATTGAATCTTACAAGTCTTGGGTATAGCAATATATCTGTTGAATAACCATTTCAGTAAATTTATTTACATGGATAGACAGGTACAATAATATGTTCAACAGTACCTTTAAATGTCTTCTCAAGATTATTATAGTGATGGTATAGGTACAGCTGGAAGCCAAAAGAATTATGCTTAAAAAAAAATCAGTGTGTACACTTCAGTGTTGATAAGTAAGGGATTATTAATAGTTTTTGACTTTTTTTTTCTTTTACTAGATCTTTAATGGAGTAAATTGATTCACAATACTGTGTTAGTTTCTGTTGTACACCAAAGTGAATCAGCCATATGTATACATATGTCCCCATATACCCTCCCTCTTGAGCCTCCCTCCCATCCTCCCTATCCCACTCCTCTAGGTCATCGCAAAGCACCGAGCTGATCTCCCTGTGCTATACAGCTGCTTCCCACTGGCTATCTATTTTACATTCGGTAGTATATATATGTCAATGCTACTCTCACTTCTCCCCAGCTTCCCCCACCCACCCTGTGTCCTCAAGTCTATTCTCTATGTCTACATCTTTATTCCTGCCCTGCAACTAGGTTCATCAGTACCATTTTTTTCTTTTAAGATTCCATATATATGCATTATCATATGGTATTTGTTTTTCTCTTTCTGACTTAGTTCACTCTGTATGACAGGCTCTAGGTCCATCCGCCTCACTACAAATAACTCAATTTCATTTCTTTTTATGGCTGAGTAATATTACATTGTAATATGTGCCACATCTTCTTTATCCAGTCATCTGTTGATGGACACTTAGGTTGCTTTCCATGTCCTGGCTATTGTAAATAGTGCTGCAATGAACATTGTGGTACATGTCTCTTTTTGAATTATGGTTTTCTCAGGGTCTATGCCCAATAGTGGGATTGCTGGGTCATATGGTAGTTCTATTTTTAGTTTTTTAAGAAACCTTCATACTGTTTTCCATAGTTGCTGTATCAATTTACATTACCACCAACAGTGCAGGAGAGTTCCTTTTTCACCACACCCTTTCCAGCATTTATTGTTTCTAGATTTTTTGATAATGGCCGTTCTGACCTGCATGAGGTGATACCTCACTGTAGTTTTGATTTGCGTTTCTCTAATAATTTGTGATGTTGAGCATCTTTTCATGTGCCTCTTGGTCATCTGTATGTCTTCCTTGGTGAAATGTCTGTTTAGGTCTTCTGCCCATTTTTTAATTGGATTGTTTGGTTTTTTGATATTGAGCTCCATGAGCTATTTGTATATTTTGGAGATTAATCCTTTGTCTGTTGTTTCATTTGCAAATATTTTTTCCCATTCTGAGGGTTGTCTTTTTGTCTTGTTTATGGTTTCCTTTGCTGTGCAAAAGCTTTTAAGTTTAATTAAGTCTCATTTGTTTATTTTTATTTCTGTTACTCTAGGAGGTGGGTCACAAAAGATCTTGCTGTGGTTTATGTCAAAGAGTGTTTTTCCTATGTTTTCCTCTAAGAGTTTTATAGTGTCTGGTCTTACATTTAGGTCTTTAATCCATTTGGAGTTTATATTTGTGTAAGGTGTTAGGTAGTGTCCTAATTTCATTCTTTTACATGTAGCTGTCCAGTTTTCCCAGCACCACTTACTGAAGAGGCTGTCTTTTCTCCATTGTGTGTTCTTGCCTCTTTTGTCATAAGTTAGGTGACCATATGTGCGTGGGTTTATCTCTGGGCTTTCTATCCTGTACCATTGATCTATATATCTGTTTTTGTGCCAGTACCACACTGTCTTGATTACTGTAGCTTTGTGGCATAGTTTGAAGTTGGGGAGCCTGATTCTTCCAACTCTGTTTTTCTTTTTCAAGATTGCTTTGGCTATTAGGGATCTTTTGTGTTTCCATACGAATTGTAGGGTTAGGTACAATTTTCCTAGACTGAACCAGGAAGAATTAAGAAATATAAAGAGACCTATCACAAGTAATGAAATTGAAACCGTAATTAAAAATCTTCCAACAGACAAAAGTCCAGGACCAGAAGCCTTCACAGGCGAATTCTATCAAAAATTTAGAGAAGAGCTAACACCAATACTTCTCAAACTCTTCCAGAAAATTGCAGAGGGAGAAACACTCCCAAATTCATTCTACGAAGCCACCGTCACCCTGGTACCAAAACCAGAAAAAGATATCACAAAAAAAGAAAATTGTAGACCAATATCACTGATGAACATAGATGCAAAAATCCTGAACAAAATACTAGCAAACAGAATCCAACAACACATTAAAAGGATCATACACCATGACCAAGTGGGATTTATCCCAGGGATGCAAGGATTCTTCAATATACGCAAATCAATCAGTGTGATACACCACATTAACAAATTGAAGGAATAAAAACCATATGATCATCTCAATAGATGCAGAAAAAGCTTTTGACAAAATTCAACACCCATTTATGATAAAAGCTCTCCAGAAAATGGGCATAGAGGGAACCTACCTCAACATAATAAAGGCCTTATATGACAAACCCACAGCAAGCATCATACTCAGTGGTGAAAAACTGAAAGCATTTCCACTAAGATCAGGAACAAGACAAGGATGTCCACTCTCGCCATTCTTATTCTGCATAGTTTTGGAAGTCTTAGCCACGGCAGTCAGAGAAAAAAAAAGAAATAAGAGGAATACAAATAGGAAAAGAAGTAAAACTGTCACTGTTTGCAGATGACATGATACTATATATAGAAAATCCTAAAGATGCAACCAGAAAACTACGAGAACTAATCAGTGAATTTGGTAAGGTTGCAGGATACAGAATTAATGCATCTAAATCTGGCATTCCTAGACACCAACAATGAAAAATCAGAAAAAAAAAGGAAACACTCCCATTTACCATTAAAACAAAAAGAATAAAATGCCTAGGAATAAACCTGCCTAAGGAGGCAAAAGACTTGTACTCAGAAAACTATAAAACACTGATGAAAGAAATCAAAGATGACATAAACAGGTGGAGAAATATACCATGTTCTTAGATTGAAAGAGTTAATATTTTGAAAATGACTATACTACCCAAAGCAATTGACTTTTAAACAGAGTCCTCAGTGAATAGAAATAGACAAGCCAAAATCCAGGATGATTTCTTATCTAGACATATTTCAAATCTAGTTATGTTAAGTCGTATTTAGAAAATGTGATATAAATGGCAGCTCAATTAAAAGACTGCTATACAGTCTATAAACATTTCAGGTCTTTGCTTACATTTTATGTACATATAATATTAAGGGTATTCTCTACCTTTGAGCATTTAAGACTTGTAGAAATTAAGTCTGTTGTCGGTATAAATCAGTGGATTTTTTTAAATATCTTTTTTGAACATCTTTATTTGCTTTACAGTTGTGTGTTGGTTTCTGCTGTATAACAAAGTGAATCAGCTGTATGTATATATATATCCCCATATCCCCTCCTTCTTGTGTGTCCCTCCCACCCTTCCTATCCCACCCCTCTAGGGGGACACAAAGCACCAAGCTGATCTCCCTGTGCTATGCAGCTGCTTCGCACTAGCTGTTTTACATTTTATAGTGTATATATGTCAATGCTACTCTCTCACTTCGTCCCAGCTTACAATTCCCCGTCCCTGTGTCCTCAAGTCCATTCTCTATGTCTACGTCTTTATTCCTGTCCTGTTCCTAGGTTCTTCAGAACCTTTTTTTTTTTTTTTTTTTTAGATTCCATATATATGTGTTAGCATACGGTATTTTTCTCTTTCTGACTTACTTCACTCTGTATGACAGTCTCTAGGTCCATCCACCTCACTGCAAATAATCAATTTCGTTTCTTTTTATGGCTGAGTAATATTCCATTGTAATATGTGCCACATCTTCTTTATCCAGTCATCTGTTGATGGACACTTAGATTGCTTCCATGTCTTGGTTATTGTAAATAGTGATGCGATGAACATTGTGGTATATGACTTTTTTGAATTATGGTTTTCTCAGGGTATATGCCCGGTATTGGGATTGCTGGGTCATATGGTAGTTCTATTTGTAGTTTTTTAAGGAACCTCCATACTATTCTACATAGTGGCTGTATCAGTTTACATTCCCATCAACAGTGCAAGAGGGTTCCCTTTTCTCCACACCCTCTCCAGCATTTATTGTTTGTAGATTTTTTGATGATGGCCATTCTGACTGGTATGCGGTGATATCTCATTGTAGTTTTGATTTGCATTTCTCAGTGGATTAACCTAATGGTATTTTCACAGTTCAGTTCATTGTATGCTTATCTAAATAAGTATGTTTTGGAAGTTAAATTCCTTCTGACGCAAATCTGAGTTAGACTACTTTCCAGCTAGTATAGTCCAGATTTCTCCTAAAAACCTCTTTTGGTTAGTTTGTTTTAGTATCAGAGAAAATACAGAAGATGTAAATTTTATAATTTCCAGTGTAAAAATGCTTTAAGTAGGAAGAGTAGTTTTAAATAGTGTTTGATCCTTTATCCATAAGTTATTTACTTATTCATATTGACAGAGAGAAGAGGGCCCTAGCCTTTCAGCTGCTACTGTTGATGACAATAATGATAATAATAGTAAGCTAGTAGCACTAATAATACTAGTAATAATGATACAAATTTATCAGATGCTTGCTGTGTGTCAATTTCCCAAGCCAATTATTTACTGCTGTGTATCAAACCACATAAAACTTAGAGGCTTAATTTACCAACAACTATTATTTGCTATGATTTTGTGGGTTGGCTTCTATTTTATGTTGTATTGGCTGGGGTGTTGGGCCTCCCTCGCATGCCTAGCGCTTGTTGCTCCCTTGCAGCTGGGGACCCACTAGGGCCTTTCTGCATGACTGCTTGGGCTTCCTCACAGCATGACCACTAAATTCCAAGATCATTTTCCAAGGTGCAAAGGCAGAGAGCACAGATCTCTTAGGGCCTAGCCTCAGAATTTACGCGGTATAATTTCTACCACATTCTACTGGTCAAAGCAACGCACAGCCTAGCCCAGGTACAGGCGGAGGGGGAATAGACTCCACTGCATGATGGGAAGAGTGGCAAAGAATTTTTGGCCATCTCTAATCCTCCACGAATTCTTTAAGTACTGTTGTAATTCATGTTTTGGAGATGAGGGAACTATGGCTTAGAGGGTAATTTAGTACCTAAAGTCATTCAGTTACTAAGTGGTTTAAGCTCAAGTTTAGATTAATTTGACTCTAGAGCTGGAGTTTTAACTTGAAATATTTGGCCTTGAGTGTGTGGGCAGATTAGATATGTTTGTCTTTCTACTCCAAAGCCAGTGTCTAAGGGTGGTTTTATTGATGTGCAGCTTATATCATTTGCAATCAGACTAAAATAGTAAAGGGATTTGATTCATGTTATTGATCAGCCATCATGTGGTAAACATTACAGTCTCCCTAAATTAAGATATTTCTAAACTCTCAGTTGAGATGAAAGTTAACATTCTTAGATGTGATAATGTCCTATGCTTACTATTAGCACATTTCCTTACCAAGGACAAATAAATAAAATCAACTTTTTAAACCATAGATTTCCCACTGAGCATACTTTGCTTTAGTAGTCTACGTTTTTCATATGTTCTAGTGTTTACTTTTCATTAACACGAAAAACAGAGTTTTTAAGTTGCCTTTTATTACTTTTCTGTTATTTCTGCTGCTTTGTGGTTTTGATTTGAAAGAGTGTTATTCAGGGATTTTCCTTTGTTGAAAAGGAAAGAAAAAGTCAGAGATGCCTATATGGTAATAAACAAAATAAAAATTAAGGCTTCCAAATATACTAATGAATTTTTATACTTACTGTAATTTCAATTTTCAATGTTAGATTTTTCTGTCCTGACTTAAGGATTTCTGCAGTCTCAGATTGAGGTATATTGAGGAAAGTCTGTACACTGAAAATATTTTATAGCACCTTTTACTTCATATTGATTTTTAGGTTGTGAAATGGATTCATAATTTTTCCCTAAAGCATATGGGCTTTTTAGTGCCTGAGCTGTCTAGTCACCTCCTACCAGCCAGAAATAAAAGTGATGACAGCTTCATGGGATGTTATGGGACCTCAAATTATGTACCCACAGTCTCCTCATTTTATAGAGGACACAACTTTGGATAAGAGAAGCTTTTGGCTCTTTTCTTATCATGGAGTAATAAGACAGGCAGAGCTGTGTCTAGACCCCTGTGTTCCCGGTGCCATGCTTTCCTCCACCATATCCCAGTACTTCCTTCATGAGGCTTGATATGGGAAATGGAGAAACCAATTGTCTACAAGGTCCTGCCGCCACCACTCGGCTACAGAATAAGCTACATCCAGTTTAACTTTAGCCAGTTTAAGCAAATCTTAGACCTTTTTTCAAATTTAAAAAATATACCTGTTGTTGCTACATTCAGAAAGTTTAAGAAGTTTCTAGTGGTCCAGGGAAATTGTACTGCTAACAACTATTACAGCCATGTTTTCTTATGATTATTTTACCTTTTTTTTAATTTTGAAAGAAAAATAAAATCCCAATTTTGAAAGAAGAGTAAGTCTTTACTGCTTAAAAAAACCTAGCATTTCTTTCTGAGGCTGCAGACATCTAAATTAGCCCACTTGTCTTGAACCCATTATCATATGTCATATCTGTATCTGGTATGCTGAAGGGAAAATGTGGGTTACTCTGGTCATGTGTCACTGTACATTTCTTTTATGCTGTTGTATGACAAAGAATACATGTGATGTGCTAATTTATCTATAATAACTATCAGGGACTCTCTTGTTCCTAAAAATAATTCAATTTAATTGTGGTTTTTTTTTTTTAGGAGATTATTGTAACGGTAGGAGATAATGTCACCAACTAGCTTTAAGGATAATGAGGTGTAAGCAGAATGAGATGGTTCCTCATTCAGTTTATCAGTTACTGGACTCTTTGACCTTTGTATTCCCTGCTTTATATCCTAAAAAAGTGAAACTATACTCTGTGCCATCGGTGAATGTTCTATGGTGGAAGGGCTAATGCTTTGTAGAAAATTGGGACTCAGTGGTCAAGTAAAAGGTTTGGGGTGACTGCACCAGAAATGCCTTCTGGACTCGAAAGCCAAGCTTGGGAACCTGGGTGCCACTGGGGCCTGTCAGAGGATGGGCTGTTGCAGTGGGTGTGGAAATCTAGTCACTCTCTCTCCTTCAGGCACATTGCAGGTTTGCCTGAGAAGGTCAGTATGATGGCTTGTCAATACTATTTTTGAAAATAGGAATATTTAAAGAAAAAAATAGAAAAACCATTTATAAACTATCCAGAGATTACTACTGTTTATGTCTTTTTGTGTATATCCTGTATTTGGTTTCTATTTGTCTGTAGTGTGATATTTAGCTTTTTAATAGAACTAAGACAGTACTGGGCATACTATTTATTGTCTTGCCTTTTTCACGTCACACTTTTATTGAGCACGTTTGTGTGTGTGCATGCACACACACACACACACTCTATGTTATAATGTGGCATCCATGTCCATTATACCAAAAATAAATGAGAATTGCTTGGCCAAATTATGTTTATTTTTATATTTGCCTCAACCGTTTGAATAAAGTAATTTTAACCCCAGGGAAGAGGTGGAATAAATGTCATGATTTTAGTTTTCTTGTCAGTAATGCAGAACATGAGCACCAGAGAGCTGAGCTATCTCTTTGCTCTGTGGTTCATTTGTTTTTCACTTGTTCCATTCCTGGTGAGCAGGGTTGAAGTGGGACAAAGGTATCAATGAGGAAAATTTCCAGAGTCAAAAGGAGGAAGTAACTGTCAGGGAACAGGTAATGTGATGGAAACTATGTTTATGCTTCCTCAGAAAGTATGACAAATGTGTTCAGTTTACTGAGATTCTGGAAACTTCACATGGGGCATACAGCATTAATTTCCTTTCATTGCTGTTGTTATATTTTGCAGTTAACAAAGAAAAAATAGATAGGGAGAGAAAAGATACTACAACTCACAGAGCAAAGATTTTTGTTTTTTCTTATTTAGAGTCAAACACTAGATTTTTACTTCTCTCTTAAAGCAGCTTTTGGTAAAATTCCTTTTCATCAAAGTTTGGAAAGTTGATGCCTCACTATGTAGTGTTTCTGTAAACTGGTTTTATGTACTGCTCCTATCGATCTGTTTATTAGCACTGTTCGGGTCAGGAAATTCTTATGTGTTTATTCTTTAAATATTTTCATGGTCATTGACATTAACATTTATTGGGTATCTATTATGTGTAAGAAGCTGTTACAGGTATAATAAGACTTTTTCTTCCCCAACAAAGACTTTTGCTCTGATTGAGGTGAAGTGCGATATGTTTATACAATAGCTGTGGTACTCTTCAGAAAAAACTTCCTGCCACTGCAGGTAATGTGAAGTGGTGGCATTTAATAGCCTGATAGATGACATCCAGGAAGGGGGATGGAAAAGATACCATGGCCGTGCTTTGACATAAAACTGGTGCAGGTGAAAGTTCAACAGGCTGAGACATTGGAACTTTGAATCAGTAAGGAGGAAGATGTGGCTTAACCTGAGGTTAAGAGCAGGAGAGGTCAGGAAGAGGCCATTCAAATGCTCGAGGAGAGAACAGAGAAGTGGTGTGAGAAATGGTGCAAGGTAGCTTGGTCCCATGGACAGGAGAAATCCTCGAAGAAAATACTGTAGGAAAAATTTGAACTATATTCTAATGAGTAGAAGTAAAAGCTATCTCTGAAGTGTAAATGTGACAAAAAATAAAAATAGTGGACTAGGGAATGTAGCAAGTAAAAATAATTAAGAATTTTCATTAGAAGCAATAAGTACTGACTTAATTGACATAATTCAGATTGCTACTTCACTGTAATTTTTCTTATGGCGATCTACTGGGAATTGCAAAGAACAAAAATGAATCTAGATTAAAAAAAATTGTTTCAGGGTCAAGTTTGTCTATTTGATGAAGAGACTCTTCTTTTATCAAAGTACGCCGGGTCATAAAAGTATAGTTTAAACTTCCAGTGTTTCTTTTTCTTTTGAAAAAGAACCTATCAAAGAAACTCAAAGAAAACCAAGTTCTACTATGATTACTTCTGGCTGCTTCTATTTGAATCATTGCAATGGCAACTTTCCACATGGTTCACAGAATTTTTATTGTATTGATATTTTATCTTAAACAGGAATGCAGGAATAGTTTTTTCTTTTCTCTCTCAAGTAATAGACTGGTCTACATTTTTAAGGTTTATTTTATAAGAGGATACTTGTTACAGATTAGGTTTAAAAATCAAAAGAAGTCCAACACTGAAGACAAAAGTGTTTTCTTTATTGAAGCAGATATTGTTAAACTTTTAAACCAGATGAAAGTACGAGTGATCATATCATACTGTCGTAGTTTCTCATAATAAATTTTCCATATAAAATTATTTGTTGTAGGGAGGGTGGGAGGGAGGGAGACGCAAGAGGGAAGAGATATGGGAACATATGTATATGTATAACTGATTCACTTTGTTATAAAGCAGAAACTAACACACCATTGTAAAGCAATTATACTCCAATAAAGATGTAAAAAAAAATTGTTGAAATCATCAAAGGGATAATCCTACTCTGCATTGCTGCGAAGTTTAAATAGCTAACATTTAAAAAGATTATTTGGGAAGTTTTATTGAATGTACTGAGATAAGGCTTATTGTAGTCCTTTTTTTCATCCAAACTGCTGTCATAATCGTAGGAAATTTCAAAATCCACTTGAAGGACCCCATTCACCCTTGGAGTTTTTTAATTCCTCACCTAATTCATCTTCACTGTACTGTTCCTACCCGTTGCAGGGCCATATTCTGGTCAGAACTGCATCCATCACCCCCAAAATTGTAGACTCCTCTGTCTCTCTCACTGATTACCACCTTTGTTCTGCTTCTATCTCAGTTTTATTCCCACTATGTTGTTCTATACCTTTGGCAGTCCCTAAGCCCCTTAAATTCGTTAAGAGTAGGATTGTGTCATCTTCACCTTTGTATCATCAGTGCCTACCTAGACGTAGTCTAGTAGACACTCAGTCAAGGTATGCAGAATAAATGAATGGATTAATCAAATATTCGCCCATTGTTTGCTGTGGAATTTTAAGAGGGCACCATGACAATTGATGATAATAAGGTGAGAATGATGGCCTTAAGATGGCCATCAGTTTAAGTAACAATAGTATTATATGGGGAAACGAAGAAAGACTACTAGGATATTTATACTTTTAAACAGAGGTGGCAGGTAGAGTTAATAATAACTCTTATTTATTGAGAGTTTTAAAAATTAGTTGTGTTAGGCTCTTACCTTCATATCTTATTTACTCCTCACATCAACTTAGTGAGACAGGCATTTCTATTTAAAACTTTTAGAGATGAGGAAACTGATTCAGAGAGAGAGGTTTAGTAACTTGTTCAAGACTACCAGCAGAGTAAGGATATGAACCCAATATGTACTATCAAATGTCAGGGCCAATCTCTTTAATACACAACAGTTGAAGAATTAGGCAGAATATCTTTTGAATATCTTCTGGGAACTTGTCAAAGGATATTACATTTGAATGTGATAGGAATATTTCATGTTTTAGTTGTGTTTAGGTAAGTCATTTGTAAATTGTCCATTCAAAACTGTTTATTTTAGAAAGCAAATTTATTTACCCTGAGTGCATCGTTCTTATTTTGTAAGATGGCCTGCTGCTCTTAATAGACCGTTGTGGGCAACACGTTTGAGAGTATACTGCAGAGATCAAAGGATGCCCAGGGTTCATCTTTCCCAGACCCAATTTTGCACTTGGTCTCCCTAGCCTTGTTAGTGGTGGATGATTTGTCCTTTAAGAAAGGAAAAAGACCTTCCTTGGTTACCTATTTTAGTGCAGCTTTTGGACTGACATAGTTTCCTAAATTCTTTTAAAGTGAGCAGTTCAATGGAGTAACATGGAGCAGCTTAAAAAATTGTCCTGCTGCCTGTGTCTCAGGTTAGAATGTTTCTGTTCACACTTTACTTCTCTTATGACTTGGGGTAGACTCTGAGTCTTCATTGGGATTTGGACTTTTAAGATCTGCTTCTTATTCCTTGTAAATTGGTGCAGACACTATGGAAAATAGTTTGGAGGTTCCTTAAAAAACTAAAAATAGAGTTGCCATATGATCCAGCAATCCCACTCCTGGGCATATATCTGGAGAAAACCATAATTCGAAAAGATACATGTACCCCAGTGTTCATTGCAACACTGTTGACAATAGCCAAGACATGGAAGCAACCTAAATGTCCATCAACAGATGAAGGGATAAAGAAGATGTGGTACATATACACAATGGAATATTACTCAGCCATAGAAAAGAATGAAACAATGCTATTTGCTATTTGCAGTAGAAATTATCATACTAAGTGAAGTAAGTCAGAGAAAGACAAATACCATATGATATCACGTATATGTGGAATCTAAAATATGGCACAGGGCTTCCCTGGTGGCGCAGTTGTTGAGAGTCCGCCTGCCGATGCAGGGGACACGGGTTTGTGCCCCGGTCTGGGAGGATCCCACATGCCGCGGAGCCGCTGAGCCCGTGAGCCATGCCGCTGAGCCTGCGCATCCGGAGCCTGTGCTCCGCAACGGGAGAGGCCACAGCAGTGAGAGGCTCGCGTTCTGCCAAAAAAAAAAAAAAAAAAAAAGTAGATATGGCACAAATGAACTTATTTACGAAACAGAAACAGACTGACAGACGTAGAAAACAAACTTACGGTTACCAAAGGGGAAAGGGGGTTGGGGAGGGATAAACTAGAGTTTGGGATTAGCATATACAAGCTACTATATATAAAATAGATGAACAACAAGGTCCTACTGTATATATAGCACAGGGAACTAGATTCAATATCCTGTCATAAACCATAATGGAAAAGAGTATGAAAAAGGATGTGTATATATATGTATAACTGAATCAGTTTGCTGTACACCAGAAACTTAACACAATATTGTAAATCAGCTATACTTCAGTTGAAAAAAAAATCTGCCTCGTATTCCCCTTAGATGTATGGAAAACTTTAAAGCACTTAGACAAGAGAATGGAGAAGATCCAGTTTTATTTGAGACTCCCAGGAGTCATCTTAATAATAGTCTCTATTCCCAAGAGGGGGAAATGAAAGGCAAGGCTTGCATCAGCCTAGTATCCTCACTTTCTTAGGAATCAAAATGTTCCCAAGGTCAAAAACAGTGTGAAGTAACGCCCTAAACCCATCTTGGAAGGCACTACATCAGAAATAGAGTGAATGGTAATTGCTCTTTAACTGGACGTGAGTCTCATTTTCAGTGCCACTGTTTATATTCTTCGTGTCCTGCCTTTCTCTTTATGTTGAATTTGTTCCACCTTGTAAAGATTAAGAAGCACATGTTCTAGCTTTTAAATGTAAAAATTGAATTATTAATAGTTTTTGGATAAAAAATGGGCTCCCATTGCTTCTACCAGAAGCAGTACATTCTCAGAAACTTTGGAACTCACTGATATGAAGTGTCATTTAAAGTTTTTCACTAATTCAGCACTTAAAGCTTTTTATTTCCTCCTTGATATATGACACAGCTGTTTCTTGACGTGAGAAAAGTCAAGGACTCCATACGATCTAATTAGATTATTCTCTTTGTGTGTCTCCTACATTTAGTGAAGGCTACTAATCAAGTCTTGATGTATTTTTTATTCATTTTTCAAATTCCTCATCTCAAGATGGCTATCGTTGGTGCATTGCCCCCACTATATTGTATGATAATAATGTAGTCATGTCTTTTTCTCCCCTACTATGTGATAAATTTATTAAGGGTAGGATTGTGTCATCCTACGTCAAATCTTGTGTACCTTCAGCCTCCTGATGATGCTGGCTATAGCCACTTAAGCTACTAAGACTTATTCGTAAAGAGTGATGCTCCATCATTCTGACCTCACATTCTGTGCAGTAATGTAACTTGAATTTTGGAGAAATTGATTCATACCGTTTTAAAGAAGGACAGTTTTAGGTGATCAAATTCAGGATAAAAGAGGCACCTTGCTTCTTAGGTGATATTCTTGACATTGCTGATGCATTCATTACACTTTTTTTTTTTTTAAATGCAGATAGTTTTCCTTCTCATCTTCTCCCTCTCCTTTGTCTTTGCTCCTCTCTGCCTCCCCCTTCTCAAGGCTCCTCTATATATTAACATCTTTACTGGTTTACCCAGTATTGACATCTAGAAGTTACTTTTTGCTTACCTGGTGTATCAGAATACTTTTACTCCAAAATTATTTCTTATAAACAAAATCTCACACAAAACAAATTTTTAAAATGGCTTAGCTTTTGATGGTTAATGGGAGATAATGTGGTAGTAATTAGTCAAAATAAAGTATACCTTTATTGAAAGTATTGGAAAATTTCTTGTAAATTTAAGTTATGTTTAAGGTTATTGAGTCTTTGTAGATAAATTTTATTTCCTTAGTTGTTCTGGGGTAGGGCATTTAGTAATAGACACATATCTTAATATAGGATGCTTCAAATCCTTTATTAAGCAGTCCAGTCGTCATTTTTGGTCTTATGATGAGCGGCAATCAGGTGGGCTTAGGGAAAATTGGCAAAGTATGGAAAAATATCAAGATAGGAAAAAAAAAATTCATCTACAAAGAAGATGTGGAGTTGTTGCCTTTCTTCCCTCTATGTCTAGATGATTAGAGATGACTGTATCCTTGGATTTTATTTTCAAAATTAGAGGTTATTTATTTTTAAAATGGGTATCTAAGAGTGCAGAGTGGGGTGGGGAACTAAAGCTTGATGTAAAGCAAAATATAGTAAACAAAAAACTCCCACACAATCGTATAAAAAACAAACCTATTTGCTATGACAGTAAATTTAAATGACATCAGAGAAATAGAATTAGCTATAAGTTCTTTTCATTTCTTGTTGTGGATTGCAACCTCTGTAAATCGATATTTCAGGTAAAGTGTTTCCAAAATAATCATTTACATATGTATGGTGTGTGTTTTTAAAAATTAGATATAAAATAAATATAAATATGCATCTGGTATATGTGAAAAATAAAGTAACACGAAACTGTTGCATTCACATGTTTTTAACAACTTGAATTTGTGTTTCTTTAAAGACTAAAGGCAAAATAAATCTTTTCATTGCCTTAGTTTATGCAAAAAGTTGAATAAAAATATGGTGATCTGTTTGTAGGAACAAGAAAATTGGACTATACACACAGTTTATAATTTAACAGTGATTAGTTATATAGTGATTATTAGAGCTTCTAGACTGTAAATTATAAAGATAAAATGTTACTATTTCTGTTTTAAAGTTTAGTGCCTACATAGCCAATGGATCAAAAATCCAAGATGGGTAATCACTGGTATTGTGCTTCAGGCTTTAGATCTAACAAATAAAAATGAAAAACATTTGGATATGATTAAAGAACAGAGAAACAAGGGGATGGAGAGCAACCAATTCAGAAAATAAGGAACAGTTGGTTTTCCCTAATTACAGCCATCTTGTTTTCTTTTTTCTTCTGTATGTATCAATTGGAAGTTTGGTAGAAAATTAACTTGTTTGCCTAATTATAGAAATAAATTCGTTGCAGATTTTCAAAAGTGACTTTATGTTCTTCCTTAAACTCAGATTTCAAAAGTCAGTTGCAGTTTGTATTGGCTGCAATTCTTTCCTTGGATATAGTTCATCAGTTTACTTTTCATTTCCTAAGACTGGATTTCTTAAATCTACCATCACCTAAATGAGGATGTGTTGACATAAATGAGAAGATCAAAGATTCAGCTAATTAAAGAAGTTTTACCTTGGAATTACGCTGAGTTGTGCAGAAGTGTGGCTGAATCTAAGAAGATGATGAAACATTTTGCATAACCTAACCATAATGAGATTGTTTGTTGTTGCCAGTCAAGCACTAAAATAAGGCCTAAGTTCTGACCCTTCTTTCCCATAAATCTTCTCATGGATAATAAAGGTTACGGAAATTGGGACTTTTTGGTTTTCCAGTAGAGATGAATTTTTTGAGATGTCAGTTACTTTATACTTTATTGCTTTCTGTTCATTCCTGTTTTTCCCACTTTTTATCACAAGTACCTTATTTATTACATATTCATATAATATAGGAAGTTACATGTTTCCTTTCAGTGACTTTACGGAGAGGTGCATGTTTTATGATCTTTTTGGTACCTAACATGTTTTTTTGCTTGTTATTTGAGAGTCATTAAACCCAGATACATGAGTAAAAAAAAAAAGGCAAATAAACACAACTTTCAGTGTCAAAGTCCTGCTGAAACATTGTATGGTGTTATATGCATTGCAGATTTGATGGCTTTCTTTAGTTTTCCTCTGTATTTACTTTGAGTGCTAATTCAAGTGCCTCCTCCCCAGCCCCAGCCCTGACCCCTCAACACACACACAAAGCAGTTAAGACTTCAAAATGGAACCATAGTAGGTATGTGCCTGCTGTGTTCTGGTGATTCTGAATAAGCAGGAATATAAAGAGACAAGGTCACCTCAAAACTGAAAAGTTCTGTAGTATTTTATCTTCCAGTTGCTTCCTTACTATCTAGCACTAAGAGTTTTGGGCTGATTAACATAATTAATGTTGTAAACTTATGAAAAGCTAAGAAGGAATGTAGATGATACTGTTAAAGTATTAGTCATGGTTTGAAGCCTGTTCTAAATCATGTCAGAATTCCCAGAACTTAACATGGAAATTAGAATATGGAAATTAGAATAGAGACAACACCTACATTTCCTTCCCTTCCAAACCATTGTTTTCATACTGCCATAACTTTTTCTTTCTAAAACCGAGATTTGATCATTTCCTTAATCTTTTTAGTCCATTTTGGCTTCCCATTCCTTATTGCAGTGGCTTTTTATGGACTACATTAGAATTACCCAGGGAGCTTCTAAAATATGCACATATCTGAGACTTATCAGAAACTCTGATTTTTAGATAGAAGTGACAAGTGTATTTGACAAAAACTTTGTTCATTGGTTCAGATGCCTCTTTTTGTCATGTCCCAACCAAACTTTCTCATCTTGTCTCAAGCCGTTTCCTCCACTCTCTTTCTGCTCTTCTCTAGCCATGCTAAATCTAGATATTATCCAAATAGTTCTATTCCTAACCTCTCCTCCTTCCCCTCCTCTCCACTCTAAGTCTTTCATCTGTTGAACAACTGCTTATCTTGCTAGATTCGCCTTAAATGACACATCTTTCCTTATTCCCCGTGTAGAAATAAGCACTCTGTTTTTTTTGTTTAACATTTATATTTGATTGTGAGTTTTTTAGGTGTCCGTCTCCCCCATTAAACCTCATGTAATTCATCTTGTTCACGTTTATATTAAATGAGTACATGGACGACTAATAGAATCCCTGTTAGGAATTTAAATGTACAGTTTTTATGAACATTGTTTTTAAGGGCTTTATTGAGTTGACCTAGGTTGATAATTTCATTTTTCATAGTATATTCCCATTAAATCTTACATGCCTTATATTTACCTTTTCCTTCATTTTTCCCTGTTTGTATCTACAGACGAAATCTTACAAAACTCTCCCTTATCTTCAGTCACATGTTGGCAGAAATCAAAGCTATCTTTCCCAATGGGCAATTCCAGGGAGATAACTTTCGTATCACGAAAGCAGATGCTGCTGAATTCTGGAGAAAGTTTTTTGGAGACAAGTAAGTACAAATTTGGATCCATGTTTGAAGAATGGCTTAGACCTGCCTCCAGTTCCATATGGTGTAGATTTTACCTGAGTATTTTGAGAATATACTGCAGTGTTTTTGATAAGTGTTTTGATTGCTATTTTTTCTATTTAGCCACCAGAAGTATATCTCAGTAACTGAATAATTTTGTTGTTACCAAGTAAATATTATATGACATTTATTTATTTGGTGAGCATTCATTGAGTTAAATAGTTAGCTCTAAGAAGCAGATGTATGTAAGAGTATACATGAGAAGCCCATAACTTTTTATAACTTAGTGTACACATAAAACACATATAGAAAATAAAAGGCAGAAAGGGAAAGACACTTTAAAAATTGGCCTAAATAAATTGTTCTGACAATCCAGAGGGGGGACACTTACTTGAGGACTGCAGGCATCGGAGACTGCTTTCTATACTAGGAGGTAGAGTATAAGCTTGACGAAGATCTGAAATTGAAGTGGGAAAAAGCCTCAGTACTGGCATTCAGGTTTTCTCTGTGTCATTGCACAGAAAGTATGCACGTGTAAACAAGATACAGAAAGGAGGGTAATGTTATCACAGAGTTGCATTATCTCACAAAAATAGCTAAAGATGTTTTCCTTAGGTATTTCCTATCCAGACACAAACCCAGGTGAGCTTGGCAAATAATAGGAACTAAATATCTGAAGTCTGCATAACTTAAATAAAACGTGCAAAACTTTTATCAGGAATCTCTTAGTAAGATGCTTAAGAACTGAGCATCAGGTGGCAGATGGTTTCTTCAGTTCCTTTTAAGGGTCCACTTTGATGAGAGAGCACCCTCAGAATGTCCTTGAATGTAGGCAGAACTGTAGCTAAGAATTAAGGAGGAGTGATTGCTTACACACAGATTATTGTTTTCATCCTGTAGTTAAATTCTATATTTATACATTAGCTGATGAAATACGATGTAAAATGTTGGCACACACTTTCAGTGATCTGGAGTCCTTTGACACTGGTGAATTAACTGTAATGTTGGGTTTCCTGTTTTTTTTTTTTTTTCTCTATGACGTGCTGTGTTTATCTATAGCTACCACATGACTAGGACATACACAGAGCAATGCACATTTGATTAGATGCATATATATATATTTTTTTTTTGCGGTACGCGGCCTCTCACTGTTGTGGCCTCTCCCGTTGCGGAGCACAGACTCCGGACGCGCAGGCTCAGCAGCCATGGCTCACGGACCCAACCGCTACGTGGCACGTGGGATCTTCCTGGACTGGGGCACGAACCCATGTCCCCTGCATCGGCAGGTGGACTCTCAACCACTGCGCCACCAGGGAAGCCCAGATGCATAATTATTTTACTTCAAAAATGTTAAAGCCTTTTTCCCACTTCTTAAATAAAATGTATTCTTAATTATTTTTAGGCACTACAGGAGGAAATACTGTTATTGCTTTTAACACAAGACATTCTGTGTTCCAGAAATCTAGCTCTTTGTAATGCTCCTATATCTATTCACAAATGAGGACTTAAAAAAAGAAAAGGTTCATCCTCATCTGAATTAGACTAACAGCCAGGAGTGTACGGATTAAATATTTGTGAATAGTAGAAAGCAGAAAGGGACCGCAGAGTTCCGGGAGTAACAGCTGAGGATATCTTGAAGCTACAGCTCATATATTAACACTCTGAGCCTAATGCAAAGAGTTGGTAACCTTCAAAATAAACTATCTTAAAAGTTTAAGAAAATCTATCAGAGAAGTTGCTTGCGGTATTTCTTTTTGAAAACTGAAAATTCTGGTGAGTTAAAAATTGCTTGCTTGTCAAAAGGTCAGTAAAAAATGGACCTTTTGACAAAAGATTGCTCACATGTTTTTCAAGAGAGGAGTTTGTTTTGCCGGCACCTCAAACCACAGAGAATTATGCATTTGAGACATCGTTACTTCCCTTTATTTATAACCATAGACATTAAGGGGCTGAAATTTCTGTCCAACTGCTACGTGAGTGAAATCACTACTAAATCAAATGGGGGATTCTTGAAATTCTGATTAAACGCTCTCCCTACCTCCTAAACCCTTGTACCCTTGTCTGCTGTCTTTGCTTACTTGAGAAGGCTTCTTAATTGGTCTTTAAGATTTTTATTTTGGGGATGAGAGCCAAAGGTAAAGCTCCCTCTGGAACTCAGACATATTTCTGTAGTCATCAAAAGTAATGCTTCTTTTATTAGATCACTGGAGAAACCATCTTTATATTCTCTGTGGGTTTTCACCTTATAGTTCCATAGTATTTTATTGAATGAATGGACGAATGATGTAGCCTTTTAAAAGGTTGAATTCTTTTCTCTTCCTTATACTCATACTAGTTTGCATTTTTGCATAACTGAGTTCTCATACAGAAGTATTCCTGTTATTTATCTACATATTGAGGGCATATGAGAATGCTTTCATGTGACCTAACCGGTGACTTTAAACTTGAATGCATTATTGTTTCCAAAAACAGAACCATTGAGAGGTTAGTTCTAAAAACAGCCAAACAGATTATGATTTTTATAAAGCAGGTTTTAACATAAGGAGTAGTATTGTGATATTTTTCCCAAAAAGAACTGTCAGTAAGAAAAAAATATTAGTATTGAGTTAAAATTGGGAAATAGTTATCGTTCAAAGGACTTTATAAAACTCCTAAAGGCAATCTTAGGATTCAGACCTAAAGAACAGGCAGCAGACAAAAATCTTTAGGTGTCATGTGACTAATGCTTCCTTTCTGTGCTTCTCAACCTTTTTGAAGTCATGGCAGGGCCAGCCTCTGCTCAAGGCCCAAGCCCAGTTGCGAAGGAGGTTCTGCCTGTCTGGAGCCTTAGGGGATCAATAACATATCATGTGCCAGGGTAAACTGGTTGGGAAGTTCTGTAGTTGTTAGATTTGGGGAAGTCCTGTAGTTGGTAGATTTTTATGAGACGTTATTGAATGTTTTAATAGTTGAGTTCTGCTTTTGCTTTCTTAGTCTGTTGACCAGGAGATGGTAGAAATATGTGGAAAAGAGGAGTGGCATTTTTGAGTGAATGTGTCTACGTAAATTCTGCCGAATGAGACCAATACCAAACTCTGGGTTAGAGGGTGAAGTTTATAATCCAGAAACTTCAAGCATGAGGCTCAAAAAATGTATTATTAACTGTTCAAAAAAGACCCATTCATGTGATTAGACTCGGTGACAGTCATTTTTCTAATCAGCAAGTCAGGTAGCAGTTTCTAGGCTCCTTGTACTAAGCATTTCTTGATGTTGAGGAGATTTAGACATGTGTTTCCAACCAAATTATAATTCAACAAGAACCATTCTAACTCCTGAATCTTTGTATGTCCCTTCTCCCCATCCTTACTTTACTTCCAGTTCTATTCATCAGTTCATGTTCGAGTTCAGATTCTTCCCTGGACTACTGCAACAGCTTTCTGTCTGGTCTCCCTACCTTCAATAACAGCCTATCCCATCGATTTTCTTGAGGAGGCCAGTGAGCTCCAAAAAGCAGAACTCCTTACTCTATTTATTTTTTCTGCCTGAGACGCTGTGCATTCTATGCATCATTACCGAGTCTGGGTTAAAGTCTATAACCCCATTAATATGACAAGCTTCAGGAACTTTTTTTCTAGCTTCATCTCTCTATTCAACTCATCCTCAAAGAAACAACGTCCTCATAGTCTGTACTTCTTTCCTAGTATGCTTTTTATTTCCACACCTCATTGTCTTTGTTTCCCTAAACTGCACCCTCCTCTTGGGAAACCAGTTACCCACACCCTACCCAGTGTCACACCCTACCCAGTGTTGCCACTTTGGAGGCGTTCCTCAGTAACCCTAACCTAAGGTGGGCATGCCTGCTCTATTCTTCCAAGTACCTGAGCTCACATCTCGCACACTAGACTGCAGTGAACTGCTGACATGCTTGCATTTCCCAGTAGACTAGAAAGCTTCCTTGATTTTTATTTCTCAGAGCCTGGTGTGTTTCTTGGAATATGTGAGCTCTAACAAGTGTTAACAGACTGGATGAATAATTGGATGGATGGGTGAGTGGATGGATGATGTCTATTGTCTGCTCAAAATTTTCAATAACTCATTATCTACAAATTGATTTTTTTTTTGTCATCAGTTCCTACAGTTCTCCCTGGCATGCCCCTCTTCCCTCCTCTTTCTTTTCTATAGTCCCAGAATCTTGGCACCCTTCCTTTAAGTCTAGTTCAGAAGTCTTCTTTTCTGGGTTCTAATATATACCCTCCCACATGTTCGACTTTACCCCATGTTTTGTGTTTATGTTGTATTTTAAATATATTTATATTATCAAATGTATTTATTACGTGGGTCTTTCCTGCTCAAAAATAAAGCTCCTGTTGACTTTTTATCCAAAAATTAGTAAAAACAGGTACATTTATTAGAGTTATTATATGTCAAATGCTTTCACATAGATTAGCTCCATTTTCAGTACGAAGTTTGAACACTATTCTTTAAATGGCTATCAGATGAGTCCTTTGGGTACTGTATACATAACAGACACTCAGTAATTATTGGTTGAGTTCATGATGTATTTTTCTACCATTTTAGTCCTCTTTTCTTTTACTTATGTCCTGTTCTTCAGGCAAGTGGGATTATTTGGCTCTTTCCTGACACCTTAGCAGCTACAGGTTTCTATGTCTTTGCCCACATTGTTCCTTCCACTTGAAGATTTTTATTCTGGTATAAAAGTTCTCACTAGGGCTTCCCTGGTGGCGCAGTGGTTGAGAGTCCGCCTGCCGATGCAGGGGACACGGGTTCGTGCCCTAGTCTGGGAAGATCCCACATGCCGCGGAGTGGCTGGGCCCGTGAGCCATGGCCGCTGAGCCTGTGCGTCCGGAGCCTGTGCTCCGCAACGGGAGAGGCCACAGCAGTGAGAGGCCTGCGTAGCGCAAAAAAAAAAAAAAATTCTCACTAATCCCTCAAAGTTCATCTTGCTCTTGATTCTGGCCCTTATTATTATACTGAATCTTTTAGTTCTTAAACTCCCATAAGCTCTTGCTCATCCTCCATATTTATTAGTTTTCATTGATTTTTAAAGTTATTTGTCTAGCTATCTTTCCATTAGACTATAAGCCCCATGAAATCAGGCTTATTTAATCAATCTTTGTGTTTCCCAAGGTGGATCAGCACAGTGTCTCATTTGGAGACTTTCAGGAACTGTTGCTCATTTAATTCAAATGAGTTGAGCAGCAGAGGCATGTGTGTGAGTGTGCGCACGTGGGACGTGTACAGCGTTTGCTTGCTTGCTTGTTCTGGGGGCAGCATGCTTAGTGCAGGCTCGCAGGCGGGTCATCTGTGTTCAGGTTCTGACTGCAACATTTACTAGCTCTGTGACTTTGGGCAAGCTCCGTGCTTTCTTCATGCATCAGTTTCTTCATCTGTAAAATGTGGATGGTAATAACAAGAATACCTACTGTGTAGGGTTGTTGCAAAGGTTAAAAGAGCTAAAATCTACATTTCAGGCAGGTAAGACAGTGTCTGGCACTTTGTATGCACTCTGTGTTGTGGAATAATTAACCAGTTTAAACCTTTAATCTTGCTCAAAGCCCCATGAATATATTTATTATTAATTCTACAAATAATATCATTAATATTCAACTTTGCATGATAGAGGTTCCACGGTCCCTAGAAATCTAAAAGCAAAATCCAGAAAAAGTTAATAAAAGTTTTCTAAAATTGTGTATATCCCTATGTAAAAGTGAGGTGGAATATAAGAAACTGTCCTGCTGACCATGGGGGGGAAAAAATGATCTGTTTAAAATTCAGTTCATTACATCTACCTTTGATTTCCTGGGGAAGTGGTAGGGACCTTTTTAGGTTTCCTGTGTTTTCACTTTTAATAAGAAACAAAGGCCAATGGTTTCTTTACCTTTGCAGTGAGTAACATACATTTTTTTTAGCATATTAGCTAGATCAGTTTTCCCTCTAATCAAAGAAAAGGCAACTTAGTCATATTTAATTAAAGGATGCACAATAGAAATGAAGAACATTTATAAGAAAAATGTGCAGCAGGAGATCTAGAGAGAAAGAAAAAAAAGAACTGAAATAGAACTAAAAAAATTACCATTTAACATTTCTGTTATTTAGTCAACTCTTATTACTGCCTGTTTCGAAAAAGCAAAGTATCTTTATTTCATAAGGAAAATAAAATGACAGGGCTATTTTGTTCAACTCACTGCAACAAGATCCAAGACAGAAAAAGCAAATAAGATGTGAAATTATAATTTTCTACCTCTAAGCAGTATGTATTCAATTTGGGGAGGGCAGTATATACAAAGATGATAAATATTTAAAATCAGTTCTGTCCCATTACAGAAGCGCTTAAGGAATGTCACAAATAGTAAGTGAATTATTTACTAGGGCCATCAGAGGAACACTCAGGCTGCATGGAGGAATTGGTATTTTGTATGGGTTGCACATGTGTTAATAAGGAGTACACAGGGGAGAATACTGTGAGAGGGATGGAATTCTCATGGCGTCTGCTGTCTTTCCAAAGAAAGATGCAGAGTAACTTCAAGTTTCCATAAATGGCATTTTTTTTTTTTGTTCTTGTTCTCTTTTTCCTTCTTTTCTTCACGTTGAACTCCTCAGTAAGTGACATTTACTTCAGTGAAATCACCGTGAATTAGGTCCTGGTTCTCAGCCTTGAAACCTGATTTCATTAGAGCCATATGTTTAGAGACCGAGCGTACTTTACTGAGCTCACAAACTGATCTATAATCCAGAATAGTGGTTTTATTAATTCACCATGATTAATGCTACTGTCAAGCAGATGGGAATGCTCTCGTCACTGTTAGGTAAATTATATGTGGAGCTATACCATATCCAGAACATTCCTTAGTGAACATGGAATCTAAATATGGGGTGGTGGTTTATGACCCACTATAGGAATTCCCCTGCCTCAAGGACCAAAGTACTTACAATTGTTATTCTCTCTCTTGGACTATGCTTTGAAAGCTCTGTCCATTTTTGGCCATTTGGACTTTCTTTTTCCATATGCAAAGTTGTACTTTTAAAACTCTGTTCTTTGGAGCCCTGAGAACAATGGGAGCCCATGATGGGTTTTAAGTAGGGAAGTGGTCACACTTGGATCATAGGTGGGCTACTCTTGCTGAAGTATGGATAATGAACTTGAGCAGTGGTTTCTAAACCCATTCAATCATATTCCTTATTACTACCTTATTACTAACTACTTTTTGAGCATACATCATCTATGTATATCACCTACATACTCATGTATAAAATACATATTACTATACAAATAATGTGTATTCTCATATATAATATAAAGGACACATTATAATACAAATTTTTAAAATTGAATTAAAAATGCAAGTAGAATTTCAGTGCTTTCTTCTCATCCTAAATAGGGTCATCTTGTATACCCCCGGGGTCTATGACTGCCCTGCCCCCCACCCCCCCATTCCACTTCCCACTTTAGAAACTGATAAATTAGGAGAGAAATAGGAGAGAGATAGGAGGCTGTTATAGAAAACTAGGTGAAGATAATAATAAATTAAATAAATAAATAAATAGAAGTACGTGAATTTGAGAATTATATGAAGATAAAATTAACTGTACTTGATTATTAAGGTATATGAGGTACAAAAAATGAGCCAAATGTGATGCCTCAATCTGGGATTTGAACAACTGGGTACCATTTACTGAGACAGGAAAAGTAGGAAGAAGAGATTTGGCAGTCAGATGAATTCAGTTTGGCATATGTTCAGTTTGGTGGGTCCAGACAAATCCATGTGGTGATATTTATTAGTAGATTAGATATACAACCTTGAGGAAAAGAATATAGAATTAAAGACAGAGATTGACAGTACATTTATGAGTTTGCAGATTGACAGCCTGTAGAATGTTTTCCTTGGCCTCAGACAGTATTTACGTTAAAAAATTAGTTGGTAACTTTTAAAATTATTGATTTTTACACAAAAATATTGTATTGAATTTCATTGAGAAATTGGAAGTGATGGCAACACTAGATATGAACTCTGACATGGCGACAGTTGGCTAGACCTGGGTGCCAGCTGCCCAGTTTAGATGTGTCCCCTCCAATTGATTGCAGTCCTTACCTGGACCTCTTTACTCATATACATTATCTGCCTGGTCTCCAGATATCTGAGTTTGTAATCTCTAAAAGCTGTGTGAAGCCATTGGACTGATTGATGTAGACCATGGAGAATGTGCAGGGAGAACAAAGGGGACAGATACTTAAAGAATTCTGATGAATGATGTATGCACAGAGGAAATTTAAGGAATGGAGGCATCACCAGGGAAGTAGGCATAAAACCTGGCGAGTGTGGTATTATAGTTGCTAAAGGAAGATAGGATTTAAAGAAAGAGGGAGATGAATCAGAATATAGTATTGAAAGATCAATTAGATAAAGACTTAAAAGATTTCATCAGATGTGGTACAACAGGCTTTCATAACTTAGTTTATTTTCTCTTTAACATTCTGAAAGTCTCCTTTATAACCAGTCTTAATAGGCTCCACATGTTGCACTGAATAGATGTGTTGAGTTTTTGGTGTACCCTGCATAGGTGCGTTGGATTTTGCTGTACACTGAGTAGGTACATTAAGGTGTCTGGCCTTCCACCAAGACTTGTGGTGCATTATAACCAGCCATCTAGGTGGTAGTCTGAGAATATCTTTTCTTGTTTTGAAGTTTCTAAGCTCCCTAATGATAAGATAAAATTCTGACCTTGTCC
Source organism: Globicephala melas (assembly GCF_963455315.2). Taxonomy (NCBI): domain Eukaryota; kingdom Metazoa; phylum Chordata; class Mammalia; order Artiodactyla; family Delphinidae; genus Globicephala; species Globicephala melas. The sequence goes on along the minus strand of NC_083317.1, from coordinate 52,565,574 downwards.
TCTAAAGTTTAACCTGTTTGTATCCAGATTTTGGCTACTTACTTTACTTCCCCATCTTGAGAAGTAATTGGTTTTTGTTTTGTTTTATTTTAGCTGCTCTACCAAATGAGGAAAATACTTTCATGCTACTTCTTGAGACCATTAATGTTTTTTAAATAATTTGGAATGTTAAGCCAATCACTAAAACTTCCAGAAATTGTGTTTCTAAAATATCATTTAAAAAGTTCTCCTGTGCCGAGCCCTGTTTTTTTTTGAAAAGCAGACTTCACATTTCTCCATCTCTTAGTTCTAGCTTGATTTAATTAAACAGTTTTTAAGCCACTTATATTCCCATTCTCAGAAGTTCTTATATTGTATTCAGAGAAATAATTATTTTCTTATTAAATATTTAATAATGTGCCCCTGGAATCAAAGCACGTTTGTTCCTTTCTCTGTGGGATGTTTCTACCTTGGTAGGTGAAGAGAGGCACTTCCTCCTTCTGAAGCAAAGACTATGCTTGTTTACAACCCTGTAATGTAAAGATAGTATTTCTCTGCATATGCAAGGACAAGCATACTTACTAACCATTATAAAATATTTGGGTTCCCTAAGCCCTACATTCCTCTCCAGTTACAAAAGTCACTGTGTGTGTAGGTGTCACCTGACTCTCTTTGCATCATCCTGTGGGAATTAGAGCTCAGGGAACAAGTTCCAAGAAAATGGTGATACTCTGACCACTGCTTCCTGTGAGTAACGAAGTCCTTTGGCTTTGATGCCCTGACCCACGAATACTCTTATCTTCTGCCAGCATCCATGCAACTGTGATAGGCTAACTTGTTAGCTTGCAAATAGGGTAGAATCTCAGATTTTCACAGTTCTTTAGAAACATGTTCTGCTGGTGGAGAAATTGTGACTTAAAAGCAAAGTAAATAAAGCTTCATAAAATTAATATTTAGGATTTATTTTTCATTAATAGACTGCTAATGTTTCATCTTCCTGTTTTCCTTATTCTGAATGTTGACTATCAGTAGGAAATGACAATAATTGTTTTTCTTTGTAGCTTTGTTTTTGCCTTGTTTATCTGCAGTCATCAGTAGTTTCTCTTAATAAAAAGGAATTTGGGGGGATCTACTTATGCAAAATAGTATGTACGTAGTTTCTCCTGTGAGGCTTTAGTTATTGGAAATTGTATATTTTTTTGCCTTAATTTAACTTACATATCTAGCAGACTTCACCCATTGCTTGTTAATGTAATTGACCTATGTAGAGAGATTTCTGGGGAATTTTATTTTATTACGGACATTTTAATTTGTAGGACAGGCTGGGCTCTTAATGCTAAAAGGAGGATGTGTGGCAGAACTTTCTAATTTTAGGGTGTATAACTTACTAATCTTGTTTAATCTGAGTATCCTAACTTCTAGTATCATGAAATCATACATAATTAAAATCATATAATTATACTCTGAAAAAAATCTGGCTTTTTTCACTATTATGTTTATGAAATTCATCCATGTTCTTGCATATAACAATAGTTTGTTCATTCTCCTTGCCCCATTGTATGGCTATACCACAATTTACATATTCATTCCATTGGTGATGGACATTGGATTCTTCCTCCTTTGGATTTTTATCAGTGGTGCTGCTATGAACACTTTTTGTACATTTAAAAAAAGACATATGTATACATTTCTGTTGTATGTATATCTAGGAGTGGTATTGCTGGCTCCTAGTTTATGCATAGTTTTAGCTTTAGTAGCTTTTAGTAAACCACCAAAGAGTTTTCCAAAGTGGTTTGCCAATTTAATCACCTATGAGGAGTGCCTGAAGGTTCCTGTTTTCCATATCCTTCCCAACATTTTATGTATCATTTGTCATTTTAAAACTTGTTAATAAGCCCCTCTGGTGGGGATGAGTGGAATCTCATTTTGTTCTTAAGTTACATTTCCATGATGACAAATGAAGTTGAGTGTATATTTGTGTGTTTATTGAATATTTTGATTTTTTGTGTGAGTGTGAAAATTATTTGCCCAATTTTTGAGTAGTAATTATTAATATTTAGAAGTTTTTATATATTATAGATGTGAATTTTTTGTTGATTATATTTATGTGAATGGTTTCTCCCAATATGTGGCTTTCTTTTTCACTTTGTTAATAACATTGTTTCATGAACACAGGTTTTTAATTTATTTTTTCCTTTATCCTTTGAACATTTGGGGTCCTGTTTTAATTATTTGCCTGTAATGCAGGTATTCTCTTCTGTTTCTTCCAAAAAACTTTATTGCTTTATCTTCCATATTTAGGTCATCTAAAAGGTTCATCTAAAATTGATTTTCATATGGTATTAGTTCAGGGTCAAGATTCATTTTCTTCCATATGTATATTCATTTGACCCAGCAGCATTTATTGAAAACATCATCCATTCCCTACTGCTGTTTATATATAGTTGTTACATAACCAGTGTCCAGATATGATTGCATTTGTTTCCAAAATTTGTTTTATTCTATTGTCTATTTGTCTCTCCTTGTGCCAATACCACACTGTCTTAACTGATGTGAAGAGTATAACTTTGTCAGTGTTTTTCTTATTGAAGTTCGGCTTGATTATTCTTGGCTCTTGGCATTTCCCTATGAAGTTCAGAATCAGCCTATCAGTTCCTACTATGAAAATGTCTGCTGGAATATTTGATTGGGGTTGTAATAAATCTAAGAATCAATTTGGAGAGAATTGACACCTTTACCATATTGAGTCTGCCAGTCCCTTAAAGCATTATATCACTTTATGTCTTCTACATCTCTGATCAAGTATGTCTGTGTGTTTATGTTGTGTTTTTGCTTGTGTTTTGTTAGCTTTATTCCCATTTATTTGATATTTTCAGATGCTATTGTAAATTTTTTAAGTTTTATTTTCTAATTATGTATTGCTTATATATAGAACTACAACTGATTTTTGCATATTTTGTCTTTAGCAGCCATGTTGAATTCTCTTTTCTTCTCATAGTTTAATCTGTAAATCTTTTTGTATTTCCTAGATAGAAAACCATTTCATACGCAAATACTATTCTAATTTTTGTTTTTAATTGGTTATTTCTGTGATTGCAAAATATACTTGAAACAGTTTTAGTATGTCTTTTACTCCTTTAAGCCACTAGAGCATATTAGAAATATTCTGAAAGCAATTGCTTGTAATCCTACCAAGATCTAGATGTCATCAATTAAAATTTGTGTTGATCTCTCCAGACATTCCAGATAGTTTTCAGCATTGGATCATAAAGGACATACAATTTTTCTTTTTTTTTTAGCCACGCTACGCGGCTTGTGAGATATAGTTCCCCAACCAGGGATTGAACCAGGGTCCCCGGGGCCCTTGGCAGTGAAGGCACGGAGTCCTAACCACTGGACAGCCAGGGAGTTCCCAAGGACATACAATTTTAAAAATGCCATTTAATGCCATGGACACTTTTCCATGACAAATATTTTTTCCGTATACAATTGTTAATTGCTGTAAAATATTCTAATCTATAGATATGTCATTATTACTATCAAACATATTTGTTTTAATTTTTTGCTTTTATGAACAACACTGTTGAAGAGACATAGATGAGTCTTTGCATTGCTGTGTTGTTTTTTTTTTTTTTGACATAATTTCCTTGTTGAAATCCCTAGAAGTAAGCTCTTTCTGGGTTAAAATGTATAGTTTTTGAAACTTGCTGCCAAATTGCCTTCTAGAAATGTGTAAATTTTCATTCACACCAGAAGTACACAAAAGTTCCTGTTTCCAAACATCCTAGCCTTTGTTGAGATTCACACCTTTATTATATGGATTCTTTTTGCATATGAGTTAAAAATAAAACCTATATAGCCTTTCATGAGAACTTGTGGTTTCATGGAAATGTTTTGCCCTTTTTTTGAGTATCAATTGCCTTACATTTTTGTCTTCAATTCCGTATTCTTTTGTGTTAAAACTGCAGGGTTTTAAAATTTAGCAAGTTGTTATCTCTCCTGACATTGTGTGAATACACTATCGCTTTTTTTTTAAAGTCATCAAACCATTTCTGTTTAGTAGGAGAGTGGTAGTACACTCAAATTTCTAGGTTCCTCTGTGAAACACTCCCTTGCCTTCCCTAGACAGAGTTTAATTACACAAATTTTAGTTGCAAAGATGAATAAGATAGTCCCTGTTTGCAAGGATCTCCATCCCCTTGGGTTCCCATAGCACATGAATCTTTTTCTGTGATAACCTGAGCACATGACACAACGTAAGTTATTTACAAATCTTTCCACTTATTAGACGTGGCTTTATTTAGATTTTTGTTCTGAAACTAGTACAATGTCTGGCACACATACGGCCTTTCTTGGGTGAATCACTTAACCTCGTTAAGCCTCAGTTTCCCTATCTCTATCTTGAGGATAAATATATTATCTGCCTCACACTGTTATTATGACAAACTCAGTACTCAATTTGGTGATTGGCAGATGTAAGTCATCAATAAAGGGCAGCTCTCATTTTTTTTTCCTATTGGAAGTCTAAAGATCCTGAACTCACATTATTGTTATAGGTGCCAGGCTACCCATTGGTCTTTTATTCAATTCTTTGTGGATTGATGGCTACTTGAGCTTTTCACTGGATTTTAAAGTTAATTCAACGTGTAATTAAAGTGATTTATAATTGTAAGTGGCAAAAGGACAAATTAAAATACTTCTGGATTGGTGGGAGCTTGAAGCTTAGTTGGACCTTTTATGTTCTATTCCTTTTCTTTCTCTGCCTCTTTCCTTTTCCTAGATCTCTGCCAGCACACTGAAGTTCCTACATATTTGTAAAACAATTTGCCATTAACGTTTTCTCTCACTAGGTTCATATCTAGGGGAAGAGCTTATAGAAACCACCACTCTGTGGTATTGCTACAGTTAGTTAAAGGTGTGAACAGTCATCCTCTGCCTTTCCTCCTCCACCCACAAACCTCAGGAAAGTATGTGGTAGCAACTTGAAATCCTCTTTAAAAAGTTAGATCCTTAGTGCAACAGTTGTAGAACTTTTTTTTTTCCAGAAATAATTGTACTGTATTTCTCTTCTTCACTCATGAACCTGCCCGCCCCACCGTTGCTCCCACCTTCTTCCCATGGTGGGTATTTGGCTCAGCTGATCAAGGGAAGGGTATCTGTTGTACAAAGTTTTATATATAGTAAGTTAACCAAATAATGCCCTTTCTTTTTAATCCCTGTTACTACCCTTAATTAAGGTTCTGTTTGGACGTTAGGTTTATCACAAGGGAACTGGGGGAAAGTCTCATTTGCACAAGGACTGTGCAAATGTAGCTTGCCCCTTTGTAAAGTGTCGTTCCAAAGTGTTAAATTAGACTACAACTTTAGAATTTTGTTCATTTTTTAATAATTTGCTCAGGGAAATCACTGGTTATTCAGAAGACTTATGATCTGCATGCACCTTAAATATTAGGATGAGGATAATTTTTATGGTAATGGATATCGAAAGGTGTCTGTTTAGCCAGTCTGTTTACTTTTTCTAATATATGCACAAGACAAAATTCTCTAAACATTTCTATACAAAAGAGAAAACACCCTTCTTAAATCAGTAGTTCTTTGTTTACTGGGTTTTTTTTTTTTACTTTGAGTTTTATGGTTCATGTCTCTTTTGTGTATTGAATATTTGAAATTTTAATTTAGAAAAGCAAACTGCTTCTTAGGCACTACTTCCAAGGTAACTATAATGAAGCTGGACATAATTGCATATCTACACTTTGCCATAGATCAATAGCCTTCTAATGTTATCAGAAGTTTTCATTGTTACTTTAAAACAGCAGCATCTTGTTAACCTTAATCAGAGCCTGATGTGTTTCTTCTAAATGGCTTCTGATGTGGTGTCTCTCTTCGGTTCTCTGTGGTTTCCTGTTTTTTTCATACATAGAGAAAAGCCTTTTGATGTATTCAGCCTCATAATCTTTTTCTTTTAATAGCATATCAAACACAAACTTTCTTATATATACAGCACAGCATTGTAAGCCTGTTTCACCATTCATTTATTCATCTTGCCACAGATCACTCTTTCTCTGGAATTCCTCCAGCACTTCCTTAGATACCTTTCTGTATTCTTTAGCATCACAGTTCTCATTTCTACCCTGAAAGAGTGTGTTCTTCAAGGGCAGAGATAGTATCTCGTATATCCATAATTGTATTTCTCCACAGTGTCCTGCCTTAGCAATGAATAGATCACGTAGACTGGTGACGCTCAGTGAGCTGCCCCCAGCCCAGCCACATCAGCATCACCTGGGAACTTGTTAGGACTGTAAGTTCCAAGGCCCCACCCCAGTCATGCTGAATCAGGACATCTTGGGTTGAGGATCAGAAATTTCTGTGCTCACAAGCCCTTCAGTGATTCTGATGCATGCTCAAGTTTGACAGCCACTGCAGCAGATAATTATTGAATGAATCTGAAAGTTTTACATTTATGGTACTGCTTCACTGGGAGGATTAGTATCAGATGGGGCCAATTTTGTCCATTCAGCCTGAGTTTTATTTCTCAAGAGATACAAGTAAAGAAAAACCTAAGATTTAAATATTTGCAACCTTAGAAGAGGGTGTATATAGCTTTTATGCTGTCCTACTATGAAAACTGCAGCTTAAAGTGTTTAAAATATGAAATGATTGCTTTCTTCCACCTGTTCAGGAATAGGCATTTAACATTCCAAAAGGAGGAAAAGTAAGGAACGAATAATGGATGTTACTCATTTTCATGGTGGGGAAGAGGTGGGTGAATGTTGGAAACTGGTCAGGTAGAGGATGGGTTGGAAGACTTTCCCCTGGGTACCATTCTATGCTCTTCTAAATTTTTGAACCCTGTAAGTGCATTATGTAGTAAAATGCTGATATGGGGTATTTAATAAGATTAAATTAATGAATAAGTTGAATAAAGAAGTTTCCATATGATAGCCAGTGGGGTTGGTTAAAAGTTATTAAAATTTCCCTTTGCATTAATATGAAAGGTTAGATAAAATGGCTTTCCATCTCTGTAGAACATTATTGGGGTGGTGGCAGAAATGTCTTAATGACTTTCCACCTGAACTTTCTTATGCAGTGAACAAAGAATTCTTACTGTTACATGAATCCATCATCTTGTTATTATTTTAAGAAAATAAATGGAGGGGAAGAATTTAACTTCATTCAAAGTTACATAACCTTGCATACACAAATGAAGAGGTCAGACCTACGGGACATTGATCTAATACCTTCTTCTGAAGTACTTTTAGAAGTATCTTGATAGGCAAGGAGAGAAAAATTGATTTATATTTTTGTCACATTCTTAGCAAATGGAAAATAATCTGGTTAGCAAAACCCATTACATATGTTCTGAATTATGAACAGTATTCTCAACTGTTTGTCTTTTAGTACAAATGCAATTATATTAATGGTATGATTGAATTGTGCTGTTTCAATGGAAGGTATGTCTTAAATGACAGTTGATTCAATTTTTTTTTTTTTTCTTCTCTTGCACAGAACTATTGTACCATGGAAAGTATTCAGACAGTGCCTTCATGAGGTCCATCAAATTAGCTCTGGTCTGGAAGCAATGGCTCTAAAATCAACAATTGATTTAACTTGTAATGATTACATTTCAGTTTTTGAATTTGATATTTTTACCAGGCTATTTCAGGTAAGCTTTGTATTTGCTTAATCCTGCCCTCTCTTCCACTTCCCTCCCTTCTGTGTGTGTGTCTCTTTTTCACACACACATGCATACATACAAATATATGGGAAATGGTCTCATTTTTGGTAGTCTACAATTTTAAAGCAAGTTTTTCTGGTCATTGCTGTAAGTTTAGAGTTAGAGTTTGGAGGATCTGGTGTTCCGAGCCTGGAGGTTGCGTATTAGCTTTGAGAAGAATGATGTAAAGGAGCTTTAAAGTCCCTATTTGGTTTCTCACTTTACTTTGTTGTTCATTTTAGCCCAGTAACTGATAGAATGCAGGTTTTTTTTTTTTTTTTTTTCAGTACGCGGGCCCCTCACTGTTGTGGCCTCTCCAGTTGCGGAGCACAGGCTCCGGACGCGCAGGCTTAGCGGCCATGGCTCATGGGCCCAGCCGCTCTGCGGCATGTGGGATCTTCCCAGACTGGGGCACGAACCCATGTCCCCTGCATCGGCAGGCGGACTCTCAACCACTGTGCCACCAGGGAAGCCCAGAATGCAGGTTTTATAGGTGGGCATTTGCTGAGGTTGTATCCCAACTTCTTCTCCCCTTTGCCTCCCACATTCATTAGGTGAGAAGGGAAAATAGTGAACCTGGAAATAAATAGCAAACTCACCCTTTTCTGTATAGGAGATTACTGTGATGTGTACTGTTTTTACAGCTTGCTTTGCTCTTTGATCTGTATATCACAAACATTTTTCCGTGTCAGTATTTTCATCAATATAATTTTCAATTTTCAGTTGCTACAGAATATTCCATCAAAATAGTCTGTCATTAATTTAGCAAATCTCTCATTTGGGAAATTTAGATTTGTTTTCCTGGGTTTTTTTCCCCTAATATAAATGGTTTTGAGATTAACCTTCTTGTCCTGTTTATTGTTTTTGGTTTTTAATCATTCTTTTATAATTGTCTTCACATAGCTATTCAGAAGCAGGTGTCACATAATAAAAGCTGGGTGCCATTATTTTGTATTTTTGTATGTGTTGATAGAATTACCCTAAACATGAAGACTTGAAATATACTTTGAATTTGCCTCTGCCACTAAATTGCGTATCATCTATGAGATTTATTTCAAGTAGTCACAAAGCGAGAACCCCACCTAAAATCTTTATGATTCTAATAATATCAATTATATAGCAAGTGATGTTAATTGATCAAAAACCAGGCTTGCTTATATTCTGACAATTTTTTTTATTATTTTAGTCTTCAGTAAAATTTATTCTGTTTGAAACATGCTTTCAACAAATGTTAGAGTATAATATTGGTTTTCATGTTTCTCATGTTGTAAGAATTTTGCTTCTCTGATTTATGACCCTGCTTGGTACTCACCCGCAAAGATCGGGTAACTGAATTATGTAAGAAAACAAGATTGCATGGGATTAACTTTTAATTTATGAAAGAATCCATTAACAGAGGGCAAATTAACTCTTGCCAACAATACTTATAGAATACATTTTACTTTATTACAACTTGATAATCATAATTCTACCTAGACGTATAGAATAGGAAATTAGACAAATGACTGCAGGAAGTATGCTTTTGGATATTTTCAGTTTACAGTAGTTTCATTATTATTCCCTTGGTATACGTACTTTGTCAGTTAATGTTTTTCCAATGACGTTAGGATACATTTTAGGAAAAGGTTGTGTTATCTGATACTGATTATTTTATAATGGAACCTCTCCTTTCTTTAAAAGTTTCTGATAATTTTACAAATACTTAATTTATTTAACATGATACCAAGACATTCTAATAGTAGATGCTTTGCTTCTTCCCCTTGAGAAGGAAGAGAACAAAAGTTATTTTCATACATTAAGCCTAGCTGTTTATTCTAGGAAGAGTGTATTTTCTGTGGGGAGCCTAGATGACTTTTCAGTGAGGAGGTTAAATACTAGAACGCCTCAGAGTTATATATCAAAGGTATGAGGGCAGCTTAATGTTGGTTAAGCACTTACCCAAACAGCTGCTTAATATGTGTACATATTTTCTTATAAGCTGTTTCACTTTAAAACAGCCCAAGTAATCTCAACACTCTAAGGCACATATATCTTCTTTATGCTCATGGGGATGGGAGAGGAAAAGAATCTTTTAAGTAGAGCTACTATGAAAAGTATTAGATAACAAAACCAAAACCTTACTAGCGGACCAAAGAATGCCTAGTGTCTTTTAAAACTCATAATTACAGCAGTAGCTAAAGAACTTTTGTTAGCCCCTGTGTGTTTCTCAGATTCTTCACCTCTCCTGATTTCATTATGCTTAGACTGTAATCATATATGTGCTTTAAAATACAATAAAATTGGTTGTGTGCACAGAAAGTACATGTATTAACTTTTACTGATCTTTTATTTTTACATAACTTTAACAATTGAATAATATTTTCTTGTTATAGTTGTGTATTCTATATGAAAGATGTAAGTTTTGTAGCTACTGTAACTGCATGAACATATATTCTGCTGCAGCTGTGATATTGGTGGTTAATTGGTAGTGACTCCTTCTAGCATTAAATCGTTGGGAATAGGGTATTTAACAGAGCGGCATCTGAAAGAGGGCAGGGTACACCATCAGGATTGAGGTTTGACATAGAAAACTAGCTTAAGGGTTTGCAGAAGGTGTTGGTGGAGGTGAGGAGATGAAGTTGAGACTTGCCTAGGAAATGAAATCAAGAAGCTGGTGGATTCTGGTTTCCCCTTTTTCCTGTCTTCCCTCATCCTCATGTTTTGCCAGAACTTGAACAAGTGCTGGGAGTCACTGGAAAGGTCTTGCATGGCCACCTTCCTCTGTCTACATTAAACCTTATCTCTCTCCCCTCCACATAGTTCAGAGATGCTGGGATCGGCAAGTGCTCAAGTCCTGGAATGGAAAGACAGGGCTTTTGCTTTCCTCTTCAGTCTCCCTGGGGCTGCTGCTCCCTTCTCCTTCCATTTCCCCACTGTAAGAGAAGACTGGGTTGTTGAGAAATGGGGCAGTAAATGGGATGAGTAGGTGCAGGATAAGGAATGAGTGGTTTGGGGCAATGTACTATTGACTGTGGAATATATAGCATTGTGGAACAGGGAGAAAAAGAAGAATAAGAAACTCATCTATTGTAGTGAGGATTAAGAGAGTATCTGGGCAGACCAACTGAGGCCCTACTTCCAATGTAGGTTGTAAGTCGGTAAATGGTGAACACAGTGGCTTTTGGGAGAATGGAGGGACTGGTCTTCTTAATTCACTTTATTAATTTCTGTAGTCATTTAAGAATCTCCAAATAACTTGGTGTTGGTGTGTGAGAAAAGATTTCCTATAACCTAAAAACAAACTGTGAAAACAACCATTCTCCCATCACTTTGTTTTGCCTCCTTTAAGCCATTAGTTGGCAAAATACTTTAAACACAGGTGTTTCTGACTGTGGGTTGCATTCTTAAGAAAAATAGTACACAGACTCTTTCTATTACATAAATATTGTTGCAGTTAGAATCTGGCCCTCTGGATTATTACTAAGAAATGGTTGCTAAATACTGCAGCATTTGGCTCCAAACACCAGTTTCATTTTTTTTTTCGCTTGTATTTGATCGGTGCATTGGCTCTCTATAAAGTTCAGCGTTTTGTAAAACAACTCTTTCATTAATTTGTGTGGATTTTAATGGAAGTGACCCAAATATTTTGTATTTTTTTCATCCTTGTCCTTTGTAGATGAGGAAGTAGAACAGAACAAAACAAAACAAAACTCAGTGACTATAATAGTAATTTTTCGGTTTTTCTAAACGTATGCTAATACTCTTCCAAGTATTGTTTATGTCATTTTTAGTCATCCCTTAAGAAGAAAATTAAAAACATGTTTTTTGTTTTTGTTTTTTTCAAGTACATAGACAGAACCTCTCATAATAAGTGTCTCCAGAGCTCATTTTTCCCCAGTTAGGTATTTTAGTGTGGTGGGGAAATACCCTAAAGATTTTTCTTGTTATTTTGGAAAAGGTTAAACTCTTCATTACAAAATCATTCTTTCCCTTTGTTATCCTCATCTCAAGGGATACAATCCTTAAAGAATTGCGCCTTGTAAATGTGAAACTTGCTTAACAATCACAAGGAACAAGTCTCAAAACAGACAAAAGCAGGAGCCCTCCACCAATAATCATGTCTAGGATGACTATTTCAACAACTATCACTTGGCAACACAAAATACCTTTTTTTTTCCTTTATGTAGAAGATTTGAGTTAATAATCTGGCACATCAGATAGAGTATGCTGCCAATTCCTTTGGACAAATGTAGCTTCAGCCTTAAAGATATGGCAGAGATGATTCATTCACACCCTCAAGCAAAGTTGTCTATTACTGACTGCCTTTTTTCTCTTGCCATGGTAACTGGAGGGACAACTAATCCTATTAAAGAGACAACGATACAAACCCTTTATGTGTGCGTGCATGTGTGTTTGTGTTTATTTCTGCAAAAGATTTTTACAGAGCTCACCTCTAAACCATAAACTTTTCTGAGTTTGTGATTGTACACGGATAAACCAAATGTGAGTACAGTAGTCTGTTACCATGGGAGTCGAGGCCTTGCAGACAAGTCACTCAGTAGAGGACCTCTTCAGCTCTTCCCCCAGCCTGATCACTATGCTCTGACACTGTGCATTAGTGCCTGGTCTCCCTTTGGGAAGCAAGACAGGTGTGTTCCTTGTTCTCATGTAGCTTATGGCCAATGTGTAGACTTGGCCAAATCACTTACATTCCATGATGGAGTTTTTTGTTCTACAAAGTGAGATGTCTAAATGCAGAGTAGTGAACAAAACAGACACACAGGGAGATGAGGCATGAGATGAGAGTTAGTGGTTTTAAATAGGGTGGTCTGAGAAGGCCACATTGAGGAAATGACATTTGGAGAGGAAGCAGTCACATGGATATTTGGAGAAAGAATTCAGGTATAGGGATCAGCAAGTTCGAAGGCTCTGAGGTGAGAGAATATAATTACATTCAGGCCAGCAGGCAACAAGGCCCGCGTGTCTAGAGGAAAGGCAGAAAGTGGGAGAGTCACAGCAGATGGGGACACAAAGGGAACTGGGGCTCAACCCTGCAAAGGTCTTTCTAGGTCATTTATAAGGACTTTGGCTTTTACTCAAAGTTAGAGAGTTTTGAACAGAAGAGTTGATGTGGTTTATGTTTCAAACTGATCACAACTGCTGTATTGGGAATAGAATTTGTAGAGAAGAGACTATGTGGTTTTCCTTTTTGCTTTCTGTATTTTATTCCTAAGAAATCTGTTTTCTGCATAATCATATTTCTCCAAAAAGAAAATACATAATTGCATGTTTGCTGTTAGGTACTAGAATTTGGCCTAAACCCCGTAAGCTCATATTCACTTAAAAAATATCCAGGAGAATTTTAGTATGTGTATTAAATGATGGGTTGCTGTGTAATTGATAGGTGATATTCTCTAGGTAATCTTTTAATTTGTTTATATTTTTAGCCTTGGGGCTCTATTTTACGGAATTGGAATTTCTTAGCTGTAACACATCCGGGTTACATGGCATTTCTCACGTACGATGAAGTAAAAGCACGGCTACAGAAATACAGCACTAAACCCGGAAGGTAAGACTTTTTGGCAGTAATATTATGTGATATCTGTAAAGATGAAAAGTCCTCTGTGGTTCATTCCTAAGTAAATCAGTAACACCCATGGGGATGAGGGGAGGGAAATGCTAATAGACCAAAACAGTGCTTCTTAATTCAGTTCTTTAAGTTGGTACGTTATGCTTGTTCTGAAATTTAGTGTTCATAAAGTGAAAGAGGATATGGTAGTATGTAATTCAATGAATTTAGAGAGTAAGTCTCAGAGTTTCAAATTGGAGTAGGATATTAGCATATTAACTGTTTTCATGACACATGTTTATGTATAAAATTAGATGTGTATATTTAAATACTTGAATATTGTGCTAATGACAAAATAAATCAGTTTCATGTTCATTATTTTAAGGTATTTTTTCAAGACATTCAATTTGGTTCTATGATAATCACATAATTACATATAAATACATATTAATGCATGTAAGTACATATGTGTACATATACATGCATGATAAACACATGTAAGTACATAGACATATAAGCCCATTGTTAACAATCCAAACCAGTTTCATGTCCTTGAGAACGTCTTCCATAAGACCTCATGCTTGATGTTGAAATTGAGTGAAACTCAGAGCTTGGCTGTGTGATCAGCCCCTCTGGCTTTGACCGAGAGAGCACACTTTATTAATGGTGAATCTGGGCGGGAGAAAGTCTGTCTCTCCCGTCGTGCAGGCATTTTCCCCACATGCGGTCTAGAAATGCACCAGGCACATAGTAGACATTCGTGCTGTGGCAAGCAGTGTGCTGGGTGCGACACTAATGACAGTGGAGATCTGCCCTCCTTCACTCTCATGTTTTAGTAGGAGACACCATCCCAGTGTTTGTGAGTGCACTGACTTTCACATACGGGTCATTTCATTTTAGGAATGAATTCGGTGGTTTTTTAAATCTACCTTTTTCTTCTAATATCGTTTTATTTGATTTGTAGTGCAAATGTCATTTGTCCTTTAGCAAAGTCTTTTTGAGTACAGTTAGTTATTGATGATTCCTTTCTTCTCTGCCATAATGAAAAATTTCCACCTTTTTTATTTTTAAAAATTTATATGGTATATTAGAAGGAGGTAATGGGTACAGAAAACAGTGTGGCTCCTGTGGAGTCGTTGGTCTAGACTGAGAGCTGGTTCTCATTGTGACCACAAGAGCAGGCCAGATATTGTGCACATTGACAGTGGCTTAGGTGAGTCATTTTGTTTCATTCAGGGATCTCTCATAACCAGATTTTTCCATAACTTTTACACCCTTCACTGGCATCAAAGTAGCTTCTTGCTTCTGGAGTATGATTTGAAAGAAGTAATATGGTTGGAATCACGGAATCATGCAAATTTAACACAGACGTCATTTGGGAAATTATCTTGTCCAATTCTAAATAAATAAAGTAACTGAATCCCTTTTGTGTTCTCTTGTTCAAGGTCATGGAGATAATTAATAGCAGTGTTGGAAGCAAAAGCCAGGTCTCATTGCTATTGGAATAGTTCTCTTAAGATAGTACCCTCTGAAAGGATGTTTTCCTTTCCTTCCCTTCTTGCCCTGTAACAATGATTTCTTCTAAGTTTTAGGTAAAGATGAAATGATTAGACTGTGGTAAACTGTTACAGGTAAGGTGTGATGGGATGTTTAGGAATACTCAGTGAACAAATCAAATGATTTTGACAAGTATTTGCTGGATACGTGTTTAAGTGGTCCTTTCTCTTGGAAAGTGGTTCATCTCTTTGGCTTCATGGTAAAGAAAATAATTGGGTCTATTACAAGGACATTTGAGTCTTCAGGATGTACTTTATTTGGGATCCAACTGACAGTCATAATAAGTCTGTGTGGAATTTGTGTGATTACGATTAAGGATCCTAATAAGGGACAGGTTGATATTTATTTTCCGGCTTTCTAGGAGAATATGTTTTTAGAGTTTCTTGAAAAGTCCTTTCCAAAATTTCCAAAACCAATATGAAGTTCTTAATATTTAAAAATCATAACTTCTGGGACTTCCCTGGTGGCACAGTGGTTAAGAATCCGCCCACCAATGTGGGGGACACGGGTTCAATCCCTGGTATGGGAAGATCCCACGTGGCGCGGAGCAACTAAGCCCGTGCGCCACTACTGAGCCTGCGCTCTAGAGCCCATTAGCCACAACTACTGAGCCCACGTGCCACAACTACTGAAGCCCGTGCGCCTAGAGCCCGTGCTCTGCAACAAGAGAAGCCAACGCGATGAGAAGCCCGTGCACCACAACAAAGAGTAACCCCCGCTTCTCGCCACTAGAGAAAGCCCGCATGCAGCAACGGAGACCCAAAGCAGCCAAAAATAAATAAAATAACTAAATTTATTTTTTAAAAAAATCACAACTTCTTCCTTTCTTTAAAAACCCAGTTTTCTTCAAGGATGAAACCACTTAAATGGAATTATTATCATTGCTTGTTTTACAGATGAAAAAATGGAGAAGGAAAATGGTGTAAAAATAAGTTTGAAGATAGAAATTCTAAATGATTCTGTTTATTCTTTCACTTAAGAAAAATCTAACAGATTGTTTGGTAGTAGTTAGCTTACATTTTGAATGTGATTAAACGTAATTTTCTTATGTTTCACAGCTACATTTTCCGGTTAAGCTGCACTAGGTTGGGACAGTGGGCCATCGGCTATGTGACAGGGGATGGAAATATCTTACAGACCATACCGCACAATAAGCCCTTATTTCAAGCCCTGATCGACGGCAGCAGGGAAGGATTGTAAGTATGAGACATGGGAGTTGGGGGTGCTTATTATTCACAGACGTGGAAGATAGAGACCGCTTTGCGATGGAGGGAATGGGTAGTGAGGCTGATGTTCAGGCTGGTTTTTATTTCAAGACTAAGAAATGGATGTTCCTTAGTTTTTATTGTTCATCTCTTAAAATAGTCATTTTAAGGTAACCTAATTATTTGATATATTTTTTTCTAGCATGGTCTAAACAATCTTCGGGTCTCAATATTGTCTTACAAATATTAGAAGTATACAGTTGTATAGGTACAGTTGGAGAATGGACTCAGTGGAATGATTATTTGATTGTTCCCTACCTAGCTCTGCTCCTGTGCTCCCAAATTGCACTCCCAGTCAGTGTAGGGCCTCTGAATCCTGTTGGGATCATGAGCAGATTCTGACAGGCTCTGTTTTTGGGCCATTGGTGAAGTTGCAAAGGGTTCCCCTGTTTATGGGGTTGCTGCAGACAGCTCACAAAAGCAACCCCCCCAAAGAGCCATCCATCAGCTCTTCTCTCTCAGAAAAATACAACTGGTTATTAAATGGGCCTGGGACTTCATTTCCACGGGGAGCACCGTGCTGGTGTGTCACTGAAACGTGTCTTCCTTCTCTCCGCCTTCCTCCCTCTGTTGTTCCCTCTCTTTCGTCCTTTCTGTTCTTTGTTTTTTTTTGTGTTATTGTTGTTTTTTTAAATTGAAGTCTAGTTGATGTACAATATTATATAAGTTACAGGTGTACAGTATAGTGATTCACAATTTTTTAAGGTTATACTCCATTTATAGTTACTATAAAATATTGGCTATATTACCTGTGCTGTACAATGTATCCTTGTAGCTTATTTTATACCTCTTACTCCCCTTCCCCTATATTGCACCTCCCCCCTTCCCTCTCCCCATTGGTAACCACTAGATTGTTCTCTGTATTGGGAGTCTGTTTCTTTTTTGTTATATTCACTAGTTTGTTGTATTTCTTAGATTCCACCTATAGTTGCTATCATTGAATTTCAGTGTATAACATAGCAAATAAATTCCAACATCAAATTACAATGAGTTTTTGTATCTTTCACAGGAAAAGAACTTACTAACTAAAGGTAGTTTAAAATTAGATGTAAAACGGTATATATTGGGATAATTCTTTAAAATAATTGACTCCTATTGCCTCATGTAACCCTTAAATTGCTAGTTCTACTTTTTATGTTCACTGGTAATACCACATTTTCTTTTTCTTCTTATCCTTTTCTCATCCCTTCCCTTCCCTTCTCTTCATGTCTCCCTTCTTTTACTCACATCAATAATAAATCCATATTCCAGAATTGTATGTTAATAGCTAAGTTCAGTTTATCTTAAGCTGTTTTTTTTAAATTTAGAAATAGATAAATTCTCCTTTGTTTTTTAGGTTAAGATTGCCTTTCTTCTCCATACATAAAGTTTAGACAATCTGATGGGTCCCTTCATAGTAAATATGTCTTTCATTCATTTTAGTCATATGCCATTCCCTTCACCCTTTTGTGGTATTTTCAGTGTCACCTCCATCTCACTGACTTTTCTTGTCCTTTGCCTTGCTGAGTAACTTAGAGACATATGTGCTGCTCCTACTTGCTGCGGCATGGACTGTGATAGAAGCCTAGCAAGAGAAAGTCCACCAGAAAGAGCAAATAGTTTAAATTTTCCAATAGTAAAAAGTTTTAGTTTTCCAAAGTAATTGCAAAAACAGAAAGAAGAAAATGTGATGAGATCTATGTGAAGAGATAAAAGTTGTGAATTTTCAAGAAATAGTTACATAAGAATTGTATGGCAAACTGGTACCAAATGTCTATTTCTCTCTTTTTTTTAAATGATCATAAATTTGCTATTCTGTCATTTATACCTTACCTCTGGTGCATCAAAGATTCATATGTGTAGCTTTCTATTCACTATGATAAGAGGACTTTTGTTTTGAAGAAAATGTGCTTCAGAGTTTTAATTTATAAAAAAGAGGTTATGAGTGAGTATATCTGTAAATGGAGTAATTTTGATATAGCTTTTTTTTTTAAACATCTTTATTGGATTATAATTGCTTTACAATGTTGTGTTAGTTTCTTCTGTATAACAAAGTGAATCAGCTATATGTATACATGTAACCCATATCTCCTCCCTCTTGTGTCTCCCTCCCACCCTCCCTATCCCACCCCTCTAGGTGGTCACAAAGCACCCACCGAGGTGATCTCTCTGTGCTATGTGGCTGCTTCCCACTAGCTAGCTATTTTACATTTGGTAGTGTGTATATGTCAGTGCCACTCTCTTATGTCATCCCAGCTTACCCTTCCCCCTCCCCATGTCCTCAAGTCCATCTCTACGTCTGCATCTTTATTCCTGTCCTGCCCCTAGGTTCTTTAGAACCATTTTTTTTTCTTTAGATTCCATATATATATATGTTAGCATATGGTGTTTGTTTTTCTCTTTCTGACTTACTTCACTCTGTATGATAGACTCTAGGTCTATCCACCTCACTACAAATAACTGAATTTCATTTCTTTTTATGGCTGAGTAATAATATTCCATTGTATATATGTGTCACATCTTCTTTATCCATTCATCTGTCGATGGACACCTAGGTTGCTTCCATGTCCTGGCTATTGTAAATAGTGCTGCAATGGACATTGTGGTACATGACTCTTTTTGAATTATGGTTTTCTCAGGGTATATGCCCAGTAGTGGGATTGCTGGGTCGTATGGTAGTTCTATTTTTAGTTTTTTAAGGAACCTCCATACTGGTCTCCATAGTGGCTGTATCAATTTACATTCCCACCAACAGTGCAAGAGGGTTCCCTTTTCTCCATGCCCTCTCCAGCATTTATTGTTTGTAGATTTTTTCATCATGGCCATTCTGACTGGTGTGAGGTGATACCTCATTGTAGTTTTGATTTGCATTTCTCTAACGATTAGTGATATAGCTTATTTATATTGTTATAATGCTTTACATCTATTTTTCAAAAGTCAGTCAAAATTAACAGATTATAATATCATCATCAGTAGTCTAGCCTCCAAACTCCTGTGCAAATTAGCTGTTAATATTTACACACACACACACACACACAACACACACACATCTTCAGAGGGGTTTAGCTAGTTGAATTTGAAATTTAATGATAGATTACATTAAAATCTGATCAGATTAGGTTCTAGATTAGATTAAAATATTAGCATTTTAATTAGATAGGTTTTTTGTTTGTTAGCTTTTTTTCCTTAAGATCAGTAAAAACACAGGATATCATCTGGTCCAACTATCAGGGACAGCTCTCCTTTCCGTATAGTTAATCTGATATTGTAGGACATAGGTGATAAAGAAGTTTACTTTGATAACTAGCCAAGATTCCTTATTCCTTCACTGCCATTGGAAAGGGCTCAGCAGTAGCACCCCAGTGTACTGGGGACAGTAATCACTGAAATGCTCCTTATACATTAAATAGAACCATTTAACCTTTCCTCTAGCAACCTTATTGTCATTTTGTAATCTTTCATTTCTGAGTTCTTCCTAGAATTCTACGTTTTTGAAGTGTGATGAACAAAATACATAATAATATTTAAAACTGGCCATTTTAGGGTATAAAAAAAGTTACCAGCTTTTGCTTATCACTCAATATTTGTAGAATTATATCCCAACCCTATAATGACATTCTAAATTTGTATCATAGTCAGATGTAGTCAACTCCTTTTCCTAAATCTTAAAAAAAAAAAAAAAAAAAAAAACCCAACAGTCACTGATATGCTCCTTACCATGTGAGAATTATCTATCCTCTAGGTTCATTTTTTCCTGGTTCACTTGTGTAATTTAAAATACTTACTAACATTCTTATAGACTCTTTATTTAAGGATAAATAGTTTTCGTTACTTCACAGAATAGTTTTAGTATAGTTTTGCCCTTTAAAATATTCACCACTGTAGTATTATGTTCTTAATTTTTCATTCAAAAATCTAGAACAGAAAGATAGCAAACAAAACCAACTGTAACTTAATAAATTGATGAAATCCAGCAGTAATATTACTGCTTTCTTAATCTAAAATATGTGTTTACCAACACAGTAAACTTCATCTTTTAATGAATTTCTGAATGAGTAAAAGCTGGTTTAGTACAGCAAGACAGCACTATAACTTTTAGTTCTTATTTTAATTCTCTCTAATAATGGAACCTTATGTTTATAAACCATTCTGTTTGTACCTTGATTTGAAGTAAGTGAAACATGGAATTGTAACGTTTTTAAATTTCTGCAGTAAACGTGTATGTGTGTGTGCACATGTGTATATGTGTCAGGATAAGTGGAAGGTGAAACAGAAAGAAAGAGGATGGGAAACTGGAGAAAGAAAACACCACGGAAGTGTTTGAATAACTTTTGTTGGAAAATTTTGGGCTTTAATTCTATTTTTCTTTCCTGGTGGTACTAAGCATTGTGTAAAATGATACAGTTAATGTTAACTGTGCTTCAGATGAAAGACGTAATAATTGCAAATAGGTGTATATTCAAAGTATTTTGGAGTAGAATATGAGTAACCAGGAAAATAAATTTTTAACTTACCTATACATATAGTAAAGGTATTTAATTGAAAATGATTGCTTAATGGCTGAGTCCATATTCATTGTATATTTCCTTTATGAAAAAGATTCCTAGATTTTAACTGTCCTAAAAATAACTTGTAGTATTATGGAAACAGTGATAGAATAAGTTCTTGATGTAAGTTACATAAAAAGGAAACATCCAAATGTCTGTTTGAATATAGAAGAATCTGATTAAATAACTTTAAATGCAATTAAGACTTGTATATTTATGTTAATAAAATTTCTGTTTATAACCCAGCTATCTTTATCCTGATGGGAGGAGTTATAATCCTGATTTAACTGGATTATGTGAACCTACACCCCATGATCATATAAAAGTTACACAGGTAAGGACAATTTCTGGAGACATATTTATAATTAATAAGTATCTCCAAAAAAAAATAAGTATCTATGATGACTTTGAAATAAATAAGATTCTTATACTATAGGTAAAATCATGTGCAGGTATTTAATGCAAAAGATATTTAAGGAATTTTAAGAGTGTTTGAAAAGAAATTACGTTACTTTCTGCATTTTTTTTGATAAAAGGTTCTGCTTTTAATATTCTTGCTTCCAATATAATATTGGCATTTATGTGGGGAGATAGATAAATAAATCCATAGGTAGGTAGATGGATATGAGGGGAGAGCTATAGTTTTAGAAAACTCCAAAGAAGATTAGGTTAATTATATGCATTAGTTTTTAGAGTCAAATGAGTAATTGAAGCCTATTGTAGACAATAATTATATTCTTATAAATCCATTGTTGGCAGCCTCATAGGTTATGAGTGGGAGTATAACTTGGTAAAGCCTTTCTTGAGGGTGATATTCAATAATTATCAAAATCTAAAGATCTTTGACTCTAGATTCCATATGCATATCACTTGCATATACACAAGAAGATCTATACACCAGGATGTTTACTTTAGCATTTTTCATAAAAATGAAATATTACAATATACCAAAATATTCAGTCATAGGTTAAATACCATTGTATACTCATACTGCATATACCATAAAGTCTTTAACAGGAGGAAGGTAGCTCTACTTATTCACATGGGAACTTCTGCATCTTATGTGAAAAAGTTATGTAAAGCTTAATTATGTAACATTTTATTTTGTAAAATTATATTACTTAAGTTCAATTTTGTAAATAAATAAGAAATTACCATATATGAACATATGAATGTGCTTTTAAAGACTAAAAATAGAAAAACACCAATCTGGCAACAGTCTTTAACTGAGAGAGAACTTGAATATTTTATTTTACATGTAGTTAAGTTTAAAAATTTTTATAATTTAGATATTTTGTGCTTTGTATAATAATAAGACTGTAATAAGAAGAAATAATACGTTTTGGGGAAGACAACAGATAATTTTAAATTTTATTTCTGGTTCTCCAGATTTCAGTCTCAGTGGTCTTGATATTATTAGGTGAAACACACTTCCTGACATGGGTACTGTGTGTGGGCAGTTTTTAAAATTTAATATATGAAAGCCATTTAAAAAATTATTTAGTGATTCTCTATTTTCTAATATATGTAAAAAGACACGAGATAATTCCTCATTATAAATCCATTGTTTTTTTTAAAATTGTTTAAAAATTCATATTCAGGAGTAGCATCATTCTCTTAAATTGCTCATAAATATTTGATTAGCTTACATCTTAGGTTGTATTGAATTCTGCAGCTGTGATTTTAGCCTATTTTAATTTTTTTATAATTATAAATTGGCCCTTTGGATTTCATAACCAATATAGATCCTTGTCTATTATTTTAGGGATTTCAGTGATATATAATTTATTTTGGATTATGTTAGACTTCTTTTCCATCTTGATCCATTTTCTTGTCTTTTTCCTTAATTTATTTTAAGATTATTTATATAGTCACACATACATATATCATGGTAGACACAATTTATATGTGAATGTGTGGGTATATGTGTATCTGTGTATGTGTTTATATATATACTTTTTTCTCGAGATTGTAAGATCTTTCATTAGGTTAAGGATTAAATATTGTCATTTATTCATCCTATCCAGGGCCGTGTATGTATTAGGTACTTACTAGACTAAAACATTGCCTTATTTAAACAAATTTTTATTTCTATATTTCCTTTTCTTTGTATCCCTATTAAATAACACTATTTTTCATACTTTTTTAATTCTTACCAATATGTTTGTATCTTCTTTGTGACGTAGATCTTTTCATTATCTGACCACTGAAAGTTTTACTGTGCCAAAAGCTTCTAAACTAGCAAATCAAGAGAATGTTGAATAAAACAATTTTTGGTTGCCGAAATGATGAGATTTCTTGATGGTGTTAGACTGGGAAAAGAGTATGCGAATTAGAGATTTATTATAGAATTTGAAGGAAATAATTTAAACTTACTGACCCTCATTTTTACTTGTTTTTTTTTAAAATTCAGTGTATCTTATTATACTTTGGAGATTATATGACATAATAAATGTGGACGACAGTACCTAGCATGCAGAAAGGCCTTGGCAAATGCTGCTTTACTTCCATTCTGGAATTTCTACAGATAGCTATCTAAAAAATAAAATTAATGATCAGCCATATTGCAATTTGACATTAAAATTAGATGAGTATGTGGCATTTACAAAGAAAATAAAGTTATTTATTATTGCCTTTTAAAACCATAAGTTGTGTCTCTTAAATCACTCTATTGATGCAGGTACCTTCCTAAAGGAACAGTACAAAATGTTAAATAATCCAAAGTATTCAAAAAGCTTATGCAATTGCTGATAGAATCTGTTTAATTTTGTAGACCAAATTGTGATGACCAATTTAAAACATGTCTTAAATGGCAACATGATCTGACAGGATCAAGTGTGAGGAATTTACTGTAAGTCATTGTATTTGAGAAAATTCAGTATTGTCACTTCATACTAAAAATACATTAACATTGCCTTTTCTCTCCCCCAAATTCCAGGAACAATATGAATTATATTGTGAAATGGGTTCCACTTTTCAGCTCTGTAAAATTTGTGCTGAGAACGACAAAGATGTCAAGATTGAGCCTTGTGGGCATTTGATGTGTACCTCTTGCCTTACAGCCTGGCAGGTATAATCAAGATTTAATTAGCAACGTTGATGTCTTCCTTACATTCCCTGTGAATATTTCTCTTTTCAGTTTTCTTCATCTTAATGATTCAGGAAGTAATACTGATAAGTGCTTTGTTTGAATGGTTGTTAGAAAAAAATCTCATGTTTGAATCTTTCATTTATATGATTTGATTTCTTTTTGTTTTTATGTTTGCTTTGCATGTATAACTTAATTTTATGATATTAATCGTAAGTAGTTCTACTTCTGTAACACTGTTGATTTCAGAATGTAACTTATCAGTGTTACCAACTAACCATATTTATATTATTTATCATAGGTCAGATTCTATTTATAGTAGGTCAGATTTTCAAGCAATAAACCCTAGTAGATAAATCTTACGTTGATGTTTCAACACCTCTCTTCTCCTGAGAAGATGTGCCTTCTGTCTCACATATGGGGGTCTACAGTTGCTCTGTAAGGCTAAAATAGAATCAGACAGAAAAAGTTTCCCAAATACCTTTAGTTCCCACAGAAACAGGCACTAAATTTTCCAATTTACAGAAGCAGAATTTAAGGTGAGCTGCCTTCCACTCTGTAGGCATTCAATAAATATAAATTGATTTGAGGTTTTAAATTAACACCTAGGGAATAATTGGTTTCCCCAAGGGCTTATTTTTTTTTAAATATTTCTTTATCTGTAATAAAGTTTGGAGATTTAAAAATAGATCTTTGGACAGATTTCTAGTTTTGAATATTTAGAGGATTCACAGAATATTTTGCTCAAGTCATTTTTTTGTTGTCGTTGTTTTTTGTTTTTGCGGCACGCGGGCCTCTCACTGTTGTGGCCTCCTCTGTGTTGCGGAGCACAGGCTCCGGACACGCAGGCCCAGCGGCCATGGCTCACGGCCCCAGCCGCTCCGCGGCACGCGGGATCCTCCCGGACCGGGGCACGAACCCGCGTCCCCTGCATCGGCAGGCGCACTCTCAACCACTGCGCCACCAGGGAAGCCCTAAGTCATTTTTAAATTGCTCTGTTTAACACAGTCAGTATTGAAGTCAGTATTGCTGATTGGGTTTAGAAAACAAATAATTAAAATTTCAAGCCTTTTAAAAAATTTTCAGTTGAGTGTATCATCGGCATCCCTACCATATTCCTGAGCCTTCTCTCCAACCCAGAACCTGTGCATTGCCTGAGGAAGGATGGCTTCAGAGGATCACAAAGGGGCAATGCAGACTCATAGGAGCATTGATGTTTGTTGAGCTCATTACTTGGTAATAAAATGTTAATGATTTTCACATTTTCACAGTCTTATAAAGAGGGCCTCTTTTTTCCTTTGGGGACATTTTAAAAATGGATGAAAAAAAAGGGGAAGAACTAGGAAATGAATTACAATTGATTTACATTTTCAGAGTCATTTCTGTACTCCCAGACATCTCTGCTACCTCGCTAAAACTTGCTCAACATCCCTACACTTCTCTCTTTCAGTATGCATTTGGTTTATATTTTACCTGAGGTTTTCCTTGTTATCCTTGCCCTAATTTCCCTTTATCCCTTCATGATGCTTGTGAATTTTGCGTAGTACAGGGAGTTGTACTACACAAGTTGGAGGAAAAGGGATGCTAAGTATGGCATCAGCAAACTCTCAGCATAATCACGTGATTGCTATTTAAGTTACCTTAGCAATAATAGTACTGCATATGTAGCAGTGTCTTTTTATAAATGAGTTTCAATAAATTTAGTTACGCTGATAGAAGACAAAACTGTCGGTTTGCAAGTGGGTTTCAAATGTATCAGTAGAAAGTATTATAGAGATGTTATTGACTCAGTGCCTGGCTGACTGGGAGGGGACTACTTTAGGATGATTTGTTGTACCTGAAACCCATTAACTATTTCAGGGTAAGTATTAAACTGATAGGGGCCAAATGTGTATGTCACCCATTTAGATTGACTTATGTCCTCAGTGTGGTAGTATGGTTCTCACAGATATGAAGAAACTAAAAGTTTGCTTTTCTCCCTAAAGAAAACCAGAATTTTAGGCTGGTACAAACTTCCAGTACTCTACCTCCGTACATGGCCTGTGTATTTCAGCCCCTTCTCTGGGGGCCCCCGGCTTGGAGCATACAAATACATACATATTGCAGGACTTGGCATCTTCAACTTGAAACTTACCTAGCATTTGGAAGTTAAGAGGATTAAAAGTCGGAAGCTCCCATTTGGTTGGCAGAACCTTTGATTAGTAAAGATTATTGTTTATATAGTGTCATACAAAGTAGTTGTTTACCTTGTAGCTCAGGGTGAGTGAAAGAGTAAGGCTGAATGTAAAGCAAGGAGGTTTTACTTTCTGTATACTTCTTAAATGAAATTTATCTTTTAAAACTTTAGGGCCAGTGCTATATATTTAATTTAGTAATAAGTCTGTGAACTATTTGCAATAGGTACGGTATGTGTAAAACACACAGGAGTATTTCCCAGTTGTCATGGCTATGTTATTAACCCTTTGCCCTTTACATCACCACAGGTTTTCTATATATTACTCTGTAGTCTCCAAATGGTGCAGTTTCTCTTGCCTGTAGCCAAACAATTCCTTGATTCTCTTCATGATTTTTCATGTTGATCTAATGGCCTTATATTAAGATAGTGTCCAGTCATATTTGTAAATTAACATTTGCGATTTCTTTCTTTCTCTTTTTTAGTCTGAAGTACAGTACTTCTTAGTTTTACTTTTAGAGATTGAGGAAGTGCATAAATTGCCAAGTGCTAAGAACTGTCTGTGAGTAAAATTTTAGGAGAAGCTGTCTGAGAAAGTAGTACTAGAGTAATAGTTGACCAAGTTAAGTAGTAAAAAACTGACAAATTCAAAAGTGCTTAGAAGGTTGAAATAATCAAAATAAATCACACTCATGTCACTAGTGAATAATGTTATTATCCTAATGTAATCATAGAATTTGGCATATAAGTTAATGAAAAATATGCAAAGGCATTATTTCAGCCTCTTTAAAATTCTTCTCACACAAGACAGTTCATGATCAGTAAATATTTTTCTGATACATCTTGTATATGTCCCTGTAAGCTCTTACCTCCTTGTATTTGTATTATAAGCATTTACAATACATATTTACCTCTTTTGCCTCTAGGATGTGGATTGCTTTACCTGTTTTAGAATTCCTCTCCCCTAGCATGCTACCTCCACGTTGGTAGTTATTTGGTAAATATCTATAGACCGTGTGCTAGATGATGTAAAGGAAAGAGAAGAATAGGGCTAAGAGTACGACAAATAAAAAGACACTGATATTATGGATCAATTGTGAAAAGCCCTTGTAATGTCTCAGTTCTGTCCATTTCTCCTCTGCAAAGTATCAGTGGACTTTTCAAAGACCTTTTATCATGTTTAAGATCCGAGAATGATTCCTAAGAATTTTAAACCTCAGATCCATTTGTTCCATTTAGTAGCTGCTGGGTGATTCCCTTCAACTTTTCACATTTTGGTTTTTTTGCACTTTTTTTTTAAAAAAATTCCTTGCAATATTACTGGCACTAACCTACAGGCAGGAAGACCAAGTTTCTATTTATTGCTTTTTTACACCGAGAAATATGCACAGTGATCCCTGATTCAAGTTTTCTCTACCCTGAAAAAAATTGTTAGGTCAGTGTTTGAGAATTTCTAAGTGATGTTCCATAGTCTCTACATCTCAATGGGATTTTAGTGGTTAGAGAAGCTTCAACTTTTGAACATTTCTGCTTTTGGATAAACTGAATATTTCTACATTTTCATATAGATTTCACACTGTGCTGCCTCCTGCCAACCAACAGATCTGTTTTGGCAGTTTTCATATTTTTGTATGAACAGCAGTATTTGACAGTCATTTAAATACGTTATTGCAAAATGCCCCTGTTATTGAATAAAAATAAGTCTTATGAAATTATTAATCCATTTAAAATACAGTTAACAAACATTAGCTATACTAAAAACCTCACATCGTAGCCCCAATGAGCTGCTCACTGGACTTAACCTAATTGTTGGTCAATATGAGGACAAAAAGAAAATTATGGAACATTTCCATAGTTCTGCACTGTATTGTCAAACATTGTATCTAAGCTTGTAGATGTAATTGGAAATGTTATGTGAGTAGTAAGTCTCTGGATATGAGTACATGTAGTAATATGTGTCTTTTTTTTCCAACTTCTTCCTTATTCAAAATGGTAAAAGGCTAGAGTCTGTTTTCTAACTTTAAAGCCAGTGTTTTTGTTTTTATATGCTTGCTTGTTTTTTCTATCAGAGAAAATATTGAGTTTTCAAACGTAATTGTGCACAAGGATAATTTGGTTTCCCTTAACTGGCTTGGTAGAAGCTGACATAGAATATTTCATCCGTCAGGCTCCAAGATCTCAAATCCATTCGTTTTCATTTATTTAGCAAACATTCTTTAATCAGCTTCTGTTTCCCAGGTTCTGTACTAAAGACACAGTCCCTACCCTCAAGAAGTTAAAATTAAATCTAAAAATTTTATCGAGGGGCATGGTACTAATAATCACTTGAAATGAATATCCTGTTATCTTTCAAATTTAATTATGGATGTGAGACATTTTTGTTACTTTCGACTACTTTGGTTGGGCATGGTGATATGAAAAGGATTTTAAAGGCTGCATGTCTGCCAAGAAGCTCTGATAAATCAGGTCCAATAGGAAATATTAAACCCTGACCGTAACATATTATATGTTCAACCATTGTGCATTTTTAGCAAGTAGTTCTTCACCAACTTTTCCTTCCATTTGATGCCCTACTTTGGTTTAATTGAAATTCATTGGAGACTTAAACTTTGTAATTAACGGAAACCCTAAGAAATGCACAGTAGAGGTGTCAGTTAGTTATTATGGGCTGCAAGTGGTTACTCTTTAATTGCTGTCATAATGGCCCATTTAGTCATGCCTCTGAAGAGGTGTCAGATACTTTTTTCTTCTTCTGAAACTGTTATTTAATAAATTGAACTGGCAAGTCTGAGTTTGCACAGAATACTAAGTAAAATGAGTAATCACCTCTCTAGAGGCATTCTTTGAAGTAGTATCACTCTGGGTTCGGCATTTCTTTCTTTTTTTTAAAAAATAAATTTATTTTTGGCTGCATTGGGTCTTCGTTGCTGCGCGTGGGCTTTCTTTAGTTGTGTCAAGCGGGCGCTACTCTTTGTTGCGGTGCATGGGCTTCTCATTGTGGTAGCTTCTCTTGTTGTGGAGCACGGGCTCTAGGTGCACGGGCTTCAGTGGTTGTGGCACGCGGGCTCAGTAGTTGTGGCGCACGGGCTTAGTTCCTCCATGGCATGTGGGATCTTACCGGACCAGGGCTAGAACCCATGTCCCCTGCACTGGCAGGCGGATTCTTAACCAGTGCGCCACCAGGGAAGTCTGGGTTCGGCATTTCTGTTCCATCCTTGGCAATGCAATCCTTGGAGAGTTTTCTTTCACTTCCACACTATTCCATGAATATTAACAAAACATGTTCTTCTTTACTTCCTCCATGTCTCCTTTTCTGTAATAACATATTATGCATCAGTGATATTGCAGGGTGATCACATAAGGTGTAAAGTAAGGAACTGTTTTTGTTCTTTCTTTCCAGGAATCTAGAAAATATCTGCTGCATACAGACTCTAAACTGTGTTCTTCAAATCTTTCTTCCAAAATAAAAATGGATACACATATGCCAATTGGATATGCAGCCTTTGTTTGAATTATTGCCAAGGACTTTCAAATTCAATTAAAAGCAAAGTTAATTTTCCTCTGATTATTCCTCCTGCATATTTTTTCAAAATAATTTAAAGGAAAGATATTGGAGTATTCAAAATACTTAGCAAAAAGTCAGCAGATGAAAATTAATATGCTCGGATTTTAATATGACATGTGTTTATAGGTGTACCATATTTAGAGAGCATGACTGGGGAGGAAATGTGTAACTGTCTAAGAGAGGTGAGAAGCCAGCTCAAAGAATCGCATTCAAGGCACTAAGAAGTAATCTTAATATATCTGTTTTCAAAAGCAACCAGCCTTTAAATTTCTAGCCTCAGTGAAGCTTCATAACCTTAGTACTACAAATAAAAAAATATTTGCCTTTAAGAATGTTATAAATTAGTATTTGTCCTTGATTATATGTTATGTCTTTTTGTATAAATGTGATAAAGTGTTGGAGCTCCTCTTTCACTTTGAGAGTCGTGTAAGGGCTATGTTTCCTCAGCTATCTTACTTCTTTTCTTTGTTCTTGAGACTGTTTTTGTAGTAATTATACCAACTGGAATTTAAGTAGCACTTTGGAAGGCTTTGAATTAATTTATCTCACTTTATCTTTAAGATATCCCTTAAAATGTGCCTTCTCTCATTATACCCTACAAAGAAGATGAAATGGCTTACCCAGTGTCACACAGCTGCAATTGGTGGGTATAGGATTCCAATCGAAGCTTCCAGATTCAGAATGTTTATGCTTCTTTCCTGATTCACTGTTTTCATGGTCCTTCCAAATTAAAACTAGAAGAGTCTAAATTTGTCAATGTCGTCTTCCCTTGCCCACCATAAAAGAACATCAAAACCAAAGATCTCTCTCTCTGTTACTTATTCTAAGATCACTATTAACTATCATCCTTCATTCTTTATAGCAAGAATTTACTAAGTTTTTGTGGGATATATTGTGCTCTGAAAATGCTTAGTATGGACCCAAGCTACTCTCAGTATATGTATGTGTATATGTATCTATCTAGTTATTTATCTATAATTGTTTCATGTTTAGAAAAAGAGATTTATGGTAACTTCAAATCTGTGTGAAGTATAGCAAGGTAATGTACATTAGAAGTTACTGAGATGGGAAACACACATGTAGTAAAAATATACTCATGAAATGAGTATATGAGACTCATGAAGTCTTATGTATTCTCTAGGGCCCTCCATTTATATTGTATTTGTGGGAAGGCATGAAATGATTGAACTTAAAGTGTGCCTTCAAATAATTAATCATCTTGGGAGCAAAAGAAATTGTACTATGTATGATGTTTATCTTTTAAAACATTAAAAGAAAGTATTTAAGAGATAATATTGATCTGGACAACATTTAAACAGAAATACTATGGAAGGTGACTGATACATGATGATGATGATGATGATGAGATGATAGTGACAGTATTTATTTGGATTTTTACATAGGGTGTTATTGGGGAATGGGAATTTTGGGGGGAACTTAATTTTTTTTTCTATTTCTCTGTCAATATTAATTTGTTCTCAGGTTACCTAAAGTTATATTTAATATCATTAACTTGCAGTATTTATGGTTGCCAAATGAGTCTGAGTAGTTTTATCATGAGCATATTACATAGTTAAGTTTCAGATGGTGTAGAACGCACTGATAACTTCTGTCTCATTTGGTTTGGGAGGATTTATTTGAGGAAGTGAAGTCTACTGAGTGAATTAGAACAGATGGAGTCCAAGTACTTCCTCTTAACTTTCTCAGAATGTGAATATGTTGGGGACTAGAGAAGGAATTATGTATTGGTCCTTCTTCTTCATTAACATATGTTCTGTGATCTTGCGTTAAGTGTATATTGACAGAAACATTATTTTAATTATTGAGGCACAATCCTGAAGAGTTAGGTATCTATCGAAGACACTCTTCATATGTGTTTAATCAACTATCTGACAGAAATGAGGTGGAGTACCAAAACAGCACCAAAATTTGAGATTATGAGTACCAAATTTGACAATATGGTCAAACTTAATTTGCATATGACAATAGTTTACAGAGAAAGTGGTGGGTGAAGTCATATTAGAGGAGGCATGTTGTGTGATCTATGTTTGCAAATCAGAATGGAAGTACATTGCAGCTGGATTTTGATCCTAGTAAGTAATGTAAATGCTCAACAAAGATAAAGCTTAACAGAAAATATATTTTGTGACATATACTCATAAAGCAGCTACTCTCACATCAGTAATTTGTATAGCATTAAACTTTAAGGTAGGAGAGATGGCGAAAAACCTAAATTCAGTTTTAGATGAACCGTTCCCAGTCTTTTTCTTGTACCATCAAGATGCTATTATTGCCTTTCACCTCCTTCCCTTTCCAAACACAGTCTTTTCAGTTACCCCTTATCAGGAAATAGATCACATAAACCAGAAGTTATCCTTAACCAAACAACATGCAAACTGACCCTGGAGGTTCTAAGGAAGTCTTTGAAGGGGAATACAGTTGCTTATGCATTCTAGCCACTGTACTCAAAAATAATATGACTTTAATTATTTCGATTGAATAGATTAATTGTAGTTATGATAACTGTATTATACTTAGGTCTTAAAAGATTTTCTGGTTTTTAGGTACACATACTAAAATGTTTACAGATGAATTTATGTAATGTGTAGGATGTACTTCAAAATTATCCAGGGGCGGAGGGAACAAGTAAACATATAGCTGAAACAAGATTGGGTGTGAATTGGCGGGGGCAGTGTGATGAATTGGGAGATTGGGATTGACATATATACACTAATATGTATAAAATGGATAACTAATAACCTGCTGTATAAAAAAATAAATAAAATTCAAAAAAAATTGGGTGTGAATTGATAATTGTTGAAGTTGGGAGATAGGTACATGCAGATTCATTACACTTTTTTCTCTGCTTTTGTTTATGTTTGAAAATTTATGTAATAATTTTAAAAAAATGTATAAATGCATGAAGTGTCTACTTAGGGCCCAGAGTACAGCTTTCCATCCTTCATGCATTAAAGACACAGGGAACATCAGCTCTTTTACATTTTAATTTTTTACTTAGTGACATTCAACTTACTAAAACTGAAGGAAAAAACTGTACACCCATTTCTCCCACCACCCACTCCCCCACCTCTGGCAACCACCAATCTGTTCTCTGTATCTGAACTTATTTTTGTTTTGAGTTAATTTTTAGATTGCACATGTAAGAGAGATCATATGGTATCTATCTGTCTTTCTCTGCCTTATTTCACTTACATAATGCCCTTGAGGTCCATCCATGTTGTGGCAAATGGCAAGATTTCATTCTTTTTTATGGCTGAATAATACTCCATTGTATATATGTACCACAATTTTTTATCCATTTATCCACTGATGGACACTTAGGTTGTTTCCATATCTTGGCTACTGGAAATAATGCTGCAGTGAACATGGGGTGTGCATATATCTTTTCTAATTAGTGTTTTCATTTTCTTCAGGTAAATATCCAGAAGTGGAATTGCTGGATTGTATGGTAGTTCTTTTTAATTTTTTGAGGAACCTCCGTACTGTTTTCCATACTGCCTGCACCAATTTACATACCCACCAACAGTACACAAGGGTCTTCTTTGTCCACATCCTCACCAACACTTGTTATTTCTAGTCTTTTTGATAATAGGCATTCTAATAGGTATGAGGTGATATTTCACTTTGGTTTTGATTTGCATTTCCCTGATAATTAGTGATGTTGAACATCTTTTTATGTAACTGTTTGCCATATATGTATCTTTGGAAAAATGTCTCTTCAGATCTGTCCATTTTTTAATCAGATTGTTATTTTGTTTTTGTTTTTGCTGTTGAGTTGTCTGAGTTCTTTATGTATTTTGGATATTGGCCTGTTATCAGGTCTATGATTTGGAAGTATTTTCTCCCATTCAGCAGGTTGTCTTTTCATTTTGTTGATGGTTTCCTTTGCTATGCAGAAACTTTTTAGTTTGATATAATCCCACTTGTTTATTTTTGCTTTTGTTGCTTTTGATTTTGGTGTCAGGTTCAAAAAATCTTGCCAAGACCTATGTCAAGGAGCTTACCGCCTATATTTTCTTCTAGAAGTTTTATGGTTTCAGTTCTTACTTTCAAGTCTTTAATCCATTTTAAGCTAATGTTTGTGTATGGTGTAAGATAATGGTCCAGTTTGTTTATTTATTTATTTATTTATTGCCATGTGGTTGTCTAATTTTCCCAACACCATTTATTGAAGAGACTGTCCTTTCCCCATTGTATATTCTTGGCTCCTTTGTTGTAAATTAATTGACCATATATCCTTGGGTTCATTTCTAGGCTCTCTATTCTGTTCCATTGATCTGTGTCTCTTTTTGTGCCAGTTCCATACTGTTTTAATTACTATAGCTTTGTATTGCTCTGCTTAGGGCCATGAATACCACTTTCCATTCTTCATGCATTAAAGATGCAGGGTACATTGGTTCTTTCTCATCTTGCTCTTATATATTAAAACTATCTGTTTGAAATTATCTTATGTAGATCCATAGGAAAATTCACTGCAGACACACAGTATGGGTCCATTTTGACTTTTATAATAAGGGGATTTTACGTGGATGACAACCTATATTGAAAATGTACTTACATTTAATGTTCTTGTTATCAAAGATAGGAGAAAGGTTTAGCTTTCCTTAAATATTTGCTACTGTGTTAGAAAATATCAGTGTAAGATGGGAGAATTAAGTATCAGTTTTATCATCTGTAAAATGATGGAGCAAATACTTGAGTTGCCTTGAAACTCACCAGACTTGAGCACACGTGGCAGTAAACATCAAGGGATTTTGTACTAGCCTGTCTGTATCTCTTCATACCACCTTAGTTCAACTATTTTACCATTCCAAGTTTCTTTCCCAAATTATGTAGCAGTCGATGAATAAGGAATTGTTGCAGTTTCTTTTCATTAACCAATCCAGAAAGCATTTGTTTTTCTTTTTTTGACAATTTGTTTGGCAAAGGAGATGTTCAGTTTGTTAATCAGAGTGATGCTTGGGAAAGAATAAACTACGTACCACAGAATCTGCCACAGAGTGTATGCTAAGTAATTGTCCAGTGAAAGGAGAGTGTTACTCCACCACTGATCAGAGTGTCACTGGAGGGCAGGTAGATCACCACGTTCCCGTCGTACCAAGTGCATGGGACAATCTTAAGTACTGAATGGTTTCTTTAAAGATGTTAGCTCTTTTCATTCATAGTCTCATCTCTAAAAATGATACCGTCATGCGATTTCTGCCTTAAAATGATCTTATAAGTTTTATAATTTTTTAAAATAACATACTAGTAAAGTCAGGGTATAATGGAGAAACAAAAATATGGTGGTGAATGTCATATACCATCTATCTCTAAAAGTCAGCATTATCTGCAGGGCAAGAAAACAGTCTTGTCCTGTTTCCCTCCCAACTGTGAATTCTTAATGTAGTTAGTTTTTGAGAAATAGAATTGGGAGATTTTCAGAAAACTTTAGTAATTACCAGTAAATGAATTTCTGGCCCAAAAGTATTTGCACAAATCCCT
Organism: Globicephala melas; assembly: GCF_963455315.2. Lineage (NCBI taxonomy): Eukaryota > Metazoa > Chordata > Mammalia > Artiodactyla > Delphinidae > Globicephala > Globicephala melas. The sequence continues at coordinate 52,530,654 of NC_083317.1, read as the reverse complement.
TTGCAGTATCTAGTTTGAAAGCAAGATGAGGTGCAAAACTTGATATCTCACATATTGTTACATTCCATATGAGCTGTGTCAGAATGACAGGCTCTCAGGACAGATGATGATTTCTGAAAATAAACTTATTTTTTCCCACTGATTGCTTATAAACCAAGGCTTTAAAAGACCTAGGCAATTAAAATGGAAATATGTAGCCATAGTTATGTGCACAGGAACTTTTCCAGAATTGATTTTGAAATGGATTGTTCTAATTGAAACTATTACTTTATTTATAATGAATTTTTATCAAAATGTCCTTTTTATAGAATGTTTAATTTGCACTGGTGCCTTTTGGTAAAGAGGGACATGATTTAATTTCCAGTTTTCTGCAGGACTCTAAAGTTTTGATACATTAAAATTGTAAATGAACATTCAGTAAAATAAAGTTAAGCTCCTAACTTTTTGATTTATCCTAAATCAAAGGTTTTTGTAAAGAAATTTTTCTTAAAAAATTTGAAATTTTAAATACTGAACATATATTTTGTTGGTTCCCCGTTCTACTCTACCACCTTCAAGGCAGATCTTCCGCCACCCCCACTGCCTACCTGAAAACCTATTTTTTGCAACTTCTTTTTATAGTAGAACTTTGGCCCCTCTCAGTAGTGTTTTATTTGAACAAAGACCAATCAGCACAATTTTTATGTTTGTTCAGGAGTCAGATGGCCAGGGCTGCCCCTTCTGTCGCTGCGAAATAAAAGGAACGGAGCCCATAATCGTGGACCCCTTTGATCCAAGAGATGAAGGTTCCAGGTGCTGTAGCATCATCGACCCCTTCGGAATGCCGATGCTGGACTTGGATGACGATGATGACCGAGAGGAGTCCTTGATGATGAATCGGTTGGCAAATGTTCGAAAGGTAAAACTAGAAAACATAGGATTTTTTCAGTTGTTGTGTGGACATGAAAAAGAAGTGATGCTGTCGCAAGTTTATGACGGAGTGTGGGTTTGGGAAAGAAAGATTCTGGAATCAAAAGAAAGGTGAAGATATAACTAATGTTGAAAGGCTGATGGAATCATAGGCTGAGAAAGAACTAGACTAATCAGAGTGCTTTCGCTGGTTTTAAACTGCAAAATGAGAGATGGTGAGAGCTTTCGTATAGAGAAAAACATCATCTGAGACTGGCAATAGCACATCTGTAAAGAAAAATTTAAGAAAGAAAATTATTAAAATTAGAAGTGATGAAACTGATGAAAAATAGTCTTTGTTGAAGTCTAAAAGAAGTGTCTGATAGTTATTCTTCTTATTAGGAAAGCCAGCCTTCTGTTTGGCTATTAAGAGGTCACATAAGATTTACCTTTATGAATTTACCATAGTCTGGGGTTTGCTTATCAATATTGCAGACTCAAAAAATTAACTTTCTCAGTTCACTGGGAACGGATGCTGCTGCCCAGTTGGAGTTTATGCAACCAAGCCCACAAGAGACTACTCAATGAACCAGAATGCCAATTGAGTAATTAACAAACCAGAAACATAATGATCAAGAGAGCTGGACTCTCAGCTATCAGGCTGTTCTCTGTACAAAAAGATACATGAAATTCAGATTACGCTCAGAAGTTTTTTGCTCCTAAAATCAGAGAAATGGCAGTGAGTGTTATGAAAGCATCTGCACGCACAGTATGAAGGTGCCCCCCCTTCCTTCTGATGGCAGGCATGGCTAATCAATCATGGTTCTCATTCCTGCTGAGTTCAGACGTGGCCTGCACAGCCTTATAGAACCCCCACTGCAATTCATTAGGATTTGGCAGGTAACATGCAGCCTACTTGCCATCTAGGTGGAACGATGATAAAGTGTAATGGCAGAAGATTGTGTTTGCCATATGCGTCCATCTCTGTGGTAGGGAAACACTTGGTGCAGGAAACAGATGAGGTGATTTGGGGGTTACCCATTCTTTACGGCTGTGTCAAAATTTACTTGTTGGCCTCCTGCATCTTCTGTGTTCCAGTGTTCCATGCTCACCAGGTACTTATCCTTAGGATTTTTAAATAACAAATTTCTACATATGGAGATATATTAATACCACCAACATGGCTACTCGCAAATTCTACTTTGGTCTGGGGTGATTTTTATTATTCATCTCATTGGTTTTTCATAAATGTCATAATTTAACTCTCATAGTCATAGTTTCTCTCAAGAGAAACTACTCTCGATTCTAGCCTCTAATGCTGGCAGCTACATTCAGTTTTTACTTTTGAAGTTTGTGATCCCTTTGGCCCAAGAGATGGAAGAAAGGAAGTAGTTATCCCTCAGTAACCCTAAAGGATGAACAAGAAAAAAAAAATCTCAAATTGAAGCAGGGAATTGAGACTTGATTTTAAGATGAACTCAATCAGTAACCAACATTAATATGTATATGAGCAAAACTCTTTCACATTTTATTCTCTCAACTTGAAGAGGTAAATATTCTTCTCATTTTCAGATAAGGAAATGAGGCTCAGACTAGTCATGTGACATGGCTACATTAGGAGGTTGTAAAGCCAGAATTCAAAGTTGTGTCTGCTGGATAAAAATAACAGTGATATATCCAACACTCCATATGTAGCTTCCTTACATGCTGAGTGATGAAATGGTTTCTACCAAGTCAGATTGTGGACTGTATCCCCAAATACTTGTCATATAACATTATTTTAATAAAGTAGTAACATTTATGATTTCAGTGAGCTGGCACTGTTCTGTGTTCTTAGTCCTTGATCTCATGTAATCATGCCACCAATCCAGCAGAGAAGCTCCTGTTACTGTCCTGTTTTACAATGGAGGAAACTGAAGAAGAAAGAGGTAAAATAACTTGCCTAAGATCCCAGTACTACTCTAAAGCAGAACTGGGGCTTTTTTCCTAACTTCAAAACTGTAGTTATGAGCCGTCATGCAATACACCTCTTTTGCCCTCTTTGGAACATGCTGCACACATTGTACTTCATAGAGTATGAGTCTGTGTTCTCTGAAGGTCTTTTCAGTTCTGTAATATAATGTACATCACGAATAGTTACCAACTCCCAATGAGATGTTAACCAGAAGTTAAGAACAATTTGAACTGTGATCTGTTGGTATTAACCTGTAAAGATATTTATGCCCTAATTGGTCACCAAAAACCCAAGGAAATTCGATTAGGCCCTGCTAATTGATATATAAAAAAACTATTACATCTGTTTTTCCATATACTAGCTGTATGTGGCTATTTAAATGTAAATTTTAAATAACTAAGATTTAATAAAATTTTAAAATTCTATTCTTTAGTCCATTCAACATATTTGAAATGCTCAACAGCCCCTTGTGTCTAGTGGCTACCCTGTTGAACTGTACAGATGTGGAACATTTTCTGTAGGTATTGAAATATCTAGTATAGATAGATATAATAGAAATAACTAATATCCAGTAGATAATTATATTGGACAGAGCATTATTAGATCATTCCTGCAGGTTCCTACTAGAAGCAGCTAGGTTTTGTTGCAAAAAACCTTTTCTTTTAATTTAGTAACCTAATGGTCTTAGCTTGGTCTGAATATTTGACTGTGATCTAGCACTAAAATCAGCAATCTGTGCCCTGTTTTTGTTTTTCTGTGAGCTAATGATAATTTTACATTTTAAATGGTTATATATTTAACTGATTTTTTAAGTACCTACATAATTTCCTTGATTTTGCATCTTGGCTTGCAAAGCCTTAAATATTTACTATCTGGCCCTTGAAGAAAAACATTTCAGTCCTCAGGTCTAGGGCACCTTAAAGCATTTAAAGAATGCTTATTGAATGCATGGATAATAGGGAATGACAGAAAAGTATCTGAGAAACATACAACAGCTCAGGTAGTTCCAGTGAATGAGGTGGTAATGTTTTACAGCTAGGAAAAAGGCATTTCAATTTTCTTTACTAAATGGGCTTTCTTCCTTCAGTGATTGCTGTCTGGGGACGGGGAGCCGGGCCTTAAGAGTAATTCTTTCAAGAACTTGGTACACCTTACTGCTTTGGGGAAAATGGAGTTTACTCTATATGAGTTTGGGAAAGGTTGCAGTTTCAGCCTGATTTCCACTGACTTAAGTTGAAGCTTGAGCTTTGCTTCAGTAGTAGCGCTGACAATCGAAGGGAATCCCTGGTAACATAAAATGAACACACGACATTCAAAGGTGACTGGTGGTTTTCCCTGATCTTTCACGCACTCTCAAACCATGCATGTTGTGTTCCCTCCGGCACACTGGTGAGCTTTTTTTTGAGGGAGCTGAGAGGTTTTGACAACGATCTTCCCTTTAGTTTACCCAAAAAGGAGAAGGCTGGTGCTGCTCTCAGACATCATTGTCCCAGCAGTCAGCAGTGTCATTTAACAGAGCTTTCACTCGAGTCAGTGTCATTTCCATACTTTCTTATGACAGTTAGAGATTGGAGAAATTTAAAGAACCTGTAATCATTTAAGTTGAGGAATCATATTTCAGTTAAATGTATTTATGTGCACTGATCTGCCTCTAGACAATTCTAAACAGATTGTGAATTTTATAATATTTTGTAAATCACTGCCACTTAACTTTCAATAAAACCTAAATTTTACTGTAGATACAAGCATCAATTCTTTCTGAATAATTGGGAAAAACATTGCTATGGTATTATGCTCCCATAATACTTTATAGGTACTTCTACTTCAGGAGTTACACTAAATTGTTACGTTTCATTTAGAGGACTGTCTTCTCCATTAGACTATTAATTCTTAAGGCCAGTGCCAATATCTTATTTATCTTTGTGTTTCTTGGTACCTAGCATTTATTAAGTGAAATAACAAATGCACATGCATGTTCACATGGTCTGTGAGGGCAGTGGCCTGATTTTGTGCATCTTTTTCATTCCAATCTGAAGACTGAGTATATCTGTTACAAAATACCAAATTATAGATTCTATTCAGTTCTGTCTTATAGATGAGGCTATGAACAAATATCACAGATCACTTTGACACAGTAGCTCTTCTACCTGATTTTCTTCCATTCTGTTTTTTTCAGTGATTCTGTTGCCTCATTCATTCATTCATTTTAAAAACATTTCATTCTCTCAACTCCACGAGTGACTGTCAGTCATGGTCCAGCAAAAGGAATCAGTTTTCTTTTATCTGCCATGTCAAATACTCATCTCTATCTTTCTCCTCTTTTATGAGCAGGTTGATGACTATATTGTGAAATTGTTTCTGTCTGTCTTAAGCATATTGCATTCTTTAAATTAGTAATGCTTCCATCATAGCATAGAGAACTGAGCTGTTTGTATATTCCTGTTGCCATGGTGATGTCCTGCAGCTGGAGTTTATAAATAGTAGCATACTGAACATATAGAATGTAGTTTTATTGTTTGTTTTATAAGTTTATTTAGTAATGCTAATCATACAGAAGCAAATAGAACCTATACATCTATAATACAGTGTATTGGTTGCCTTTCTAGATATAGGCTATTTTATGAGTTTCACTAGAAGGTGTTGCAGGTTTTGCTTGAAATTGTACCATTGCCTGAGTTCTCAAGCTGTCAGAATTGCTAGGATAATTGGATTTGAGTGAGCCCTTAGAGGAAGTCCAGGGTGTGATCAATAAGATCACATCCTTCTCTTTGACTTCAGTCAGATCAAAGCTAAGAAAACATGTCTATTGCTATTCAGAATTTTGTTTCATTTTGCCAAAGGTGTACAGAATCTCAGCAGTTCCTTAGCAATTACTTTGATAGAAAATGTTATTCATGAAACACATAAATTACAAACAAATGAAGATTTGATACAAGATATGTTGACAGGCTGACCTAGTGATGAACTGAGATTAATTCCTTTGCTCTTAAACATTATATTTTCTTAAAACAATATTTAAAATTTTAATGAATGACCATATAAGAGGAAAAACAGGTGTGACCAGAGGTCAAAGGAATTATTCTTCCTTTATCTTTTTTTTTTTTTTCGGTACACGGGCCTCTCACTGTTGTGGCCTCTCCCGTTGCGGAGCACAGGCTCCGGACGCACAGGCTCAGCGGCCATGGCTCACGGGCCCAGCCGCTCCGTGGCATGTGGGATCTTCCCGGACCGGGGCACGAACCCGCATCCCCTGCATCGGCAGGCGGACTCTCAACCACTGCGCCACCAGGGAAGCCCCTTCCTTTATCTTTTTTTATACATTCTCCTAATGCTGCCATCACCAATTAAAATACATATTGCTGATTGAAAACAATATATCATCTAATTCTTGCTTTTCCTAATAATGTGTGAAGAAAGGATCCATAGTGCTCCTGATCCTGAGGAAAGAATTCATGTGTATAGATCACAGTGTTTTTGCAGTGTTCTTAGGCGACTGTTACCTTTTTAACGTGACTTAGATTCCAACCGCAGGGCTCAAGTACATGCTGGAGCAGTAAGGACAAAATCTACAACAAAAGTGAAGTTCAAAAATAACAAGGCATTTGAAATGTAGAACATGGTTCTCAAGTATGGGCAGTTCTACCTCCTGAGGGTATTCAGAAATATGTGGGGACATATTTTGTTGTCACAGTGACTGAAGGGTCGAGGGAACCACTGATATTTAGTGGATGGGGTCAGAGATGCAAAACATCCTGCAACCGTGGGACAGTCCCACCTAAGAAGAATTATTCGGACCACATGTCAACGGTCCTCACCTCTCCCGCTGTGCAACACGGGCAGAGTCATGGATGACTGAGCAGTCCAAAGTCACAGGTTCATTGTTTGCCATTTAATTGCATTTTGTTTACTGATTTTCTTAAATCATGCAGAATAGTAGCATTTTCTATATTAGTACGTGAATATCAAAAAAAAAAACTACCTTGTCCAAGTGCAATGTGATGATATAGGGCAGCAGTCCCCAACCTTTTTGGCACCAGGGACCGGTTTCGTGGAAGACAATTTTTCCACGGACCGGGGCCAGGGACGGTCATGGTTCAGGTGGTAATGCGAGCGATGGGGAGTGACAGATGAAGCTTCACTCGCTCGCCCACTGCTCACGTCCTGCTGTGGGGTCCGGTTCCTAACAGGCCACGGACTGGTACCGGTCTGCGGCCCAGGGGTTGGGGACCCCTGATATAGGGGACCTTGAAGACACTGTCACATATTCCTCAAAAATAGTTTGAATATGTAGTAGTTTAGGAGAAGCTAGCACTTGAACTCTTGTACTTAGTTTTGGGTTGGCCTCCTGCGGTGTAGACTGTGAGCTCATGGTGGGCCTTGCTCTTCCTCAGAGACTTGCATAGTGCCTGACCTATGTTATACGCCATTGAGAAAGTTTTGTTTTTCTTTTTTTTCATTGAATGATCAGTGGTGACACTGTTCTTAACTGTACTGTTCTTCAGAGAGCTATGGTCCCCAGAGTCCAGCAACCTGAGTTCGTGTTCTAGTTTTGCTACTTAGTATCTATGTGCCTGCATTGGTTATTTAACTCTCTGTGCCTCAGTGACCTTGTCTGTGAAACCCTACCTCTGAGAGTTGAGGTTAAATGAGTTAATGAATGTAAAGCCATTGGAACAGTGCTGGTACATAGTAAATGTTAAGTATCAGTTGTTATTAGCATTATTTTTATATAGTGTTATTTAAGACTCCTACAATATTGCTCTGCTTCTGAGAATTAAATATCAGTATTTTTGAGATGTCTATGGAAGTATTTTTTTCTTTTAGGTACTATTACCTGTCATTGTTTAGGAAGAAATAGACACCACAACTGGATTGGTTTGGCAAGAATTGGTTGTATTTCTTTACTGTATTAATGTATACATAATTATGATTACATTACATGACCACATTAAATTTACTGTACAACTATCTTATAGATTTAAAACTCAGAGAAAATGCAACATTGCCAACATGTCTGCTGGCATATTATTTTAAGGACTATGTAATTTAGATAAGCTTACAATAGTCTTATTTTCTACATAAGTAAATTAAAATGATTAAGTACAGGGAACTCTAATCAATACTCTGTAAATGACCTATATGGGAGAAGAATCTAAAGCAGAGTGGATATATGTATATCAACTATACTCCAATAAAAATTAATTTAAAAAATGATTAAGTATATATTCTCTAAAGTAGGGTGAAGAACCTAAGTAACTAAATAGCAATTGCTTATTGTTCAAAGCTACTGTAACTGGTATTTTGCCAGCAACAGGGCTTTCACATGAGGGCATTTTTCAGTGGCTAAAGATAATTCCCTTAATTCCCAGGATGTTCTTGTTTCTCAGCCATTTTTATGGAAATATTTCTAAATTATATGTCACTCTTCCCTGACTTCTCAAAATTGGTTATGCGGCTGAATGAACCAAAGGGCATAAGAAGCCACTATAATCAATGTGACATACTTCTTCAGGTTTATGTTTTGCTACAAGATTTAAGGGCAGGGCTTCCCTGGTGGCTCAGCGGTTGAGAGTCCGCCTGCCGATGCAGGGGAGACGGGTTCGTGCCCCGGTCCGGGAGGATCCCCCATGCCGCGGAGCGGCTGGGCCCGTGAGCCATGGCCACTGAGCCTGCGTGTCCGGAGCCTGTGCTCCGCAACGGGAGAGACCACAACAGTGAGAGGCCCGCGTACCGCCAAAAAAAAAAAAAAATTTAAGGGGAGTTTGCATGCAGACAGGGGAAACATAACTTTGAATTAAAATCACATATATATTTGGATTAGAATGCAAAACTCATATAAATGTTTAAAGTAAAATATGAAACTTCAAAAGAAATTTCAGGGTTTATAGAGGCTGGTCACAGGCTAGGAGATTATGTCCCTCTTATAAAAGGTACTTCAGGGAAAAGCAGTATAGCTCTATGTAGCTAATAATGTTTAACATTTTAATGGAGAGGGCCCTTGGGGTTATTCTACTTGCGAGGCTGTTTGCAGTTCTTTAAAGTAGACCCTATTGCAGTTTTATTGACCACCTCCCTGTCAAACCTCAAAGAGAGCTCTTACTCCAGTCAGCTCTTACTCCGTATGTAAGTTTCTAACCATTTTCCTTCTCTTCATTGCTTCGAATTTGTAGTATCTAAAAATTTTACCAAAGTTATTAGTGGAATGTCAGCAATAATAATAATTTAAAATAATGAACCTCAGTTTACACACAAAGTTAATATCCGTATTCTTAGTAAGCTAGCAAGGTGCTTATTCCTTGTTACTGTTCCTAGAGGGAGAAATACAGCAGCATTTTTCCATTGAGATGACTTTTCTTTTTTTATTTTTGGTTGGTTGGTTTTTTGGTTTTGTTTTCTAGGACTGTTAGAGCAGTTTTAGGTTCACAGAAAAAATTGAGGGGAATGTACAGAGATTTCTCATGCACCCCCTGCCTCCACACACGGGTAGCCTCCCCATCACCAACATTCCCCCACCAAACTGATACATTTGTCGTAATTGATGAACCTACATTGACACATCATTATTGTCTAAAGTCCATAGTTTACAGTAGGGTTCACTTTTGGTGTGGTACATTCGTGGGTTTGCACAAATGTATAGTGACATGTATAGTATCACGCAGAGTATTTTCACCGCCCTAAACATCCTCTGTGTTCTGCCTATTCATCTCCCCCACCAAAACCCCCAGCAGCCATTGATCTTTTTACTCTCTCCATAGTTTTGCCTTTTCCAGAATGTCCTGTAGTTGGAATCATACAGTATGCAGCCTTCTAAGACTGGCTTCTTTCACTTTGGAATATGCATTCAGGTTCCTCCATGTCTTTTCTTGACTTGATAGCTCATTTCTTTTTAGCACTAATAATATTCCATTGTCTGGATGTGCCACAGTTTATTTATTATCCATTCACCTACTGAAGGACATCTTGGTTGCTTACGAGTTTTGGCAGTTGTTAATAAAACAGTTATAAACATCTGTGTGCAGTTTTTTGTGTGAACATAAGTTTTCAGCTGTTTAGGTAAACACCAAAGAGCATGATTGCTGTATTGTATGTTAAGAGTATGTTTAGTTTTGTAAGAAACCACCAAACTCTTCCAGAGTGGCAGTAGCATTTTGCATTCCCACCAGCAATGAATAAGAGTTTCTGTTGTTCCACATCCTCATTAGCATTTGATGTTGTCAGTGATCTGGATTTTGGCCATTCAAAAAGGTGTATAATGGTATCTCGTTTTAATTTACATTTTCTTGATGACACATGATATGCAGCATCTTTTCATATATTGATTTTCCATCTGTATATCTTTAGTGAGGTATCTGATAAGGTCTTCGGCTCATTTTAAAATGATTGTTTTCTTATTGTTGAATTTTAAGAGTTCTTTTTATATTTTAGAGAACAGTTCTTTCTCATATGTGTATTTTCCAAAGATTTTCTTCTAGTCTGTGGCTTGTATTTTTGTTATTCTCTTGATAGTTTCTTTCACAGACCAGGAATTTCTCATTTTAATGATGTCCAGCTTGCCCAGTATTTCTTTCATGGATGGCACCTTTGGTGTTGTATCTAGAAGACCTTGTATTTGGTGGTCGCTTTTTAGATTTCTCCTATATTATCTTCTAGGCGTTTTATAATTTTGCATTTTACATTTAGGTTTGTGGTCCATTTTGAGTTAATTTTGTGAAGGGTATAACGTCTGTGTCTAGATTATTTTTTTTTGCATGTGGATGTCCAGTTCTTCAGCACCATTTGTTGAGAAGACTGTCTTTACTACATTGTGTACCTTTGCTCCTTTGTCAAAAGATCAGTTGACTATATTTTGGGGGATCTATTTCTGTTCCATTGATGTATTATATGTCTATTCTTCTGCCAAAACCACAGAATCTTGATTAGTGTAGCTTTATAGTAGGTCTTGAAGTCAAGTAGTGTCCGTCTTCCAACTTTGTTCTTCTCCTTAACTATCCTTTTGGCTATTCTGGGTCTTTTGTCTCCATCTAAACTTTAGAATCAGTTTGACCATATCTAAAAAATAACTTGCTGGGATTTTAATTAGGATTGCATTCAATCTGTAGGTTAAGTTGGGAGAACTTTTCTTTTTCACTCCAAGCTTCTCCCTAAATTCCTACATATTGAGACTTCTTGAAGTGTGACTATGGATAAGTATGAAATGATTGTACTACTCTTACACCATGTTCCTCGTATAAGCATTTGTTATCTAAAAGGGAACAATGGTACAGTACTCCAAAATAGACAACATAAATCATTTATACTTATATTACAAATTACACATGAATATGTGTACATGTAAATGGCTCTGTAATGGATACCTTCTGAATAATATTCTGCATAGGATATTATTTTAAAGTCTTTTGATTTTGTTATGTTCACAAATGGATGAGCAGAAGAAGAACCAAGAGGATAGTTAGTAGCAGCAAAATATTAGAATATTTTATTTTAATTCTATTTTATTAGAATGTTTTACTTAGAATATATTTTATGTGATAAAAGTTTTATCGATGTCCTTCATTAATTTTCACGCATTTAGAGAAATGTCGTCCTTTTCATCATCCTTATAATACATGTATCTACCTTGTTCAGATATGAAAATTCATTAAGTAAAAATCTTCTTAGAAATATTATAAAATTGACTTTGATTATCTCTGAGATTGTCAGAACTCTCATCTTATTAGTAATTGGAGAGGTTTTCTCTTGTCCTGTTTTTAATAATAGCCTGGCAGGGTTTGAAGTTTCTTACCAAATGTTTTTCCATTTCCATAATAATGGATCCTATTAAGGCTGTTATAAAATCGCTCTTTAAAAGGTATGGATAAAATGAAGAGTGACTAAAATAGAATGAGTCCCTGATTATTATTGGTAATTGCGGAGCATGCTGAGATGAGCTTTTGACTACTTACTTCTTGGGCCTTTTCTCTCAGGATTTTCTGTTAAAATTGCAAATTCAGATTTCTCTATTCCTTATGGTAGTCATTCGCCTCCTATTCTAAGTGCTAAAGAATTCTGTAAATTTTGTCAGAAAAAATAAAGAATAGCATTTATTCATTTCATGAAGCAAAGGGTTTGGAAAAATTGGGGAATATGTAGACATAAAAGAATCAAATGTGGTCTTTAAATTTCTAGAGCACCAGGATTTCAGCCTGTTGAACTTACTTATCAACAACCAGCATTAAAGAAGTTAAGAGAAATTGTTAGTTAGACAGATAAGCTGGTGTGATGATAATACAGGCAGGAATCAAGGCGCCCAGCTTTTGTATTTTGAAAGGTGCGGAAACGAAAAAAGATCATATATTCTGAAGTTCTGAGAGCAAGTGTAATACTAGAAAAAAGTGAGAATTACCTAAAATCAAGATAAAGGAATTATTCAGATCAGCTATCCTATAACTTGTAACTATGATTCCATCCTTCCCAGTTCTTGCAGTTACCTGTATATAAATGATTTTCTTTATATTGTGCAATAAATTCTGTAAAGTTAATTCTGTGTCCACATCCTAGTTTCTGCTTCCTATGCTTTCCTAGGTAATCTTTTCTTAGCTTTCCATTTCCTTGTCCTAATCTAATAGAGTGGACAGACAGAGATGAAGGAGTGACAAAGAAAGGATTTCATGTAATGCAGTGGCAAAAAGCATATGATCCTTTTAAGAATCCCTTGATTAATATGCCTTTTTATTATACTAATTAATTGTATTTATTCTCTAGAAGATTAAAACCAGAAGAGCAGTAGTGAAGACAAACTGAGAAAAAATTATTCCCCACAAATGAAAAAGATAGGGGTTCACTATCATGATATATAAAGAGCTCTTTCAAATCAATGAGGGGTAAATAAAAGAATATGGTAGATAATGGGACAAAGAACATAACATGAGTGGGCATGTGAAGCATTGTGTGAGACTTCTCTTCTCCTTAGACTTTCAAATAGGAAGGGAAAAAATATAATTGGTGATTACTCAAATAAATTAAAAGTGACCTTTAATGTGACCATCTACTAAAAATGTTTACAAATGTTCACAGTTAGCATTTGCATTTTACCAGCAATGAAAGTTAATGCAAAGTTTCAATACTCTAGTTGCAGAATTGTTCACAGAGACAACAAAAAGGCTTCAGCAAAGAAAAATGCATTATTATCTAAAGGGCACTGTTAAATTATCTACTCTTACAAGGGGATTTTACTATAATTTAGGAGAACTCTGGAAAGTGAATAAGCTATGGTGAATTTAGACCACATAATAAAGATAAAATATTTTTTGTTTCTTCACATACTCTTCACCTATTCTCCATAAAATCCTTCTGACTAAGCCAACTTATAGTTACTGTAATGCTTCAAAATGAATTAGTCTTTCGGGAGGGTAGTATAAAATCACCTTGAGAATGCAATATGAATTGTTCTTTTTAAAATATTTTTTATTTATTTTATTTTTGGCTGCATTGGGTCTTCGTTGCTGTGCGTGGGCTTTCTCTAGTTGCGGCGAGCAGGACTACTCTGTTGCGGTGCGCAGGCTTCTCATTGCGGTGGCTTCTCTTGTTTCGGAGCACGGGCTCTAGGCACACGGGCTTCAGTAGTTGTGGCTCACGGGCTCTACAGCGCAGGCTCAGTAGTTGTGGCGCATGGGCTTATAGCTCTGTGGCATGTGGGATCTTCCCGGACCAGGGCTCGAACCCGTGTCCCCTGCATTGGCAGGCGGATTATGAATTTTCTTAAGCAAGTTCTGCTTCAGCTTACATTCACAAAGCTGTAGAGAGTATGCTTGTCTGGAGGTAACTAGAAGTTCAGGGTTACTTCTGCAGCACACACAGTTGTTTGGATGTCTGTCCAAAGGTTTTCAATATACCCTTTCAATATCTTAACAGTTCACCCACTTCAAATCAAGTCCATCCCATTATTTAAACACACTAGGAATATGGTAACTGCTGAAATATTAAATTAGTAGTTAAACCAGAAGTCAAGTTCTAATGATGATGGTGGGCTGCTGGATCTGTCAGGATTCTCCTTCCTGTTCCAGGTAATTAGGGAAGCAGGCAGGTAGTTGTGGAAGAAAAGTGCTTGGAGGAGCATAGGTCTTTGCAGTAAATGCAACAAGCAGTGAAAAATTTCTCTGCAAGTAACTGAAACAATGAAGTGCTATGTATTCTCTGTATATCTATGTAAAAATTATTTCTTTACAGGATAGGAACCATGTGGATAGCTTTGCTTCTTGAGTCTTTTTTTGTAAAGAATAATAACCAGATCAATAAAGGATTTTTATCAGGTAACATTTTTTCTAGTTCTCAGAGAATGTAACTTACCCTTAATGGGAATTTGGTGAATTAGATGTCCTGTGACATCTCCTGATCTGATTGCTACGAACTGTGATGCACTTAGTTTGACACGAGGAGTTTTTTCTTTTCTGTCCGTGATCATTTTTGGATTGGTATTACTCCGTAAGGTTCAAATTCATGACCACGTGAGGCTCCATGACTTTTGGGGTAAAAGTCATGTTATTTTATTATGAATACTGGCTGCATGAAAATCAGCTTATGACTCTACAGTTTCTGCTTTTTCCCCTTCAATTAAGTAGGTAAGAGATATAAAAAAGAATCATGAAATTAATAAGAAAGGGGTCTTAAAATTTACATGTGAAAGTGCATCTGAATTTATTGACCTATTTTAAGTTATTTGGCATCTGTTGAGAGAGACAAAGAATTGACAGTCTAGCAATGTCATGGCAGTATTCCAGTATACCTGAGGTATGGTCTAGAAGCTTCTGCTTAGACACTCAAATTTATTTTTAAAAAGCCTTTACCAGGGGAAGCATAAGTCCCCACTCCTTCAGTGTGGGCTGCACATGGTAACTTCCTGGCAAAGAGTACAGTAAGGAAAATGGGAGAAAAAGTAAGTAGCTTTGTAGTGTAGAAGCCTTGACAATCAATGCCTCAGCCAGGTAATCAAGGTCAACATCAACAGTGATGAATCCCATTGATAGTGTAGACCCTTGATGTGATGTGGTTAAAGTGTTACTTTACCAACATGGCCTTCCTTCCAAAAACACACAATGCTAGTCTAATCATGAGAAAAACATCAGACAAACCACAATTTTAGTAAATTAGGAAAAAAAAGACCTTCCATGATGTAACTAAGTGTGGACATGAACACAAATTTATTATCACATCTCAGTTAAGGACAGAATGGCTAAATCTTTCAAACTATTGCTAGAATTGAAATTAAATTGTCAGTTGACATTGACTACTCTTACAAAGGTAAGTAATGTTAGGGGGAAATGGCTTAAAAACAAGTTTAAAGCTCCTTATAAATACTAGCACTAGGAAATAGATGAATATCAAAGCATGCTAGATTAATGTCATACGTATAAAAATTAAGCCTAGGTCTCCAAAAAGGTAGGTAGTAACTTAGCCTTGAGAAGGAAACTGCTTGATATTTCAGAACAGAATATTGTTATCCTAGTGAGGCTATCTGGTTAATTAGGATGGCTTTTATATCAAATAGGAATCAGGTTATGTCAAACACACACACACACACACACACACACACACACACTTCTGAAACAGAAAGGGTTACACACATACGTACAAATCAAAGTACTTGTTGATGGCTTTTTGGTGCTCTTTTATCTACCAGATAACATGGAAACCCTGTAATAGCATAGAGATCTATCAGAGTTTTAGAAGTACAGACTTTACTAGATTTAATTGTTTTTAAAGAAGAACATTTAACTTGAGGATTTATTTTCCATGTGAAGGCTTGGGGGAAAATATCTGGTCTTAAACCTGTTTATTTTAAATACACAAATTTTTAAAACTCCTTGTCTGATTTAATTGGTTTATAGGAAAGTAGATTATGCACTGGATACGTATTTTATATGGAACAAAATGATTTCTAAGTTCTAGAATGTACTATAAACCCAGAGACCTAAAAAATTCTATAATACAGATAACCAACAGCAATGTGCGTTACTGCATTGCATGTTTCTCGTAAAATGTAGACAGGTTTCTAGAAGAATGCCTGCATTTGATTGGTTTTTTGTTGTTGTTTTTGCGGTATGCGGGCCTCTCACTGTTGTGGCCTCTCCCGTGCGGAGCACAGGCTCCGGACACGCAGGCTCAGTGGCTATGGCTCAGGGGCCCAGCCGCTCTGCGTCATGTGGGATCCTCCCGGACCGGGGCACGAACCCCTGTCCCCTGCATCGGCAGGCGGACTCTCAACCACTGTGCCACCAGGGAAGCCCTTGATTGTTTTTAAACTACCCTTTTGCTGGTTTTTTCCTAGACCCTTTCTACAATATGTAGGAGAAACTAATCCACTTATTCTTTACATAATATTGCTCTTGAGGGACAATGTGAGCTCCTTCCATCTATTAATCAGAGTAAACTAAGTGAGTTTATTTTAACAGATGTGCAATGGCAGATACATTCTCAAAACCAAATGTCTTAAGAACTGAAAGGTATGTACTTTACACCTCAAATAAACATCATTCTCTTTTTATATTCTAGTGCACTGACAGGCAGAATTCCCCAGTCACATCACCGGGATCCTCTCCCCTTGCACAGCGAAGAAAGCCACATCCAGACCCTCTCCAGATCCCACATTTAAGCCTGCCACCAGTGCCTCCTCGCCTGGATCTAATTCAGAAAGGCGTAGTTCGGTCTCCCTGTGGCAGCCCAACTGGTTCACCAAAGGTAAATCAATTTTATTAGAAACATAGATAATAATTTTATGTGATGATTATTGATTGCTCAGGTTTTAAAAATTCCGTTACTCATATTTCTTATGCTCTTGTTTATGAACAACTTTGATGGGTCTCTCATTTTGCTTATAGTGAGTCCACTATCATATTCCTTGCTTTATTGCTATAAAAGTTACATAATTATTCAGAGAGGGCACATGTCTGTAACAGCCCCCTGATTTGCTAAAATAAACAGCAGAGTAAGTATAGTTATTCTGTAAAATGGATTTAAAAGGTCATTACATGTATTAAAATAAATTGCATGCTCTTATTAAATGATATTTTACACTCATTTTCATAGTGTCTTGACAAAAATGTTATGAGAGTATATTTGCATAGGGCTTAAGATGTGATAGATTATCACCCAAGTTTCAGGGTGACTCAGAAGAGGGAATTATATGTACCTTTTACACCTGAAGGAATTAATTACAAAGAATTACAGTATTTGCAAACTAATTGCATTACTGTTTAATATTAAAGACATAATTCTATCTGTACATCTAAGCCCACAGTTTTAGTTCTGTGCAGATTTTTTTCCAAATTTGAAAAGGGAATATTTTGCTTTATTAAATATAAGATTTTAAATATTAATCCCATGCGGTAATATGTGTTACAGTCTAAAACTATTTGGAAGCACAGTATTTTAATGGTATTAGACTTTTCTACATTATAATTAACATGGTTTTAAGATCATATTAAGACTTTTTAGGATGTTATTTAGTCAGAATTATGTAAACACACATTTTTTTGCTAATATTTTCAAACAATAAAAGGACAAATCATTCATCAGATGAACTATGTAAATGAAAATAAAAACTGTGAAAGTCACATAGATTCAGTTCAGGAGCTTATACCTTCGTATTTCCACATAAGAATCAGACTGATTTTTTTTTTTTTAAGATCCATAAAACTCAAGTAAGGTCTGTAAATAATGCTGCTCTATTATTTGCGAATTTTCACTATTCTGGTAATAACTGTTAAAGAACCGGAGCACGTTTCCCCCTTGTCACTTGCTCTGTATTATAGAGGTGAACACAAAAATAACAAAACCAACATTTTCAGTCTTCCAAAGATATTACAAATCAAGGTGCTCTTTTAAAAAGTAAAACAACAACAACTTTGATGGTTTCTGCTGTTTCTCCTAAATCGCAGAAACGTGCAAATAAAATAATTAATGACATTATTATTTTAATGTCAACCAGTCAAAATCACCATATAATTTTGATATTCTGCTACGTTTCCCTGTAGTCCTTATAATCCTAACATTTGAGTTTACGTATTCATTTTCTACAACGAAATCTTAATATATTTGAGTTTTTCATTAATATTTTAAACTTTCATTAGTTGGTGATAAAATAAACTCATTAAACGATGGCACAGGAATCTAATAAAGCCCTACTATGACTTAGAAAACAAAAGCAATAGTATACTAGTCTGGAAGTCATTTCAGTGCATGGAACCTCTTTTAATGTTTTTCCTCTTGTGTTTCTTTAGTCTTCTCCTTGCATGGTGAGAAAACAAGACAAACCACTCCCAGCACCACCACCTCCCTTAAGAGACCCTCCTCCTCCTCCACCTGAGAGACCTCCCCCAATCCCCCCTGACAATAGACTGAGTCGTCACCTCCTTCACATGGAAAGTGTGCCTTCCAGAGACCAGCCGATGCCTCTGGAAGCCTGGTGTCCTCGGGATGTGCTTGGGACTAATCAGTCAGTGGGATGTCGCCTCCTAGGGGATGCCTCTCCAAAGCCTGGAATCACAGCGAGTTCAAATGTAAATGGAAGGCACAGTAGAATGGGCTCTGACCCAGTGCTTATGCGGAAACACAGACGCCATGATTTGCCTTTAGAAGGAGCCAAGGTAAGAAATACTCAAAGCTGAAGCTAAATAATCTGCTTATAGTCTTCTGATAAGAGGTAGTATAAAAGGTTGAGTGGTGTTTTTTTCGCCTAGTGTGACACTTCCCTGCAGGTCTTTAATTATCTGCAAATTGTAAATAATCAGAAGCTCATTAAAATTTGAACCTAACAGAAGTCAGGAAGAAGGCTCTAAGTAATGATTTAATTTTCATATGAAGACACCAGACAATTTGCCAGAGATTTAGTTCACCTTCCCTTATTTCATCTGCAAATTTTTTTCCTATTAATGTTGTCAATGGGAGAATCAGCAGTCTTTTTTTATTTAACTCTCCTACTTCTATCTAATTTGAAAAGAAAGTTGTATGGTTATAGCATATCATCAATCAGTCATTGGAGTTATTGTTGCCTGGGACAGCACACCGTAGGCAGCCAGGTAGAATGAACTTCTCACATACATAAAAATACCAGGTCCAGTTCATTGTTGGAAAGCAAGGTCTTTCTCTATAAAACTGAAAGAGTGTCACACATGTTGAGTTCTAACATGAAGGATATTACCACTGTCATTTATATGTACAGAAAAGAATTTAAGCATACAGGGAACCTAAGAGGCAGCAGCAGAAATCATTGAGTTTCGAACCCTCAGTGGGCCCCTGGCAGAGCTGTTCTGTAATGTTTTCTGGTATTTGTGTCCACGATATTTTTGACTCAGATCAGATCGTCACCATCTTCCTTCAGCTGAAGGAGGCTTTGCCTCTTTTGAAGACTGTAATATTTAAGTGTTCCCATCTCTCTTGATCTTAAGTTGTTATTTTAGGGGAGTAGACTATTCCTTCAAAATAATAGTTTGTAGTTGGTGAGTTAATCAAGAAACAAAGAACTGTGAAGAATGACTAATGTACTAAATTCCTGTATGTGTGTACACACATGCGTGCACATGTGTGAAGGAAAACTCTGTATAAGATTTAATTATTCGTGATATTCTAGGGTAGCCAGGATAGCAAGAGTCAAAATTGTCTACTCAGGCATTCAAAACACAGGGGAAGAGTCGTGGTGGTTTGCCGTAACTCTTTGTTAGTGTCTTGTTGGTACCTGCAGGCTTTCATCTATTATAAATATGAAGATCTGTAAAGGTTTTCTTCAAGGTCATGCAAAGGTGATGTAAATGGAAGAGAAGGCACTTATAAAAGCATTTTTATAATGTTCTCTGAAAATGGAGAGCTTATCTTCAAAAGTATGTTTCTACAACTTAGAATCTTGATCAGAAGGACCTGCCTTTTTTTTTTCCAGTGATTTTTTCTTCCCTTTAGTCTCTATTACTTTTCATTCATACATGATCACACTTGCCTTAAGGAGAGTGTTCAGAAGAGCTCCGACATGAATGGTTATATCTTAGCAACGTATTACAATTTATTTCCTGAATGGACTTAGAAATACTTAAAATATAATAATTATCTTGGGCAATTCACTGAAGACCTCTTGTTTCAGGGTTCTTCTTAGATAATATGTTATACAGTCTTAGCACTAAATAAACCTGCCCTTCTAAGCCCTAGAATACAGGCTATTAATTTTTGTATGGATGGTGGTTGTTTTAAATTGGGGTTATAATTTCTTAGGTTATAGGTATGAAATTTTATTTTTATTATATTAACTATAATATAAGTTATTAGTATTAGTAGTGATTTAAGTTATAAAGATTCCTTTACATGTTTTCTATGTGAACTTTCATGTCTTGATCATTGATACATGTTAATATCCCAGAGAACATTGAGTAAAGTACAAAATTTATGTCTTATTGAAAGCTGAATTTGTTTAACTCTAAGTTAGGCTCATTAAAATTCATGAAGGTCTAATCTCATATGTTGTGTGTATTAGCATTGCAATGATTATATTCTCAAAGTTAATTTCAAGTTACAACTAGATTAACATTTTTACCAAAATTAGACATCTAATATTTCTCATTTCAGTATAGTTGTTTGACTTTTAAGGCAGATTATAAAGAAGGATTCATACATAATGTATTAAATGCTATAAAACAGACCATGTCTCCCCTTATTCTCCTCTTTTATTATCTTTGAAGGTCTACTTCAGTAGACCACAAGGTATATCACAACTGACATAAAGTAGAAAAAGCCCAATTCCTCTTATTTCACTGTTGGGAGACTTAGAGGCTAGCTTCAACCGATGGAAAACTGCGTCCATCTAGGATCCTGTAATTCTCAGTCTCTGCATGATCCTGGGTTGGAGTTTCTTTCTTTCTTTCTTTCTTTTTTTTTTTGGCGGTACGCGGGCCTCTCACTGTTGTGGCCTCTCCCGTTGTGGAGCACAGGCTCCGGACGCGCAGGCTCAGCGGCCATGGCTCACGGGCCTAGCCGCTCCGCGGCATGTGGGAGCTTCCCCGACCGGGGCACGAACCCGTGTCCCCTGCATTGGCAGGTGGACTTTCAACCACTGCGCCAGCAGGGAAGCCCTGGAGTTTGTTTCTTAACTTACGTCTCTGTAGTTCCTCAATCCAGATTGATTTAATTACGTATTTGTAAGCACTTTCTACATACAAGACTCTCCTAGTGTTCAGGATAACCAGAATCCCAATGTTCTCTCCCCTTTCAAATTTAACAAAATGTTTTTATAGAAGAGGAACTGTTCAACTCCTTTAGGCAGAAGTAAAAATGATAAGGCAAACCTGATAGCTGCATTTTAACAAAACTAAAAATCTGATCAACATAGATCCACCAGGCTCTGGAATCAGACCTGAGTTTTACTTCCTGCTCTAGAATTCACTGGCTTTGTGGATGCAAGCAACTTACTACATCTATGCCCCCAATTCCACTTATTTCCCTTACTTTATGAAATGAAATAATAATAGGACCTACTTTCTAGGAGAATAGTTACCCTCCAAATATCTAAGCCCCCATATCCCTTGGTTATGGAATAAAACCAAACTAGATGTGGAGTCTTAGTATAAGTTGTAACAGTTCATTTTCATTTAAAATAGTTGTCCTTATTTTTTTTTAATTTAAAACCAAAATCATTATCTCTTTCTCCCCTTCCTCTCTGCTTTTATTCAGCATAGTGGCTAATGAATTCTCAGCAAACACTCAATAACTGGGTTGCTGAGTTATTACAGTTAGGTTGATGACAGAGGGGGAAAGAGTATATGCATGCTGGGGTTGGAGGTGGGCAGGGGTAGGGCAGGAAAGGACTTGGAGGAAGAAGATGTCTATGGTACACTAGGAGTGTAGACAGTTTTTTTAATGTATTTTTTCAGCACTTACCTTCAGCCAAAGGTAAAATGTAACTTTCTTGTTTAAAATAGGATTTTTTACTTTTAGAGAAGTAGTCATTTTCTATAGATAGATCACATATTCACAATAAGAGGGAAACAAGGGAGAAGGGTTGAAGAAGAAGGGGAAATGAATTTGATTTAAAAAGACTTGTATATTAATGAAAATGGTAAGTGTTACAATATATTCTCACCCTCCATACCTAGTGTGCAGTCTTTAAAAATTTTTTTTTAAAAATGTTATCATGCGAATAAAGGGTATAGGGATTTAGATACTTGGAGGCTGATGTGTTATCTTCACATAACCCGTCAGTCTCTCCAACTGTAAGCAAATACATTTCTGTGTCAAAGAGTAACACCTATCGTTCAGACTAGTTTTCATTAAAGGAAATATCTCAAATTAAATATCATCTGCCCATTTTAAAGATAAGAAAACTTAGATGAGTACTAAAAGTTTAACATTAAGTGTACATATGTAACACCATAAGGGGAATTCATGAAACTACACATTCTATAGAGTGAGGACTTGCTGCCCTTTGTTGTGTGTCCTATGTCAGTGTGCCAGTTCCCATCATCCATTAGAACCATTTGCCCTTTTTATTTGCATCTTTCCTAGATAAATGGTAAGGGAAGCAAGGATAAATTAAATTCTAATTACTCTATTTGCTAACTGTAAAGAGCTCTAAGGAAAAAAGCCCTCTAATTCATAATTAAAATGAAGTGTAAGAATTCTGTGACTTTAATTTACTCCCATTTCTCTTCTCCCTCCCACCTAGCATAATCAAGTTAACTAAATTAATACTTTACTTTTTAACATGAACCTGAAAGCTAAGAGTTGTTAGGTTTATTTACCTTGTTTTATTTTATTGGTAAGAGATTTCTTTCCTATAGGACTGTTTCCATTCCCTCAGATTCTAGCCACATTATAAACCTGTTCCTTATTTAATACTTTGTTGGCTAGATATTTAGTTATTGTTGTTGGTTTGTTTGTTTTAATTATTTTATTGCACGAAAATGTTTTAAAATACCATTGGAGACTTGAAATGTGTCTCCTTATATCTAGATACTAACACTGTGTCCAACTATCTTTATTTGTTCCTCTTAAAAGATTAAGAATGCTACTGTTTCCTATGTGATAAAAACGATCTCTGACTTATGTTACTTCAAGTGACATTATTCTAAAATGACCTTGTGTACAATAATCTGTTGAAGATGTTGCTAGATAAATACATAGAATGATTCCTCTTTTTGAGATTGTGGCTTTTGCTATTTTGGTGGAGAGGCACATGTTTATAAGAATGAACTTAAACTTATCTGTGAATCTCAGGTGCTGTCTTTCAGAAAATAAGTCCTCTGTGTACACAGGTTTCATTTTTAATCTAATGTTTCTGAAGGATAAATTACAGTGATATTTTTGGTGTAGTGTATGTGTGCTCTTACATGTGTGGGATGGGGGAAGGGGGTTTTGTTTGGGGTTTTGTAATTAAAAAGGTTTTTCTTAATTGTGCTAAGATTATCACAATTGTGTTTGTTTTCCCTACATCTCAAGGGTCCCAGATGCTTTAACATTAAATTTTAGACAATATCTGAATCATAGGAAGATATTTCAAACTTAAAAATTAGGATGAAATGTTATCTTGAGGCATGTGAAAAATATTAATACAGGGTAACCTAGAGTAACCTAGAGTTTATAATAAATTTTGTGATAACTCAGATTATACTTCTTCCACAGGTAGTATAAATTCCCCTTAATGTATTCTTATTCGTTCAGCCTCTTTCAGTTAAACGAGTAGGATGTTCAAGACACTGTGGCGAATACAAAATGAATCAAGCACAGTCTAGTGAGGATGAGACAGGTATATAATTAAGGGATGAGGCATAGGCGAAGCATCCAGAATATATAATGTGGGATGCCCTAGGGGGAGAAACATTCCAACTGAGATGCAGGGTAAAAGAAGGAATAAAGAAAGCTTCGTGCAAGACAGATCTGTAGACATTAAAAGATCAGTAGGTAGGGCTTCCTTAGTGGCGCAGCAGTTGAGAGTCCGCCTGCCGATGCAGGGGACATGGGTTCGTGCCCCGGTTCGGGAAGATCCCACATGCCGTGGAGCGGCTGGGCCCGTGAGCCATGGCCGCTGAGCCTGCGTGTCCGGAGCCTGTGCTCCACAACGGGAGAGGCCACAACAGTGAGAGGCCCGCGTACCGCTAAAAAAAAAAAAAAAAAAAAAAATCAGTAGGTGGTGGTGTTGTAGACATGACAGGAAGGAATAGCATGGAGGTGGGAAGGTAAGCACAGTGCAGGAAGTCAATTTTGGACAGACTCTAGGGCATACAGAGAGAGTAAGTATGGTAGGTAAAACTATGGCAATATAAACTGAAAGCAGTTACGGAGTGGAGTGTCTCATATTCTATACCAAGTTATCTTTAACTTGGTAGACAAAAAAGAGCTTTGAAAACTTTTTTGGCAGAGGAATGATAGGATCAGAATATTTAAGTTGGTAGCATGTCCGATGGAATTGTGGTAAATTTGCAACAGTGAACTAGGAAGGCAGAAGAAAAAGATGTTTCCTTAGTTGAGAGTTTAAGAAGGCCTGAATCAGTGAGATTTCAGTGTGAACTGCTTCAGTTGATACTATCAATCTACACATTTGAGGAACTACTGTTTTCTCCTATTTACAAAAGGCTTTGCAGATTTCCAGAGGACATAAAATATTTATTTTTGGCTCAAAAAGTTGTGACTTACTGCAGTCTCTAAAGTAGTTTTAGATAAAATGATTTTGTCTAATGAAACGGATGCAGGTGGGAACATGGAGTTCAGAATGAAATAATCGTAAATCTTGTCATCCAGTCGCTTTAGACGAACAGAAACATGAACGTCATTTTAGTACCTGCATTTTTAGGTCCTTTACAAACATGTATGTATGCACATATGTAGTGTAATGTAAGTCAGTCAGCAGTCAATGTTCATTTGAGCCCTACTGTGTGTAAAGCATTGAAGGAATGTCCTATAAAATGAGGAAATCAGAGTCTTTGTCCTGAAAAAGATTCACGTAGAACTAATACAACAGAAATTGTTATTCCCATAGCTCCTTTTTATTTTATAATTGCTGAAATTTTACTAGGTATCAACAGTGCATTAGATACTTGCTCCTATTAAAACAAATAATTGCATATAAATCCATATTACATTTCCCAGAATGAATTTTAAATGTGTTTATGACAGAAACATCAAGGAGATTTGATTGCAGAAATCATACATTGTATCCATTCTGGCAACAATTGCACAGGACTCAAATTAAGGATGACTTTATATGCCCATTATACAATGAGCACTTGTGATTTGACACATGTATTTGTTGGTTACAAGGGATTTTTTTATGTTAGGGGTTTTCATTGAACTGTATAATAATTAATATCTACTGAGACATTTCTTTTCTCTAGCAAAATCGAAAAAACTCTGCCTTGTTCTGTTATTCGGTCCATAGTCAGAAACCCAAAGAGATATTTTTGTCATAGTGTATCTCTAGTGTATTGAATCTAATGAGGAATCAAAGCTATATATAGCACAGGACTTTTTTTTAGAGTGATACTTTAATGCTATAAAATTTATATTTTGTAGCTTTAAATTGCAAACATTGATATATTTCAAATGGATTCTTTAAACATGTTCCTTTTCTTAAGTTGCTAGGGAAGGGTATGGCCTTTTCCATTTTGCACTTTATCTAAAGCTTCAACACCATTTTAGAACTGAGGGGTGAAAAAAGAATTGGTAGGTCATTGATTGGGTTACCTAGAACTATTCAAGTTACATCACATCCTTTTTGCCACAAACCAGCCTACACCTCTTAAATATGAACTAGTAAAGAGTTTGGGAAAGAGCTTCATGATAAAACCCTAATGATTAAAGGTCTTAAAATATGTTTAATCTGTCTTTGCAAAGTTACTCTTTTTTCTTTTAAGTTGCTTTCATGTCAAGTTGTTGGATTAGTTAAGAGCAGTTGTTAGACAGTTCCCATATGTAACTGAGTAATCTGGAAACCAGAATTTCTGAATTCTGAGTAAACACTGGCTCTCTATGGTACCTTATGAGGAAGGTAACAATTTTGGTTTGTGTTGTTCACACACCAAAAATTATATTTAAAATTGCTTGCACTCTGAAAGCCAGACCAGGTCTCTAGTTACCAGTAGGGCTAAAGCTTCGGCCTTCAAAGAACAAAGGCGTTTCTGATTATACTCATGCATTGTTTTATCAAGAAGTTTAGAAATGTTCTGTTAACCCCAGAGAGATATAATTTAGAACACTTTTATTTGGGAGGAATTGAAATAAGAATTGCACCGGTGCTGCTTTTCTCTTTACTGAATCCTTACAGAGAATGCTAGCTTTTCAATAAAAACTGATCATGTTTGGGGACTTTTACTATTTACCTAGTTATCTATATGATTTATAGAAATTATAGCATCTCCTCTCAATATAAGAGAGGTTGAATCAGGTTGTATTTTATTTTTTCACATAAAAAATGGTGCTACTTTCGGGCGGTGGTAAATAATCACGATGGTGCTCCTAACTCCTAAGTAAATTAGATGGTATTTCACTTGTTCAAATAAACTGAAATTATATATTCTCTTCAAAATTATAGATTGTCTAAGAACTGTTACTGTTTTAAGGTCCTCCAGAAGTTAAATTCTAAACTAACCCTTTGATTTCCTTTCAGGTCTTTTCCAATGGTCACCTGGGAAGTGAAGAATATGATGTTCCTCCCCGGCTTTCTCCTCCCCCTCCAGCTGCCACCCTTCTCCCCAGCATCAAGTGAGTTTTACTGAATCTGAAGATCAACTGTCCATGCATAAAGTTGTTATAAAGAGTAGTTTTGAGCTTCTTAGTACAGAAAGTACAGGGGTGAATATGCATCAATAAAAATGAACCAGCTGGATTTTTAAACTAAAGTACCAGAAATCGAGATCCTTTCTGATTCTTTGCTGATAACTACAGCATTTTTGAGACTTACCTACACTCTGAGATTACACATAAAGCAACAGAGAAAAAGCTAAGTCTTCCTGCATCCAGGAAGAGGCTCAAGTAGCACAATGAGCTCTCCTTTCCAATTCACGTCTCTTCCTTAGAGGTATCACATTTATCCCACTACCCAGTTTGACGTGATAAGATAATCTTTGGTTCCTCCAGTTTTCTCATCTCTCAAATCCATCCCGCCACTAAGTCCTGTTGATTGGTCTTTTAAAGTTTTTCATATTCAGCTAATCTTCCCCATTGCCCTAGTTCTGGCTTATAACGGGACAATTGAAAGAGCCTTCTACCTGATCATACGATATGATCTCAGAATGGAATATCAATGGATTTTAAAGCTAGAAAAATGAGTTAAACTAGGTGTCTCATTTGAAAAAATGGGGACACAAGAAGCATATCAGACAGTTAAGGGATGGTGTCTATCCAAATCAAACCTGGATAAAACCAAGTCTCCTGATGGCCATTTCCCTACTCTATATTAAATCAGGCTACCTGTCTTTCCTCCAGTATATTTTATTCAGGTAGCTGATTTAATTTAAATTCTGCTTTCCCCAGATCACTTTCCTACTCAAAGCCCAACATTGTTCTTTCTTTCCTTCTAAATTAATTCTGTGCTCTTCTGCTATATCAGTAAGATCCACAGAATTTTACCCAATTAAAATATCATTCAGGAATTCTAATGCTTGCCCTCTAATCTTGTCTTGATTTTTTTCCTGGTTTTATGAGTCTTTCATGCTGTTCCCTCCTGTGCACCAAGTTTTCAGAATCTTTATTCTGAAGATCCATGTCTCAGGCTCTATTTCTGTATGAAAACTTCTGTGACTTCAGTCATAATGATGGTAGTAAGACTGATTCTCATTCCTCCTCCTAGAGTTTATTTTCTACACATTTAATTATGTACTTTGCTCTACTGTTTTCTAATACTAAAGTGCCTCTCCACATTAAAAAGATTATAAGGTTTTAAGGGCAAAAACCTTTTCTCGTAATCTCTGCTTCTCCCTCAACACCTTACTGTTTGCTGTTTAATGAGTATACTGATAGTACTTGGTCGCTTGGTGGATTGACTTTATCATCTGCTAAGGTCCTCATTTCTAACTGAAAGTCTTAGAGCATCTTCACTCCTTCCTCTGCTGGTCACTGGATGCAAAAGAATCATAAGCTAGATACCAGCTCCCAAGATATTTACCATCTACTTTAAAATAAAGTTAACGTATATGAAATCACAAGAGAACATTATGCACTAAACTGTATGCATCTAACTTGTTAGTTTTTATATAAGCTTGGAGAATAGACTATTATAGACTTTGTAAGTCAAGGATGTCTTATAGAGAAGACGGAAATTTCCTGAGTCATGGAGGATGGGCACAATTGGGAAGGGATGTGCATGAGAAAAAGCATGAGTATGAAATTTGACATCATTTAGGGGGCAGTGGGAAACTAAGCATTGGACCATTCTTTAGTGGCCACTTTTCTTGGAGCCGGCAGATATGTAGCAGACATAGAAGTTAGAAGCAAATATATATATTCTGTGTAGTAGGTTGTACATCAGTAATAACATATGATATTGTAGCAACAAATGAACTCTGGATATTTGTATATGTGATTAAAACATCTAAGCTCAATTACCTCTAATTCAGAGAACATCAAAAAACGAAGTACATGAAATCTTGCTAATTAGAGATTAAAATTTTACATTCTGTTTATTAAATTCATATTGGCAAGTGGGATAAAAGGCAGAGGTCACCATTTGCTTCATCTATATTTAGTGTTAAGTGCTTGTTTTTCTATAAATAAAGAACAACAAATTCATAGTAAAATGCCTTCTATTGATATTTTTCTAACACTTCAGTTTGTATGTGTACCTGGATATACTTTCACCCCATTTACTCTTGATTATTTTCCCTCAAACAATGCAGTTGCTTTACTTAACCAGGGAAATAATTTAACAATGCATCCTTAACAGCAAATTAGTTTTCTATTTTGCATGCTGCAAATTAACCATAGTTAAAATTACAAGTGCTGGCTTTTAATGGCATGTTTATCTCTCCATTTTGTTTTTTATTCTGACATATAGGTAGCAGTTGTTCATTGTAGAAAATATGGAAAATATATAAAAGAAAAAAATTAAACAAATACATAAATATAAGCGTTTACGTACCCCAGATATCAGTGCCCAGAGTTTTTGTTTTGTTTTGTTTTTCTTGAATTTTTGAATTTTATTTTATTTTTTTATACAGCAGGTTCTTAGTCATCCATTTTACACACATCAGTGTATACATGTCAATCCCAATCGCCCAATTCAGCACACCACCATCCCCACCCCCACTGCGGCTTTCCACCCTTGGTGTCCATACGTTTGTTCTCTACATCTGTGTCTCTATTTCCGCCCTTTCAAACCAGTTCATCTATACCATTTTTCTAGGTTCCACATATATGCGTTAATATACGATATTTGTTTTTCTCTTTCTGACTTACTTCACTCTGTATGACAGTCTCTAGATCTGTCCACGTCTCTACAAATGACCCAATTTCGTTCCTTTTTATGGCTGAGTAATATCCCATTGTATATATGTACAACATCATCTTTATCCATTCGTCTGTCGATGGGCATTTAGGTTGCTTCCATGACCTGGCTATTGTAAATAGTGCTGCAATAAACGTTGGGGTGCATGTGTCTTTTTGAATTATGGTTTTCTCTGGGTATATGCCCAGTAGTGGGATTGCTGAATCATATGGTAATTCTATTTTTAGTTTTTTAAGGAACCTCCACACTGTTCTCCATAGCGGCTGTATCAATTTACATTCCCACCAACAGTGCAAAAGTGTTCCCTTTTCTCCACACCCTCTCCAGCATTTGTTGTTTGTAGATTTTCTGATGATGCCCATTCTAACCGGTGTGAGTTGATACCTCATTGTAGTTTTGATTTGCATTTCTCTAATGATTAGTGATGTTGAGCAGCTTTTCATGTGCTTCTTGGCCATCTGTATGTCTTCTTTGGAGAAATGTCTGTTTAGGTCTTCTGCCCATTTTTGGATTGGGTTGTTTGTTTTATTAATATTGAGATGCATGATCTGTTTATATATTCTGGAGATTAATCCTTTGTCCGTTGATTCGTTTGCAAATATTTTCTCCCATTCTGAGGGTTGTCTTTTCATCTTGTTTATGGTTTCCTTTGCTGTGCAAAAGCTTTGAAGTTTCATTAGGTCCCATGTGTTTATTTTTGTTTTTATTTCCATTACTCTAGGAGGTGGATCAAAAAAGATCTTGCTGTGACTTATGTCAGAGTTTTCTTCCTATGTTTTCCTCCAAGAGTTTTATAGTGTCTGGTCTTACATTTAGGTCTCTAATCCATTTTGAGTTTATTTTTGTGCATGGTGTTAGGGAGTGTTCTGATTCCATTCTTTTACATGTAGCTGTCCAGTTTTTCCCCAGAGTTTTAACATTCTGACTTTTTTTTCTTTTTAGCCTTTTTTTTTTTTTACATGATTTAGATTACATTGTAGAGATAATTTCATGCTCTCCTTTGTCACTTAATATTTTAATAAGCATTTTTCTTAATCATTTATGCTGTACTATATTTATCATGGAACCAGATGGAATTCTGAAGTGG